>NC_134139.1:168005000-168630000 GCF_033958435.1 Carettochelys insculpta | reverse complement strand
AGGACTCAGTTGTGCAGATTTTCTTCATGTAAATACTCCTACTGAGATCAATAGAATGTCTTTCTTAATTAAGGCTTGGAGGCTTGGGTTCAAAATTTCTAAATATATCTTCCAGTTTTGGACTCCAGGTAGGAGATAGAACTGCTCAGGTAACTGAGACATGAGGTGCTTGTAGAAACCAGACAAAGAATCTGATTGTTATGACAGGTTTGCCAACTGCATTCTCTGGACAGTCTGCATCTGTTTAAGAGTTCCCTAACGTGTGAACTGAGGCCAAAAGTGACAGTAAAATCCTGCCATCACTGACAAAATTCTTATTCATTTCAGTGATACCAGGATTTTACCCAAAGTCATGTACGTGAAATGTCAGTCACATCACTTATTGCACTACTAACAAATACACATATACTATTGTATAGCAGAAGAACCTATATAGAATAGTTAATCCCCCATATTAAATAATTATTAGATTATTAGCTACAAATCTAGCACTCACAATTTAGGAAATGAGATAATTAAAGTTGGCTGTGCAACCTTATATCAGAACAGAGCTCAATTAAGCTGTGTCTACACGTGCACGCTACTTCGAAGTAGCGGCACTAACTTCGAAATAGCACCCGTCGCGGCTACACGCGTCGTGCGCTATTTCGAAGTTAACTTCGACGTTAGGCGGCGAGACGTCGAAGTCGCTAACCTCATGAGGGGATCGGAATAGCGCCCTACTTCGACGTTCAACATCGAAGTAGGGACCGTGTAGACGATCCGCGTCCCGCAACGTCGAAATTGTGGGGTCCTCCATGGCAGCCATCAGCTGGGGGGTTGAGAGACGCTCTCTCTCCAGCCCGTGCGGGGCTCTATGGTCACCGTGTGCAGCAGCCCTTAGCCCAGGGCTTCTGGCTGCTGCTGCTGCAGCGGGGGATTCATGCTGCATGCACAGGGTTTGCAACTCGTTGTTGGCTCTGTGTATCTTGTGCTGTTTAGTGCAAGTGTGTCTGAGAGGGGCCCTTTAAGGGAGCGGCTGGCTGCTGAGTCTGCCCTGTGACCCTGTCTGCAGCTGTGCCTGGCACCCTTATTTCGATGTGTGCTACTGTGGCGTGTAGACGTTCCCTCACTGCGCCTATTTCGATGTGGTGCTGCGCAACGTCGATGTTGAACATCGACGTTGCCAGCCCTGGAGGACGTGTAGACGTTATTCATCGAAATAGCCTATTTTGATGTCGCCACATCGAAATAGGCTACTTCGATGTAGGCTTCACGTGTAGACGTAGCCTTAATGAGCAACTATTCAATATTTTATTCTATCCTGGTTGATCTATGTATGACCCTATGCCTTATTTACTTCACAATATTCAAACAACAATTTGAAGACAGAATTGTTAATTTCTTCATGGGTTTCTCTGCCACTTGTTGCTATAACATTAGAACACTTTAGTAGTATCATCCTTCAGTCTACGTAGACTATGGAACGCGCCCTTCGTAGTTCCATTTGGCATCCTCATTTGCAGCATCGGCTGTGACCGTGAAGACCCACACGAGAGTGACAGTCCTTGCTGCATCTGTTGCATATGTAATGGGTGTCTGGCAGATCCTTGCTGTGCTTTCTGTGGGCTCCCTTCTCCTTTGCTAACTGTCTGATCCTCAGCTCACCCTTCTGAAGGCCCTTGTATAGTTCCTGCCTCCATCTGCTGCAATCGTCTGCCAGCTCCTCCCAGCTGTCTGTCTTGATGTCTACTTCCCTGAGGTCTCTCTTGCAAACATCTTTGTAGCGCAGCTGGGGGCGTCCGGGAGGTCTTTTGCCAGAGGCTAGCTCACCATACAGGATGTCTTTTGGGATCCTTCCATCATTCATCCTGTGGACGTGGCCAAGCCAGCGGAGCCGCCGCTGCCTGAGGAGGGTGTGCATAGTTGGGATTCCAGCTTGCTCAAGGACGAGTTGATCAGCAGGGATGGACTGTTCAAACTGCTCCACAAGATAGGATGTCCGCCACGGTTACTCAAGATGATCCAGTCTTTCCACGAAGACATGAGAGGAACCATCCAATACGATGGCACATTATCGGATGCTTTCAGCATCAGGAGAGGCATCAAACAAGGATGCATCCTTGCTCCAACATTGTTCGGGATCTTCTTCGCACTCCTCCTTAAACATGCCTTTGGATCTTCAACAGAGGGCATCTTGCTGCACACAAGATCTGATGGGAAACTGTTTAATCTTGCAAGGCTGAAAGCTAAATCTAAGGTGTGGGAAGTCCTCATCAGAGATATGCTGTTCACAGATGACGCTGCTGTCGTGTCACACACAGAAGACCAGCTTCAGAAGCTGCTGGATCGGTTCTCCAAAGCATAGAAGGACTTTGGGCTCTCCATCAGCCTAAAGAAGACAAATGTACTTGCTCAGGATGTTGCTGTTTCTCCATCAATCAGCATTGACAACTATACATTAGAGGTCGTCCACGAGTTCGTTTACCTCAGGTCCACCATCACTGACACCCTATCCTTGGAGACTGACCTAAATAGGAGGATCAGTAAAGCGGCCACAACTCTGTCCAGACTCAGCGAGAGAGTGTGGAATAACAACAAGCTGTACACTCACACCAAAATGCAAGTCTACAGAGCCTGCATCCTCAGCACCCTCCTTTACGGCAGCGAGACTTAGACCCTGTACGCCCGCCAGGAAAATAGGCTGAACGTCTTCCACTTGCGCTGCCTCAGGTGCATCCTTGGAATATCATGGAAGGACAGAGTGTCCAACACTACCGTCCTTGAGCAAGCTGGAATCCCAACTAGAACACTTTACAAACATTGTAAACTAGGCAAATCAATGAACTAGGAAAATACAACTTAGATGGGGCTGCTATAAGGTGGATGCAAAACTGGCTAGATAACCGTACTCAGAGAGTAGTTATTAATGGTTCTCAATCCTGCTGGAAAGGTATAACAAGTGGACTTCCACAGGGGTCTGTTTTGGGGCCAGTTCTGTTCAATATCTTCATCAACTATGTAGATATTGGCATAGGAAGTATGCTTATTAAGTTTGCAGATGATGCCAATCTGGGAATGGTTGCAACTGCTTTGGAGGATAGGGTCATAATTCAAAACAATCTGGACAAATTGGAGAAATGGTCTGAGGTAAACAGGATGAAGTTTAACAAAGACAAATGCAAAGTGCTGTCAACTTAGGAAGGAACAATCAGTTTCACACATAGGCCATTTCTACACATGGCACTTTTTCCGGAAGACGATCTTCCTGAAGATCTCTTCCAGAAGATCCTCTTGCAGAAGAGGGTATCTACACATCAAACAGGACCCCAAAAGAGCTGCCCCTTCTTCTGGAAGAGTGCATCTACACATGCACTGGCACTCTTCTGGAAGAACAGGGCAGGAAACAACATGGACAAGGTCAGACAGCCAGGGAGCCCTTACAGGGCCTCTGACCACATGGCCCCTTAAAGGGCCCCACCCAAACAGCCCCTCCCTGCAAATGCTGCTGAGGCCAGTCACGTCTGTGCCCAGCAATCCAGACCCAGGTCCCTGTCCAGCACATGCCAACCAGCAGGCATGGACCCCCAGCAGCCACAGGACAGCAGGCTTGCCCTGTCACATAGGCTAGCCATCGTCCTGGCCACCCTCCTCAGCTTCCTGTGGAGACAGGGGCCCAGGCCTGTGTGTTCTGAACCCCCACCACACCTGCCGGGCCCCCTCCCATTGGTCCAACACATCTGGACCCACGCCACCAGCACGGACTGGTGGGACAGGGTCATCATGGGGGAGTGGGACAATGACTGCTGGCTGCAGAACCTGTGGATGAAGAAAGAAACCTTCCTCGAGATCTGCAGCTGGCTTGCCCCCATGCTACAATGCTAGAACACCTGGATGAGGCCGGATCTCTCCCCAGAGAACTGCATGACCATTGCCATATGGAAAATGGCCACTCTGGACAGCTACCGATCCATTGAGCAGAAGTTTGGGGTGGGCACATCCACCATCAGGGCCGTTGTCCTCTATGTGAGCCCAGCCACAGCCCCTGCCCCACTGGCGGGAGGGAGGGGGCTGGCAGGCTCAGGGGACCCCAGGCACCATTTCGGAGAGGGCAGGGCCAGGGGACGGGCAGGCCTACCCCACAGGGGATACCGCATGTCCTCTGCCGGATGGATCCCCCAGTAGGGGGGGCCTGGTATGGAGGGAGGGGGTGAAAGGGGAAGGGGGCAGAGACCCCTCTGCATACACCCACAAGTGCACCCGTTCCCATTCCCTTGAAGGTTGTGAGGGCCATCAACCACATGCTGGTGTGGCAGCTGGTGAGCACTGGGGACCTGGACACAGACATAGAGGGCTTCACTGCTCTTGGGTTCCCCCAGTGCTTTGGGGCAATCAACAGGGCGCATATCCCCCTCAGAGCCCTGGACCACAGTGGCGGCCAATATGTCAGCCGCAAGGGATACCACTGCATCATGCTCCAGGTGGTGGTGGACACCCATGGGAAGTTCACATACATATATGCTGGCTGGCCAGGCAGAGCACATGATGCAAGGATCCTGTTGAATTCTGCCTTGTTCCACAGAATGGAGGCCGGGACATTCATGCTCTGGCAGGACCGCACCGTTGGGGGCGTTGTGATGCCTCTCTGCCTTGTGGGCGACTCGGCCTACCCACTCCAGCCCTGGTTGATGCACCCATACACGGGCCACCTCACACCCTCCCAGGAAATGTTTAATGCCCAGTTCACAAGGGCCCAGTATCCTGTCGAATGCGCTTTTGGCCGTCTGAAGGCGTGGTTCAGGTGTCGTCTCATGTGCCTCAATGTTGGGGTGGAGGATGTCCTGCAGGTTGTGGCCACCTGCTGTGTGCTTCACAACCTCATTGAGCCACATGAGGGCACCCTGCCCCAGGGATAGATGGCAGAACTGGACCCTGCTACTAGCAGCCCGCTGTGGTCCCCAACAGGCAGCTCAACCATGACGGGCTACAGACCCAGGAGGCACTTTGGGAGGCATTCAGCCCAGGGGACTACTAACCCCCACACCCCTCCCCACAGTCCCCCCTACATACACACCCACATGCACACCCCCACCACCACAAGCCCCCACCCTCCCCCAAAGTAATCAGGGACATGGGGGTGCAAAATGTAAACATGTGTTTAACCCTCAACTTTTAACAGCGGTGACCTTCATAAATAGTAAATAGGGAATAATAAAAATAATGACCAAAGCCTCATACTGAGCAAACTATATATATGGGGTAAGGTGGCAGGGGCACTTAGACTTGGACAGGAACTTGGGCAGGAATGGTGGGGGACCTAATCAAGGGATGGGGTGGAAAGCCACAAGACCTGGTGCCTGCGGGTGTCTCTCTCACCCTGGGTGCGCTATCCCCTGCCGGGCACTGATGGGGCCGGAAGCACCAGCAGGTAGGGCCAGCCAGCACCTGACCCAGCCTCAGTAGAGGGGCCAGAGGGGTGTGTGTTGTGGCTTGGGGGACCCTCCATGTGTCCCACCATGGCCAGAAGCCATGCTGTGAGGTCCCTCAGTGCAGTGTCGAGCAGGCCTGGGGGCAGTAGGGCAGTCAGGGCCTCAGGGTCATGGGCTGGGGAGATGGGAGCAGCTGAGGGGCCAGCGGGGGCAATGCAGGGGGGGCAGCTGGGGAAAACTTGGGGGGGCAGCTGGGGAGCTTTGGGGGCAATGCAGGGGGAGCAGCTGAGGGGACTGGGGGCTGGCGGGCTAGGGCCCAACACATAGTGCGGAGCATCCCCATCACCTCTCCCCATGTATCCCGCCTCCACAGCAGCTCGGCCTCATTGAGGGCCAGCCGCCTTTCGGCAAGGGTGTTCTGGTGGCGGAAGGCCGTGGTGCAGGCCGCGACCTCATCCTCATGGTGGCTGCATCTGGTCCAGTACACCCATGGCTGTCGCTCAGGATCCTTGTGTCATGAGCCAGGTGCCTCGTCCAGCTGCCCCAGCCCTTGGATGGTGCCACTGTTAAGAGAGAGAGGATGGGGTAGAGGAGGGTGTCAGCGCTACATCTGGGACCTGGGTGGCTTGTCCCCAGTCTCCCTGGCTGGTTACCCTCTCCTTGGAGCTACGGGATGGGCATGTGCCGGGGAGGCCACTATGCAGCCTGGCGTGCACTTGCCGCAGAGGCCTCTGGGGCATGATGCCAGGGCTGGGGCATTGTCCATGGTGGCCCACCCTGGAAATGGGCTTGTGGGCTGGGGGTAGGGCTTGGCTGGCGGGGTTCCAGGTGCAGCTATGCTGCCCAGGGGGGCCTCAGCATGCCTGGGGAGAGCTCCATGGAGGAGGGAGCTGGGTGCTGCCCGCAGGCATGGGTGCGCCCTGGGCCCTGACTGGGGACGGGCTTTAGGGCTTTGGGGACCAGGTGTCCTCCTCCCCCCACTGTGCTTTGCCACTGTGTGCACTTACCCAAGGTGGCCCCGTATATGTCAAGTGATGCCCAACTGTAGGGGGCCTGGAGGCAAGCTGTGGAGGGCAGTGTGATGATGAGGGACCAGTCTGTGGACTCCCCATCAGATGGGGCATCCACAGTGATGGGTCCCTCCTCCCCCTCCTCTGGTGTGGCAGGGGGCTCGGGTGTGGCTGTCTCCACAATGAAGCGGGGTGGAGAGGCATCATCCACAGCCAGGAGGTCCCGAAGCTCCCGATAGAAGGGGCAGCTATCAGGGGCATGGCCAGATCTGTGGGTGCTGTCCTGGGCCCACATGTACCCCTGCCGCAGTTTCACCTTCCACCTCACATGGTCTGGTGTCCAGAAGGGGTGGCCACGGGCAGCCAGGCTCTGGGCAAGGCAGGAGAAATCTGGGACATTCCTCCAGTGCCCGCTGGTGTCCCAGAGGACCTCCTCATCGCACCAGAGCCCCAGAAGGTCCTGGAGCTCTGGCTTAGTCCAGGAGGGGGCCCTCCATTTTGGAGCCCAGTTAGGGTCTTGGCTGCCTTGTCTGGGTTCCTGGGGTTCCCCTGAGCACTGTGGGGTGCTGACTTGCTGGCCATCTCCGTGGTTTGGGACTTGCTGGACCTGCAGGGCCTCAGGAGAGTGTGGCAGGCAGCCCTGCATGTGCTGCCTGCCTGACACTCTCAAGCTTCCTGCTACGGGAAATTTTCAGGAAGAAGGGGCCTCCGGAAGAAGGACTTCCTTCCAGAAACTCCCCCTGGGGCCATGCTTCTAGACAGCGTTTTGGAGTCTAGAAGAATGGTCTTCTGGACCCCAAATCATGTGACGTTATGCTAATGTGGCACGGGGAATTTGCATCTGCGCCTCATTAGCATCTTTCGCTCTGTGTATTGGCATGCCATTTCTGAAGGAAGTGGCCTGTGTAGAAACAGCCAGTGGGAGGTGAGTGTCTAGGAAGGAGTATGGCAGAAAGGGATCTAGGGGTTATAGCAGACCACAAGTTAAATATATGTCAACAGTGTGATGCTGTTGCAAAAAAAGCAAACATGATTCTGGGATGCATTAACAGGTGTATTGTGAGCAAGACACCAGAAGTCATTCTTTCGCTTTACTCTGCACTGGTTAGGCCTCAGTTGAAGTACTGTGTCCAGTTCTGGGCAACACATTTCAAGAAAAATGTGGACAAAAAGGAGAGGGTCCAGAAAAGAGCAACAAGAATGACCAAAGGTCTACAGAACATGGCCTATGAAGGAAGGATGAAAGACTTGGGCTTGTTTAGTTTGGAAAAGAGAAGACTGAGGTGGGACATGATAGCGGTTTTCAGGTATCTAAAAGGGTGTCATAAGGAGGAGGGAGAAAACTTGTTCTTCTTGGCCTCTGATGACAGAACAAAAAACGATGGGCTTAAACTGCAGCAAGGGAGGTTTAGGTTGGGCATTAGGAAAAAGTTCCTAACTGTCAGGGTGGTCAAACACTGGAATAACTTGTTTAGGGAGGTTGTGTAATCTCCATCTCTGGAGATATTTAAAAATAATGTAGATAAATATCTAACAGGGATGGTCTAGGCAGTATCTGGTCCTGCCATGAGGGCAGAGGGCTGGACTCAGTGACCTCTCAAGGTCCCTTTCAGTCCTAGTGTTCTATGATTCTATGATTGAAGTATCTTCACAAGAGACCTGTGCTGTGAGAGGGTGATGCAAATTAGACCCCACTCTTACGCCAAAATTTGGATCTAGGCACTTCCTATAATTATAAACTGATTCTTAATTTATTCTGCTCAGATGGGGAGAAAAATAGCGATGCACCTTACAGGAATTGCCAGAGTTTTATGAGGAGATTGTCTCAGTCCCACAGAGGACAGCCCGGAGCTAGCTAATTCTGTTTAACACATAGAAAGACACAGATGGAGCCCTTTGATCAAAGAATGGTCATACATTCAGTAGTTCTTTGAAGACAATGTATTATTTATTAAGTGAAAATTAAGTAATTACAGCACAATCAGTAAAGCCAGAAAAGACAAAAAATTACAATGCATAATAAGGCACAACTGGATTGTCTTAGAGATCATACATTTAAGTGACTCCTTACAAGTGACTACTTACAATATAAGACAAATGCATTATTTTACTGCTAATACACTTTGACCTTTTCAGACACATGTATGAGACCTCTAGTACAATAGCATTAGACTTACTACTATGTAATATGCTAATACTATGCATGTGTATAAAACATGTTTGCAATATAACATTCAAGAAACATTAACATTAAATTAGATGGTTAGAAAAAGGGGTGGAGTGGCTCACACTCAGAAGCAAGCAGGCAGTTATATTTACAGGCTTCATCAGTCATTTTGCAAGAATGCTAATATCAGAGCAAGTGGCCATTATATATGTGGTCTGAGATCAAAGAGTCTGAGTGCTTGCCTCCATCTGTGTCAAAGGAAATGCTCAGTTTGTTTTCTGTGTCAAGGAACTATCAATCTGGTTTCACAGAATGATCCATCTCTGGAGTGTTTTGATCCTAACAGGGCAGTATAACTAACTGAGAAATAAAAAAGAATAACTTCATCGGGTTATTCACAGAATCATGGGCACATTCTCATGTTCCTCAACGAACATCATATATGCCATCATGTGCCAACAATGCCCGGATGCTTTGTATATAGGACAGACTTCAAACTCTCTTAGACAAAGAATTAATGGGAACAAAACAGACATAAAAACACTCCTGATCACAAACCTGTCAGCTAGCAATTTAATGGAGTGGGCATTCTGTTAATGACCTGAAAGTCTGCGTTTTACTGAAGAGGAATTTTCACAACAGCTTGAAAAGAGAGGCTGCTGAACTCTCTTTTATATTCAAATTTGACACATTAACACGTGGTTTCAACCGGGATGGGAATTTTCTAGCTCATTGTAGGGGACCTTTTGCATACTTGGCTTTATATAATTCCTGACACCTCCCCCCATCACCCGCCTCTCTGCTGTCTGATTTTCTCACCTTGATAATATTTTTCTGATTTGTCAACCTTGATGACTATTTTTGGTTCTGTGCCTTAAATATTGAGTCTGTTCTGGTATGGCTATGATCTGAAGAAGTGGGTCTGTCCCATGAAAGCTCATCACCTAATAAATTATTTTGTTAGTCTATAAAGTGCTACTGGACTGCTTTTTTGTTTTGATAGTATATAGACTAGCAGGGCTATCTCTTTGTTACTAATTGAGAAGACCGAGATCTCCAAAGTTACTCTGAGTTGCCCAGAAACTCTTTTGGAAAACTTGTAGATTATGACATCTTTGCTGTCATTTGGAGATGCAGACTCTGATTTGCCTTTTATTATATTTTACCTGCTTTAATTTGTTAATTCTCATTTCATTATTTTACTTAATAGAACGCTAGTTGGTTTACTATAAAATTAGCTGCTGTATCTGGTGTAAGGGTGAGAGTGCCAGATGATCAGGATTATGATTACAACTAAAGGAACAGCACTTGGAAGCCCAGTTGTTGATTCCTAAGTGCCCTCTTAACCCTAACTATACAGGTTTAAGATGTCCTGAAACCTACTGCGGTGGTGAGTGTGTGTCTACTTGTGTGCACATGCACTTAAGAGCTAATAAAAATGGTTTTAGGTAAAAGTTCTCTGATTTACATCAGTCACGTATCAGATGGCAATGGTTTCTATCAATCTTACATCAAAAGGAGTAACTGTCTCCCTGTTGATTTATTCATGCCACTGTTTGAATAACAAACTGTAAAGTTACCACTGCTTTGGGTTCTGAAAACTTGGGTAACAGAGTAACCTTTATTTATGAAATTAGTCTCACTGTGTAGGCTTTAATGGAACCGCTTGTTTTGGGTAAGAGTGACTTCAAGGTTTCTCATTCGGGAGCGGGCAGCAAGAAGTCAACCAGGGCTCCTCATTTCTGGTAGGAGATCTTGTGTCTGGAATCTGTTTAGCTGCTGTGCTCCCAGAGGGACAGTATGAGGGACAACTGGGCTCTGAGCAGGGCTTTTCAGTGCAGCCAGGCTTCTTGCCAGGAGGTAGCACAGATCCCAGTAGGGAGCCCAGGGTATAGCCCATGCTGGGAGCCTGGTTGGAAATCCAGATTGGAGAAGAGCAGCCTCCTGATTAGTTTCACAGTTCCAGCTGTCTTATGCTGACCTAACAGTGTAATGCAGAGCGTGACTTATGCATATTGCCAGGAGAAAAGATGTAGTTAATGCTTACGTTAGGTGTCACATTGGCAGTTGAGAAAACTGCAGTTTTCAATTCACTGAACAGACACACTCAGTCCTGCCTCACGCTTGATTACCTTAGAGTTCTCAATCTCAGAAGTGAGAAATTAGTTCAGTCTGTACTTCCTTTTATTTTGCTCATGGTATACCTAGTTGTCAGATGGCAACTAGGGTGGCAAATGTTTTGGCAAAGAGGACACTATAGTCTTAAGAATTGCAGACAAATTGGAAAGTCCAATGGAAGGCAGTGACAATGATTAGGGAGCTGGGATACATGACTTACATGCAGAAACTGAGGGAACTGCCTTCCATTAGACTCTCCAATTTGACTGCAGCTACATGAAGGGCTTTTCTACACTACCGTGGAAGATTGACCTTCTCAGGTTGATCTTCTTGGGTTTAATTTCATGCATCTGGACAGGTGAAACTGAGCTCTCAGCAGTCACAGCTGAACCCTGTACTCCTCATGAGATGCAAGGAGTTAGGAACGTCAACGGGAGAAACTCTCCCATCACCCTTCCCCTGAATAGACAGACAAGTTAGCTGAGTGCAGGTATGCTCATTTTAGCTATGCAGTTAGCATAGCTAAAATTGCGTATCTGCACTCAACTTTCTTGGTCTAGTATAAATGTAGCCTGAGAGACTCAGGGTCTGACTGGCATGCTGCTTGGATGTTCGTGAGCTTCCCAGGTTGGGAGCTATAACATCAAAGTATAGTGAGGCACCCAAGGTTGCAGAGTAGGTAGATGACAACTGCTCGTTGATCCAGATTGCACCCCTCAATGAGAAACATGACCAGACAGAAGGAACAGGAATGGACCTGAGACAGAATGTCTTTCTTGGCTATTAATGTTGTGCGATGTTTGCTTCATTACAAATTCCAAAATATTCCAGTGTCAGTACAAAGACAAAATGATTGGGGAATATTCATTCAGCTTGTCTTGAATTTTGTTTTATAAAACAGCATCTTCTGGCAATGTCACTGACCTTAATACTACAATGCTAATACCATTACAGAAGACTGCCTGATAATACTTGTTTATGAGGATCTTTTTATTTCATACATTGCTAATGGAGTTCAAATAACTGATGTCATTCTCTGGTGGAAACCTTTGTGAGACTCCTCATTTTAAACTTATCAGTATAGTTTACTACAGTTGCCAGCTGTCTAGTGTGCTCACCGGTGCCTGTTTTGTCAAGAAAAAAGCTGGGCATTCCAGCTGCTTTGTTGACGGAGCTAAGTGCTCTTCTGATTGGCTTTTGTGTGTGGCCACACTCTGTCAACAGTTTTGTCAGAAAAACTCTCCTGACAGTGACTTCTGTGGACAGAGAACTGTAGTGTAACCATACTCTGTATGTTTATGAGTGAAATGGCCTCACTGTCCTGATGTGGCTGGATGACAAGTTTACGCTGACAAATGAGCTGTTTCCCTCCTATTCTATCAGTGAGTCAAATAACTTAAAAACCAATGACATTTCTAACTTGATGGTTACAGTGGGTAGTAGCCTACATTACTGATCCTTTCCATTTTGGTGATACCTTTGAAAACCTCAGATGTAATAAAAACAGGATAAAGCACCTGTATTACTACATATACAACAATTTAAACAATATTTTAAAATCTCTACACAGGTGTGAAAAGTTGCATTAATTAATTTAACTGATGTAAATTAAATTGAAGAGATGCACTGTTTCTCCTGTTTTTATTTATTCAGTTTTAGAGACTAGACTTTCTATAGCTACTACATTTTTTATTCATTTATTTATTTATTTTATTCATTTTCATTTATTTTATTATATTATTATATTACTTTATTTTATTTTATATATATTTATTTTATTCATATTTTATTCATTCATATATTTGTTTCCCCATGTGGATTCATTGTTTCACTATAATTCACAACATCAAACTGCTTATTATAAAACACTCACTGACAAATATTCACAGACCTGTCTTCCTATTACAGAAGATTTTCTCTATGTCTTAGCTCATTCTGCTGCTTCTTTTTTGTTTTCTTTTCCGTATTTCATGATAGTTCTGTTGCCTTATTTGCTCTTGCTCTGATTACCCAACATAAAACAGTGCAACAGATCCTTCTGTGTAGCTTCCAATTAACCACATTAAGCAGGCACCTGACCTTTAACTTTTTTCTACATTTGGAATAAAAAAAACCAAAAAACAAACACCCTCTTAATTGAATAGGCACCTTCATGGCACAAGTGAGGCATTACAGCCTTTAGTGTAAACATCTGTGATCTGCTGCGGAAAGGGCAACTCATTTGCCTAGCCTAAAAAGGTAGCCACCTGGGAGACTTAAAGGACTGTGATGTTATGTGGTGCAAGGAGCATGCTACTCCTTTTCTTACACTGTTCTTTGTTGATTTATTGACCTTAATTCAGATAACTACATATTTTACAGTAGTGCCTAAAGGCCACAATTGAGATCAGGGCCCCATTTTAGTAGACGTATTTAGAAATATGGGTAGCACAATCCTTGTCTGAAATAGCTATCTATCTAAATAAAGAAGTCACAAGGCAAGGGAAAGGAAATATTATTATCCCTATTTTACATATGAGATTAAACGGCCATTAAATCACATGGCCAAGGTCTCACAGGATGACTCTGTTCCAATTAAAAATTGAATCCCGCTTTCTTGATTCTCTGCCCAATGCTCTAGTGATACATAACCCTCCCACAGCTAAATAAAAACTATTTCTACACATAATCAGTTTTTTTAAAATGAATTTTGACTATGGCTCAAACTTGTTTTTGTAAAAACTAAGTAAAGGTAAATTTTCACTCATGCAAATTTATAATAATTGAAGAAACATACCATGGGAAATCAAAATGTGACTGGAATTCAGAAGAATACTTGTATGTTTCCCACTATTCACTGAGTTTTAATCCTTTACATAGAAAACATTATGTCTATGCCTACAATAGAACAATATGGTGACAGAAAGTACTGTCTGAAAATATCTTCTAACAAAACTTCTGTCAACAGATTGTGGCCAGACTGCAAGAGGATCAAAAGAAAGCCCCACTGTGTTGATTGAGAGTGGCTGGACTGCCTGGTTGCTCTGTCAACTAAACAGCCAAGTGGAAGTACAGCAGATAGGGCAGCTCCGTGAGGCAGAAGCCCTATCTGTCGACAGAGGGCCACCCAGAATATCCAGACTGTCTTTCTCTTAACGGATTTCTGTTGACAGATGCATTCTGCCTCATGGGGGAATGGCAGAATGCTGTTGACAGAAGTGCCCTATTCTGTTAATTTACTATTGACAGGACACTTTTGTAATGTGGACGCTCTGTGGGTTTTGTCGACAAAATTGTTTAGTGTAGACATAGCCTATGTGAAAATGTACAGAAAACCTTTTTATTAGACACAATTCATAAGAAGGACATAAGACTGTCCTTGCTGGGTTAGACCAAATTTACATCTAGCCCAGTTTCCTATCTTCCAAAAGTGACCAATGCCAAGTGATCCAGAGAGAATAAACAGAACAGGTAAACATCAAAGCTGGGTCTACACGTGAGCACCCTTTCGAATGGGTGAAAATCAACTTTCAGGAGTTGAAATAGCAGCTGTCAAAAGGGAGCAACCAGACACCATTAACAGATCGACAGGTCGACCTGCTCCTTTGAAGTGCCACCGTGGTCTTTCAAAAGGGAGAGTCCACATGGCTTCAAGCCCTCTTTTGAAAGAGAAGCAGGAAACACTGCAGACGGGGTTCTATGGCTGACAAGCCCTTACGGGGCTGCAGCCAGCTACACCCTTAAAGGGCCCTTCCCTCCAGCCTCCACTCTGCATGAACTGAGTGCTGCCCAGCTGTTCCCAGCCTGGCAGAGCCCACTCATGCTCCAAGATAGAGGCACAACAGCAGCTCCTGCAGGAGGACACCCTCTTCATGTACACCCTGCTGGTAGTGCTCTGCACTGTCACCGCAGGAGCACCGATCTCATTGGTTGGCAGGGTCGTCCCCCTGGGGCCGTGGGACCACCCACCCAGGGCACCGCCAGGTGAGCCCCGGGTGCTCCAGCACCTCTGGACCCACCCCAGCAGCACTGACTGGTGGGATCACCTGGTGCTGGGGGATTTGGGGGAGGAAAGGTGGCAGCAGAACTTCCTCATGTCGAGGCAGACCTTCGGGAGATCTGCCACTGGCTCAGCCCCACACTCTGGCAACAGGACACCTGCATGTGACCCGCTCTTATCCTGGAGAAACAGGTCACAATTGCCATCTGGAAACTGACCACCCCAGATTCCTACCACTCCATGGGACAACAGTTTGGGGTGGGCAAGGCCACTGTTGGGCCTGTTCTTATGGAGGTAAGGCAGGGCTGGGTCACTTGTCCACCATGGGTGGGGAGAAGCTGAGGCTAGAGGAACCCACCGCTGCAGTGGGCAGGATGGGAGGGGGCCGGGGGCAGGGGGTTGGGGCCAGAATGGGGCTGTGGTGGTGTGGAGAAACGGCCCGCCACACCCTCACTACAGCACATATTCCCCTCTCCCCTATGCAGGTTGTCAGAGCCATCAATGCAATGCTGCTCCACAGGATCATCCACTTGTGGGATCTGGATACGACCATTGCGGGCTTCCAGGACCTGGGCTTCCTGAACTGCTTCAGTGCTTTGGATAGCGTGCACATCCCCATCTGTGCCCTGCCACACAGATCCGGCCAGTACGCCAACAGGAAGGGCTACCATTTGGTGGTGCTCCAGACCCTGGTGGGTTCTAGGGACCGGTTCATGGACATCTATGTGAGCTGGGCCGGCTGCACCTATGATTCCCAGGTTTTCCGGAACCCTGGGCTCTGCGGGAGATCCCACTGGAAGAGGACGTCACCAGTGGGAGATTCCAGTGGCAGAGGTGGTAAGGTGCTAGGGAACAGCCAGCATGGTTTTGTTAAAAACAGATCATGTCAAACCAATCTAATAGCTTTCTTTGATAGAATAATGAGTCTTGTGGATAAGGGAGAAGCGGTGGATGTGGTATACCTAGACTTCAGTAAAGCATTTGACACGGTCTCACATAATATACTTATCAATAAACTACGCAAATACAACTTAGATGGGGCTACTATAAGGTGGGTGAACAACTGGCTGGATAACCATACCCAGAGAGTAGTTATTAATGGTTTTCAATCCTGCTGGAAAAGTATAACTAATGGGGTTCTGCAGGGGTCTGTTTTAGGACTGGTTCTGTTCAATATCTTCATTAATGATTTAGATATTGACATAGAAAGTACACTTATTAAGTTTGCAGATGATACCAAGCTGGGAGGGGGTGCAACTTCTTTGGAGGATAGGGTCATAATTCAAAAGGATCTGGATAAACTGGAGAAATGGGCTGAGGTAAACAGGATGAAGTTTAATAAGGACAAATGCAAAGTGCTCCACTTAGGAAGGAACAATCAGTGTCATGCATACAGAATGGGAAAGGACTGCCTAGGAATGAGTACAGCAGAAAGGGATCTAGGGGTTATAGTGGACCACAAGCTAAATATGAGTCAACAGTGTGATGCTGTTGCAAAAAAGGCAAACATGATTCTAGGATGCATTAACAGGTGTGTTGTGAACAAGACACAAGAAGTCATTCTCCTGCTCTACTCTGCGCTGGTTAGGCCTCAGCCGGAGTATTGTGTCCAGTTCTGGGCACCGCAGTTCAGGAAGGATGTGGAGAAATTGGAGAGGGTCCAGAGGAGAGCAACGAGAATGATCAAAGGTCTAGAGAACATGACCTATGAAGAAAGGCTGAAAGAATTGGGCTTGTTTAGTTTGGAAAATAGAAGATTGAGGGGGGGGACATGATAGCAGTTTTCAGGTATCTAAAAGGGTGTCATAAGGCAGAGGGAGGGAATTTGTTCTTCCTTGCCTCTGAGGATAGAACAAGAGGCAATGGACTGAAATTGCAGCAGGGGAGGTTCAGGTTGGACATTAGGAATAAGTTCCTAACTGTCAGGGTGATCAAACACTGGAACGAATTGCCAAGGGAGGTGGTAGAATCTCCATCACTGGAGCTATTTAAGAAGAGGTTAGATAGATGGCTTTCAGGGATGGTGTAGAAAGTGCTTGGTCCTGCCATGAGGGCAGGGGGCTGGACTCGATGGCCTCTTGAGGTCCCTTCCAGTCCTACTCTTCTATGATTCTATGACATCACCATGCTGCTCTGCATAGTGGCAGACGTGGCATACCTCCTGCAGCTGTCGCTCACGTGGCTGTACACAGGATACCTTGACCCCACCCAGGAGGCATTCAACCAGCACCTCAACCACTCCCACAATGTCATGGAGTGGGCCTTTGGGCACCTAAAGGGTTGGTGGAGGTGCCTCCGCATGTGGCTGGCGGTCGGGGTCCTCAATGTGCCCCAGGTGGTGGGCTCCTGTTTTGTCCTCCACAATGTTGCGGAGGTAAAGGAGGATGCCTATGTCCCTTGGGGGGGAAACTCTGGCTGGCTCTGGCTATGATTAGCCGGGCACAGCCCCCATCTACCTGGTGTACCAGGATGGCCACCGCATTAGGGAGGCCCTCAGGCAGGCCTTTGCTGATGGCCACCTGTGGCCCACACACTCCCCATACATATTCACCACCCACCATCCCCACCACCCCAACCCCCACCAGCACTGCACCCACACATCCGCCACCAACCATCCCCCTGAGGAGCACCGCATGGGGTGGTGTATAGTTAATAAACATTTATCGAGAATGTGAGCATATCATGAACTATGTACAGGTGTGGGGACGAGGTGGTGGGGCGCACCTAAGTTGTGGGGGGAATATGAACCTGGAGAGGGGTGAGGGGCACCTAAGCTGACGGTGGGGTGGAGGGCTCACTCTGGGGCAGCGGTAGTGGGCCTCAAGCCCCGTTGGCCCCTGGAACCTCTGCCCCCCGGATGAGGGCTCCCCGGTGGGGAGAAGAGGGTGCAGGGAGCACAGGCAGATAGGGCCAGGGAGGAGGCTCAGTGGAGACAGTGGGAGTGGGCTCATCAGGTGGAGTAAGGGGACTTTGAAATTGCCCTGGTAATTCGAAGTACCAGTGGGTGCACCACGGCTAGACGCGTGCTGGTACTTTGAAGTTTAAAACTTTGGAGTTATCACGGGGTGGAATTTGCTTTATGAAGTGCTGCCTATGCACCGCAGCACTTCATTAGTAAACTCCCAACACCCTAATTACCATCCTTCCTTCAAAGGAAGGTGGTAACGTAGACACAATCTATGAGTTATTGCGCCTTATAGCTGGTGTAAGGAATAAAAGACAATGTTATGGCATTTAGGCTTTAAATGAAAAGTGTGTTTATCAACTTTAATTTTAATAACTATGCCAACTTAAATTAAAATGATAATGTTTCCAAGAATCAGTCTTCTTGTTTGTTAGATAGGTTTATAATTCACTTTTAATTTAATACAAATAGTAATGTGGCATTTACCAGAGCTTAAGATAGTTAAATACATTCATTATATGCAATTTTTAATCTTTCACTGGGCATATTCGTCATTGAACTACTATAAAAGAAAGTACCAGTACCTTTCAACAAATTAGACATATGTTATACCTGAAAGTATTTTCTCCAGGAATTATGGGTAAAATTCTGTGGCTCCTTCATTGAACTCAGTGGAAATTCTGCCACTGACTTCAGTAGGCATAGGTTTTCACTATATATTGTTATCACTCCTAAAGCACTGCCTTTCAAAGGACTTTCTATAATTCATGAAAGATCTAGAAAGCTCAGTCCTTACATTTGATATTCATTCATATATTAGAAACAAGCTAATAGACATAGAGTTATTGAACTGTATATAAATATGTTCAAGAGCATGTATGTATGAACTGAAAAATGACTAATGGACCATTAATAATTAATGCCGCTATTGGGTTATAAAGGTTCTGTGTGGGGTGTCAGGGGGTTGCCATTTGTTTTCTCTATACTACTAATGTGCTTGTGAGCGGGGATCCTTAGCTGTTATGTTGGACAGAAGGATGTAGCAAAGCCTATTAACTCCTACACACCCAACAAGTAGAGTTCTGCAGAAATCAAATTTTTCAGATCTGATATTGTTCAACTCCACATTATTGATTATTCTCTATTTTCAAACACCCCCATTCTCAACTAGATTGAACCCAACAACAATTGTCTACAGATCAAAAAGTCTGGAAAAAAGAGTTTCATGTGGACTAAAACATTTTGTTCTAATTTTGACTTTATATAGACAAAATTAAAAATCAAAGGAAGAGTGGTTTTAAAACAGGAGCTTGAAATAGACTGTGCCAGTGTATTCTTTCTGCCAGGTGGAGCTAGCAGCAGCCAGGGCCAGGGTCCATAGCTAAGGGTCCCTCTCCTTCTATCCAACATTGAACTGGATCAAGCTCCCACCCAGGAACCGGGGAAATTCATACACAACCCCTGGGTGCATCTGAGAGGCAATGCATCCGTACTGAGCATAGAAAAGAAATGTAAAAGGGAGGGAAGTAGCCTGGCATTAATTTAGGAAAGCACCACTAACAAACATCCCGGCTATGTCTAGACTAGAAGCATCTGTTGACAGAAGTGTCTGTTGGAAGAGATTTTCTGGCAAAGCTTCTGTCAACAGAGTGCATCCACACACAAAAGATTGAAAAAGCAGTCTGCTCAGTTGACAGAGAGTGGCTGGACTGCTCGGCCCTCTCTCGACAGCACAGCTGACTGGAAGCACAACAGGGATGCCCGGTGACCCAGAAGCCCTGTCTGTTGACGGAGGGCACCCTAGAGAATCCGTGTGGCTTTTGTGATAACAGATTCTGTCAAAAAAGGCATTATTCCTCATCACAGAGAGGCAGAATGCTGTTGATGAAAGTGTGGAGTTTTGTCGACAGACTGCTGACATAAGGTGCTTTAGTAACAGAGAAGAAGCTTTGCTAGTCTATACACTATCAAAACAAAAAGCAGTCAAGTAGCACTTTAAAGACTAGCAAAATAGTTTATTAGGTGAGCTTTTGTGGGACAGACCCGCTTCTTCAGACCATAGCCAGACCAGAACAGACTCAATATTTAAGACACAGAGAACCAAAAACAGTAAGCAAGGAGGACAAATCAGAAAAAGATAATCAAGGTGAGCAAATCAGAGAGTGGAGGGGTTGGGGGGAGGTCAAGAAGTAGATTAAGCCAAGTATGCAGACGAGCCCCTATAGTGACTCAGAAAGTTCCCGTCCCCGTTTAAACCATGTGTTAATGTGCCAAATCTGAATATAAAAGCCAGCTCGGCTGCTTCCCTTTGAGAACGGTGCGAAAATTCTTTTGCAGTAGCACACATACTTTTAGGTCATTAATAGAATTCCCCATTGCATTAAAATGTTGACTAACTGGTTTGTGGATCTGGAGTGTTTTGATGTCTGTTTTGTGCCCATTAACCCTTCACCCTGTTAATGAGGTATAGAGAGGTTGTTGGAAAAGATATAGGCTATGGTTAGACTAGTGAGTTTTGCTGATAACCCCCCAGTTTAGTCGACAAAACTGGTGGAACACCCACACACAAAATATGTTTTTTTGACCGTTTCTTCACAAAACTCAGGATGTTTTCTGACAGCATTCTGCCTCTCAGCCATGGGGCATAATGCTGATGTCAACAGATTCTGTCAACAAAAAAGCTGTGTGGATTCACTTGGGGCGTGGGGGCGTGGGGTCTGAAGAAGTGGGTCTGTCCCACAAAAGCTCACCTAATAAACTGTTTTGCGAGTCTTTAAAGTGCTACTTGACTGCTTTTTGTTTTGATAATGTGCTTTGTGCGTAGACACGCTGCGAGATTTGTTGACAAAAACCTCTAGTGTACACATAGCCCCTGAGTCTGATCCTATGTAGGTTAGCAATACCCTTTTTCTCTCAGGTTCCTAAGTCCAGCAAGCTGAATGTCCCCTTTATGTGCCAAGCCCTTCTCTGCAATCCACTCACATCTGCTGCCCTTGGTCAGAGCAGACCCAGAGTTCAGAGGCTCATCTGCAGAGTTCATCTCCCATCCTGAGTGTGAAGGGAGGTAAAGAAACACCTTACTCGCTCTTCTGGTCACTTACCAGCTTCCTGTTCTCTGCTACTGCCCTGCAGGCCACTATCTGCCACTACTCTGATGGCTGCTCATTACGCCTGCTCACTACTATCCTGTGGCCACAAACTGTATAGCCACCACTCTACTGGCTATTTGATCCATGCCCTGTTGGCTCTCAGTCACTTTATACTGCCATCCACTTCTTGGCTGTGACTCCTGCCCATTAGTGTCAAATTATTTCAGCTCCCATGATTTTGACTCTTAGCATGCATGGTAGAAGAAACACAACTCTAGCACAATTAACATAAGAAAAGAGGCACCTAATGATGCCTATTAAGCTCTGTTCTTTCTGCTGTGAGTGCTTTTGTTTGGAACAATTTAGCACAGTCCAATTTTTCTGTATTCTCACAAAATTACAAATATCAGACCCCTTTTTTATCTACTCCTGCATTTAAAACAAACATAGCTGGTCTTACATAAAAAATTAAGTTGATTACAATGAATAAAATACCACTTCATCTGCTGGATATCTAACAAATCTAAGCAAAGAATCAGCAAATTGTATTTACATAGACAAAGCCAGTGTCTCTCTCCACTTCCTGCTGGTTGTAAGGGATGTGTTCTTTCAGACCCTGCTTACACCAGAAAGGTCAAAACAGAACATTTCATCTTTGTCAGAACACTTCATTTTTTGCCTTCAGTGAATCTGAATGTTCTGATGGAAAACTGCTCATCAGAAAAATTCTCACCAGCTTTATTTACAGACTCTCACTTCTGCCTGGAGCACCATGTTTTATCCTAAGGATGAACTTACCCTTGCCTTTCCCTTGAAAGGAGAGCAAGACTGGGTTGTGGAGCTTAACTGGGTTTGGGGGCATCAAGCTTTTTCAGCGATTGTGAAGGATTTTTTCTTCTGATTGTCAGATTGTCTTTCACCATGCGCCTTTATCAGATGTTTCTCTTAAGAGCCCGAAGACCCAATAAATAGGATAGATTTTTTTATTTCATGTTGTCACAACTTGTTGAGGGATCCATACAACACAACACCCCCATTCCTGATTTCTCTTGAAACATCATACAAAGGGAGGGTCCCAGCATATTCATCTTGGGGTAATAGCACCCCTCTAAGTTGTATGGAAGGGCAAGGAGGTTTGTGAATGAAGACTGAGGTACTAACTACATATATACCTTCACTTCCACTAAGTATGTGGGTAAGAAGTAAAACATACAGTAGAAATGACCACTCCTCAGACTCACCGAGTCTCAGGCTGCAAGGGGATAAAGGTAAGAGAACTGGGATGAAATGAGAAAAGGAAACAGATGGATTAAATATTGGGAGTTGCTAATCTTGCTAGTATAGACTATTTGGCTGGAACTCTTAGGCTACATTTACAGTGTGTCTTAAACTTGAAATAAGATACTCAGTTTGTGCTATGCAAATCGCATATCCTATCTCACGTTAATTTCAAAATAGGCTGTTTCTGTATTTGTCATTGTCTAATGCCAAAATAATGCACTATGTTGAGGCATCCCTTACTCCTCCTGCAACGAGGTGTGCAGGGATGCCAAAGTAGCACACTCATTATTTCAAAAATGTTTCAAAATAACGGTCACATTTCATAGGTGCTGAGTAGCTATTTTGGGATATCTCTGTATCCTGAACTATCTCTGCCATTTAGACATAATCTTACAGAAAGGGATGGGGAAAGCTCTTAAAGAAAAGGATCTCGTCATTGCCTGTGTGGTGTTCAAGCAGAAGTTCCAATAGTTGCTACAGGCCTGAGGGGCAATGTGTGTGTGGGGGCGGGGGGAGTTCCCAGGTCCTCACCCCTGGAAGAGGTGGGGCCAAGGGTTGAACAGGCAAGGCTTAGGGCAGTCAGCCCTGAGCTCCCTTTCACGCTCCCTCAGAGCCACACACACAGCATTGTTGCCATGCTCTGTGGTGTTTCAAATGGGCCTGGAGCTCTGGCTGCCACAGCAGCGGCAACTGGACCTATGGACCCCTTTGAAATGCTAGGCCTGGGAGCATCTGCACCTTTTTCCACTCCCTCTGCCCCATCAGCAGGCCTGACTTCAAGTACTGAATAGATGGCTTTATAAGTGGTTTCCATTTCCATTTCAATAATTGTATCAATTTCCAAAACAGAACTTCACATAGAGCACTTGGGTAAGATCAATCACTGTCTAATTATAGAATCTGTATACCCTCTTGATTGCTTGTGAATAAAAGTAATTCACTGTCAAGCCATCTTCACACACATGTATTTCCATGAATTGTTACTTGCATAAATGACCAGTGTGCGTGAACTTGAGAGAAAGTTACATAATTAAACAAGAGTTATTTTAAGCATTAAGAAATCTGATCAACCAACAACATCACAGAATCATGGAATCATAGAATCCTAGGGCTGGAAGGGACCTCAGGAGGTCATTGAGTCCAGCCGCCTGCCTAAAGCAGGATCAACTCTAACTTAATCATTCCAGCCAGGACTTTGTCAAGCCTAGACTTAAAAACTTTATGTCGCATCACATTGTAAAACATGAATGTGCTTGTCGTCTCTTGTAAAGTAACTCAATATAATGTGATAGAACCTAGCGTAAAAAAAATCCGTTAGCTAAATTAGCCACTGTTTATTTGGGGACTCCATTTTGTTGCATCACACATGTTTATAACTTTTATTTTACCTAAAACATTTGTAATTTGTAAACTGTATATCCAAAGAACTAATTTGAGTAAACTCAACCTAGCCCTGCTTATGTCTCTTCTCAGGCACCACAAAATAAAAAACAGAAAGATAACTACCTCAGGAATGAAAGTGAACAGAAAACTGGGACAGAATTAGTTGACTAATACGAGAGAATGGAAGGGGACTTTTCCAGCTTTGTGGTACCAGATTAGTAAGAGAATGAAGGGAACTAACATACTTTATCCCTTTGAAAGCAGATGGTGCTTAATAAAGGTCCCTTTAAAAAATCTGGGAATGTGTTACTGAGTGGGGAAAATTAACAGACATCACTTGAAAGCATTCCCCTTTCTGGGTACTTAGAAAGGAGGAAAACAAAGGAAGGAGAGTTCTGGATTTTCTGTTCTCGGCCCACCAGCTTACTGCAGGCTGTAACAGCTTGGAACGAATTCTCAGTTTTCAGTCAGAGGTGCAAATCTCACTGAAGATACACATAGTCTGATAAGATGAATGGTCACAGTGCTACTGTAGAATGGGTGGCAGGAAGTAGGTGCCCCCCACCCTTGCTTACAACATACCTGCATTTAGCTGTGCATTGTTTATGGCAGCACAGAGCTGGATTTTGTAGCAGTAATAGACAGAGCACTCACTATAGTGCTAGTATATCTCCACAGGGAGGGAGAAACATGTGGGCTACGTCTACACGTGCAGCCAACATCGAAATAGCTTATTTCGATGTCGCAACATCGAAATAGTCTATTTTGATGAATAAAGTCTACACGTCCTCCAGGGCCGGCAACGTCGATGTTCAACTTCGACGTTGCTCAGCCCAACATCGAAATAGGCGCAGCGAGGGAACATCTACACGCCAAAGTAGCACACATCGAAATAGGGATGCCAGGCACAGCTGCAGACAGGGTCACAGGGCGGACTCAACAGCAAGCCGCTCCCTTAAAGGGCCCCTCCCAGACACAGTTGCACTAAACAACACAAGATACACAGAGCCGACAACTGGTTGCGGACCCTGTGCCTGCAGCATAGATCCCCAGCTGCCGCAGAAGCAGCCAGAAGCCCTGGGCTAAGGGCTGCTGCCCACGGTGACCATAGAGCCCCGCAGGGGCTGGAGAAAGAGCATCTCTCAACCCCCCAGCTGATGGCCGCCATGGAGGACCCGGCAATTTTGACGTTGCGGGACGCGGATCGTCTACACGGTCCCTACTTCGACGTTGAACGTCGAAGTAGGGCGCTATTCCTATCTCCTCATGAGGTTAGCAACTTCGACGTCTCGCCGCCTAACGTCGAAGTTAACTTCGAAATAGCGCCCGACGCGTGTAGACGCGACGGGCATTATTTCGAAGTTGGTGCCGCTACTTCGAAGTAGCGTGCACGTGTAGACGCAGCTGTGGAGTCACATTCTGACAGCTCATTCAACTCAACCCAGCCTCTATTGTTCCCTCAGCTCTGCTGCCCAGGATGAATGTGGGAAACAAGCTTCAGCCCAGGAGGTAAACCATAAAAAGTGTATGCCAGATCTTACATCCACTCCCTCCCACATTTGCGACTTCAGAGATTTTCCAGAATCCTTCAGTCATGATTTTCAGTAAGAGTTATCTGTGTTGTACCTTGAAATTTAAACTCTTTTGCTGCATTCTTAGAAGTCCAGTTCTTTTGTTAACTCTTTCCACATTCTAACCCTCTTAAATATTGTTTCTGCATAAGTTGTCTCCTTGAAACACCTTGATTTTTATGTTCAAAAAGGATAATTCGATTATATCTGTCTCTGGTGCTCCTTCTTATTTTTCCATTCTTTTGACTGTACAAAAAAAACATTATGTCCTTTCATGCATTTTCAGAACCATATAAAAAGCGTACATTTTACAGAGGTGGAATATATTTTGATTATTTACAAATGTTTCAAAGATTTTACTTTTAAACTTCTCTCCAAAAAAGCAAAGGAATGCAGACCTTTTGAGGCCACGGGGAATATAAACTAAATCTCCTTTCAGAATATGGTTTTGTCTACACTAGAGTGTTGTGTCGATGGAAGAAGCCTTCTGTAGACATAACTCAGGGAGCGTCAGCACACGTAGGCTGTGGCTACACTAGCACCCCCTTTTTGAAAGGGGGATGCTAATGAGCCACTTTGGCAGATGCTAATGAGGTGCTTCCATGTATATGCAGTGCCTCATTGGCATAATGGTGGCTGCACATGTTTCGTAAGTGCTGCTTTTGAAATGCTCACTGCTGGTGTAGACGGGGACCTTTCAAAAGGACCCCCCGGATTTCAAAAGCCCCTTCTTCCCATTTGATTTTGGGAAGAAGGGGCTTTCAAAATCCAGCAGATTCTTTCAGAAGGCCCCCGTCAACACAAATGACGCGCGTTTCGAAAGTGGCACTTTCAAAACACATGTGGCTGTCATCATGCGGAGGATGGGGGAGGTGAGAGATAGGGGCATGGGGAAGGGAGGTGGGGGAGCATGGAGTTCCCAGGGTCACAGGTATGCCATACTCCTCAGTGACTCATCGTCCTCTCCTGTCCCCTCTGCCTGCAGATGGTGCGTGCCATCCAGGAGACCCTGCTACAGAAGCTCATCCAGATCCATGATGTAGACGCTGTTGTGGCTGGCTTCCACCACTTTGGCTTTCCCAGTTATTTTGGGGCACTGGATGGCACACATATCCCCATCCAGACCCCGGAACACAGTGCAGGCAGCTTCATCAACCAAAAGGGGTACCATTTGGTGGTCATACAGGCCCTAATGGACCACCAAGGCTGGTTCCTGGACATATACGTCAGGTGGTCGGGCTGGACACATGATACACAGGAGCTGCGGAACTCCAGCCTGTTTCACAGGATGGAGGAGGGCACCTGCATCCCTCATGGGGAGCTGGTTGTGGGAGATACACAGATGCCCCTCTGCATTGTGGGGGATGCAGTGTACCCACTCCTCCCATGGCTTATGAGGTCCTACACAGGTCACGTTCACACCACACAAGAGGCCTTCAAAGCCCGCCTCACCCAAGTGAGAAACCCTGTAGAGCTCACCTTTGGCCAGCTGAAGGGGCGGGTGCTGGTGCGTCCTCATGCATCTAGATGTAGGGGAGGAGGCTGTCGCTATGATCATGGCCTCATGTTGTGCACTGGACAAACTGGTGGAGGAGAGGGGGGAAGACTAACTCCAGGGGTGGGTGCCTGAGGAAAGGGACTTTTACGAGCAGTCCAGGGCAGCCCACAACTGGGAGGTACACATGGATGGCGTGTGCAGTTAGGAGGCCATGGGGGAGACGTTTGCCTGAGGCCTCCTGTGACCATCCCCAGGCCACCTCAGGGGGGGTCACCATCCCACCATGTCCCTCTCCCACTGCATCCTCCCACCAGCAACCCCCAAGGAGGAACACAAGGATGTGTGAAAGGGAAACCTTTAATCCAGAAAATAAAGTTGAGCAATAAAAGTATAACTTTTAACAAACAGCCCTCCTGATTCCAAAAGGGGAGGGGAGCACTTGAACTGGGGGAGAAGGGATCTGAACTGGGGTAGGGTGATCACTCAGGGGTGGGGGTAGTGGGCCGTGACCCACAGTGGCCGCGTGACCCCTCGTGCCCCGTGGTCACTCACCACTACGGGGCTGGGTTGGGGTTGGGACAACAGGGAGCTAGAGGGCTGTGGGGGTTAGTGCAGCCCTGGACTCAGCGGGTGGGGTGTCAGGGCCAGGAGGACCTCGTGGGGGGGATGGATCCCTGCCCTGTCCATTGCCAACCACATGACATGCAGCATGGGATCCAGGGATGGGGGAGCCCTGCCTGGCAAGGGGGCAAGGGCAGCAAGCCCTGCAGGTAGGGTAGGCCTGGCCAACCAGGCCTCCGCAATGTCTAGAAGCTGGTCCACCCAGGCCAGCCATTGCTCTGACCCCATGTGCGGTTCTGGTGCCACTCATCCTCCAGACACTTCCGTTCCTCTGTGAGGTCATTGTGGTGCTGGAGGGCAGTGGTGTATGCCCAGAGGGTGTCCTCATCAGGGCGGTGCCAAGTTCTGCAGATGTGTGGACGCGCTGGGGCCTGTGGGCTGTCTGCCCTCAGGGACACCAGTCACTGGTCTCCTGCCTCTGCTTTGCCCTCTGCCTCCTTCCTGGGGCTGCCTGAATGCATGGGCGGTGGGGCTGCACCAGTCCCTCAGATGCTGCAACTGTGTCTGCTTTCTGCCAACAGAGCAGATTGCTCTGTGGATTTACTTTTAAGTGTAGATGCCCTCTGTCAACAGAGGATTTGTCAACACAACTCCTGACAGACGTCACTGTCCATATGCTTCTAGTGTAGACATGGCCTATAGAGTTATAAGGACACATAAAGCAACAACAAAGCACCCAAAAAACACTAACGTTTGTTCACAAAAACCTACAAGCCTAAGAACAAATGTCAATCTTGGTCAAAGTGCAAAACTGAGTAAACAAAAACACATCTTTCAAAGTGCTGCTGAACATCCTCTCAGGAGCAAATGAGCTGAAGCACTTTAAATAAGCAAAGTAGGCTTTTCCAACCATCTTAAAATCATATCTGACTGCAGTCTCACCTATAACTGGGCTCTGAGCATTCTTCATTTTTATCTGTCTAGTTTGAAAAGAGCAGCAGATCCCCCTGGCTATAAAGATGAAAGGCAACATGGTTTAGACAGTAGATAATAATGACAGAGGTGTGGGGTATTCTTTATATCCAGTCAATTATATACATTTATTCAGAGTCATTCATTAGGAAAACAGATAGCAAGATTTTTAAGTAACTGATTAAAATATCACATATTCAGACAACATGTATGTTTAAAGAAATCCATCCAGGTTGGGTCCACATAGGGATTTTATAAAAAACAAACATTCTCAAAACCTACTGGTATACTGGTACAACTAATACAAATGTTTTCAAGAGTTCTCTCTGAAAAATTCTGAGAGATTTTTTTAGTGTATATTGAAACTGAGAATAAAATTAAATGGATTTGGACTATGAAGCAATGTTAAATTAAGTTTTACCAAGATGTACAAGTATCATATGAGCAAGTTGAAAACACTATAAACTTGTAAACTACATAGGAAACAATAATTAATTTATAAACTTTTGAACTAATAATCTAACACATTCATAATGGAGGTTAAAATAGCTTATTTTCAGGCCTGTGTCAAATTCAGATATGGTACAAACAGAGGAAATGACACTGTACTAAAATAAACTTAATAAAGTTCTAAATTGGAACACGTATTCTATGATTTGTTGACATGTATGGCTCAAACTTCTTTTTTAATGAGATAAGAGCATTATCCATTAATTGTCAAGGGGTATATTAACTCAGTTAATGATCCAAACTTTGATCGATGCACTTAGAAAACGAGTTCACTATTCACTAAGTTCAATGCAGCAGTTAATTTTCTAGAGAACCTAGAGCAGCAAGATCTGGAGCAGAATACTGACTTCCATTCAGTTACTTTTTTCTGTGGCATTTACTGGTGTCAACTGGAACTTGTATGCTATTCTGGCAATTTCTTCTTGCTTGTTTTACCAGCAATACAGAATACTTCGGTAGATTTGAGTGCATAACTAAGCATTTGAAACAACATGGATATAAGACACATAAGATAGAATCAGCAATATATGTCTCTGATTTGCCTGTCTTCCTAATATCGTATATAGACATTTTTAGGTAACCATCAAATAGCCACCCGTGAAGAATCCAATGGTACTGCCCTATCCTCTAGTAGTCCTTTCTGCACCCAAACTACTTTCTAACCTGGGCATAGAGAAACCCCATGGAACCCCTTTGATTAGTAGAATTATGTATGGTCTCCTGAAAAGATGCCCACCCGGCCCACTGAGCATGCTATCTTTTCTCCTTGTGTAATCTGTATCTTCCACCTGTGCAAGAACGGTTGGATTTCTATCACGGTGGGAGGGAATATTTTCACTACACAGAGCCAGCATCAGTGAGCCCTGACTTTGCTTACACTAATATAAACTGAACGTAACTCAATTTAGATTTGCTGTAGCTAAGTAAAATTAAAATGAACGACAGAGAATACAGAGTTGTGGTCACAGCAGAAGTCTGGATGTAAATTCCCCTTACTGGCGTTTCCTATAATGTTAGTTGAAAACTATATTGATTTTCATTATTTGTATCACTTGCAAGTGGATGGTTTGTGTTTTCATCATTTTTTCCATATTTACATTAGAAATTCAGATCTCTATCTAAATTTCCAAAAGTGCCTCAGTTACATTTTCAGAAGTGACATAGGCACTTAGGGCTAGAGCCACAAAGGCAGTTAGATCCCTAAATGTAAAACATTAATCCACAAAACCCCTGTTCAGCAGCTGTTTAAGACTGCAGATGTGTAAAGTCCTAAGGCTGCTCATTTTCCCCCAAAGGAATCTCCTAAACTTCTGTGGATGGGCATATCCAGAGATGTCACAGTCCTGATGAATACTGTTTAATTTGCATTAAGCCATGGTAGGATCCTCAAACTAGGTGTTCCTCTGTCTATTTCACATGGAGGGCCTGTTCTGATACCCATTTGCCATGTCTTCCACTTTGCATAAAATATGTAAGTATTCAGAGAGAGCTAAAGAGAGACAGAGGCACTTGGTAGTTCAGGCACTCAGCAGGAAGAAGTGAGGCCCATGTTGAAGTCCTGCTCTGAATTAGGCAGCATGAGGATATGAACCCAGGTCTCTTAAATCCTGGTGAATGTTTTAAACAATGGCCTCTAGGATAAAAAGTGGCAGCACATCCTCCTCTTTATTGCTGTGTCCACACCAAGCATTAGTGCCAACAGTTTGAGACAAATAAGCAGTCTCAAAAATGCAAAATGGAGTCTCATTTGCATATCAGTGAAGACAATGTGCACATTCATGGAGCTAATTTGCATATTTGTGTCATGGCCTGGAGGCCCCATTTGTGCATGCTCTAATTTCATGTGGCTGGCAGGGCAAGTGGGACAGGAGGGATGGGACTAGCGCCTCCTCAAACAGCCTGGAGGAGGACCTTGGGAGACACCCAGAGGGCGGGGTGTGCATGCACTAGCTTGCCCTGTTCCGCCACTGCCCAGCACTTCAGCCCAGGAACGGCATTCCAGAGAGCGTTCTAGCACTAATGGCTGGATCGCTGGGTAGAGCAGGGTACTTAGAGTTTTGTCTGTGTGAAGATTTATCATAAGGATGACCATAATGGTTCATACTATTGATATATCCATCCCTTATCCTGTCCTTTAACAGGGTAAAAATCTACTTTTAAAAATTGACCGGAAAGAATTTTCAGCTGCTCTTCCTCCAAGAGGAAAGTATTGAAACTAAAATTGATTTTCCCTGTCAAAGGTTTTGGCCTAGGAATTTATTTCATATCAAGTCAGCTGTAACTGAGAAGGTCCTTTTAATTTTTCTAATTAAAACCTAGTGAGCTGGGAAGATAAAATTCCCCTAAAAGCAATTTGACAAGGGACTTGGCTTGGATTTATTAAAGAAAGAAAGAAAGAAAGAAAGAAAGGAAGAAAGAAAGAAAGTGAATGGGAGATTAGCAACTGACAGATTCCCCTAGCTAAATTGAGGTCTTCATAATAACTGAACCTCACTACCCCAATATTCGACAGGCCACATTAAAGCAGCTGGAAGCTTTCAGGAAAGGAAGAAATGTAGTGGGGACCTAGAAAGATTATGAGAATTCACCACCAATTTCTGCAACTGCGATAGACTATTAACACAATTAAAATGCATACAGTTCCTCATAATCTAGGACTCAGATTTGATCCACAGGTACCTTCAACAAAGACAAAAGGGACTTGCATTACAAGGGTAAATTGCAAATGCAATTTATATCTGTTCATGATTCATATTGTAATGAAGCGTTTTAATGTAATCAAAAGGTGAGAATTCTGTTGTTTTGTAAATTCTGTTAAGCCATAATTGCTAAAAAAAATAAAAGAAACGTAGAATACTATTATGGACAATTTGTTTTAATAGGAGGAAACTTTCTTTTAGATAAATGAAGAATAAACTAGTCATAAAAGTTATTCAGTGTGGGAGGAAATACAGACACTACAGCCATATTTGGAGGAATGAGGGTGAGAGTAAATGTTTATTCGGCCTCTTAAAAGATCTCTTTAATGTGGGGGAGTAATGGAATAGAATAGTGAAACAAATCACATTGCATATCAAACATTTGAGGCCAGATCTTCAAATGCTGCAAATTGACTTAGTTCCAGTGAAGTCAACAGAGTTAATATGATTTACATAAATTAAGAGTCTGGCTCTTGATGTTTAATACAAACTTTAAATTAAGAGGTAAGCTGAAATTTTACATATAAACTGTACTTCATTATTTCCAGAATATTCCATATTTATTGTTATTAATAAAAATCAGTCATCAACCAAACAAGCTCCAAACATAGGCTTCATAAAGCCGAATAGAGATTAATGATATCACTATCCATTGGACAATGCTAGCATGTTGGTCAAGCCAGAATGAGCATTACATATCCCAAAAATAATTACCAGGTCCAGATAGCATCAAATAAATAACAAATAAACAAATGAACAAACCAAATAAGTAAAGATCAAGTTAATCCCTGCTGTAAAGCCCTTATTACCAATGCTGTCGTGCCACAGATGAATCTAACATCCACTTCCACCTAATGGCACAACTGGTGTTAGTTAGGGTTGGACAGCCTTGTGGACTTAAACTTTTATGAGCTTTGTGATCTGTGGGCTGGATTCTCCTTCAGGGTGTTATGCTAGTTCAAGTCCAGTTGGTATTAATGGAAATTGACAGGGATCAAAATCTTTGGGAGGATACTGAGCACCTTGCATGATCGGATCTATTTGAAGGCATTGAACTTCACATGCTCATTCCAGGTGAATCAGTTTGCAGGATCAGGACCTAAATCCATTTACTTTTATTATGTTTGCTCTCCTAGCTACAAACCCTGTTCAAAACTCCCCATCTGCCTTCCCCACACTCATGCTCTTCTGGTATTTTCCACTTCACAATTTAACATATGAAAGTATATTCTATGGAAATGGAATGATTTTTAAAAACTGAACATATCAAGTACATACATGAAGAAATACATTGTATATGGCTCCATTCATGACATAGTTAGAGATGCAGCAAGGACTGTCACTCTTGTGTGGGTCTTCATAGTCACTATAGAAGCTGTAAATGAAGTCCTCAATCGAAACTTTAAAGGGCGCGATACATAGTCTATGCAGACTGAAGGATGCCTACTCCCTACTCACGATTCTTACTCCAAATAACATTTTGAGTGGATAGCTTTCTCTCAGTTGCCTGCCTTGTATGACCCCTGCTTACTGCAAGCACTTCCTGCATCATTTTTTCCCTTTTCTCCAGGCTACTTGATGACTCCACAAAGTCCGCTTGGATGTAGGACAAAAATCCCTGTTGGTTTCTATATTAATAAATACAAATAAACTTGAAAGTCTCCCTCTTTTGTGTTTATGGGATTGCACAGCCTTCCTTCTTGGGTCTTGTGGTCTCACTTTCATGGCCTTTTATACAGACCTTTGTTGTTCAAATAATTGCTAAATGGGCTTATTCCCTGAATTCAAGATTTTGCAGATAACTTGTGCTTGGGCTACCCTTAAAAGGACAGCAATCCCATTGCATTCAGGCATTCCTCTCCCTTTGTTTGGTCTCAGTGAAAGAAGGGTCAGCTTAAGGTGTCAGAATCAAACTCAAATCTTAACTTTTGTATAAAACAATTAAAATAAAAAATATATGGTGAAACCAAATATGTATGCAAGTTATCAGAGGAGTGCCAAAAAAGCCTACAGAAAAGTAACATTCATCATAATTGTATGTACTAGTTCAAACTTGGTGAAAACCTGGGGAATGAGTTTTGCAGCTCTTTCTGACATTGTCTGTTTGCACATAATTATTTACCCACTGACACGTGCTGTTTGGTAGCAACCCTGCACCTTTAGCTCCACAAACCTTCATTATTAGAACATACAGTTCCAATAGAAGAGCAACAATAGTAGCTTTAATTCAGCCATAGCATTCCTGGGTGCAACTAAACATCTATCCTGGTCTTTTTTCTCATCAACAATCTAAGATGAATAAGTAGTTAAACTATATACAGCTACCACTAAATTAAATAAACATATTTTTCATGATGAAAACTTTGCGAGCCTGGGAGAAAGATAGTCTCGTGACCATAAGAATTTTTAGGCCATTTTTCTATTCTTTATTCTATTAAACAAAATAAATCAATAATTTGACAAGACTTCTTGAGGTTTACTACAAAGTAAAAGTTCAACAAGCTTGTACTGCATCCAGACTGGAGGTACTGGCTATAACTACATACTCAGATGAATGTTGCTTTTGCTTACAGAGTTATCTCAAAGAGAAGTGAAGACAACCACCATGGCTACATCTACAATAGAAGCCTCTGTTAACAGGAGTGACTGTTGGAAGGATCTTCTGACAAAAATTCTCTTGACAGATTGTGTCTACGCATAAAAGCAGATCGAAAGAGCATTGACAGAGAGCAACTAGCCTGCTTGGCCCTCTCTCGACCGAATGGCTGACCAGAAGCTCTGCAAACAGGTGATATTGGATGCCCTGTCTGTAGACAAAAGGGCCCTAGAACATCTACATGGTTGATTTGTTGACAGAAAATGTTGAGAAAGGTGTTATACCTGAATGCAGAGAGGTATAATGCTGCTGGCAGATGTTCCAAGTTTTGTCAACCAACTGTCGACAAAGTGTATTTTCTGAGTAGATGCTCCAATGGTTTTTTCAGATAAAATCCCAGTTTTGCAAGAAAAACCCTCTTGAGTAGACATAGCCCATGTCTTAGGGCAAAGATTGTCTTTTTTGTTACATTTGTACATTGTCAAGCACATTTAACATTGTGACGCCACTTCCAGCTGCCAGAGACAAGAACACAGTTAAAAAGAAAAACAGGAATAATGAAAAGAGACAGCTGGGGCAAAAGGAAAATAATAAAATGAGACAAGGGGAAAAGCTCCAAATGGGGAAGGGAATAAAAAGCACACAGGAGGGCATAAGAGGCGAATGGAAGAGAAAATGAAATCCAAGGGTGAAGTTAATAATGAGAGCTCAGCTATACAGAAAGTTCAAGTGATCTCTAGAGATCCAGACATGCTGAATTCAATTTTGTTCAGGGTAGCATATGAAATAGCTCCCACTTTGGGTGGATTTATTTAGTTCAGGACTTATAAACATTCAAATATTTATGTACATTTAGGATACGCTGTAATTTTTCTACTGCTGTGTGACCACAAATGGGAGGAAAACACATTTCCCTTAAATCTGTAATATATATGATCCCATTGCTGAGTTTACAAGACATTCTCAATCTTTCTGGTATTCTGACTTTGCCATAAATGAATTAGGCTATACCGTGCAGAGATACTTGGTACAGGCTTAGCATCACAGAATACGAAAGCAGAAAGGGACCCCAAGCGGTTATCAAGTTCAGTCCTCATGGCAAGAGCAAGAACCATCTAGATCATTTCTGTCAGATGTTTGTCTATCCTGCTATAACCATCCCCAACTTCCATAGGCAGTTTGTTCTAGTGCTTAACCACCATGATAGTTAGGATGTTTTTCTTAATGTCCAACCAAAATCACCCATGCTGCTATGTAAGCTCTCTGCTTCTTGTCCTATCATCACAGGTTATGGAAGATAACTTTTCTCCCTCATCCTTGTAACAAACTGTTAGGTTCTTGAAAACTGTTATCATGCTCCCTCTCAGTCTTATTTTTTCCAGGCTAAACAAACCCAAATATTTCAATATTCCCTTAAGGTCATGGCTTCTAGATCCTTAATTATTTTTGTTACACTTCTCTGGACCTTCTCCAAGATGTCCACATATTTCCTGAAATGTGGTGTGCAGAACTGAGCACAGTACCCCAGCTGAGGCCTAATCAGCACAAAGTAGAGCAGACAATTTAATGCATTACAGAATGATGTTTCCTTTTGTAACAGTGTCACATTGTTGAATCGTATTTAGTTTGTTGTCCACTATGACTCTTAGATCTATTTCTACAATATTTTCCCTAGACAGTCATTTCTCATTGTGTACGTGTGAAACAGATTGTTCCTTCCTTAGTGGAGTACTTTGCATTTGTCCTTATTGAATTTCATCCTATTTATCACAAACCATTTCTCTACATCATTCTGAATTATAATCCTGTCCTCCAAAGCACTTGCAACCTCTCCCAGTTTTGTATCATTTGCAGACTTTATAAGCATAGTCTCTATGTCATTATCTAAAACGGTTGATGAAGATACTGAACAGAACCAGTCCTAGAACTGATCTCTGTGGAACACTATTTGTTATGCCCTTCTAGCATGACTGTGAACCCTTGATAACTACTCTCTGAGAATGGTTAGCCAAGCAGTAAGGCACTTTCCTTATAGTAGCCACATATAGGTTGTATTTCGCTAGATTATAGGAATGTTACATGAGACTCTATCAGCGTTTTAATTCTAGGTAAACCACATCTACTGCTCTCCTCTTACTCACAAGGCTTGTTATCCTGTTAAAGAAAGCTACCAGATTGTTTTGACAGGATTTTTCTTGACAAATACATGCTGACTCTTACTCACCACCTTATTATCTTCAATATACTTGCAATGAATTCTTTAATTATTTGTTTGATTGTCTTTCTGAGTACAGAGGCTAAGATGACTGGGTTGTTGTTTCCTGGGTTGTCCTTATTCCTTTTTTCATCAATGGGCACTATATTTTCCCTTTTCAAGTTTTATGGAATTTCTTCTGTCTTTCATGAGTTTTCAAAGATGATAGAATCATGTCAATCATGTCAACACTGTCTTCCCTGGAAAAAACCAAAACAAAGAAGTTACTTAAAAACTCAGACATATTCCCACTTTCTTTCATTGCTTTTCCCTATTCATTTGTCCTACCCTTTCCTTGGTCACCCTCTTGCTTCCAATATATTTGTTGAATGTTTTCTTGTTACTCTTTATGTCTCTAGCTAGCTTGAGCTTATTTTGTGCCTTTGCCTTTCTAATTTTGCCCCTATGAGCCTGTGTTATTTTTTATATTCATCCTTTTTAATTTGATTTAGTTTCCACTTTTTGTCAGAAACTCCCACTTTTTGTAGGGATCCCTTTTTTTTTTATTTCTTTAGTCTCCTGGTTAAGCTTGGGTGGTCTCTTGCTGTACTTCCTACCTTTTCTACATAGTGGAATATTTTTCTCTTGTACCCTTAATAATATCTCTTTGAAAAAAATGCCAACTCTCTTAAATTGTTTTTCCTCTTAGACCTGCTTCCCAAGGGAGCTTGACTACCAGCTCCCTGAGTTTGCTAAGGTCTGCCTTCTTAAAAACCATTGTCTTTATTTTGCTGTTCTCTTCCCTACTCAAGATGATCCAGTCATTCCACGAAGACATGAGAGGAACCATCCAATATGATGGTGTATTATCGGATGCTTTCAGAATCAGGAGCAGCGTCAAACAAGGATGCGTGCTTGCTCCGACATTGTTCGGGATCTTCTTCGCGCTCCTCCTGAAGCATGCCTTTGGATCTTCAACAGAGGGCATCTTGCTGCACACAAGATCTGATGGGAAACTGTTTCATCTTGCAAGGCTGAAAGCTAAGTCTAAGGTGTGGGAAGTCTTCATCAGAGACATGCTGTTCGCAGACGATGCTGCTGTAGTGTCTCACACAGAAGACCAGCTTCAAAAACTGCTGGATCAGTTCTCCAAAGCGTGCAAGGACTTTGGGCTTACCGTCAGCCTAAAGAAGACAAATGTACTTGGTCAGGATGTTGCTGAATCCCCATCAATCAGCATTGACAACTATACGTTAGAGGTCGTCCACGAGTTCGTTTACCTCAGGTCCACCACCACTGACACCCTGTCGTTGGACACTGAGCTAAATAGGAGGATTGGAAAAGCGGCCACAACTCTGTCCAGACTCAGCGAGAGAGTGTGGAATAACAATAAGCTGTACACTCACACCAAAATGCAAGTCTACAGAGCCTGCATCCTCAGCACCCTCCTTTATGGCAGCGAGACTTGGACCCTGTACGCCCGCCAGGAAAAGAGGCTGAATGTCTTCCACTTGCACTGCCTCAGGCGCATCCTTGGAATATCATGGAAGGACAGAGTGACCAACACCGCCGTCCTCAAGCAAGCTGGAATCCCAACCATGCACACCCTCCTCAGGCAGCGTCGGCTCTGCTGGCTTGGCCACGTCCACAGGATGAATGATGGAAGGATTCCAAAAGACATCCTGTATGGTGAGCTAGCCTCTGTCAAAAGACCTCCCGGACGCCCCCAGTTGTGCTACAAAGATGTCTGCAAGAGAGACCTCAGAGAGGTAGACATCGAGCTGGACAACTGGGAAGAACTAGCAGACGACCGCAGCAGATGGAGGCAGGGGTTACACAAGGGCCTTCAGAAGAGTGAGATGAGGATCAGACAGCTAGCAGAGGAGAAGCGAGTGCACAGAAAGCACACTAAGGATTTGCCAGACACCCACCACATCTGCAAGAGATGCAGCAAGTACTGTCACTCTCTTGTGGGTCTTCATAGTCACAGTAGACACTGTAAATGAAGTCCTCAATTGAAACTATAAAGGGCGCAATCCATAGTCTATGCAGACTGAAGGATGCCTACTACTCCCCTACCATTCCTTGTAATCACGAACTCTATCTTTTCATTATCACTTTCACCTTATCTGTCTTTTTATTTCGAATGTTCTTCCAGTTCCTCCCTGTTTGTGAAAATGAAATCTAGAACAGCTTTCCCCTAATAGCTTTCTACACCTTCTTAAAATAAAATAAAAAATAAATAAATAAAAAAAATCAGTACATTTCAAGAAATGGGTGGATAACCTGTGCACTGGTGTTTTACTTTCCTGGCAAATGTCTGGATAGTTGAAGTCCCTCATCACCACCACAAAGTCCTGTTCTTTGGATGATTTTCAACTTATATATTGGGGGAAAAAGAAATCCATTCACCTCTTCTTTCTGACATGTTGGGCTGTAGTAGATCCCTGCCACTGCATCACCCTTTGCCACCCAACACTACATGGACGCTGAACACCAAGAGAAGCCACTTTGGGGAACACTATGGACCCCCAGCAGTTCTACCCCTCGAGACCATGGTCAGCCTACTGGCCATGTTGCTAATTGCCATCCTCCAGCGGGCCACCATGATAGCCACCCTCCTAAAGGCTGTCCTTGTAGGGTGACACCTGTGCATCATCCCCCAAGTCATCTGGCACCTGTGGGGCTACCCCACCAGAACAGATTGGTGAGACCAGATCATGCTGGGGGATTGGGGTGATGACTTGCTTGCTCCAAAACTTGCTCCAAAACTTCTGCATTATCAAGTGGACATTTCTGGAGCTATGTCACTGTCTCACTCCAGCATCAGGACACACGGATGTGGCCTGCGCTACCACTGCAGAAGAGGGAAGCCATTGTCTTCTGGAATCTGGCCATCCCAGACAGCCACTGGTTGGTCGGCCACAAGTTTTTTGTGGGAAAGACCAGTGTCAGGGCTGTTGTCATAGAGGTAAGCCATGCTTGGGTCACACACCTGCCACGGCAGAGGGAGAGGGCTCCCAGGCAAGGGGACCCCTTGGGGATGAGGGGTGGGGGAACAAGGGATGGGGGCCCTGGAGAGGAAAAGGACCTTTGGGGGGCATGGAGCATCCCACCACACACTCATGGGTCTGTTGTCCCTCCACTGCCTGCAGGTCATCAGGGTAATAAACAGCATCCTCTTTGATGGGTTGTCTGCATTGGGGACCTCAGCATCACTCTCACAGGGCTTGAGGAGCTGGGCTTCCCCAACTGCTTCAGGGCTCTGTATGGGACCCATATTGCCCACTGGACCACAGCATTGGTGCCTTCATCAACTGGAAGGGGTACCACTCCATGGTGCTTCAGGCCCTGGTGGATGCCAAGGGGCATTTTATGGATGTGGGGGCTGGTTTGGGTGAGACAACAATGCCTGGGGATTTCAAAACTCTTGGCTCTACTGCTGGAGGGGGCCTACAGCCCCCCAGAGGAGCACCCAGTCATGGACACTGCTATGCCCCCCTGCATTGGGGCTGATGTAGCCCCACTGACCGCAGCTAGAACATTTTTAAACATACTTATCTCACAGAGCTGGAAGGGACCATCCTTAGCATATCACCAAGTCCACTCCTCTGCACTCATAGCAGGACCAAGCACCATCCCTGACAGTATTTTTTAATCTATTTGCCTCAGATCCATAAATAGCCCCCACAAGGATTGAGCTCACAACTCTGGGTTTAGGAGACCAGTGCTCAAATCACTGAGCTATCCCTCCTCACTCATTTTTAATGAGCACCTGAACTGGGCTCACAAAACTGTGAGCAGGCATTTGGGCATCTTGAAGGGGCACTTTTGGTGCCTCCTAATGTTCCTGGAGGTTGGCCTCCCCAGAGTGCCAGCCATGGTGGTGGCATGCTGTGCAGCCCAGGCTGGCCATGGCTATGAACAGCTGGCTGCCACCCCATACCACCAGGAATTATGGGATTGGGTGGGGGTTAGGGAGGCCCTTCAGGAGGCCTTCAGTGAGGATCCTAAGTGACACCCCCCTAGGCATCCTCCACCACAACCCCTCCTGAACACCCACCTCTCAGCACTCTCCTACCATAACCCGCCTCCCATATACCTACCTTTCACAATTCCCCCACCATTCACAAGGGACATGGGGATGGTGACAAAATAAACTCTTTAACAAAATATATTAGCTGTATGAACAAGACAAATGGTGCAAGTAACTATTTGCTTTGCAGAATGGTGGGGGGGTAACTATACATATTGTGGGGTTCTGAGGTGGGGGGCAATGAAACTTGGAGGGGGATCCTAGGGTCAGGTGGGGTGTCTTACTCCTCCATGGGGTGGAAGGCTGGAGCTGCACCAGTCATTGGAGCCCCTACTGCCCTGGGTCCAGGGCCCATTGGAATTGGGAGGGGGCCAGGCCTACAGGGAGGTAGGGGTGGGGCAAGGGTGCTGTAGCCATGGGATCAGCAGGGGTTGTAGGGGTGGGAGAGGATGGAGGCGCATGGGTGGCCAATGCAAAGGTTTTGGCTAAACCCCCTATTTCATTCCACAGACTGTGGTGCTGTCCAGGGGGGCAGGTGCTGAGTGCTATGCATAGCCCCCTCCAGGGCCCAGAGAGCCTAGTCACCTGGGGTGTCTCTGGACTAGCACCAGCAGACATGTGAGTGGCCCACTGCTGGCTGTGGAAGATGTGGGTGCCCCCTCCCCACATGCTGGGTTGTCCAAATGCATGTGTCCTACCTGAGGGTCCCTCCAGGAAATCGGGAAAGGCCTGGCTGGAGAGGACCTGGATGGAGGTCTCCAACAACAGAGCAATTATAAGGGTCTCATTTCTGGAGCCCTCATCATCACTGTGGAGTTCAGGTTCTGGACCTATCAGGTGGGGAATGATGGTGGCTCGGTGTTAGGTTCCAGCTCTGGCCTGGTGGTGTCAAGAATGTGGGTGGGAGGTGCTGCCTCCTTGGGCTGGAGGAAGTGGTTGAGCTCCTCAGAGTACAGGCAGGTGGTGGCTGCTGCCCCAGAGTGGCTGTCCACATCCAAGGCCCAGCAGTAAGTGCTTTAACTTTGCTCTGCACTTGGTCAGCTGTGTGAGAGGGGTTGCCTTGGGAGGTCAGCCCATTTGTCAACTGGGAGAATATGGCAGCATTCTTCTGCTGGCTGCTGGTGTGGAGCAGGAGCTCCTCATCTCCCCAGGGTCCCAAGAGGTCCTTAACTGGGCCTCTGTACAGGAGAAGTCCCTCTTCTTAGGCCCCTAACTGGCCCCCTGGGAACCTCCACCCAGCTGGAAGGAGGGTCCCTGGAATGGGTGGGGTTCCTGTGGCCAGCATACTCTTAGTTTCTTGCCATGGGTTTTCTGGGTCCCTACATCTATAAACATGGCTGGACACAAAAACCATAAAGTCCTGCTTGTGCTGGTCGGGGTGTTTCCAAGCTTCAGCTGGCTGGTGCCATGGAGAACTTCTCTTTCAAAAGAATGGCCCACAGAGTATCTACACACTTTTTCTTTCAAAATTGAATTTTGAAAAAAGGTGCTCTTCCTGAAATGGGAAGAAAGAATTCATTTTCAAAAGAATGCATTTTGGGTGCAGATGTCCTGCAGGATATTTTGAAAGGGTGCCTTCTTTCAAAGTTTATTTTGAAAGAACATCCTAGCGTAGACACGGCCCACCTGAGATAATTGAAATCATCTGAAAGAGAAGAAAAACACAGTTAAACTAACTCAATCACCCCAAAGTTAGTACTGACAGCTTGTTCATTCAGTAGAGGGATTTCCTCTCCCTCTCAAACTCCACTGTTTGCTGTTTCTTGGATTGTAAAATTTTTTTGTATACATTCTCCTCAAGTATACTTACCAATACAGCTAAATATGTAGAGAAAGGTTCCAAGGTGTTTTCTTTCATGAAATTTTAAAGAGAAGTGAATTAAACAAAACAAGTAGGTAATTAGAACTTTGGCATTGTGACAAAGCAGCTTGATGATTTCTATAAGACATTTAAATAATTTGCAGAAGGCCTTATCGTTCTCTACTGCACTACTATCTCTATTTAATTTTACTAGGAGGTGGAATGTGGGTTGCAGATGATGACAACTGTTTTCTTAACACTTTCTTTACTTGACTTGTATCTTATTCTTTCAGACTCACAGAAAGGTGGTAACAACAGATTCTGAATCCATTGTATCTTACAAAATAAAATGGACCAAATTCAAAATTCAGTCTTAATTTGTATTGGTGAAACTTCAGCAAATATAGTAACATGAGTATGAAACTTTGTCTGAGGTCAAAAATCACTCACGCAAACTCCTTTTTCAATTTTTCACATAACAACTTTTTTTTTGTTTGTTTTTTAATTTTTTTTACCTCCTAACATTCAGTAGGTTTCCAGTTCAACTTATATGTTGAAATAAGCCATTGCAAGACTACAGTTATTAAAACTGACTTCAGAGGCTGGATGACCCCCAGCAATGAATCCTTGCTTCCCAGAAGAAATTGAGAAGTGTTAAGAAAAAATAAAAATCTATTTTTTTTGCAGATTGGATGTTTGATGATTCACAAGCATATTTACCATTTTAAGGAGATAACCATAAATATTTTAAATGTTTTTGTCAGTTTTTAATTGTACCGTTGTAGCTACTTCATACATGCAGATATTGCCTAACTAATTGATCCTTTTGGGAAGTATATATCTCTCTGAGATGTAACAAGTCTGCACTGTCTGAGTTTCTCCTCCACAATTTATTTTATTGTTTAAAATAACCAGAGTGATCATATTTCCCTATGCTTAATATGGGGCCCCTGGTACAATTGCTCATATTCAAATGAGTTCAACAGCAATTAATCACAGCTATGCAGTACAAACATTCAAATTAACATCAAGTTCACTGAGCCCCATTACAAATAAAAACTGAGTAAACGGATTCTTTTTATTTACCTTATATTTAAAGCTTTAGGGGTCACATGGGTAGATATGACACACAACTCCTTTGTGCCATTCTCACGGGGGGAGCAGGAACAACCTATAAAACCTCCCTCCCAGCCCAGTGCTTTTCATCCTCCCTGGACCCATCTTTCCTGGCATCTAGCACTGCACCTTCCCAGGGTAGCATGGGAACGGGGACACAGAAGCTGCGTCTACACGTGCACGCTACTTCGAAGTAGTGGCACCAACTTCGAAATAGCGCCCATCGCGTCTACACGCGTTGGGCACTATTTCGAAGTTAACTTCGACGTTAGGCGGCGAGACGTCGAAGTCGCTAACGTCATGAGGAGATAGGAATAGCGCCCTACTTCGACGTTCAACGTCGAAGTAGGGACCGTGTAGACGATCCGCGTCCCGCAACGTCGAAATTGCTGGGTCCTCCATGGCGGCCATCAGCTGGGGGGTTGAGAGATGCTCTCTCTCCAGCCCCTGCGGGGCTCTATGGTCACCGTGGGCAGCAGCCCTTAGCCCAGGGCTTCTGGCTGCTGCTGCTGCAGCTGGGGATCCATGCTGCAGGCACAGGGTCTGCAACCAGTTGTCAGCTCTGTGTATGTTGTGTTGTTTAGTGCAACTGTGTCTGGGAGGGGCCCTTTAAGGGAGCGGCTTGCTGTTGAGTCCACCCTGTGACCCTGTCTGCAGCTGTGCCTGGCATCCCTCTTTCGATGTGTGCTGCTTTGACGTGTAGACGTTCCCTCGCTGCGCCTATTTCGATGTTGGGCTGAGCAACGTCGAAGTTGAACATCGACGTTGCCGGCCCTGGAGGACGTGTAGATGTTATTCATCGAAATAGACTATTTCGATGTTGGCTGCACGTGTAGATGTAGCCAGAGTTACATGTCTCCCTCCCAAGATTACTGCGGGAGTTCACACTAGAGCAGGGGTTGACAAACCCTGGCACTTCCCCCCCACATTCATTCGGGAGCTTGCTCAAAGCTGTGCCACCTGTGGATTAATAAAAGACCAGCTAATGCTACCAACTGCCACCTAAAAGGTAAAGCTCGGCATCTTACTTTATTTACTATTGAAGCTGTTGTAAGTCGGACTGTTAGTGACGTTAAAGAGCATCAGTGACACCTGGACCACACATAGAGGTCAAAAGGTTGAATTTCGGCACTCCACCTCACAAAGACTGCTGACCCTTGCACTAGAATGTGGCCACCAGAAGCCATTCTGTGGAAGGGAAGCTGTTTCCAAGCCTCTGGGGGAGAAGGGGAAGGAGAGAGGGGAATGACACGGCCTGTGTCTTTGCAGAACTCATCTCTTCTGTCTCCCTTACCATGTCTTCTCCTCCCCCACTGGAAGCAACTTGTCCATTCCTACCTGCATAGTGTCAAAAGGCAGCTCAGGCCTTTAGGCTACTGTTGGTCTGTGTCAGAATGTAGCAGCCTCCAGTGACCGGGATGCAGCACAGGCAGGAAGGGATAAAGCCCTTAGGACCCAGTGAACCCGAATGCAGGAGCTTCACTGAACCAGCAGGGGAGGTGGTTCAGAACAAGAGGATCCCTAGGGGGTGGAGCAGTCTGAAACTCCCATGGAGCAAGACCAGGGTCGGGGTGGGTGTGTGGTTGAAAAGAGTGCCAAGCCTCTGCCTGGGGGCGCTGGTGTGGAGCCTGCAGTGTTGGGGTGAGAACAGGTTGGAAATTGCTTCCACGCTGCCACTCCAGGGCTTAGCTGAGTGGTGGAGAAGTTTTCCCATGACAGCACTGCATGGGGGTTTAGCACATGCAGAACTCAGCCCCTCCTGGACAGCATTCCAGGCCAGCGGGCCTTGGGCTTTTCTAGGGCACCAGCCCAGCTACAGGCGGTGGGGAAAGAAAGGATCCATCCAGACAGGCTGCTGGTAATCTTACAGGTCTGACAAGGAACTGGGTCTCTGTGCAGCGCTGGGAGCTGGATACCTCCTTTCAGGAGGGATATGGAGGAGCTGTGGAGCTGGGAAGGGTGGAGGGGCAAAGCAGGGAGAGGAAAGTGAGAGGAGGAGCATGTAGAGAGCCAAAGGGTTGGTAGCAGAAGTGACACATAACTGGTAACTTTCAGGTGCCTGGTTACATTCAGTATCCACTGCAGTTCACAGTGCCCATCACAAATAGGATGGAGGCATGAGGCCCTGGTGGCCAAGAGCCATGATGATCAAGAGCTGGCATGCAGCAATAATTGTGCTGATGGACCAGCAGGGGGAGTGGCCAGCCTCACATGATAAGGATTTGCCCCACAGCCAACTTGTATACCCACCCTCTTTGGCCACTGTCTGAGCCTTCCCATTCACTGTTGACAGGCAGACAGCTGCAAGCAATAGTACCCCCAGTAGTGGATGGGGGAGACAGATAATATTGGAAAATCTGCCAATTTTTATGAAAAGTTGGAACATCTACAGAAGTGTTTAAATATGGGACTATCTTTTTAGAATGCTCGGGCACCGTCTACAGAATTTATATCCTTTTAAAGCAAAATATACCAACCAACAGCAATATTCCTTAATAAATTTTTTATTGAAAACTGAACAACTGCTGTCACACTCTGACAGAATTTTGTTGCAGCCTTCCAAAGCCTAGATCCTAGACATTGTGTGGAGAAATATTTCATCTCTCCTGCACAATACATACTTTAACCTTAAAGTGGAATGTGCCATTAACATTATAACTAACAGAGATAATCCATGCTGCAGTTTGAAGGGTTAAATATTTTTCCCCCCTTTTTCACTCTACCATGTCCCAGAATTGTCTCTGGCTGGTTAACTAATTTGTTTCTTATCTAAATATAAAGTGCTGGTTAGTTAATTGAATCTTCCTTAATGATTCTTCCTGTGGTTCTTCCTTTGCTGTGCTATAAAGATAACCTTTTAGTTTTCAAATGAAACCAGATTAAATAATCCCAGGAACCAATATGTCAGGAAAGTTAGTTAGGAGGACTGATTGAATTTGTATTTCCTTCACAGCACAGCAACTTCCCAGACAGAAAACAAAAGTGCGGTTTAGGCAGACTAATTGCATTTATATTTCCTTCTCAGTATAGCACCTTGCCAGACAAGAAAACAAAAGTAAGGTTTATGCTTAACACTTCTCACAAAGTCCCATGACTAAGACCTACACTAAGGAATTTTAGGACATAAAGAAGCCTCTATACAGGAAGCTTTTTGGCTCAACCCAACTGTAGTTTGAGTGTGGCGAAGAGTGGGAGGAGCGTCTACACGTGCGACACCTCCTTTTGAAAGAAAATCAGAAGAACGGGGCACAGATGTTAAAATCCAAACACTGATCTTGTACCAGGAAGATCGCCCCCTTTCAAAAAACTAAATAGAAAGAGCGCATGTGTGGATGCTGCACATCCCACTTTTTCAAAAGGGGGTCCACCGTGGCACCAGTCAGCTGGAATGCAGGGCAGCTCCAGCCAGCAGCAGTGGGGATTTGTGATCCCTGCATGTGGCTGCCTTAAAGCGGCACGTATGCAAGAACCCCATGGCAGGAAGCTGAGAGCATGCTAGGAGCAGCCCCAGCATGAGCTCCGGGTGCACACTCTGCAAAGCCTGGGAGCAGCAGGCCATGATGGGCAGTGTACAGCCCCTGCAGGAGGCCCAGGGCCTCCCCTCTGAGCCCTCGCAGGCCTTCCAGGGCTCTGGGGGGAAGAAAAAAAGGCCCCCCTCCTGGATGGACCTGGAGCTGAGGCACCTCCTAGGCCTCTGGAAAGAGAAAGAAGTCCTCCATGAAATGGGTGTTAAGTGGCAGAATGCCACAGCATTCACCTACCTGGCCCAGGGCCTCCTCACAAGTGGTCACTGGGAATGATCAGCAGAGCAATTATGCTCCAGACTAAAAGAATTCTGCTAGGGCTGTGCCTGAGCTTGGAACCAGGCCAGCTGCTCTGGAGCAGCCCCAGGTACCTGTCCCTACTACTGGGAGCTCTGGACATCCTGGGGCCCCAGGACAGCTCCCCATCTCCAGAGGTCCTCGGTACGTCATCTGGGAAGCCACAGCCAGAGGTGAAGGAGCAGCCTGGAGAGGGGACCCAGGAGGGTGAAGGCATCACTGAGTGGTTGAGTGAGGAGGGGGACCTGATCATCTACATCCCTTCCCGCTCATCCAGATGGGTGACCAGGAGCTGGGCGTCACCATACATCATCAAGAGACACTTCAGTATATACAGGGCAGGGCATGCACCCACTCTGTGGGGTAGAAGGTGACACACTGGCCAGCTGGCTGCACACAGGACCAGTGGTCCCAGGCTGCACACATTCTGGCCTGCTGTGGTACATGGCACCCCATAGTGGCCTGTTGGCAATGGCCAGCACCAGCCCCCAGTAGACTGAACTGCAAGCTGCATGTGGGGTGGTGGCTAGTTGGGGCTAGACAGCACCCAGGGACCACACACCAGGGGCTGGGAAGGACCACCCATCTGACAAGCCCCCCCAGCTGCCATGATGACGAAGGGATTCCAAGCCTTGGGGGGTTGCCCTGGGAGGGGCGGTGCCCCATGGGGTGGCAGTCCATGGCCAGACCCCACTCAGGCTGTAGTATGTTACCAATATTCTGTCCCTTTCTCCATATAGCTGCAATATCCATGGGCTGGGAGAGCCCAGCACCATCCCTGGTCCTTGAGAGGCCCTTGATGGATGTTGAGGGCAGCCAGGCCCACCCCACACCGTATGCTGTCAGGGCCACAGCTGGAAACGCCACCCCCCCCACACACCAGGCAAAGGATGACCCAACCAGCTGCTGCCAGGCCGAGGTGTCTGAGTGGCACCTGTGGCTCATAGACACAGACCTGTACTGGCAGAAGGTGGTATGGGAGAGGGTGCTGACCACCCTGGAAGGCATTGGCATGATGCTTCAGGAGCATGCAGCCAATGTTAACCACCTCTGGGTGCCCCTGGCTGCCCCCCACCCATGTTGAGCCTGTTCTAACCCCCCTTCCGGGCCCCCCAGCCTTACCTGCTGGTGCTCCCAACCCCTCCCCACCCCACCATGGACCCCGCACCCAGGCAGGCAGGGGATCCTGGGGCCAACAGGGCTCACTGCCCACCACCCCAGTCCTGGAATGAGCCCCTCTGCCCCACTCCAGGTTCAGATCCCCCCCACCCCTTTCCAGGTTAGGTGCTCCTCCACAGCCCTCCAGGTTCAGAGTCCCCCTGTTCCCCTCCACACCATCTGTCTCCCTTACCTATACATAGTTGCATATATCATCCAGTTGTGCATAAATGTTTATTTTCCATACACCCCCTCGTGCTGTGCTCCTTGGGGAGGGATGGTGAGTGGTGGATGTGTGGGTGCGGTGCTGGTGCGGGAGGTGGCAGGGGTGTGGGTGGTGGTGGCAGGACAGCGGGTGGCAGATGTGCATAGGGGTGGGGGTGGGTGCGGGTCACAGACAGCCATCTGCAAAGTTCTGCCTGAGGGCCTCCCTAATGTGGAGGCTGTGCTGGTGGGCGTGGTGGATGGGGGAGGTGTCCGGATGCTCATAAGCAGTGCCGGCCGCATTGTCCCTCCCCCACACATAGGCATCCCCATTTTCTTCCACAATGTTATGGAGGATGCAACAGGAGCCCACCACCTGGGGCACATTGAGAAACCCAACCTCCAACCTTGTGTGGAGGCACCTCTACTGCCCCTTAGGTGCCTGAAGGCCCACTCTACAGTGTTGTGGGCATGGTTGAGGCACTGGCTGAATGCCTCCTGGGTGAGGTTGAGGTGTCCCATATATGGCTGCAGGAGCCATGGCTGGGGTGGGTAGGCTGCCACCATGCAGAGCAGCATGGTGATGTCACCCACCATGGGATCTCCTGCTGGGGGATGAATGTGCTGGCCCCCATGTGCCAGCAGAGCCCAGAATTCCGGAAACCCCAGGCATCATGGGGGTGGCTGGCCCAGCCCATGTAGATGTCCATAAACTGGCCCCTAGAATCCACGAGGGTCTGAAGAACCACTGAATGGTAGTCTTTTCTGTTGACATACTGGCCGGTACCATGTGCTGGGGTGCAGATGGGGATGTGCATGCCATCCAACATGCTGAAGCAGTTTGGGAAGCCCAGGTTCTCAAAGCCTGTGATGGCAGCATCTGGATCCACCAGGTGTATGACCCTGTGCAGCAGCATCATGTTGATGGCTCTGACAACCAAAATGGGGGGAGAGGGACGTGCTCCTGTGAGTCTGTGGCAGGTCATTCCCCCCGCCCTGGCCTGTCTCTTGCCCCCTCCTGGCTTGCCCTCTCCCAGCCTGCTCCCTGCCTGCCTGGCCCCTGCAGCCAGTGATTCCCCTCACCCCACTCCCTCACCCACCCGTTGGGGGTGGGTGACCCAGGCCTGCCTTACCTCCTTAAGAACAGTCCTGACAGTGGCCTCGCCCACCCCAAACTGTTGTCCCATGGAGTGGTAGGAGTCTGTGGTGGCCAGTTTCCAGATGCTGATTACAACCCGCCTCTCCAGGGTGAGGACAGGCCTCATGCAGGTGTCCTGGTGCCAAAGTGCAGGGGCAAGCAGGTGGCAGATCTTGCTGAAGGTTTGCTTTGACGTGGAAGTTCTGCAGCCACCTCTTGTCATTCCATTCCACCAGCACCAGGTGCTCCCACCAGTTGGTGCTGCTTGGGTGGGTCCAGAGGCAGCAGAGCACCCAGGGGGTACCTGGCAGTGTCCTGGTGGGGGGGCCCATGGTCCCAGGGGGAATGCTCAGCCACCCGAGTAAATGGGGGGGGGAGGGGCATCTGCGGTGATAGTGCAGAGCACTGCAAGAATGGTCTCCATAATGACAGTGTCCTCAGCAAGGAGCAGCTGCTGGGACTCCATTCACTGGTGAGCTCTGCCAGGTTGAAGTCAGCGGGGCATCACTCAGCTTGTGCGGGGTGGAGGGAGGGGCCCTTTAAGGGAGCGGCTGGCTGTGGCCCTGGGAGACCTTGTCAGCCGTGGGATCCCGTCGGCAGCATTTCTTGCCTGTCTCCTTTTGAAGGAGAGCTTGTAGCTGTGTGGATGCTCCTTTTGAAAGACTGCAGTGGCCCTTTTGAAAGGGCAGATCGACAGGTCAATCTGATATTAGCATTCAGTCGCTCCCTTTTGAAGGCTGCTTTGTTGACCTCCACACGGCAGTTTTCACCCGTTCAATAGTGTGCTCGTATGTAGATCAAGCTTTTGTTTCTATGGATGAATGAATAGCACTTTTATTCTGAAGAAGCTGTCACTGTGTTCATATTTTTCATTGCTCTTGGGGAAAGTATATAGGAGGCAAGAATCAGGTGGATTAGCTGAAGGAATATGGGTGGTAAACAGACATGATGTATCCTGGAAGCCCCCTGTAAAAGTGGAGTGAAAGGAGGTCATTATCCCCAGATGGAGCAACTAAGGCATCTCTTGTGGAAGTGATTTCCCCTCAGCAGGTGAGTGGCAAAGCAAGGAACAGAGCTTCAGTTTCCTTAGTTCCTGTCTAGTGAGCTAAATATCAAAAATATTTCATTTAGAAAAAAAATGTCAAATTGAGATATTTCAAGAACTTCAAAACTGCATGTGAGTAATTTTACAGATATAGGTTGAATATCTGCAGTCTGGTACTCTCTCATCTGGTAATATCCATAATCTGGCATAATTTTAGTTATCCAGATGACCACTTATCATGGGTGTGGCCAAGTTTCCTTTGGTCCCATAAAATTTGTGTACAGGCACCAGTCCTGACTCTCAGTTTTTTATGCTTTTATTTGGCTGTAATTTAACTGCAAATGTCTTCTGAGAGCCCAGTAAACAGTGGAAGGCTACATCTACATGACAAGATAAATTCAAATGTATTAATATCGATTTTGTAAAGCTAGATTTTATGAATTCGAATTTGATTATCTTTACCTCTCCACATACTCCTCACATACTCCTCACAAAGTCGATTTATTGCTGCCACACTCAATCAGCAATCATCAATTGTCGCATGCAGTGCATTGTGGGAGCCTATCCCACAGTTCCATAGCATTCTGGGTATTTTCACTAGTATTTGACATCATCTTCCCACATTGCATTTTTTCATTCCCCTCCTGTGGTAAGCAAATGTCCATTTGCAGGTGGAAGGAAGGAAAACTAGTGTATCAACAAAGATCACCACATGCACATAAATCTTTCTTCTATATCTGAATTGTTTTTTTAAAACTGCAGCTGTAACTGAATTATGAAAGATTTTATAAAAATCAGCAGGTGTGTATCTTCTCAAATGGCCATCCCCTGACTGTCCCCACCCCTCTCCCTTAATTACATCTGATCCCTAAAATAATACAGGGACAATGAAACACATGGGCTACGTCTACACGTGCAGCCAACAATGAAATAGCTTATTTCGATGTTGCGACATCGAAATAGTCTATTTCGATGAATAACGTCTACACGTCCTCCAGGGCCGGCAACGTCGATGTTCAACTTCGACGTTGCTCAGCCCAACATCGAAATAGGCGCAGCGAGGGAACGTCTACACGTCAAAGTAGCACACATCGAAATAGGGATGCCAGGCACAGCTGCAGACAGGGTCACAGGGCGGACTCAACAGCCAGCCGCTCCCTTAAAGGGCCCCTCCCAGACACAGTTGCACTAAACAACACAAGATACACAGAGCTGACAACTGGTTGCAGACCCTGTGCCTGCAGCATAGATCCCCAGCTGCCGCAGAAGCAGCCAGAAGCCCTGGGCTAAGGGCTGCTGCCCACGGTGACCATAGAGCCCCGCAGGGGCTGGAGAGAGAGCATCTCTCAACCCCCCAGCTGATGGCCGCCATGGAGGACCCAGCAATTTCGACGTTGCGGGACGCGGATCGTCTACACGGTCCCTACTTCGACGTTCAACGTCGAAGTAGGGCGCTATTCCTATCTCCTCATGAGGTTAGCGACTTCGACGTCTCGCCGCCTAACGTCGAAGTTAACTTCGAAATAGCGCCCGACGCGTGTAGACGCGACGGGCGCTATTTCGAAGTTGGTGCCGCTACTTCGAAGTAGCGTGCACGTGTAGACGCAGCTATGGGCTGCGTCTACACGTGCATGCTACTTCGAAGTAGCGGCAGTAACTTCGAAATAGCGCCCGTCACGTCTACACGTGTTGGGCGCTATTTCGAAGTTGAAATCGACGTTAGGCGGCGAGACGTCGAAGTCGCTAACCCCATGAGCGGATGGGAATAGCGCCCTACTTCGACGTTCAACATCGAAGTAGGGACGTGTAGACGATCCGCGTCCCGCAACATCGAAATAGCGGGGTCCTCCATGGCGGCCATCAGCTGGGGGGTTGAGAGATACTCTCTCTCCAGCCCTTGCGGGGCTCTGTGGTCACCGTGGGCAGCAGCCCTTAGCCCAGGGCTTCTGGCTGCTGCTGCTGCAGCTGGGGGTCCGTGCTGCATATACAGGGTCTGCAACTAGTTGTTGGCTCTGTGTATCTTGCACTGTTTAATGAAAGTGTGTCTGGGAGGGGCCCTTTAAGGGAGCGACTTGCTGTTGAGTCCGCCCCGTGACCCTGTCTGCAGCTGTGCCTGGCTCCCTTATTTCGATGTGTGCTACTTTGGCGTGTAGACGTTCCCTCGCTGTGCCTATTTCGATGTTGGGCTGAGCAACGTCGAAGTTGAACATCGACGTTGCCAGCCCTGGAGGACGTGTAGACGTTATTCATCGAAATAGCCTATTTCGATGTCGCAACATCGAAATAAGCTATTTCGAAGTTGGGTGCACGTGTAGACGTAGCCATGAAGAGATAGTAAATAGCAAAGTCAGATTTTGAAAAATAGAGTTGCTGAGGGGAGGGTTTTTGGGTTCCCAGTTCACTATACAGCTTCTGTGCACAATCTGTTTTTTCAACAGGCCCTCCACTACCTGTCCCCACTCCCTTGGTTGCATCTGATCCCTGGAAATAATACAGGGACAATACAAAGCATGAAAGAAGATTAGATAGCAAAGGTTTTGAAAAAAGAGATTTGGCGAGGGAGGGTATTTGGTCTCCCAGTTCATTATACAGCTTTTGTTCAGAGTCTGTATTCTCAAATGGACCTCCACCCACTCTTCCTTGTGCGAAGGGGTCCAAAGTTAGAAGAAAGAGAATAGAAAAGGCTAGGAAAAAAGATGTTTTGGTGTCCCTGTTCATTGCACAGACGCTGCCAACAGGGTGAGGCGGATGGGGCTACCAAATCCCATTGCCATTCGAGGTGGTTTGATGTTTGGGGGGTGGAATGGCCATTTGACATGGTCCCCAAAATTCTTTTTTGGCTATGCAGTGTGGGGTCCATGGCTTGAGGACCACTTGAACCATTCCCCCCAGCTGGCATCCAGGTCCTACAATTCATACCGGCCAGGGCAGACTTCTCCCCAGTGACAGCTAGCCCCCAGTGTCCTTGTTGAGGCAGGGAGAATTGGGGTTTTCTGTGGGGAGCCAGTTGGGTAGTCCCCCCAGCAGCAGCAATGCCCCAAAAATCTTAGCTACTGGGGTAGCCTTTCCTCTGGCAGCAGCAATGCCCTGAAAATCTTAGCTGCCAGGGGAGACGTCCCCCCAGCAGCAGAAAGGCCCTGAAAATTTTAGCCACTGGGGGAGACCAAAATATTTCTGGGGGGGAGCCAGTTGAACCAGTCCCCTGGATGGCTGCAAGCCCCCAAAAATCTTAGCTAATGGAGGAAACCCTGTGATTCCAGCTTCCTGTGTCTTCAGCTCACAGTGGCATTCAGCTCTGAGCCCAACCACAGCACCCATGAAAAGAGATTTTCACAAAATAACTATAGGCCAAGCTTCAGATCATTCTTTGAACACGGGGGGGGGGGGGGGCGGGGAGGAAGGGAGGCATAGTTATACCAGGCTTACAGCTGTATGGCCAAAAGTCTCCCAGCCAACTGGCTCAACCATTATCCTTCCCCCCTTAAACCTCACAGTGCTTAGATGGAGGAAGCCCTGTGCAATCCATATCTTACACACTGGTGATGACTGCCCTGTACCCCCACAACAACGTCACGCATTAGTGAGACTCCACAATTCTTACACTGAGTGATAGCATAAATTGTGACTTTAGAGCAACATGTTTACAATAGCCAAACCTCATTGCTTCACCTGCTACCCATCAGGCTTTGTTTACAAAGCATTACATATGCCCACCTTTGCATTTTCATGCAAATGATCTCTAAAGGACACATTCCCCAAATCCTTCAGCAGTATTAAGCTCCTGGTGGTACATTCCTTATGTCTGGATCACCTCTGGAGGCTCATAAATTCAATTTTAAGACATGGTGCTTCCACACTGGACTTTATTTGAACTTTTAAGTTCTAACTTGACATGACACCAACCCAGTTTTGATGATATTATTATATCAGTATTAGTGCTCCCTAAAAAGAGTTAATGGTATTTGCAGTGAAGACAGTCTCATTGTAATATTGATCTAACTGCCTTAAATTTGAATTTATCTGTAGTGTAGCCATAGCTGAAGTGTTGGTAGTGGTACTAGACAATATTGACCTCCTGTGGTCTGCCAAATTCTTTTATTCAGCACCGGTCAGGTCCCAGAAGCGCTGGACTACAGAGGTTCAGTCTGTATAAGAAGCCCCATTGACTTCAATAGGAATACTGAGAGAGAGAGAGAGAGAGAGAGAGAGAGAGAGAAAGAGAGAAAGAGTTTGCAGATCTGTCTAATATGCATTCTTTGTTTTTTGTTTCTCTTTGAAAATATATTGTTGAACATGAGCCAACAGTCCTCTAAGTTTTAAAAACTGAAATTACTTTCATTTTTCTCATGGGCTGTGTATACACGGGATCCCCCTATTAAAAGAGCAACTGAAATTACTTTCATTTTTCTCATGGCACTGTTGCCCACGTTGTTTGCACTGTCGCCGCAGCTGCCCTCTCCTCCTCGGGAGACAGAACAGCTCCCCTGAGGACACAGAGCCCACCCAGCCTGCACCTTGCCCCCTTGTACCTCGGTGCCTGTGGAGCCAACCCAGCAGCACTGACTGGTGGGAGCAACTGGTTCTGGGGCAATGAGATGATGCCACCTGGCTCCGGAACTTTCCCATGAGCCAGGACACCTTCCAGGAGCTGTGTCACTGGCTGGCTTCTGCACTGAGGCATCAGGATACCACCATGTGGCCTGCACTCCACCTCGAGAAGTAAGTTGCAATTGAGGTATGGAAACTGGCCACCTTGGACTCCTGCCGCTCAGTGGGCTACCAGTTTGGGGTGGGCAAGGACACTGTTGGAGCGGTGCTCATGGAGATAAGCTGGGCCCAGGGCACACTCCCACCACAGGAAGGGGGGAGGGGGCCCATGGGCAAAGGGACCTCTTGGAGGTCGCCGGCAGGGTGAGGCTGGGAGGGGGTCGCTGGCTGGGGGGGCAGGGAGTGGGTTGCCAGCTGGGAACACCCTGCTTCCCTCCCATGCAAGTTGTCTGTGCCCTGAAAGCCATGCTCTTGCACTGGTCATCAGCGTCAGGGACCTGGATGTCATCGTCAACAGTTTCTCCTCATTGGGGTTCCTGAACTATTTTGCTGCCCTGGACGGGATGCACATCCCCATCTGTGCCCCACCACACAGCGCCGGCTGCTATATCAAGCAGAAGGGCTACCACTCGGTGGTCCTGCAGGCCCTGCTGGACCACAAAAGCCAGTTCATGGACATCTACATGGGCTGGTCGGGGTGAACCCACGATGTCACGACACCAGGGTCTTCTGCAATTCTGGCCTGTGCCAGCTCATGGAGGCCGGCACCTTCATCCCCCAGTGGGAGATGCCAGTTGAGGACACTACCATGCCGCTATGCATGGTTGCAGATGTGACATACCCCCTACTGCAGTGGCTGATGCGGCCCTATACTGGCCACCTCGACCTCAGCAGGGAAGCCTTCAACACCCACCTCAACCTGGCATGGCACATGGTCGAGCAGGCCTTCAGGTGCCTCAAAGGGTGGTGGCAGTGACTTCTTGCCCACCTCGAGGTGGGGGTGCACAATGTCCCACAAGTGGTGGGCACCTGCTGTGTCCTCCACAAAATTGTGGAGGGTAGGGGGGATGCCTACATCCAGGGGTGGGCAGATGAGGCCACCGTGGGGTGCGAGCAGCTGGCTGCTGTCAGCAGCTGCCAGGCGAACCGTGACAGTGTCCAGATCCAGGAGGCCCTTCATGTAAGCCTTGCCTCAGGGCTGAATGGACCCGCCCCCATGCCCACCCCTCACTGTCCCCCCACACATCCACCCCCGACCATGGGCACCACCACCACCACCGCACCCATGCCTCCCCCCAACCAGGACCACGGGGCACAGGCATTGGTGCACAATAAAAATCTTTATTAACATTAACCATAAACTGTGATATTGAATGTCCAACTATTTACAACATGGGTGGGGGAACATCCCTGTTTGTTGCCGGGTGGGAGGCCTAAACTTGGAGGAGGGTGGGGAGGGGGCCAGAACTGGGAGGGTCACTTGGGCATGGGGGTTGTGGGCCAAGAGCCTCACTGCCCCTGGGATCCCCTTCCCCACCGGGAGCGGGTGCCACTGTGGGGCTGGGACAGGAAAGAGAGCACCAGAAGGTAGGGGCATGGTGGGATGCCAGGGGGGGCATCGGTGTGTGGTGGGGTGGAGGACTCTGTGGGGGGTGGGCAGGGGACCCTGGGGGGGACCTTTCTGGGAGGGGACTTTCTGGGGGTGCCCTGCGGGGGGCTGAAGGGGTTGGGCAGCTGCGGGGGGGGTGTGGAGGGCCAGGAGCCAGGCCACATTGCCCACGTTCTCCTGCAAAGTTCCATGGATGGCATCCAGGCAGGACATGAGCCAGTCCCAGGCCTCCCTCCACCACGCCAGGTCGGTCTCACCCAGTCAGAGGTGGCCTCCATGAGCTCTGCTTGGCGGAGGTTGGCAGAGTCATCCCCCATGTGCTGTTGTGACCTCCTGCTGTGCACCTAACATCTTGCTGCTGCTGGAGGTGCCTGGCCCCTGTGTGTCACCTCCGCGGGGCTCTCAGGGACCACCAATGCCAAAGGACTGTGTGGGCCCTCACTTGCTACTCTTGGAAGGGGTGATGTTTAGCATGCCAGTCTCCAAGCAGGACTTCATCCCCCATCCTCCCCAGGACTCTGTCCCCCAGAGGCCGCCCCTTCCTTGATCCCCACAAGGCCTAGCCATGGTGGGCATGGCACCTCTGTGGTGTCAAGTGCACACAGGGCTTCCCTCCTGGGTGGAACCATCCCTGGGCATGGGCTGGCCTGTGGACATCCCTCTGGGCAACTGGATGTCCGGAGCTGTCCACAGGTCTGGTGCTGGGTGGTGCAGGTGGGCACAGAGGGAATATTTGGGGCTGTGGACAGCCGGGGCGTCTGGCCCTGGGATTCTGGGCCTGTGACCAGTCCACTAGCAGAGGTGCCACACCCACCCTGCTCACTGGGGTGCTGGCCCCACTATGCACTTACTGGGGGGGACCTCGATGATCTCTGGGGATGCCCGGTTCCCCATGGCCCAGCTGGACAACCATGAGGGGAAGTCAATGACGAGCTCACCCTCCTTGCTGGACCAGTCCCACATGGTGTCTGCCCCCTGGCTCGGGCTGGCTGGTCATGGCTTCTCCAGCTCCTCTGGCTCAGACTGGTCCACTGAGGTATCCAGCACCAGGATCTACACTGCATCCTGGGGCTGTCCCAGGGCCCCAGGATGCAGTGTAGATCCAAATAGTAGTGGCAGGTGGAGGGGCCTGCCCCTGAGCACCCGGCCTTGTCCTGAACCTGGGCATAGCCCTGCCGGATCTCCTTTACTTTGCTCCGGACTTGCTCTGGGTGGCCTTGGCTGGTCAGTCCCTGGGCCAGGCAGGTGAAGGCAGCGGTATTCCTCTGCTTTACCCCCATCTCCCAAGGACCTCCTTTTCTTCCCAGAGGCCCAGGAGGACTTGGACTTCACGGCCCATCCAGGAGGGACCCCTTTCTTTTTTCTGGGACAGACCTCTGGGAGCCCTGTGGTGGCTCTGATTGGGGGCCCTGGGGCTCGGGAGACTGCCGGGTGCTGGCCATGTGCCTGTTGCTGTCGTTGGGGGTGGCTGAGAGGGCGTGCTGCTTGCAGCTTGTGCTTTTGCAGCTTGCCTGCACCCAGCTTCCTGCCATGGAATTTCTGGGTCCATGCTGCTTTAAGAGCGGCCAGATGCATGGGTCATAGAGGTCTGCTTGGTGGGGCAGGGTATCTCCGTGCTTGGGCTGGGTGCCATTGTGGAGGACTCCTCTTTCGAAAGAGTGGGCTGTGGAGGGTCTACATGTGCCTTTTTTTATGTTGTTTTTCGAGGGGTGGTGCACTTCCCATAGAGGATTGGGGTCCAGCTTTCGATGCCTGGGCTGCGTTCCTTTGATTTTAAATCGAAAGAGCGCATGGCACGTGTAGATGCTCCCTTTGTTCTTTTGAGAGAGGGCCAGTCTTTTTGAATGTATTTGGGAAGTGTCCACTGCCTGAAAGAGCAACTTCAACCAATGCCCATTTTTTGTTTTTGATTTTGTTTTTTCTCTTACATCATCTCCTTCCTCACTATTTTCTCACTCTCTATAGATAATCACAACAAAGAATTTAATCAGATTTTCATTGAACTATGTAAACATTTAAAAAGTACAAAAAGTTCCAGCAACTCTATTTCTATCCACATAATAGTCATAATGGAATTGTGCACTTTTTTGACAGGGCAATAATGTTCCATTCTTAGGCTAAAGTACTTGGACTTCAGCCTCATGGTTTATGCACTTGAGCATTGCATTATTGCCTCATAAAAAAGTGCAATAATATGATTATCACTTAATTAGAAAACAGGATGTTTTACTGTGTTTTTGTATTTCAGTTTTATTAGACTACTCTTATAGCCACTACTCTTGCAGCATCAAAAAATGCATCTGTACTTGTCCAGGGTGTATATAACTTGCTTTTTAAAATTTATTTAATAGTACTGAAATTTATTACCAATCATATTTTAAATACTCGGTAGCATACATAAACAAAGAGTTTGAGATCTTGAATAATTGCACTGTAATTATTAGCCCTACGTTTACAAAGTGTTGTATACTGTTTAAGGCTCTTGATTCCCATTGACTTTAATGTTTATCAGATGCCTGGAGCCATCTGATATTGCAACTATTAGAGAAAATGTCTAAATCACAAGACATGTAAAAGTCTGCGATAAGCTTGTTCACTCTTCCTGTGCTCTTCATAAAGATGATGGTCCTCATATCCATCGGTCTGCACCTTCTGTAGACATTTATGTCTGTGGTTATTTACACAAAAATCAAATCAAATTACACTCATATTTTATTAGTAACTGAGAGGAAGCCATGCTAGTCTATACACTATCAAAACAAAAAGCAGTCCAGTAGCACTTTAAAGACTAGCAAAATAGTTTATTAGGTGAGCTTTCGTGGGACAGACCCACTTCTTCAGACCATAGCCAGACCAGAACAGACTCAATATTTAAGGCACAGAGAATGAAAAACAGTAAGCAAGTAGGACAAATCAGAAAAAGATAATCAAGGTGAGCAAATCAGAGAGTGGAGGGGTGGGGGGGGAAGGTCAAGAATTAGATTGTAGTGTTGTTGTAGCCACATTGTTCTTAGGGTTTTAGGTTGAAGTAGTATCTTTTATTGGACCAGAGTCTGTTGTGAAAAAGACAATCTTTTGTACTTATTCTGAGCTCTTCTTCAGGTCTGGGAAAAGTACTTACAGTATCACAGCTAAATAGAAGGTGAGACATATACATGTCAGAAACAATAATTCAAGCTGAATTGGGCAAATAACACTCAACAGTCAGAGAACAAAGGTGGAATAATGGGTTACAAACTATTGTAATGAGCTATAAATCCAGTGTTTTTTATTAAGTCCATAATTTTTGGTCTGTCTGAGTTATAATGTAAGCCCCCAGTCTTGTCTTTTGAAGGTGATAACCAGGTTTCCCTTGAGCATGCGGGCTCTGGAAAAGCAGATATGGAGTAGTCATTTTGTGACAAAGTGTTCACCCCTTCATGATGTGGTGTTCTTACCTTTCATCTCTTGCTTCTGTGGCTACGTCTACACGTGAACGCTACATCGAAATAGCTTATTTCGATGGAGTGACATTGAAATAGGCTATTTCGATGAATAACGTCTACACGTCCTCCAGGGCTGGCAACGTCAACGTTCAACATCGATGTTGCGCAGCACCACATCGAAATAGGAGCTGTGAGGGAACGTCACACGCCACAGTAGCACACATCGAAATAAGGGTGCCAGGAACAGCTACAGACAGGGTCACAGGGCGGACTCAACAGCAAGCTGCTCCCTTAAAGGGCCCCTCCCAGATACAGTTGCACTAAACAACACAAGATCCACAGAGCCGACAACTGGTTGCAGACCCTGTGCATGCAACATGGATCCCCAGCTGCAGCAGCAGCAGCCAGAAGCCCTGGGCTAAGGGCTGCTGCACAAGGTGACCATAGAGCCCCGCAGGGGCTGGAGAGAGAGCGTCTCTCAACCCCTCAGCTGATGGCCGCCATGGAGGACCCCGCAATTTCGATGTTGCGGGACACGCAATGACTACACGGTCCCTACTTCGACGTTGAACGTCGAAGTAGGGTGCTATTCCTATCCCCTCATGGGGTTAGCGGCTTTGACGTCTCGCTGCTTAACGTCGATGTTAACATCGAAATAGCGCCCAACACGTGTAGCCGTGACGGGCACTATTTCGAAGTTAGTGCCGCTACTTTGAAGTAGCGTGCATGTGTAGACATGGCTTTTGAGTGCATTTGAGAAAGTAGTAATTGTTTCACATGCACATTTATTGTTGGGTTATTTAGTGCACTGACTGAGGACTCATAGATCTTAAAATAAGTGTTGTGGAAGGCATTGATCATCATAATAGTGGACATGTATCTGCAGAGTTTGCATCTGTTATGGAAGGATATGGTTCTTCTTTCAGTTGAGGTGTCCTCACTTTCAGGAAGCTTGCTTCTGATGATGAGTTTGGAGAGATCGGAGGGTTGTTTGATTACTGGAAGAGAAGATTCAGGAAAGATTTCTTTCATGCTGTGATCCCCATGAAGTATGGGCTACAGGGGTTTAGTGTTACCTTATATCGGTTGTTGTTGAGTTGGTAGGTGACAATGAGGTGTGTACAGTCCAAAATTTGGGTTTTTGTCCAGAGCTGAAGCAAGTTCTGTCAGTATAATTGGTTGGGCCCTCTCTGGTAGCATTCTTGTTTGGTGAAGACAAATTTTTTATGAGTTAAGGAGTGTATCATCGACTTTCTCCTTTGACCATATTCTCTTGTATCTGAGTGCCTGATTGTGGATAACAGATCTTTTTCTTATGTTTTGGGTTGTTACAGCATCTGTGAACGTAAGTGTGGTGAACCTCATGTTTCTTGTAAGCAGTTGTTTGCAAGGTTCTACTGCTGAACCTAATAATGGTGTTTAGGAATATAATGCCATTGTGAGAGTTTTGTAGAGAGTTTAATTGAATTGCTAAAGCTGTGGTAGAAATCTATAATGGAAGTTAGGACTCCAGAAGATGAAAATATTATCACTGTGTCTCAGCTACGTAATTGAAAGCATGGTGCATTTGTCCCGAAATTCTTCTAGATAACTCATGAAAAAAAGTTGTTGTCCTGGAAACCAATTGTAATGCCCATGGCTGTTCCTATGGTCTGGGTTGTTCCAAGAGTTTTTTTTTTTTTGTAATGGAAAATTGATATGGAAGAGGATGAAATAAATTATTCTAACAATGTGTTTGGGGCAGATACGTGAGTGTTGTCCCTTGTCTTGTAGATTGAATCACATTCATTATACCAATCTGTAGCCCACTAATCTTCCTTTGCAATAAAGGTGTTCACTGCCCACTTCAGCTAGAATATCTGTTCCACCTTGTAACATTCTGAGTATCTTTCTCAGACTTGAAGAAAAGCTCTGAGTAAGCTTCAAAATTTGTCTCTTTCACCAATGGAATTCAGTCCAATAAAATATTTTACCTCACTCACCTTGTCTCCTACACGTTACTCATTTTGCATCTGATCCCCTGGGTGGTTGCCATTGACCCACCCACTTCGTCCCATGCCCTCTCTGCCTCCCAGTCTCCCCTTGCCAACACAGACCTTGCCACAGCCCCTCCACAGTGTTGTTGACCCCCACCCCTCTTCTTTCCCCTCCACAATGTTGTTCAGGGCACAACAAGCCCCCACAACTTGGTGGATGTTGCTCTCACCCAAATCAAGTTTGGTCGGCAGGCACCTGAACCATGCCATGAGGTGGCCAAAGGTGCACTAGGCCTGCATCCCAGCATCATTCAGGAAGGCATTGAATAGTTCCTGGCTGGGGTCCAGCTGTCCAGCACAGGGCTTCATCAGCCATGGCATGAAGGGGTAGGCTGTGTCCCCCATAATGCAGAGTGGCATCTGCTTGTCCCCAACTTGTAGCTCATGTTGCAGGACAAATGTGCCCTCCTCCCGCCTTTGGCACAGGCTGGAGTTGCAGAACATGTGGATGTCATATGCCCAGCCTGCCCATCCAATGTAAATGTCCATAAATTATCCATGGTGGTTTACCTGGACCTGCAGCACATTCAAGAAGTAGCCCTTGCTGATGATGTACTTGGCAACACTATGCTCCAGGGCATGGATCAGTATGTGGGTCCCATCAATGGCCCTGATGCAGTTTGGGAACCCCAAGGCAGAGAATCCAGCCACAATTTCATTAAGGTCTCCCAGACGGATGACCGTCTACAGCAAGATCATGTTGATGGCCATCAAGATCCACAGAAGGGGGCAATGTAACATGCATGACAGGGACTGAGGTAGGGGATCCATGGGTTCCAGCAACTCCCTGGACCTCTCCCATCCCTTCTCCCCCAAGCTCTTGGGAGCCCTCTGTTACACTGCCCCCACAGCAACAGGGCTGTGTGATGCTGGGACAGCACAGTCACCTGAGGACAGAACTTCCCCCCTGCCTTAACTCCACCCCTTGCACCCTGACCCTGGTTCCCAAGCGTACCCCTTTGGTGGGATGCCCCTGCCCCCATGTAGGGACTGCAGTCTGAGAGTGCATTACCTCCATGTGGAGGGCCCCAATGGTGGACTTCTCCACATCAAACTGGTTGCCCACAAAGCAGTAGCTGCTGAGGTCGTGAGTATTCAGAGAGTGATTGTGACCTCCTTTTCTGCAGGAATGGTGGGAAGCAACTGGATGTCATGCTTTTGGCAGGAAGGTGGACTTCAGTATTGGAAACTTATGGAGCTACTGCTGCTTGTCCCACTGCTCCATGACCAGCCAGTCCCACCAAACTGGTGTGGTGCTTCTAGAGCTGCCTGTGCACTGGAGGGAAGGCTGGTGCAGGTGAGAGAGTCATGCAGCTAGGGTGCTGTCCCCAAATGTGGTCTCAGGCTTGTCCTCAGTGGGGAAGAGGAGGACAGTTGTTAGAAAGTTCAGCAGCTGCTGCAGCATGTTAGTGTGGGGCCACAGCAAGCCTGGGGCAGCTTCACCAGCACGGGTCCCAGGGACCAGCTGTGTTGCCCTCAAGATATGAAGCCCTGTGCTAGCTGTGCTGTCCCTAGAGGAGTTTGGCATGCCTGCAGCAAAGGCAGGAAACAGGTTTCTGGGGGTTTCCTTTAAACACACTTCTCAGTGGGGCTCCCAGAAGGAACTGATGACCTGCAACCTTGGCTGATGTGGTTCTGGGTGGCCATTTTGCTGATGGAGTGGTCGGGCAGTCTGGCCACTCTCTGTTGACAGAGTGGATCACTCTTTCGATGTGCTCTGGTGTCTGGATGTGCTCTGTTAACAGAAGTTTTGTTGCAGGATATCTTCCAACATAAACTTCTGTAGACAAAATCCTACAATCTAGGCATAGCCTGAGTAACAATAAAGAGATGCCTCGCATTTATTCTGGCCTCTGCACAGAGATGAATTTCACACGTTTGATTTATTCCCTTACATGTGCTTACTTCAGTAAAAAATCAAAAATCACATTTATGTTTTTCTTCCTGCAGACCCAACACAGCTGTGAGATGAGTGAACTGCATCCTGAACTGTCTTGGACATCATGGGTAGAATTATTAATTAAATTTCTATCACTGAATCAATCATAAAATGTACCATCTTAATTTACCCCAGTGTAATCCCACTGAGTGAACTAATGGCATACTCTGAGAATTAGGTTGCACAGATTTAACTGAGAATCTTATCTGAACAACATATAGCAACATGTATGGCATATGGATCCCCAGACTCTGAACCTGTCTGGAATCTTTGAGTGTTACAACAATGCAAATAATATTTATTTATTGAAATACTGATGCGTAAGGCAGCCAGGAAAAAAAGCTTAGCTTTCATGTTCCCAGATGAACATACAGCAGGGCTATGCAATAAACAGCCTACAGCCTGGACATGTTCAACAGAGACACCTGCTAGCAAATTGCCAAATGCTTGATTTACTTGAATGCCCAAAGTTACAGCCACTTGCAGCTCCCATTGACTGTAGGTCACAACTCCCAGCCAATGGGAGCTCTGGCTAGCGGTGCAGACCTGGCAACTATTTCTCACAGCTTCTAATGGCCTGGAATAGCGAACTGATGTCAGCAGGAGATGTGACCATTTGTACCTGTGGATGCATAGGTTAATGAATCATCTGACAGTCTATCATGGACTTAACCTGGCAAACCACGTCTGGCCCATGGGCTGCTTATTTCCCACCCTTGATACAGAAAGCTCTTGTTCACAAAAATCCCAAGTCTTTTTGCTTGTGGAGCCATCACGTTTCATGTGGGAGTTATTACAATAAAAGACGTGATATTCCATGATGCAGTTTTTCAGAGTAGAACAACAATAATTTTCTAATAATTGTTAAATCAGTTTGTAAAGACTGCTGAGCCCTTCAGGACATTTGGCTAAAGGTTAAATAAATATCAATCATAATCATCATTATTAGATTTCTTAGAAATCCAGGTCAGAAATGCTTCAATAATTTTAGGAGAATGTTTCTAGAACAGCTGGATCCTTCAGGGAAATTGCTAAATTATAATTCACTCTTCTTTAGTAATTTCATATAGTGACTGTCATACTTATAGATTCTTTTTATAGCAAACTCATTAGTACTAACTCAATAGGTGATGGGCTGAATGACATAAATAAACTGCCTATGCTTTAAGCACAACCCACAGGCAGAATTAAAAAATAGATTCTCTATTTTTGCACTTTTGTTAAACAAATGGAAAGGAGCTGCATCATTTTACTAGTAATTCAAAGAACCTCAACGTTACCCTTTAAACAGGTTTCCCAACCTATGGGTCGCAACCCAAACATAGGTTGTGATTGTACTTCAAAAGGGTCCCCAGCTGGGCTGGGCAGCTCCACAGGTGGCTATTAAGAAGCCATTCACGCTCCCAAATTGGTTCTCAACTTCTTAATTGGATTAACAGCCGTCAGGCAAAACAAAGCAGCAAAAACACAGCACTTTAAAGACTAACAAAATGATTTATTTGGTGATGAGCTTTTGCAGGACAGACCCACTTTGTCAGGCAGTTAATCAAATCAATTACATTGAGGATCATTTCAGCTGCAGGGAAGAAAGCTGCATACCTGAGGAGCAGCACCCAGCTCAGGTAAGGTGGGGGCCTGAGTCTGAGGTTGGGTGAGAGGGTCCCTGTGCCTCCCCTAGCTCCCTCCAGCCTGTGAGTGACTCCTAGCTCCTGAGTCTGACTCCTCTAGCCTCCTGCAGCCCCTGAGTGACTCCCAGCCCCCGAGTGTGACTCCCCACACCCCCTGCAGCCTGTGTGACTCTTCCAGCCCCTGAGTGAGACACCCTTAGCCCCCTTCAGCCTCTGAGTGATTCCAAGCCTCTGAGTATGACTTCCTTAGCCCCTTCTAGCCTCCTCCAGGCCCCAGTGTGACTCCCCTAACCCCCTGCAGCCCCAAGTGACCCCAGACCCTGAGTGTGACTCCCCTAGCCACTGAGTGAGATAACCTTAGCCTCCCCCATCCCCTAAGTGACTCCTAGCCCCTGAGTGTGACCTCCCTAGGCCCTTGCAGCCCCGAGTGACTCCTAGACCCTGAGTATGACTCCTCTAGCCCCATCTAGACCCCTCTAGCCTCTGAGTGTGGCTCCCCTAGCCCCCTGCAACTCCTGACTGACTCCTAGCCCCTGAGTGAGACACTCTTGGCCCCCTTCAGCCTGACTGACTCCTAGCCCCTGAGTATGACTCTCCAAGCCCCTGACTGTGGGGTTTAAGCCGGGGGGGAAGCAATCTGGGGATGAGTGTCTTTCCACCACTACAGCTCTGACTAACTATAGTAAATGTAGTGTTACTATTTTATTAATATATTTCCCCTTTTCTATGAAATAGCTACTATGGATATAAACATGAGGGGGCACAATTTTATATTCTTGCCTCAGGTGCAAAATTAGCGAGTTACAGCTCTGCTCTCCCCCCTCTCCCCACCCTTTTTCAATTGCCTTGGGCTACCAAGTCTTCCTGAATTGCCAGAATGGATCCCCATCTGGAAAAGGTTGGGAACTGCTGCTCTAAAATAAATAATCCTTAAATAAGATTCATCCTAACCATTATCACTGGGAGAAAATTACTAGAAATCAAAAAGCAAAAGTCTGAGCAAGAAAAAAATATGATCAAAATTAAGGAGGAATTTTTCTCAAATCTGTGTCAAAAGGCCACTTTGGTGGTGTGGTCAAGGGCACCTAAATCTTTCCATTATAAGAGGCTACTCATAGTTGTTAAGTGTCTACCTCTGAGGCTGTGGTCCCACTAGCCCCTCTTTTTGGAAGGGCTACGGTAATGTGGCACTTCAGAATATGCTAATGAGGCACTGTCATGAATATGCAGCACCTTATTAGCATAATGGTGGCCACTCAGTCTTCGAAACTGTCAGTTTTGAAACGTGCGCCGCCCATGTAGCTGGGGGCCTTTCAAAACAACACCTTTGATTTCAAAAGCCCTTTCTTCCCAAAACCAGATGTGAAGAAGGGGCTTTTGAAATTAGGGGACCATTTAAAAAGGCCCCTGGCTACATGGGCAGAGTCTTTTTCAAAACCAGCAGTTTTGAAGACTGTGTGGCTGCCATTATGCTAATGAGGCACTGCATAGTCATAGCAACGAAGGGTCATGTGGCACCTTATAGACTAACAGAAAAGTTTTGAGCATGAGCTTTTGTGAGCACAGACTCACTTCATCAGATGCACTCACGAAAGCTCATGCTCAAAACTTTTGTGTTAGTCTATAAGGTGCCACAGGACCCTTCGTTGCTGTTACAGATCCAGACTAACACGGCTACCCCTCCAATGCATATTCATAGAAGCTTCTCATTAGCATATTCCAAAGTGCCACATTACCTTGGCACTTCTGAAAGGAGGGGCTAGTGTGGCTGTGGCCTGAATGATGTTTTTGTAAAAGCACAACTCGCAGTCCTATAGCACCTTAAAGACTAACAAATGTATTAAGTCATGAGCTTTTGTGGGCAAGATCCACCTCTTCAGATTATAACTAACAAATTTGTTAGTCCTTAAGTTGCTACAGGACTGCTTCTTATTTGTGATGCTGCAGACGAACACAGCTGCCTCTCTGAGACTACAATTATTTAGTTAAGAAACTGTAGTGTTCCCATAGTTTGAAGCACAGACTGAAATCACACAGATGGGTGACCCTTAGATAAGTGAAGGTATATCTTCTTGTCCTTGTAAAAGTCTTCGCTAAATTGGCCAAGTGATAAGCCTATGAAAAAAACTACTTATATCAGCTCAAAGGTATGTTAGGGACTGGTAGCAAAAATCTAACATTGCATCTGCACTCAGCATGGGCCAACTTCATTCTGCAGGAGTGGGGACATGAGAATAGTGCCTGTAAGTCTCTTTGGAACAGTCAGTGGTTAATGGCTATTAACTAATAAATTGACCTGGGTGAGATAGAACAATAGGACAGGATAGGAGAAGATGGGAAGAAGCCAGCTTACTCCAAGTTCTTTGAGGGGTTTGGAGTATGGAGGACAGAAAATCCCCAGTTGTGGAACAAAGGATCCAGATAAGGGTGGTGGGACTTATAAATGTGAAAGACTCATGGGACAGGGAAAAGGAAGTTTTGGGAGGGTCAAAGCAAAGTTGAAATAGCAGGGAGATTCTTCTCTTGCCAGCCAAGAACAAAGGAAACTGAACTGGAGGAGAGAAAGATGTACTCAGATTATATAATACAGAGCAGAAACCAGGTGCTGGAGAAATATACCCTGAATTCCACAGAGGAAGCTTCTCTAATCCCAAAGGACTCTCCAAAATAGTAAAGAAATAGAGTCAGGGAAGTGTGTACAGGCATGCTTATTATTTTTTTCTAGAACTGTATGTCTCCTGTGCTATCTCAGCGAAGAATAACTGGATTTAGAAACCTTTACAAAGCCTCTGTCTGAACACTTTTCATTATAACAACTCCCAGAAGAGTTAACTTTATTCTACAGTGACCACAAGGTTGGAGCTCTGGGAACCACTGGGCCCAGATGTCCTGGAGCAGGTAAGCTACATGATTTCATCTCTATGAAGGGGTGACAAGGAGAGCATCTGTTTCAAGAAAATATGCCAGAGAGCCTATAGAAAAAAATAGACAATATGGCACCCATCTTAGATCAAGGCCAGCCTAAAGCACAGTCATGGCTCCAGTATGGTGGGACCAAATACAGAAGCCATGTGAGTGTGTAACAAACCTACTTCTTCAGGAAAACCCATCTTCCTTCATACAAACTTCTACGTCTCTTGTTTGGGTATGCCTTATCTTAGGTGTACAGGTTGAACCTCTCTAGTCCGGCACCCTTGGGACCTGACTGATGGTGAATGCTGGACCACCGGAAGTCAATATCATCAAGCACATTACCAAAACTTCCACTGCTTACCAGGCTCTTAGAAGACATTTAAGGGTAAAGTAGAGCTAAATAACAGCACAGAACACTGAGCCAGGAGTGTTGGCTGTAAACAACCTTTATGGGTTCACAGGAACTTGGCTACATCCATAATAAGTGGTTGTCCAGCTAACTAAAGTCATGCTGGTTGATGGATGTTGACAGATAACAGAGAGCTAGAAGTGAAAGGTTCAACCTGTACTAATATATCAGCCCCCCCCACCTCCACTCTCTCTGACCTTAGAACCATACATAAATTCATAACGATCATTTTCCTGGTTCATGACTATGATTTCATCTTCTACATCTTTGCATCCTTCAATTGCTCCACTTCTATCCATTACATTAAATACAAGTTTGTTATTTTTAAGACTTCGTCAGTTATCCCCATGCTATCTGAAGAGATCTATCAGCCTATCAAACCATTTACGATTATCTTTACACTGCCAAAAATGGCAATTTTAAATGCTGCCACAATTTTAATGTTAAATAATTGTTCACTAAGCATGACTTGCGCAACAAGCTTAGGGAAAATTAATGTATTATACTGTGTCACAGGACTTCTTGTTGTACTGGGAAGTAGTTTGTTTTTAAAGGATTTTATAGTAAATTTTATTCCCTGCTAAATGTCTGATAATTTGAGAGAAAATAGTTTCTATTACTAATTATATCAGGCTTGGCTCATGTATAGCACCATTAAAAGAAGATGAAAAAGGGAACTTCTTTGACTTCAGAGAAAATATATTATGGGCCGTGTCTACACTAGCTCCAAACTTCGAAATGGCCATGCAAATGGCCATTTTGAAGTTTACTAATGAAGCACTGAAATACATATTCAGCGCTTCTTTAACATGCGGGCGGCCACGGCACTTCGAAATTGACGTGGCTCGCCGTCACGCGGCTCATCCCGAGGGGGCTCCTTTTCGAAAGGACCCCGCCTACTTCGAAGTCCCATTATTCCCATCTGCTCATGGAGTGATAGTGTTTCTGATTACAACTATTGCCTATTGCTGTGCTTATTTTTAGGCTAATCCTTGGAGGATTTTTGGAGAGCTGCTGTTATTAGATACAGTAATCCTTTGAGTTACACAAGGTTTGTGTTCCCATGCACCCTCGCATAACTCGAATTTTGTGTAAGTCAGGGGGCTTCTTCCTTGGCAGAATGCACGTTTTGCAGCCAGGAAAGCAACAGGAGCACCTGGAGCTCCTTTTGAAAGGTAAGTCCTGGGGCTGGGGGGGCTGGCGGTGGGTTGATGCCATGGAGGAAGGCAAGAGGTTAAGCCTGGGGTGGTTTAGGTCTTCGGAGGGTGGTGGGGGTGGAGTTGAGCCAAAGCCAGATGCAAGGGGTGGTGAGCCAGAACTGCGTACAGGGGATACTGAGCTGGAGCTGTGGAGGTTGGGGAGAACTGGGGCTAGGGGTTTGAACCAGGGCAGGGGGTTTGAGCCAGAGCCACACACGGAGGTTGTGAGTCAGAGCTGGAGCCATGCTTGGGCAGTGAGCCGTGCCATTGGGGGTTGAAGTGAGGTGGGGTGGGGGCTGAGATGGAGATGCATGCAGGGGTTTGAACCAGGGTTGGTTGGGATAGAACCAGGTTGCGGGGGTTGAGCCAGGCCACGGTGTGGGTTGAACTAGGGTTGAATCAGGGCCATGGGGGGCCAGGGGATTGAACCAGGGCCAGGGATAAGGAGTGGGACTTTGAGTTGCAATTAACTCATATTAATGCGAGTTAAGTACAACTCAAAATTGCACATTTCCAGTGTTTACTGTACTGGCATGTGCCATAATCACCCAACAGTTTATTCTCTTGCCCAGTTTCATTTGAGCTACTGATTTTGTTTTTCATATATCAGCTCAATTATCTCTTCATTAATTATTCTCAGTGGATCACATTCACCTTTATTGTAAACTCAATACAGTCGATGAAGGTATACCTGGGACATATTTGGCTCCTTAATGATAATTTCATATTGGATGGTGTGCTGTAAATAATCTGTTTCTTTCTCTTTAATTCTTTACCAGGAAAAATCTGTTTAAAAGAAGGGAAGAAGAAAGTGCAAGACAAATCCTTGCTCTAGATATTTCAATACTTTTTTGTTTTATTTTTCTTATACCAGTTTTTTATTCTATAATTCTCCAGGATGGTGACTGACTTGATATGTGCTTATCCAACACTGAGAACAAGCTCATACATAAATGATAATGCCATTCCAGATACATTATTTAAGGACAAAAATTTAAAATCAGAGAGGATATGACTGCATTTCAGTGTAAAGAAGAGTAAAACAGAAAACCTTAGACATTTACACCTGGATTGGATCATCCAGAAAGGCTATGCTACAACCTCACATACAGAATACCAAGATGAAATGCAATCCCAAAATCTATTCACCTGCTTTTGTGTGACAGAAGCACAGAAATGTAGGACTGAAAGGGACCTCCATATGTCATTCAGGATAGCCTCTGTGCTGAGGCAGTACTAAGTATTATCTACACCAACCCTGACAGGTGTTTGTCAAATCTGTTCTTTAAAAAAATCAGTGACAGAAATCCTACAATCTTGAGAGACAATTTGTTCCAGTGCTAGTTATTCCTACAGTTAGGACATGCAACATGAAAAACAAATCCTAAATGTCTCATGTTGCAATTTAATCAGTGGTTAAGAAGAACAATTTATAACAATTTATAAGAATAACCCCTCTTTATAAAAACCTGAAAGTATTTGAAGACTGTTACATCTTTGTTAATCTTCTCTTTCCAAGAAAAAGACAAATCTATTTTTCTATCTTTCCTTGTAGATCACAGTTTTTGTAACTCTAGTAATTTGTGTTGCAATTTGTGTTGCTCTCTATCAGCAGCGGCCTACAGGTGGCTCTCAAGCTGCATGCGGCTCTTTGATCCACTGCATGTGGTTCTCTAAAAGCTGCAGCAGACCTGCTTGAGTGGAAACTGGAAATGACATCCCACATTGGCTGGGCTCCCAGCAAGTGTTGGTCTCAGCCATCCCTTCTTGGGAGCTGGGCTCCCAATGCGCATCAGCCCCATTGTGGCCATTTCTTGCCTTTGTCCAGCCTTCCCTCCATCCCCCATTATCCTCTCCCTGCCCCAGTGTACTGCCTGCAGCCTCCCCTGGAGCTGGAGCTCTTTTTAAAATGAATATTTATTTGTAGGGGGTTTTGTTTGTACTGATAGTGCACATAAGAAATTACCACCTGTCCAAAAGAAAATCCAGTCCACCCAAGCGTGAAAGTTAGAGGGAACACTGCTCCTAGCCTTGACTGTGCTTCCCCCTTACACCTGCTGCACTGTGCCTGCTGGGCCCTCCTTCCTCACTGGGCTGTCTGTGTGGAGGGGGTTAGAGCGTGGCTGCAGTGTGTGCGAGGGCGGGAGGTTGGAGTGTGCTAGCATGGAGGGGGGGTGTGTGTGCGAGGAGCTGAAAGTCTTTCGTCATGTGCCCACAAGAAGTAAGTGTGAGAGAGGGAGCTGAGGGTGTGCATGTGTGGTGTGTGTATGCGTGTGGGAGCTGCTGGCTGGTCTAAGCCGTCAGTTGTGTGTATACGCTGAGTGTGCTTGTGGTGTATGTATGTTTGTGTGAGAGAGTGGATAATGTGACTAATGTGTGTGAGAGGTGAGAGTGTTTTCCATGTTGTGAGTGTGCGAGTGAGCTGAAAATTTCCTCAACTTGGGTTGGAGGGGAAGCATGCCCACTATGGGGGGGTGACACGTATGTCTACAGAGTGTGCATGTGAGGGGTACAGAAGAGTGGGGGGAGTGTGCCCCCCAATGTGTGCATGTGCATTGGCAGAGTGTGACCCCAATGTCTGTATGCTTGAAGTCTGGCGAGAAGTGAGGGGGAAGCATGTTCCTGCAGTGCGTACATATAGAGGGAAATGTGCCTGTCATGTGTATGCGCTATATAAACTCCCTTTATAGAGAGACTATGCTCACCAACACCCTTGTCTCTGGCCTGGTGACATGACTCTTTGCAACATCTGACTTTTTTTTTTGAGTTAACATGTCTTCCCTAAATATGAAAGGAAAACATAATAGCAAGTGAAAAATGAGAAAGAAAACAGAACTTTCCTGGTGGAGTGGGAGATTCAGTAATTTTTGCTGAGCACAGTGGCAAACCATTGTGTCTGATATGTCACACTTCATTGGGACACTTCAAATCTTCTTATCTACAGTGCCATTTCACCACACACCAAGCCAACACTGATGAGGAATTTCTGAAAGGTACTGAACTCCACACACACAAATTCAAAACACTGAAAAGCCAAATAGAAAAACAAACTCAAGTAGCCACTAAACTTAATAAGCAATCTCAAATAGTTACACCTGCCTCCTATCAAGTTTCTTAGAACATAGCTCATGCTAAAAAAACTGCTTCAAGGCTGAGTTTATTAAGAAATGTTTTATGAATGTTATTTCCATCATGTCTCCAGCAGACAAAAATCTGAAAAAGTTTCAGACCAAATCTCATGCCACACGGTTGAACTCAGAGTTTCTGACATAAACGAAGCCACTGAATGCCAGCTGTATTTGGAGCTTCGGAAATGCAAGTCCCACAGTATTGCACTGGACAGGTTGTGTGATGTACAGGACAAACTGCAGTTAGAAGATTGTCTCAGATGCTCAGATGTTCCTTGATATTTCTACTTTCTAAGAGGGAACCCGTGACATCGACATGAACGAAGCACGGATGGCTTTATAAAAACAAAACCAAACTACTATTGCAATGGATATGGCTAGATCTATGCTTGGATCTATAAATGGATTTGTGGGACTGGCAGGGAGTAAGGCTGATGACAGCTTCCCTGAATTCTGGGCATTTAATTGTATCATTCATCAGGAGCCACTGGTGTTGAAAAAGTTGAACTTAGACCATGTCACGAAACCTTTGCTGGAAATTCTGAATTACATTTACATAAATGCTCTTAACCACAGATAGTTCAAGATTCTCACTGAAGAGTGTGAGGACGACCTTCCTTGAGATCTGCTGCCTCATTGTACTCTGAGATGGCTTTCAAGACATAAAGTGAAGTTGCATTTTTTTGAGCTGTTGGACACTGTGAAATTGTTCATGGAGGAGAAGCACAAGGAGTATTCAGAACTCTCTGCACCCTACCATCAATCTTAGCCTTGACTATTCCACACGAGAAATACATTTCCTGGATACCACAGTACAAATCATTGACACCCACTGACTACTACACTTACCTACATGCTTCCAGCTTCCATCCAGCACATACCACACGATCCATCATTTATAGTCAAGCCCTTAGATACAATCGTATCTGCTCTAATCCCACTGACAGAGACCAAAAACTTCAAGACCTTTGTCAAATATTCATAAAACTTAATTATCCACAGTGAGAAGTGAAAAAAAAAAAAAACAGATTGACAAGGCCAGACGAATACACAGACATCAGCTACTCCAAGATAGGGCCCAAAAGAACAATAACAGATCACCTCAACTCAAACCCTTGCAACGCATCATTGAAAACCTACAAGCTATTCTAGATCATGATGCTACACGCCAGAAGGCCCTAGGTGACAGGCCTGTACTCTCCTATATAGACAACCTCCTAATTTAAGAAAGATTCTCACTAGCAATCACAAGTTACACCACTGTAATATTAATCCTGGAACTTTTCCTTGCAACAAACCCGTTGCCAACTTTGTCCACATATTTATTCTGGGATATCATCACTGGAATTAACCATGTTAGTTACATGATCAAAGGCACATTCTCATGTACTTTGAGCAACATTATATGTGCCATTATATGTCAACAATGCCCTGTCAATAGGTACATTGGACAGACCGGACAAAACCTTCACCAAAGAATAAATGGACACAGAGAAGACATCAGGAATCTCAATATGCATAAGCTGGTCAGTGAACACTTCAATGGAGTGGGACAGTCTGTTAAAGACCTGAGAATTTGTGTCCTAGAACAAAGAGAATTTAAAAACAGATTTCAATGAGAAAGTTATGAATTACAATTCATGTACAAATTTGATGCATTAACACGGTATGAATGGAGACAATTACCTCACACATTACAGGGACTGCTTCCCTTCTTGTAATTATATCAGGCAGGGTATTTATCATCCCCCATCCCTTTGCCACCTACTTCAGCTCTATGTACTTGATTTGTCAGTTTCTACTGCAATTTTTTTTCTTTTTTTTTCTTTATTTTGGTCTCTGTGATTGTAAATATCAGTCTGTATTGGAAATGAGATTGATCTGAAGAAGTGGGTCTGTCCCACGAAAGCTCATTGCCCAATCTGTCATTTTGTTAGTCTTTAAAATGCTATATTTCTGCTGTTTTGTTGCCGACCCACAGTGGGGTTTGGATCTAGCAATTCTCACAAAAACATTGTGTCATTTGGACAAGTAAACCTGGATTTACAAGGTAAATTAAAGTTGCTGTCTGATCTTGTGTACAGTGTGCTTGCATTTGTAAATAAACTCAAGCAGTTCCAAACAACTTCAAATGTGTTACAAACAAGAGAACAGGCAGTGGAGGCCTTGAAAAAGAGCACAACATGGTATTGAAAAACTTGAGGAAGCTTTTGAAAAAAGTTTTTGTGATCTAAATCTGAAAAGGCCTCAGATTAAATTCCTTGTAGACCCTTTCACTGTTGATTCTATGTGCTTGAAGGTCCCTTTGGTCACAGATGAACTGAGCTTGAGATAGTTAAACTCACTGAAGATGAGAGACTGAAGCCTTTTCAGAAAGAAAGCACCTTTGGGTTCTGGAAAACTGTACCAATGGATAGGTATCGCAATGTCAAATATACTGCACGCCAACTGCTGTCAATGTTTGGTTCAACATAAGTTTGTGAGTCAATTTTTTCAAAGTTGAAAGGTGAAATCAAGGCATCAATCTGTTCTGACTGATGTACATGTGAAGGAGTTTCTTTGAGTGGCCTCAGCTGAATACAAGCCAGATTTAAAGAGGATTGCTGCTAGCAAGGTTTGCCAGAAGTCCCACTGAGATAAAAAAGTGCATCTTCAAGGGTAAAGAAAGAACACTTTTGTACCACTTATATCTTTTGAATAATTAGTTATTATTGTAAAGTTTGAAGTATTAATAGCCTTTAAAGTTGTATAATGTAATGTATACAATATGCAGTTTTAGGGTTGTATAATTATTATTATATACATCCAGCTCTTTGGAGGAGTCATGGGTACTTTTCAGAGATCAGTCTGTTACAGGTTGGCCCCCACTGTTCCCTATAATGGGGTTCTCCTCCCACTCTGGTTCTGAAATAGTCCATTAGCTGAAGGTCTTTTCAGTGTTAAGTAGAGTGGAGGAATTAATTCTTGTCTTTCTACGTCACTCTTCCTAATGCAGCACAGAATATTTACTTATTTTGCAACAGCATTACATTGTTGACTCATTTGGTTTGTGATCTCCTGATCTCTTTCGACAGTACTCCTTCCTAGGCAGTCACTTCCCATTTTGCATTTGTATAATTAATTATTCCTTCTAAATCATCTTGGCATTTAACCTTAATGAATTTCATCGTGTTTGAATACTATGGGCATTGATTTTATGGTGGAATTCCATATATTGGAACTACTTACTATTGCGGTTGGATTTTTATGAATAGTGACACATTGCTTTTGTCCCTATCCTGCTTAATCTCAGAATTCACTCTGTATTATCCCACACCCATGCAATTCACTACCGATAACTCTGCCAGACACTACATTGGCGCTTATTGAAATTCACATTATCACTTTACATGAGCAGGAAGGCCTTCTTATAGACTCACTATACATTAAACCCTTCTTTTACTGGATTAATACGGAGGAAATAGTGTCCATTAATGCCGAGACTCAATGAAATCTGAATAGTTGACTGTACTGTACAGTAAGTATTCACCACAGTACCCCTCCCCCTCAAATAAATGCTGGTGACTCACCAGAGCCACCAGAACCACCAGCACCACTGGAGCTCCTGGCACCAGAGAAGCCGCCAGGGCAATTACCAGTGGAGCTGCAGCGCACTCCGCCCACCAGGGACAGGGTGCCGCAGGCAGGTGGCACTTGCATACTTGACCCATCCTAGTGGGAGGAACATGTGGCAGTTCCAGCAGCGGCAGCCCTGGTGGCTCCTGCAGCCCCAGCAGCTCCTCTGGCCCTGGTAGCCCCAGCCACTGCCACAACCCCAGCAGCTCCTCTGGCCCTGGTGGCTCCAGCGGTGGCACTAACTCTGGCAGCTCTGGTGAGTAGCTGGCATATAAAAATCTATGGGAGGGGGTTCTGATATATCTGATGCCCATGAAATTGGGGTCTGTTAAATTGAGGGTCTACTGTACTTCCGACTCTCGTATGTAAGAGTCTAACTTTTCTTAGATCAGAATAGAGACCATAAGAATAACTTCTGCTCTACTCTCCATTTGTCTGCTTCAATTGTTTTATTGTGTGTTCTCTTGGCAATTTACATTTAACTCATACAAAGTTGCCACCTGTGCTGTGCTGTGAGTTCAGATATATGTCTCAAGCTGGTATTCTGGCATGTAAAAAGTATATTCTACTGTGGAGTAAAATATGTTAGGATGGTAGTATTGTGAATAACTCTTTGCAAAATGTTAAAATTTTTGGTATTCTTTTACCTTTTAAAAGTAAATCTTGTCTTTCATTGTTCATTCTCTGTAACATTAGGAGATTTGATTAAATCTGGACTAGTTTGGCTAATTCTGTAAAAAGCAAAGGTAAGTATTTTGTTTAAATACTAAAAAAAGTTTTGTTAAGGAAAATAGTGTACATATTGAGATCTGTTCTGCCATCAGTCTCATAGAAGTGCTACAGTTTTAGCAAGATGGCGGCCACCAGTAGTAGACTGAAATATTCAATTTATAATTAATTTTTACTTTCATATAAATTTCATGGATTATTTATGGCAAGAAGTACATTATTTCTTTTTTGCTTGCAGCTGACTTCACAAAAGACATTTTCCTTGGAATATCTATGATTCAGATCAATTTACATGCAGTAATTATACTATTTTCTCTTATGTGCATTTTCACAGCCTCGAGACAAGCAAAAAATTTTTATATTATTTGTGTGTGCATTCATACCCAATGTATAGACAGTGGTGATATTTTTCAAAAGCTTTGAAATATTCTCACTGTGCTGAAATTCAGAGGTTTCTCTGTTTTAAGTCTCCAGCACTATCTTTCATTTATGTGCGGTAGTAACCTGCACTATTTCAGCTGTGAGTATGATCACAGGCATGGCCATTTGTACATGTCAGTTTATTATAGACCCCAGTGACCTTTATAGTTGCAGCTGGAATTAGAATGCTGACTTTGAAGGAGGGAGAGAGACGTGATATTTCTGGTCCACATGAAATTAGGAGATAGTGGTGATATGGTGAAGGAACATGATATCGCAAGGTTTTTCAGCTTGCTTTCAAGATGCTGGTGACTGGACATGCCTCTGCACTTGTGAGTGTTCATCTGAGCAAACATGATATTTTACTTTTATTACTCACATTCTTTTATTTTTTCCATGTTTTAAAATGAGCCCACTTGCAAAGAATGTGTGCACATACAGAGTGTAGCATTATGGAGGACTTTTTAAAAACCAAAAATTAACTAAAACCACTTTTACCACTGCATTTTTCCAGCTTATGGCTTGATCCAAAGCCCACTGACAATAACGGGCAATCTATCCGTTGACTTTAAAGGGCTTCAGATGAAGCTCGTAGGACTCACTCAAAAGCATGCAAAGAGATGTGACATTTTGGGGATCAGGCAGACCAATAAGTGGGTTTCTAATTGCATGCTGTGCTACTATGGCTCAGAGATCTGATACCACTAGCCAGCCTAAAAAGCAAAAATGCCTCACCCTGCTTTTCTTCACCCTAGTTATTTACCAATAGTCCTCTGCCTCACAAGTCTCCACAAATATTGAATTGTTAACTATGAGTGTCTCAGACCCCTGAAGATATGAAAACTGTTCCTCCTTTTCAGTTAAGTATGGGATACATCAATCACACCAGTTCAACAATAGAGATCTGCTTAGTTTAAAAACAAAGAGAGTGTTTTCACAGAAAAATCCAGATTTAAAAATGAGGTAGAAAAGAAAAGCAAACACAAAAAAAATATATGGAAATAAAGAGAGCACGTCAGACTTTACATTACTATATTAATTAAATATAATTGGAGAGGTTTTTTAAATTAGGTATTGATTTTGAATTATTTTGCAGTGTGTCCTCTATCCTAAAGAGAAATAGTGTTTCACAAGCTGCTTTGTAATTAGATGCTAGCCCCAAGTTTCTGAATTAGAAAAAATAAACAAAACACAAAGCCATTTATAAATGTTTCTTTTCTTTTCTTTTCTTTTCTTTTCTTTTCTTTTACATTCTGCTGGCATTGTGACATTGTGAGAAATTTCATCCTCTCTGAAGCTTTGTCTGCATTAGCACTTTTGCCTTCAAAACTTTTTTTGGTCAGTGGTAGGAGGCAACATCCCCTGACCAACATAAGTTTCACGGACAAACACATCAGTGTGCAGATGCTATTGCCTGTTATGGGATGGTTTAATTATGGCAGCAGGAGAACTTACAGTGCCACAGCTGTCACAGTACAGCTGTGTCACTGTCAGCCCTGAACTGTATTCATAACCCACTCTTGGAAAACTAAGGCTTTCTTTTCCATTTCTATGTTTTGCATTAACTTCAATGATTCACTACTGTCTCTTCCACTCTGGAAAATAGAAAAGGTTTTCATTTGGTGGTTTGTTTGTTTGTTTGTTTGTTTGCCTATGTAAAAACTAGCTTCAGAGAAGCCCCTCCTTATTTTAAGGTGTGCTTAAAATTGTAGTGCAGTACAGGTTATGTATATAGTACTCTAAATACATTCATGATCAGATTAACAACCTGTCCATATACATATCTAAGGGAACAAGTTTAGAAGAATACAAGCTTTCATAAAGAAACTTTAACGTATTTTATACACAGTAACATTGTACACAATCAGTTTGTCCAGTTGCTAACTCCTTGGGGTTCAGATTCCTGTTTCCCCCTTGAGATGTCTGGATCCTCGTTGTCACAGATAGATATTGCAAACTCCCTAGAAACAGGTATGCTATCAAAATGTGTGCTTTTTTCTGGTAATTTTCTATTTAGCATTCTGAAATATTTTACATTTTCAGTCAAGCTGCATTCCTTATAGGAATGGTGTCATTGTTGATTGCCTTTATGAAAAACAGGGAAACATTTGTGTTTGAGAGTCTGATCTCTGAAGGCACTGTTGGCTGAAAAGGGATTGTTAAAGAGGCAAGGTAGGAAATGAAAAACAATGGCCTAGGTAGGGAAGACCCCCCCCACAAGCACAATAGCTGGTCTTACAACCCAAAATATGTGACAAGGTGGTTTGCTGAAGTGTGTGTGGGGTAGTGGGAGGGCAAAACTGTACATTTGTCCAATCTGCTTTGACTGACTGATCATCAGTTGACAAGAGCAAATGGGACAGTGGCCCAGTTTTATAGGAAAAGTTTGGGACAGATGGGACAGAAGTTAAAAAAGGAACTGTCCTGACCAAAGCAGTGCTCTTGATCACCATACAGGTGACAAGCTCATTGTTACTGATCCAGGTGACAATTAGGGAGATGGAATCTAGACACCCACTTCAAAAATTGTTGGAGTCTGTAATCCCATCACAAATAATAGTAGCTGCACAAACCTGCCACTTGAAAGCATGGTTGATGCTCAGGGAGGGGGCACATGCCCTCAAGATTTAATTTCTTTGCTTGTAGTGAGTATGCTCAAATAGACCGAGCATTCTCAGTAACATCTGGTCAAGCCACTTCCCTTACCTGTGCCCCCCACCATACACTAATGGCAGGCATGGTTCATCTCTTTTTGAAAGTAGTTCATTCAGTGTACTTTAAACAGCTCTTAGAAGAGGCAGACAGTCCTAAAATGTTGGCAGGCTTGATCTCATTATCCAAACTCTCCCATGGTCAGTAATCTCGTGGTCAGACTCATAATGCCCTGAAATATTTATGGCTCACTTCCTCCCCTCATTTTTGTCTTGTTTCTTTGGATAACCACGTTGTTTTACTGTTTATATACTGCACTGCAGGAGCAGCAGGAATCAGCAACATACGCTAATACAGTAGCTTTTGTATCACTTGAATGAATGCTTGTTGGATAAGTCCTTCTATAAAAGAAAAAAAAAAAGAATTCTTACAGACCAGGAAAGAGAAGAGGCTCATGAACCACTTTGTGCCTTAGTAAATGGAGAAAACATATTCATTTGGGAAACAATCCCAAATATGTTGCCTATGGTTTCTATATGGTAATACATAATGTCACCCATAATAATATTTACACTGTGCTTGTTGTATCCTCTAGATGTACATTAGTTTCCTGCTGCCTCCAGAAGATTATTCATTGTTGACAAAGCTGATGTGAGATTCAGTAATGCTGTTTAGCAGATGTCTAACTTAGTATTCAGCAATGACAGTAGGTATATTCAGAATGGCAATAGATAGAGTGGCAATGACTAAGCGGGACCCAGAGGTGTAGCTACATTTCTTTGATCGTCATGGTGATTTTATTTCCCTTTTGGGTTACCTAGTAGTAATGACAGATCTTACATCGAGATTTTCTTGCAGAGCTCTGTTTTAGGCATGGCCAAGTTTTACTTTGTTGTCCTTGACTAAATGAGACAAAACTGGTGCAAAAAAACAAAATAATATTGTGCAGAAAGTAACCAGATAGAATTCTCACTCCACCCTTCGCCCTTTACCAACACACACATAAATGGAGGGGAGCTAAACAAAAAAATGGGAAAATGGAACATTAATATCATGAATGCTAGAGTAGATCAGATACTGTGCGTGTAATCCGCAAGGGAAAATGGCTGTTTTGTGATCTGTGCAACTTCTCTTTTAACCTATGTCTAAATGTCACCTCATCAGTTTTCCATCATTGCAATTTTCTGAGATAAACTTGCCTGGATTTTCTCTTACTTTGGGTGTCATTTGACATTGATTTTTGCTACTAGGTCATACATCTGTCTGGAGGGCTATGCTGAAAGGTACACATTTTCTCAGACTACTATATCTGTAATAAAGTTAACCTTTTTCCCCCTCCTCTTAGCATTCCAATTCCTTCATAGTGTTTCCAGAACCAATGGCACTTTGGGAATAGATGGAAACAGTGACCTAGATTTAGTTCAGGGCTAGGATGTGCTATGAATGTAGGTCAGTTTTCATACTACTGATTTCAACCCAAAGCCATCTTTGGCACTTGCCCCTCCATGTATCTTTTCCTTTGGCCCTACCTTTCACATATATTCCATAAATGAAAGGAGAACTAAGCAGACCTGGGAAGGAAGTGATGTTGAGTTCTATATTACTATCAAATTGAGCCATCAGACTGAACTTTAGTGCTCTTCAAAAAGATGGGTATCTTGGATGAAAAGGAGGAAGAAAACCTGTAGTGGGATGGTTTGTGGATGCCATTCCTCTTATGACATGAGGGGAAAGGGATAGGAGACCTTCAACTGCCATGGAGATAAGACTCTCAGGAGTGAGAATGAGGATGAAGGTGTAGGGAAGTGGGAATGACAGTGGTTGGTACTGGAGATGTGTGCGTGTGTGCGTTTGTGTGTGTGTGTGTGTGTGTGTGTGTTGAGTCACTTCATCTGATAAACATCTAGTAAGAGAAATATGTGGCAAAGAACAGTATTAGGAGAACGTAAAATATCCATACTGAGTTAGACCAATGGTTCGTCTAGCCCAGAATCCTATTTTCCAACAGTGGCCAGTATCAGATGCTTCAGAGGGAGAGTACAGAACAGGAATAATAGTGACTGTAGATTCCTTTACAAAAATACAACAGACACAATTTCTAGTGAATGATAGTGTGTTAGGCACTAACAAGCCCATGTGGATCAGTGTTCTGGGACACACTCAGAGTTCTCTAGTAAGCATTAATGCAATGCCATTTCAAGCAGTGCTACACAAGATTTAGGCTAGTAACAGAGAAGGATCCATGCTAGTCTATATACTATCAAAACAAAAAAGCAGTCAAATAGCACTTCAAAGACTAACAAAATAATTTATTAGGTGATGAGTTTTCGTGGGACAGACCCACTTCTTCAGACCATAGCCATAACAGAACAGACTCAATATTTAAGGCATAGAGAACCAAAAACAGTAATCAAGGTTGAAAAATCAGAAACAAAATTATCAAGGTGAGCAAATCAGAGAGCAGAGGAGCTGGGGGGTGGGGGAAGTCAAGAATTAGATTAAGCCATGTATGCCAAAAAGCCCCTATAATGTCTCAGAAAATTTGCATCCCGGGTCAAACCACATGTAAATGTATCAAATTTGAATATGAAAGATGCTTTGTATATTGGATGGACTTCAAACTCTCTCAGACAAAGAGATAATGGGCACAAAACAGACATCGAAACATTCCTGATCCACAAACCAGTTAGTCTACATTTTAATGGAGTGGGCCATTCTGTAAATGACTGAAGAGTCTGCATCTTATTGAAGAAGAATTCTCAGTCTGCTTTGGAAAAAGAAACTGCTGAACTCTCTTTCATATTCAAATTCAACACATTAACACGTGGTTTGAACAAGGATGCAAATCTTCTGGGACATTATAGGGGCTCTTTGGCACACTTGGCTTAATCTAATTCTTGACTTCCTGCCCTGCCCCTCTCCCGGCCCTCTGCTTTCTGATTTTCCTCACCTTGATAATTTTTTTTCTGATTTGTCAACCTTGATTACTGTTTTTGGTTCTCTATGCCTTAAATATTAAGTCTGTTCTGGTATGGCTATGGTCTGAAGAAGTGGGTCTGTCTATCTACCTTCAAATCCTGACAAGGTATGAGCTTTCTGTTGATACATGATCCCCTCCGTGAATAACTATCACGAAAATCATGTGTTTGGTGGAGTGAGTTTGTCAGGTCTGAAGTGAGAGTTGTTCACTACTAAAAATAATCTCAGAGAATGTTGTTCTTAACATTGAGAGTCCTAGGTAAAATCAGACAAAAACATCTTAGTAAGGGAGACTGCATGTTCTACAGTAAAGTGAATTTTTTAAAGAAATACAAATTCATTCTCATTTCCCCTTGTGTCTTGGGGATGGTACTTAATATGGGTTCCATATGGGCAATATGTAGGGAATAATGAATTTATCTTGAAAGTGTGCTTTATGGAATTGAAATAAAAGTTAGTCATCAAGGATGTGGCTCTGTGATAGCCCATTCAAGTAGAAGGGAGCTGTCACTCTTCCCCAGTTAGCCAGCGATGTCATTCAAGGCTCATTGACCTAGCTACTCCACCCCAAGACTCTCAGTGGAAAACCACCAGAGACAGCTGTAAACAATCAAAATAACCTGGAGGTCAAAAGGAACAGTACAGGTAGGCAGGTATTCATCCTGTCTGTATTTAGGAAGGAGGACTGTTTTAGGATAATACATGGGGGAGATGCATGCTGCATCCATTCACAGAGAAGACACCTTGGAGAGCAGGGATATCATGAAAAATTTGATCCTGTTTCTTGTGGAATCAACTAGCAATACAGGAGACTGACATTTTGGTGGAAAAAATCCCTACTTCATTAGATAGGCTAGGTCATTATTAAGTGTAGACCCAGGTTTTCCTTCTCCCATTACTCTTTCTTCAATAAGCCTAATTTCAGTTTATTAAAGATCCTCACAAGTCCTGTGTGTCTAATTTCTCACAGCAGTGCTTTGATGTAGAACCAGAAAACTGGGCAATGCCCCTTCTTTGGGGTAGATGATCTAGAAGTGTTTTGTGAACAGCAAGTGCAATAGGCTAGATATTGCAGAGAAACAGTTCAAAGGGTCTCAAGGAATGAGGTGAACTTGTTAACTGGCCAGACAAAACTTGATTGGAATCACACAGAAGAAAGTGCTCGAGTATCTGAAAGGCTGATGAGGTCTGGGACCTAATATGTAGCTGCCATAAGGCAGGGAGTAATAAGGTAAATCTAAGTGCTGGATATCCTGAGATCTATGCTGCACTTTCCCAATTTTTTGGAGAGCACGAAGTTCAGTCTGGTGGTCCACATGGGTAGAAATACAGAACTCAACACCACTTTCTTCCCGGGTTTTCCTTGTTCTTCTTTCACTTATGGAATATATGTGAGCGGTAAGGCACAAGGAAAAGACACATGAAGGTGCAAGTGTCAATGGTGGTTTGCACCCAAATACAGGCTATTGTGTTGTGTAGATAGGTGTTTAGGAATCTAAGGACCTGTACTATTTTAAAAATGGGACTTAGGCTCCTGAGGCATTTAAGTGCTTTTTTTTTTAACCTCTTGTCTGTTTTAGTCTGGAACTTCAAGACACAGCATCTGCATTCAAGTATCGGAGGGGTAGCCATGTTAGTCTGGATCTGTAACAGCAATGAAGGGTCCTGTGGCACCTCTGCAGTGCACCATCAGGGATTTACAACCCATCCTGGACAATGATCCCACACTTTCACAGGCCTTGGGAGGCAGACCAGTCCTTGGCCACAGACAACCTGCCAACCTGAAGCAAATCCTAACCAGCAATTATACACCGGACCACAGTCACTCTAACTCAGGGACCCATCCATACAACAAACCTCATTGCCAGCTCTGTCCACATATCTACACCAGCAACACCATTACAGGACCTAACCAGATCAGCCACACCATCATGGGTTCATTCAGCTGCACATCTACCAATATAATTTATGCCATCATGTGCCAGCAATGCCCCTCTGCTATACACATCGGACAAACTGGACAGTCTCTACGTAAAAGAATAAACGCACACAGATCAGATATCAGAAATGGCAATATCCAAAAACCTGTAGAAGGGCACTTCAATCTCCGGGGCCACACAGTAGCAGACTTAAAAGTAACTATCCTACAGCAAAGAAATTTCAGGACCAGACTCCAAAGAGAAATTTATGAGCTACAATTCATCTGCAAATTGGACAATAAAGGCTGATTGTGCCTGACAAGGTACACCACCAGAGCACTCACCCTTCTCTCTTCAGAACCTTACATTTTCAGCTGAGTACAAAACCAGTTTGTTTTCAAAGGTCTTTTTTACCCACTGTGGGTTAGTATATGGCCTGGACTAATAATAAAATGATGGGTGAGAGAGGATTGTTGGAAAAACTGGTCAGCATAGTAGCAAAACTTTCTCCTTCCTGCATCCAAATCTAAAACTTCTCTTAACCTATACTCCTATGGTCATTCATCCAGCTACCTTTGGAAGTAAGATATCTAGATTAGGTTTTTAAAGCCATGCCTTGTTCTTTGATCTTGCCTTCAGTAATAAAAACAGTAGTTTTAAATAATCCCCATATGATTTTACTCTAGGGAACAGAAATAGAGCATAAGAACTACATTTAACAAGTCCTAGTCATATTACTTAATGAATTTCTGGAAGCTGCTCAAATACCATGGTGGTAGGCACAGTGTATGACCGTGAATAGAATGGAACAGGCTTCCCTGCAGGACAAAGCAATATAGAGGATGCACCAAATAGCACAGCTACTTTATTTTGCTATTTTCAGATCACATGCTCTCTCAGAGTGGTTCCATTCTCCTATTAAAAGAATCAGACCTTCAAATATAATTTCATAAATATTGGCAGTTTTCAGGCTTGCTTTTCATCCTACAAGTCTGCTAAACAAATGTCAATGAATATATGAGCTTTTCCGAGTGAGTCTACAGGGATTTGTTCATCTGAGTTAAAATCTCCAGGGTATAGTCTTTTGTTGCTTTTCTGTACATGATGTTGCTTGACAGCTTAGGGAACAGAGATGGCCTACTCTTGAGTTTTGGGATTCGTACCAGTAGAGCTCAGAAAATTTGTTGTGAAAGCTCAGGTAACAAGGGAGTTGCAGGGGATATCAGATATTTTGAGACAATACAAATTAATAAGCTGTGACTTTGTGAGCAGTGTTTAGCTTTTAAATAGCAAGCGTCTGAGGCGGTTTGCTAGTACTGTGACCTGAAAAAAAACTGCAATGTCTGATTTGTCTCTCTACTTCTGACAAGATTCAGGAGATTCTGCACAGAGTGGGATATTCAGCATGTTTGGCATTTTGACCCTTTGTAACTGCTCATCCAAACTAGAACTATACAGAAAGATAAAAGGTTACTTCAACAGAAAGGGTTGTTTTTCATCATAACTCACGTCATCTAAAATAAACAGTCATCATATAGGTCATTTAGCTGGCTTCTGGCTATGTCACTGTCAGCGCTCTAACTTCAATATAAAACTATTAAAAAGCAGTCCTGTAACACTTTAAAGACTAACAATATTATTCATGGGACAGACCCTCGAAAGGATTTTCCAGATCTGAAAAAAAGGGTCTGTCTCACAAAAGCTCATCACCTAACCAGTTATATTGTTAGTCTTTAAAGTGCTACAGGACTGCCTTTTGGTTTTGTGAAGATACAGACTAACAGAGCTACCCCTCTGAGACTATAAAACCATTAGTTAAAATAAAAGATATAATAGATTTTCTTGGCTAAGTCTTGAGCAAGCAGCTGTCTGAGGGCATAGAGGTTATATCTGGAACTAACATATAAACTATTTTTAAATAGAGCAATTATATTTACTTGTCTCATATCTATGTCTTGGTTACCTTGACTCTGTTATGTGGTAGGGCTCAACATGTCTGTCTCAAATTGCAAATGTTAACAAGGGTCACATTTAAAAGCTTACTTATTGCCTTATGTACCTATGGCCCCTAAGGCTACAACTTGTTCCACATGGGCAACCACTTGTGTGCATGCACAAGCACATGGCAGTCAGCCTTGGTAATGTATTCCCTATCTAGATATATGTATATTATGTCAAAATTGGAATTTTGAAGCACTACTATTGTATGCAATCTATTGGGGGTATTTAGTCTCTGACTTGTAGATACTGCAAGAGCTATTCTAAGCACCATTCATTATTATATAGTTATGAAAATACTTTTATTATATTTCCAGACTTCAGTTTTGTTCAGTTTTAGACCCATTATTACCCTATTGACTTTTCGGGGTTATAATCGCACAGTTACCTTGTCCAATCAGCCCCAGCTTCTAAGCAGAGGAGATTCAGAAGAATTGCAAGCATGTGCTGCTGTGCTAGTGTGGGAAAGGTGGGCAACAGTGGAGCCCAGACAGAACCATCCATCCCCCAAAGCACGCCCTGGAGCCAGAACCTTGAATTCTGCCAGAAAAACTCCTCTGAGAGGGAGCTGCTATAACCCTCAGATATCTGGCCTTTGAGAAAGGAACTGCCAGGAGGAGCCAGAATCAGAAGCTGGCACAACAGCTGCAACAAGCAGTCCAAGCAGGGGCACTGATGCAAATGGATGATGCTACCAGATTGTCTTCTGCAATTTTCACTATAAACATTTCCTCCTCCTCTGTGCTGTTTAGCTGTTTTGCTTCCACCCACTCTCTCCCTTCCTTAAAGAATTTAAAATTGACAAGAGGAAAAAAAATCATGTAGCATGACCTCTGCAGTCAATCATACTGACCTCTCTTCTTGTAGGCTGTACCTATTTCCCCTCATCTTTTTCTATTTAGATTATAAGTTCTTTAAGGCAGGCTCTGTTATGAGCTGCTTAGCATATAAGAATCTCTTCTCATCTGACCTTTAGTCATGATCATAATAAACATGAATAATAACAGAGGAATAAGGAAGCAGTAGGATTCAGGGAGGGACCTGTCTCAAGGAATGGGTCAATATTTTTGTCTAAGGTTCAGAATGGTTTACAGGTATATCATTTGATATAGTGTGCTGACTTTAAGGCTATGTCTACACTATGAGAGTTTTGTTGACAAAACTCGTGGAGTGTCCACATTACAAATGCATTCTGTTGACAGTAAATCAACAGAACGTGGCAGTTCTCTTGACAGCGTTCTGCCACTCCCCCAGGAGGTAGAACACCTCTCTCAACAGAATCTGTAGACAGAAAGCCAAATGAATGCTTCAAGGTGGGGAGGGCACTTCTGTTCATAGATAAGTCCATAAGTCCTCCATTGCGCCAGCCAGCTGGCCTGAGGGGCCATCCTGTCCACAGCAAGCACAGTTCTATTCTACCTGCCTCTGGACATTCTTAAAGACACACGGAGGCCCAGAAACCCCGTAGCAGGAAGCTGACAGCAGGAAAGCAGTCCGGCAGCATGCTGCTCTTCATCACACTGCAGAACCAGTCCTGTCAGCTGCTTCCACTGGGATGGCAAAGAAACAGCAACAAAGTGACTGCCATGCCCTTCCAGGGATCAGCCAGAGGGGTCCCAGCAGTCCCCTGGGGCACAAAGTGCCCAAGATACAGGACCTCTGGATCCCTTGGCCAAAAGGAAGAATAAACCAGCTTACTCCCAGCTGACCACCACTCTGGTGACACAGGCCCACCCCAGCCATACCATGGAGCAGGTGTGGGTAAAGGTGAAGGAACTGCACCAAGGGTGCACCCAGGCTGGTAATGCATAGTGCAACTTGGGGCAGAAATAGTCACCTGTCCATATTATACAGAGATCCACCGGCTCCTGGGGTGTGACAACACCTCCTCCTGACTGCTACTGCACACACAGCTGAGGACCACCCTCAGATATGGAGGCTGAGGAGGAGGAGGAGGAGGAGAACTCTGGGACTCAATCCCTGCTGGAGCAGGAGGTGGACATGAGGTCCAAAGCCAGTGGCAACACATGGGTGATTGTCTTGGACTCAGGCTCCTCTGACCCGGCCACCTCCAGGGTGTCCATGAACCGCTTTGAGCAACCCTCTGGTAAGTACCCCACATATCACACAACCCAGGACATTGTGGGTGGGCACAGACTGGCTCTGTTGATACCTTGTGCTGCAGGCCTGGCACGTAGAAACATGTGCAAGGCAGCGTGTCCCACCCATACACAGCAAGCAGCCCCCTACCATGAGCACCAGCCTGCTGCCAGCCTCCTGGGAGGCCAGATGAGACCCAGGCCTTGTGGGAAGGAGGCCCTGCAAGCCCATGACACAACTGGAAGCAGGGTAGCCACTCAGGTGCCAACCTGACCCCAGACACACCAAGAAATGCAGCTCCCATCACGGGGGCATGCCCATAGGTTAAAGTCAGCACCTGTTCCTACAGAGAGCACCACAAGTTGCATGTGTGTAGGACCTCAGAAAGGGCTGGGCTGTGCCCAGATCACCAGCCACGCATGCAGAGAACCATCTGTGGCCAGACACTTGCCTTGTCTGTTAGCTTATTGAGCAGTGGGGGGCCCACAATGGTCAGACCAGTCCCAGAAGCACTGCATGGTCCCTGGTCATCCAGGCCTGTTGTGAAGGGATACATGCCTATGCTCCTGGGACATCCCCATTCTGTGTCCCAGGGGTTGTTGGTTGCTGCTCTCAGTTGGGGGCAGGACCTCAGGGGCTGTGTTGTTTGAATGACTCACCATCTCTCCTCCTTGTCTTACTTACAGGTGGACTTGCTCCAAGTGAGGGCTGAGCCAGCCCCATGTCACCACCAGTGCCAGCCAGCCAGCCCGGAGGCAGGACTGGAGAGCGCTCGCACCCCACTCCCTGTGAGAGGATGGGACTGCAGCCGGAGGGGCTGTCACCAGGCAGAACAGGACCTCCAGAGGACAACACTGCTGACCGCTGGAGGATGACAGACCCCATGGAGTGGCAGCTATGGAATGACTGGGAGGGGAGATTGCAAGACCAGGAGTGATGGTCTTGGATCTGTGTCCAACTGCTGCCCTGCTTTGATGCTTCCACCGGTGTCTGGCAGGATCTGTCAGCCTAGCCACCTGTGGCTGCCACCTCTGCTCCCGCCAGCTGCCCTAACTCCCCCATCCCTGTTGATCCTCCCATCCCGATCCCCCCAACCCTCCTCCCCCTACTGCCCTGCCCCCCACAGGCCATCCTGCAGTCCATCCTGGACCTTTTCCAGTGGGTGATGGTCGGAGCCTATCCCCCACTCCCCAGCACAAGCCCGGGGGCTGCTGTGGCACCATGGCTAACTGGAAAGATCTCTTCCAACAGTAGCTTTTGTCAACAGATTGCCATAGTACAGACATAGCCTAAGATCGTACTGATAATTTGATACTGCATTTAATCAGTTTATGTGAACCAAGACCATTAGCTATGTCTACACATGAATGTTACATCGAAATAGCTTATTTCGATGTAGTGACATCGAAATAGGCTATTTCGATGAATAACGTCTACACGTCCTCCAGGGCTGGTGCCGTCGACGTTCAAAGTCGACGTTGGGCAGCACTACATTGAAGTAGGCGCTGCGAGGGAACGTCTACACACCAAAGCGGCCCACATCGAATAAGGGTGCCAGGAACAGCTGCAGACAGGGTCACAGGGCGAACTCAACAGCAAGCCGCTCCCTTAAAGGGCCCCTCCCAGACACACTTGCACTAAACAGCACAAGATCCACAGAGCCGACAACTGGTTGCAGACCCTGTGCATGCAGCATGGATCCCCAGCTGCAGCAGCAGCAGCCAGATGCCCTGGGCTAAGGGCTGCTGCACACGGTGACCATAGAGCCCTGCAGGGGCTGGAGAGAGCGTCTCTCAACCCCTCAGCTGATGGCCACCATGGCGGACCCCGCTATTTCGATGTTGCGGGACGTGGATCGGCTACACGTGCCCTACTTCGACATTCAATTTCGAAGTAGGGCGCTATTCCTATCTCCTCATGAGGATAGCGACTTCGACGTCTTGCCGCCTTATGTCGATTTCAACTTCGAAATAGCGCTCGCCACGTGTAGACGTGGAGGGCGCTATTTCGAAGTTGGCGCGGCTACTTCGAAGTAGCCGGCACGTGTAGACGCGGCTCATATCTGCTAAATAACCTATTATCCTAGATACTGGGTCTTCTTGAACTAACATGTACCTTTGATGTATTATGTCTGTGGACTGCTCACTTCAGCTAGAAAATTAATTATAGATCTATGATGTGTTTTATATGATTTGGAAGGTATATCTGGGTATTTAGAGGTTCTAATCAGTTTATGTGGTTTAAGAGAGCTTAGAGTTTCTTCTTGCTTTTGGATTTTATGGTAAATGTAAATGTTGCATTGAGTGGAGCTGAATATCTGATTTTGCATATCACTATGCATCACTAATGCAGATTTTTTTAACATAGCTGGTTTGGAGAATATCAACATTCACTTGGTATCATGCTGAGTGCTCCATGAAAGAAAATTTCGTAGGGGAAAAAGTTACAAGTCATCAAAGGAAAACAGCAAATAACAAATGTGTTAAAATAAAATTAGTAGGTATCATTGTTCAAAACACAGCATCACCCTGAAACTAATTAAATATCAGATGGAAAAAAAGTAAATATAGTCAGGCACAGAAAAATAGTAGCACCTATTCTTCAGCTGCTATTCCGTATCAAGGAGTAAATGGTTTTTTTTTTAAATGACAAGATCATCTATGTCTCAGGTTACTCTGAGTGTTGAAGAAAGCAGTTTTGTGACAGAGGAGAGGGAAGTGTGTGTGTGTATATAAAGGGCTGTCAGTTCCACCTTCTAGAAAGTATTCTATAAAAAAGCTACAGGATTTAGTGATAGGAAATTTGTGTAGAAAACATGAAACAGAAATTATACTATTTGCTTAACAACTATGTACAAAAATGTACAAAATTCCTCCCTATTCTTTGTAAGCAGCTGTGCCATTATGACTCACTGGTTATAGAGAATTTTCTGTGGGCAATGGGCACATACTACTATCAGTCAAGCATTGTTTTGGAAGAGACCTGTGCTAGTGTTGTGTAATGTTTTGTGTTGATGTATGGGATTTCGCATTGTAACTTTAATGAATGCAAAAATGACATTAAGGTGCACAGTTCTCAGGGTCACAAACAACCTAATGCCACTTCTCAAGAACATGAGATTTGTGAAAATGAGAGACAAAATTTGGAAACTATACTGGCTTGTAGAAAGAGGTTATGTAACCTGTTGTGACCACTCTGGAAGCATTATTTCATGCTGAAGTGCAACTATTCAATCACAGGACAAACAGAAAAACAGCATCATATCCAGCACCGAGTTTTTAACAGTGTTATGTATTTTTCTATCAGTATCATTCTAGTTGTATAGCCCAATTATATGAAAAATTGTTGCATATGCGTTTCATGATATTAGATCTCATGGGTTCTGAAGCATTAGTGATTGCTGGACTTGAGTCAGATCTAATTTACTCCAGTGTAAAACAGCAATAAACTCACAGATGTTAATTAAACCCTCCAACATAAAACTGACTTGAAATCTAAATAGGGTTTCTTCCCCTTTCCTGGATAAGGTAATAAATATTGGCTCTAGAATGCCGGATAGCTTTCTGCAGATCAAAACTGAAGTTACAATGCTGCTTTTCATACATAATTTGCTGTTATTGAAAGACACAGCCAGAAGTTTTGAAGTTAAAATATGAAAAATGTTGTCATGTATATGATAATCCAGTCAAAAGGGGACTGTATTTTGGATTGATGGTTCATTTTTTTGGCAACAGCCAACTCACATCTGTACACCCTAATTCCTCCTGATCAGTTCTCATGTGCCCCTCAGAACAGCCATATGAATCAAATCTCTGTCTGTTACAAAAGATATGTTGTACTTACCAGCAGTTTAACGTTCATCTTTATCCCTGGGTTTTCTTGAATTCCCCATTCTCCTCTGGAGCTCAAGATATACAGCATACCAGATGCAGTGCCCCCTTTATCATAACAATGATGGATGGATGTTCTGGATAGTGGTTACATCACTTACCCAACATACAATTCATAGTTTGTGCCATCAGAAGCCATATGTCCAAATGAGTAAAAAGTGGTATTAAATAATTAATGGAACACATGACAAGGAGTTATGTGACTTGTTAAACAACTCATTACATATTGGATAGTTCAGTATGAACATTTCAAGAAAACAACATTTCAGCTATATATTTGCCTCAATAAATTACAACCTAAAAATTTGTTCTGATGATATGTCATTAATAGGATGATGGTAGATGAGATACCTCTTAATACAAAGGATCTGAATCAGTACAAGAACATCAATTCATACTGTTAAAACTTTTGAAAAAATTCCTTTCAGACTGAGAGAAATCAGTTATCAGCCAATTTCAGGTGAAGATGAATATATCTTTCTACTAACAATTTCACAAACTGAAACTAAAGATCATGATAAGGTAATTACTTTAAATCAATGGTGTAGCTATAAGTCATGTTTGGCTGGCATTAGTTAGGGAAAATTACAGTTGTACTGAGATTGTTCTTTGGAAAATTTTTGTATCTGTATTGATGCCAATGTTCAGCTGCCAGAAGACTGAGCTGAATGTTGAAATTAATGCTAGAATGAGGACCAGATTTTGATGTATGGAACATCTATGAAGCAGCTCTTTATTCACCTTTTAAACATTAATGATTCATCTAGGGGTAAAATTGATTTCAGTAAGATGAGTCAGCTACTGAAAATACTGAAAAGTTGCATAAGGAAAACTCTAGAGGCTCTGCGTTTTTTCTGATCTCTGCTCTTTGAGATCAAGAGGTCAGTGAGATGACAGAGAGTGTAAAATATCTGAGTGTAAAAGTTCTAGGATAAATTCAAGACAGCACAGGTTTCAAAGTAATCTCTTTTACTCGTTTTGCCTGCGGTAGGAAGGTGAATTATATCCCTTAGGAACTAGAATTACAAACAAATATGAACTTTCAAGAATGGACAGCAAGGGGACTTTGAGGAAAATGCTGATAAGGATGATTGATTTTCTGCACAATTTATAAAGTTTCTATGAGCATAAAGTTTTATGTTGTTAGACTCTTGGAAATCAAGGACACTCCTGATCCAGAGGCTAGTCCTAAGCTTGAGATTTTCACAGCTGTGGGGGATAACTGGGGTTAGATGCTTTGTTCACAAGAATTCCAATGGGATTTTATAAACTAAATCCCCTAGGAATGTTTCAAAGAAAGCTTAGCCTTTCAAGTGGCAAACTGCGCGTCAGAACTCGGGGGGAGGCTGAATTGTGTGGGTTGTAGAAAGTACTGAATGAGAGGATCTGGAAGAAAGGGAATGGTCTACCCAGGGAAGCAATGGAGTCTCCATCCCTGGAGCTGTTTAAGTCTCTCCTCGACAAAGCCCTGGCTGGGCTGATCTCATGGGTTTGGTCCTGCTTAGAGCAGGGGGCTGGACTCAATGGCTTTTTAGGTCTCTTCCAGCTCTGTTGGTCTATGATTCTCTGAAATGGAAGGCTCTGATTTCTGATCTGCTGGCACCTTTGGCAGGTGAGAGCATTGCTAACGTCTATAGGTATTGACTCCACTCCACCAGAATTTCACAGAGGGAAGACTGTGGACTGATGGCATAGCATGGAGGTAGCCTCTTTAACTCACTACCCATATACAACTGCTGGTATTGGGTTCATTAATATGCTTCACTCAGTAAACTTCACTGTCTTAGATTTAGATTGCTTTGCTACATTTCTTATAACTAAAAGTTGCCCCCAACAAGCTCAAATTAATACCCAGATCAACCTCAGCTCATGTCTTACCCCTGTAAAATAGCATAAAATCCATGCTTAGATTTTCAACTATTTAGCCATCTCCTGGGCAAGCAGCACAGCAAAGCACAACAGGGCACAGCAGGTGACACAGCAGGGTATGTCCAACAAGTTCTTGTAATATATTGGAGACTTTTTTATTATTATTTTATTTTATAAGGTTGAGAAAGCTATCAGGGAGGAGTCTTTTCTAGATTTGATTTTAACATATATGGAGGAACTGGTTGAGAATTTGAAAGTATAAGGAAGCTTGGGTGAAAGTGATCATGAAAAGATAATTCATGATTCTCAGGAAAGGTAGGAGAGAGACCAGCAAAATAAAAGCAATGGATTTTAAGAAGCAGAACTTTAGCAAACTCAGGGAGCTTGTAGGTGAGCTCCCTTGGGAAGCAAGTCTAAGAGTTAAAACAACTGAAGATGGTTGGCAGCTTTTCAAAGACCTGTTATTAAGGGTGTAAGAGCAAAAAATATTCCACTGTGTAGAAGAGTTAGAAAATATGGTAAGAAACCACCTTGGGTTAATCAGGAGATCTTAAATGATCTACAAATCAAAAAGGAGACCTGAAGAAAGTGGAAAGTAGGCCAAAAGACAAATATAAAAAATAACATGTATGTAGAGGCAAAATTAGAAAGGCAAAGGCATAAAATGAGCTCAAACTAGCTAAAGACATAAATGGTAACAAGAAAACTTTCTGCAAATATGTGAGAAGCAAGAGGAAGACCAAGGACATGGTAGGACCAGTGAGGAGGAAAAACAATAACAAAAAATGAGAAAATAACAGAGGTGCTGAATAACTTCTTAATTTTGTTTTTTACTAAGAGGATGGTTTTAACTGATGCTATAATTTTTGACAACGCGTGCAAGACAGAAGAGAGTCCAGATGACTGGAAAGTACAAATTTAATGCCTTTCTTTAAAAAGGGAAATAAGGACAACCCAGCATACTACAAACCAGCATATTACAAAGCTTAACCTGTTTGCTAGGAAAGATAATGGAACAAATAGTTCAGGAATCTATTTGCAAACATCGGGAAATTAAGAAGTTGATAAATTACAGTCAGCAAGATTTCTAAAGAGCAAATCCTGTCAAACCACCCCAGTGCTCCACCTGCCCTCACTTCCCTGGGTGCCTTGGTGGGTGCAGAGATCAAACACTAATGTGAGCTGGTGGGACTGGGTGAGTGGGATTGCACAAGGCCTATAGCACCATTGGGTCCCTAACTTCAGGATAAGAAGGGAGACCTTCCAGGATCTCTGAACCTGGCTTGCCCCACACTATGCTAACAGGACATCTGCATGCGGCCATTCATTCCCCTGAAGAAGTGGGTGGCCATTGCACTTTGGAAGCTGGCCACCCCAGACAGTTACCGCTTTGTGGGAAACCAGTTCAGGGTGGGCAAGTTCACTGTCAGAGTCATGCTCAGGCAGTTAAGCCACTTTTGGGCTACAATCCCAACCAGTGGGGACAGGGCAAAAGATGGGCTCCTGGCCAAGGGGAATCCTGTGGATATGGGATGGAGAAGCGGGGAGGGAGTTGTAGAAGACTCAGTACCGGGGGCCACGCTGCCCGACCCTCACAGACACCTGCTGCTGAGGGAGCACACAGGGGGGCCTTTGAATAGCTCAGAGGAGGGGGACAGAAGGGGGCAGGGGAGCCCAACAGGGCCCAGAGGCTGCCTCCCACAGCCACTTACGTGTGCATTCAGTCTTCTCCTCTTCTAGTTTGTGAGGGCTATTAACAGGATCCTGCTGAGGAGGCTCATCTGAGCCACTTACCTGGACACAGTTCTGGCTGGCTTCAGCACCCAGGGATTTCCAAGCTGTTTCAGGGAGACAGATGGGACCCACACACCAATCTGCACCCATGACCTCAGCACGGTGTAGTAAATCAGTTGCAAGGGGTACCACTCCATCTTCCTGTAGGCCCTGAGGGACCAATGTGGTTGGTTCATTGACATCTATGTCGGATGATCAGGCGGGGCACAGGTTTTCTGGAACTCTGGCCTGTGCTGTAGGATGGAAGTAGGCATGTACTCCCCCACACCCCGCCAGTGCAACATGGCGAGTGGGATGGCCACATGCCCTTGTGCCTGGTGGGAGATGTGGTGTACTCCCACATGCCATGGCTAATGAGCCTGTTCACTCGCCACCTGGACCACAGCAAGGAAATCTTCAATGTCTACCTCAACTGGTCATGTTACCAGGTTGAGTGCACCTTTGGGCATCTGAAGGGGAAGTTCTGCTGCCTCCTCACTCACCTGGACATGGGGGAAACCTGAGTTTCTGAAGTGGTGGCTGTATATTGGGCCCTCCATAATATTGTTGAGGGGAAGGGTAAACCTCAACCAGGTGTGTTACCAGAAGTGCAACTATGGGCATCTGAAGGCAACGTTCTGCTGCCTCTTCACCCACCTAGACATGGGGGAGACCTGTGTCCCCAAAGTGGTGGCTAGATGCTGTGCCCTCCACAATCTTGTGTAGGGGAAGGGAGAGTTCTTCCTCCTGGGGTGTGCGGTGAATGCTGATCACAGCTTCAAGCATACATTTCACCCACTGCCCTAAGTAACCCTCCCCAGGACACTCCCAGCATGGTCCCCAGGTCCCCATCCCTACCCCATCCCCATCAAAACTCTTTCCTTCACCCACTCACTCCTCCAAGACCACTCTGCAAGAACAATAGGCATGGAGGTGGGGAAATATTTAACTTTGGAAATAGCAAAATTTGTGAACATAAACTATGTACAAACAGCACCCTGTAATGTATGTACAGTGGGGGTGGGCTTGGGACAGGGGTTAGGTTGGACTCAGTCTAGGGAAGGGGTTGGGGACCATGATCCCATGGGGCAGTGAGACCCCTAGCAGCCTTGGCCATGGAATCCTTTCCTACTGTGGGTTTGGGGTCCCTGTGGGGGTTGTGCTGGGGCTGGGAGCATCGCAAGGTATGGGGCTCATAGAGCTGGTGTGGGGACTGGGTTAGTTGAGGCAGAAGTGTGGCTGGTGGTATGGGGGGGTGGGGGTGGGGGGACCCATGGGGCAGGGGTGCCAGCCATGGCCATTGACCATTGCAGGTCCTACAGCACAGCCTCAGGCATGGGGACTGGAGGAGCAGGGCCAAGGGAGCAGGGGCCAGGGGGGATGGGCAAAGGGGAGGGAGATGGGGCCAGGAGGGGGACAAGGAGGAGGCATGCAAGAGGCAGGCACAGAAGGGAGCCAGGGCTGCAGGGCAGCAGATGGGTATGCCTGGGACAGTGTGGCCTCTCACAGGGTACAGATGTGCTGAACCTCAGCCATCATCCGGCCCCAGGCTCACTCATACCACTCCAGAAGCCACTACTGCAGCTGGTTCTGGCACATCAGGGCAGCCACATAGAGGCAGAGTGCCTTGTCCCCCATAGAGCGGTGCACCCATTATACTCAATGACAGTGGAGTGCCAGCTGCAGAGGATGCTGGTCCAGGGCTGGCTAGCTCCAGGTGACAGACAGCACTCGCTGGACTGGCAAGGTGGTGGTGCTAACCCAGCTCTCCAATGGTGCAGCTGTATGGAGGAGGAGAAGGACTGATGATGTGTCACTCCCGCCATACAGCCCCTAAGGCTCCACCCCCCACTCACCACAATCAGTAGCCCTTGCCTCCGACACATAGGATGTAGCTGTCCCATGAGCATAGCCAAGCACACCCTGTACAGCAGCATGGTGATCCTGCGGGGTCTTGGGCCTTTTCAAAAGGACTCTGGTGTGGACGAGCTGCGCAGGAGCAAAAAGCTGCAATTTCAAAGTGCCGCGGATGGTGGCATGCTAATGAGGTGCTGAATATGCATTCCAGTGCCTCATTAGTATTCTTTGAAATGGCCATTAGTATGGCTATTTCGAAGATTGCTCTAAGTGTAGACATGGACCGTTTGCCATTGCAGGGCCTACAGCACCTCCCTCATCCAGTAATGGCCCCATAACCTACCTGACACCCTGTCATTGTTAACATGCTTGTAGAAACCCTTCTTGCTGCCCTTCACATTCCTTGCTAGCTGCAGTCCAATTGTGCTTTTGCTTTCCTGATTGCCCCCTTGCATTCTCCAGACAAATATTTATACTCCTCCTTCATCATCTGTCCAAGTTTCCACTTCTTAGCTGTGTCTACACGTGCATGCTACTTTGAAGTAGCGGCACTAACTTCGAAATAGCGCCCGTCGCGGCTACACACATCGGGCGCTATTTCGAAGTTAACTTCGACATTAGGCGGCGAGACGTCAAAGTCGCTAACCCCATGAGGAGATAGGAATAGCGCCCTACTTCGACGTTCAACGTCGAAGTAGGGACAGTGTAGACGATCCGCGTCCCGCAACGTCGAAATTGCTGGGTCCTCCATGGCGGCCATCAGCTGGGGGGTTGAGAGACGCTCTCTCCAGCCCCTCAGCTCACTGGTGGCCGCGTGGAGCGGCCCCTTAAAGGTCCCCTCCCCCTCCCTGACTCTGCAGGAAGCTGAGGCAACATGCAGGCTGCAGCCTGCACACGCGGCTAGCCTGCACAGCCCTCAGCCACCCAGCCAGCGGTGATGGCGAGCCAGCAGCTCCCCCAGCGCCTCCAGGGGACCCCCCCCAAGGGGAGCCAGGGCAGCCAGCCCAGCCAGAGGGCCACCCAGTCTGGGAAGCGGCAGCGGGGCCCCTCTTGGACGGAGGCCAAGCTGCGGGACCTGCTGGGGCTCTGGAGCGAGGAGGAGGTGCTCCAGGTAATGGGGAGCAAGAGGTGGAACGTGGATGCGTTCGCTCGGCTGGCGGATGGCCTGGCTGCCCGGGGTCACCCTGCCCGCACTCCGGATCATGTGAGGAGTAAGGTGAAGTAGCTGCGGCAGGGTTATGCCCGGGCCCAGGATGCGGCCAGCCGATCTGGGGCCGCCCCCGTCACTTGCCCCTTTTACAGGGAGCTCAGGGACATCCTGGGCTCCTGGCACACCTCCTCCCCTCTGGCCACCCTTGACACCTCGGCTGACGAGCCCCAGCAGGCCCTGCAGACGGACTCCGCCCCGGAGGCAAGCCCTGCACCCCGGGACCCCCCCCCCGGAGGCCATCCCCGGGACATCGCGGCAGGAGGAGGAGGAGGAGGAGGAGGGGGGCTCCTCCTCCGCAGAATCCAGCCTGCAGATCCTCCTCCTGCCATCCCGGAGCAGCAGCAGGGCCTCCGACCCCCGGGGATCTCCGGACTGTGGGAGCGGACCCACAGGTAGGTACCCCTCTCTGGTGGACACCCCTGGGCTTGAGGGGCGGGGGTAACAGAGATGTGTCCAGGGCCCCCCACATGCTCACATGGCCATGGCCCCAAGGACACCAGGGCCATGGCCCTCACAGCACTGCAGCCATCAGCCCCTGCCCCCCCCACCCTGCATGACAGTGGCATGCCCCATCCCCGGGCCAGGGGGGAGCGGAACCTCGAGGGGCCCCCGGGCGGAGTGGGTGGGACACCCCGCAGCAGCAGCATGTGTTGGAGTGGGGGGAGTGCCAAAGGGAGACTCAGACTACATATGAGCCACAAGAGCCGAATACCTCCCAGGGCCAAAGGAGGATCCTGGCGCTACAGCTGGCAGGTGACACCTCTGCCCTGAACAAACAGGAGGGAGGAGCCGAGCTGGCTTGGAATTGGGGGGCAAGGGCGGGGGCCACAGGTAGAGGCTAGGGGAAGGGAGAGCTGGTAGGCAGCCAGCCAGAGGAGGGGGAAAGCTGGATCCCAGAGGGGCCCCCCTTGGGGTCTTCTCCCCACGATGGGTTGGAAGGACTGTCTCTTCCGACAGCTGGTGCTGTCAATTCTGCCAGAAACTGGGCATCTGTGGCCTAAGAAACCTCTCCTGCTCTCAGACCCTGCAGGGTGAAGTGAGAGTCGCTCCCACCAGGGGACGGGGTGCAGAGCAGGGGGACCCCTGAACCCCATCCATCACAGCAGCATCTCCCGGGGACGGGGATGGGGAACCTGCAGCACAGGGCGGGGGGGACAGAGGCCACGGCTCGGGGCCCACACTAACGCCTGTCTCCATTCTTCTTCCCCCCCTCCTCTCCTGTGTCCTGCACCTGCACCTGCACCATCAGAAGGGCTGGAAGAGAGCGCCGGCGAGGCCTCAGTTGTCCCGGAGAGCCCTCCGGGACCATCGCTCCAGGGCAGCCCCTCGGCCGAGGAACGACCGGCCCCGCGGAGGGCTAGATGGCGGACCCCGCGCCTACTACCGCTGACGGCGATGGACCCCCAGCTGCTGGCCATCCTCAGCTGGCAGCTGGAGGTCTCGGAGCAGCACCTCCAGCTGCAGGAGTGGGCGCTGGCCTGGCGTCAGGAGGCATGGGGGGCCTATCTGCAGACATTTAACCGGCTGGTGGACTACCTGGCCCCCCATGCCGCGCCGGCCGAGCCATCGCCCGCCCTGCCCGCTCCTGCAGCCCCACCACCAGCTGCTCCGGCCGTCGCCGGCCCGTCCGCCATTGCCCCACCACCCACCCGCGAGGGCCAGGGCGCCGAGGGACCCCTGGAGCCACCTGAGACTCGCCGGCCCCGATACCTTCCGATCCAGCCCGCTCCCACCCAGCCGCGGACCAGACTGCAGGCGCGGCGGGGCTCCCGGCCGGGCACGCCCAGTGCCGGGCTATAGGGGCGAGGGGCCCGGGACGTGGCCCCCCCCCGTTGTATATAGTTGGACCCTCTTTTTTTGGTGCCCCCGTTTGCCCCGTCCCCCCATGTAAATAGTTCTCCCCTTTCTCCTCCCTGGTTTTCTTTTTATTATGTATGCCACACAATTGTTTCTTTGGTTTGTTTTATTTGTGTACATATTGCTTTGGTTGAACGTTTGCAGTTAGTTTTCTGTTTGTGCCTCACATATTTATTTACACCCCAAAAAAAAGGTTCGGCCAGAAAAAAAAAATTTACGTTCACCCACAAGTTCGTGCTGTCATTTGTCCAGGACAAGTGGTGGGGGGGCGGTGGGGTGCTCCATGGTGTGGGCGTTGGGGCAGGAGTGTGGGGGAGGAAGGGGCGGGCAGTAGGGGGCCTGGGCAGAGTTTACCCCGCGGCCTGTTGGTCGAAGTAGGCCCGCAGGGCCTCCCGGACCCGGGTCCCCTCTGGGTCCACCTGCCGACTGGGGGCAGCAGGTGGCTGCACGTGTGCCCTGCCGGCCTCCGCGGCCCAGCCCTGCAGAAAGGTCTCCCCCTTGCTCTCCACCAAATTGTGCAGGGCGCAGCAGGCACCCTCAATCTGGGGGATGTTGTTGGGGGCCACATCCAGGCGGGTCAGGAGACATCTCCAGCGTCCCTTCAGGCGGCCAAATGAGCACTCCACCACCTGGCGCGCACGGTTCAGGCGCTCGTTGAAGCGCTCCTGGCTAGCGGAGAGATGGCCAGTGTAGGGGTGCATGAGCCACGGCCAGAGGGGGTATGCCGCATCTGCGATGACGCAGAAGGGCATGGTGGTGTCCCCCAGAGGGATCTCCAGCTGGGGGATGTAGGTCCCCGCCTCCAGCCGGCGGCACAGGCCCGAGTTCCGAAAAACCTGGGCGTCTTGGGTGCTGCCAGGCCAGCCCACGTAAATGTCCTGGAAATGTCCCCGGCTGTCCACCAACGCCTGCAGGACGACAGAATGGTAGCCCTTCCGATTGACGTATCGTCCTCCACTGTGATGCGGGGCGCGGATGGGGATGTGAGTCCCATCCAGAGCCCTGAAGCAGTTGGGGAAGCCCAGGGTGGCAAAGGTGGCGACGGTGGCATGTGGGTCCCCCAGCCTCACGAGCCTGTGCAGGAGCATGGCGTTGATGGCACGCACGACCTGCAGAGAAAACACATTGGACAGCCCCAATGAGGGGTGAGCAGGGTGTGCGTGGCCCTGCCCTGGCCCCCCTGCCCTGCCCTGCCCTGCCCTGCCCTGCTCTGGTCCCCCTGCTCTGCCCTGCCCTGGCCCCCCTGCTCTGCCCTGGCCCCCCTGACCTGGCCTGCCCTGCCCTGGCCCCCCTGCCCTGGCCCCCCTGCCCTGCTCTGGCCCCCCTGCCCTGTCCTGGCCCCCCTGCTCTGCCCTGGCCCCCCTGCCCTGCTCTGGCCCCCCTGCCCTGTCCTGGCCTCCCCCTGTGGGTTCTCTTACCTCCATGAAGACAGCCCCGACGGTGGCCTTTCCGACACCAAACTGCTGCCCCACGGATCGGTAGCTGTCCGGAGTGGTCAGCTTCCAGACAGTGATGCCGACCCGTTTCTCCACAGGGACGGCACGCCGCATGGCAGTGTCCCGGTGCCTGAGTGCGGGGGTGAGCCACTGGCAGAGCTCCAGGAATGTCTGGCAGGTCATCCTGAAGTTCCGGAGCCAGTGGTCGTCGTCCCACTCCCCAAGCATCAGCCGCTCCCACCAGTCGGTGGTGGTGGGGTAGCTCCACAGCCGCCGGCGTGTGAGACGGGGGGTGGAGCGGGGTGCTGCAGGGGTAGGGGTTGAGCCCTGCTGCCCTGGCGGCATCTCCTCCCCTGGGGCAAGGAGGTGCTCAGCTGCCTCCCACATGGCATGGGTCAGGGCAAGCCCTGCTCCTGCCGGGAGGGCTGGGTGGACCTCTAGCTGCTGCTGCTGCTGCTGCTGCTGCTGCTGCTGCTGGGGGTCCATGACTGCGGCGCCCGGGGTCTGTGTGCCTATGGCTCCTCAGACCACGTGCTGTGCAGGCTGAGTGTATGTGGGAGGGGCCCTTTAAGGGAGCGGCTAGCTGTTGCCCCGGAAGCGCTAGTCCGCCCGTTGACCCTGTCTGCAGCTGTGCCTGGCATCCCTATTTCGATGTGTGCTACTTTGACGTGTAGATGTTCCCTCGCTGCGCCTATTTCGATGTTGGGCTGAGCAACATCGAAGTTGAACATCGACGTTGCCGGCCCTGGAGGATGTGTAGACGCTAGTCATCGAAATAGGCTATTTCGATGTTGCAACATCGAAATAAGCTACTTCGATGTAGGCTTCACGTGTAGACGTAGGCCTTATGTGGCTTCTTTTCGAGTTTAAGCTCACCAAGGATTTCCCTTGTAAGTCAAGCTGGTTGCCTACCATATTTGCTTTTCTTATTGTACATCTGGATGGTTTGTTCCTGTGCCTTCAATAAGATCTCTTTAAAATACTGCCAGTTTTCCTGAACTCCTTTCCCCTTCATATTAGCTTCCTAGGAGATGCTGCCCATCAGTTTTCTCAGGGAGTCGAAGTCTGCTTTTCTGAAATCAAGGGTCTGTATCTTACTGCTCACCTCTCTTCCTTTTGTCAGAATCCTGAAATCTACCATCTCATGATCACTGCATCACAGGTTGCCTTCCACTTTTATTTCTCTGACTAGTTCTTCCCTGTTTGTGAGCAGCAGGTCAAGCTGTGCATGGCCCTGCTCAGTTCCCTCAGCATTTGAACCAGGAAGTTATCCACAACATTCTCCAAAAACTTCCTGTATTGTCTGTGTGCTGTTGTATTGGTCTCCCAACAAATTTCTTTGTGGCTAAAGTCTCCCATGAGAACCAGGGCCTGTGATTTGGAAGCTTCTCTTAGTTGTCTGAGGAAATCCTGATCAACCTCATCTCCCTGATCTGGTAGCCTATAGCAGACACCAAACAAAAGCTTAACCTAAAGACACTCAATTGCCTCTTTTCCCTCCATATGCTGGAGCTCTGAGCAATCACATTGCTCTCTCACATAAATCACAACTCTTCCTCCTTTTCTCCCCTGCCTGTTCTTCCTAAACAGTTTATCCCCTTCCATGATAGTGCTCCAGTTATGTGAGTCATCCTACCAAGTTTCCATTATTCCAATCACCTCATACTTCTTTTACATGCCAGGGCCTCTAATTCCACCTGTTTATTTCCCAGGCTTCTTGCATTTGCGTACACATTCCTTAAATAATAAGCTGAGTGGCCTATTTTCTCCTTTTGAATGAGTGGTCCTCCTTTGTTGTATTGTCTTCCTTCCCTACTTACCTCAGGGCTTGTGTCACCATCCCCTAACAAACCTAGTTTAAAGCCCTCCTTACTAGGTTTTTAAGCTTGCCCTCAAAGATGCTCTTTTCTGTCTTCATTAGGTGGATCCCACGGTCTAAGAAACCAAATCCCTCTCTCTGACTCCATCTGTGCAACCACACGTTGACTTCCATGCTTTGATGATCTTTACGTGGATCCCTTCCTTCAACCGGGATGGTGGATGACAATACCACTTGTGCTCCATATTCCTTGATTTTCCTTTCCAGAGTTACATAATCTTCACTGATTTGCTCAAGGTCATTCTTTGCTGTGTTACTGATTCCTAGCTGGAGAAATAGGAAGGGGTAATAATCCACAGGTTTGATGATTTTTTGGAAGTCTCTCTGTCACATCCTGGATTCTAGCTCCTGGTAAGCAACAAACTTCCTGAAATTCCAGGTCTGGGTGGTAGATGAATGTCTCCATCCCTCTTAGGAGAGTGTCCCCAATGGCCACCACCTGTTTTCTTCTCTTGGGGGTGGTGGTCATAGAACTGCCATCCCTAGGACCACTCATCCCATGCCTTCCAGCCAGTGGGGTCTTCTTCCGAGCCCTTCTCTGACAGGTGTCTGCCACAGCATTCTCTACTATATCATCTTTGCAGAGAGCTTGAAAGTGGTTGCTTACCTTTAGAGGAATTGGAGATAACTGAATTCACTTTCTTCTCCTGGAGGTTACATGATTCCAGTTTTCTTTCTCAGTTTGCATTGCCCTCTTCAGTTGCTCAGCCTGCTGTGCCTGCAGTACTAAATGATGCCTTGTATCAAGGAAGTCTTCACCTTCTTTGATGGACTGAAGTGTGGACATTTGTGCCTCAAGTCCTCTAAACTTTTTTCCAAGATTGTGACCAGCTTGCACTTGGTACATATGAAATCCCTTCTATCTGCTGGGAAGAAGACAAATGTAGCTCATGCTGTGCAGGTCACAACAGCTGGCTAGTCAGTAGACTTATCACAGTCCATTTTTTTCCTTCAGAGAATTCCCTCAAATGAGATTGTTATTCCCTGTCTAGCCCCTATTTCAAAATAGCTATTTCTGTCTAGGTCAAAATAGGTGCTATTCCTCATGGAATGAAGTTTATCTATTTCAAAACCTGTGTGACCTCACCTTAGTTTGGAACATGTATTAACAATAGTAACATCACAACAGCCACTTCATTTAATGGCTTTAATGTTGCTCCTGCAGCTGATCCTGGGACCCACACTTTGCTAGAGAACTAACCCTAGCTCACACCTCGCTCTCCCATTATGCCATTAAAATTACCACTGTCAGTTCATAGTCTAACATGTTCAGTTCCTACATTCATTATTGGGGGTTCAGCTCACCTTTTCTCCCACTGGGGTGTTTGGCCTCTGATTGTCACACCCAGTTCTTGGAAGAATGCCCCAGCCACTGGAAGAGTGAGTGAGTCATGCTTTCTCTGGCCCAATTAATATTTAATTAAACTGTAACAGCTTCAGCAAGGGAGACTGAGAGGGTCATCTCATAGGCTACGTCTACACGTGAAGCCTACATCGAAGTAGCCTATTTCGATGTGGCGACATCAAAATAGGCTATTTCGATGAATAAAGTCTACACATCCTCCAGGGCTGGCAACGTCGATGTTCAACATCGACGTTGCGCAGCACCACATCGAAATAGGCGCAGCGAGGGAACGTCTACACGCCACAGTAACACACATCGAAATAAGGGTGCCAGGCACAGCTGCAGACAGGTTCACAGGGCGGACTCAACAGCAAGCCGCTCCCTTAAAGGGCCCCTCCCAGACACACTTGCACTAAACAGCACAAGATCCACAGAGCCGACAACGAGTTGCAGACCCTGTGCATGCAGCATGAATCCCCCGCTGCAGCAGCAGCAGCCAGAAGCCCTGGGCTAAGGGCTGCTGCACACGGTGACCATAGACCCCGCATGGGCTGGAGAGACAGCGTCTCTCAACCCCTCAGCTGATGGCTGCCATGGAGGACCCCACAATTTCGAAGTTGCGGGACGCGGATCATCTACACAGTCCCTACTTCGACGTGTAACGTCGAAGTAGGGCGCTATTCCGATCCCCTCATGAGGTTAGCGACTTCGACGTCTCGCCGCCTAACGTCGAAGTTAACTTCGAAATAGCGCCCGACGTGTGTAGCCGCGACGGGCACTATTTCGAAGTTAGTGCCGCTACTTCGAAGTAGCGTGCACATGTAGACACAGCTATAATGTCCCCATAATCCAGTAGTTAGGATACTCACTTGAGAGGTGACACATACCTGTTGAAATCTCTTTGAGAGGGCAAGGCTTGAGTCATGCATCATCAACCAGTAGTTAGTTTAGGGGGCTCCTCACTCCTCAGCTGATATCCTGGCTTTTGTGGCTCTAATTCTTAGGCTTCCATCCCTATTCAGTGTATAGGAAGTTTTAGAACCCATTGATAGTCTAGTGATTTGCCAGGTGCTAGAAGTTAGGATAATAATGCAGAATGCTGTGCTGTACATGCAAATCCATTAGTGGATCCAGGATTTCTGAAAATATTGCCTTCAAACACTTACGTGGTAAAAACTGTATAAGTAAACAACAAAGGGGGTGTTAATAAACATATACCTGACAAAAAATTAATGGTGGCCTAATCTATGTGTCTTATTGGAACACTTTGCTGTTGGAGAACGAATGTAGGAACTGAACATGCTAGACTATGAACTGAGAGGGGTAATGTTAATGGCATAATGGGACAGGGAGGTATGAGCTAGGGTTAATTCTCTAGCAAAGGGTAGGTCTCAGGAGCAACTGCAGGAGCAACATGTTTGAAAGACAGTAGTAGGAGGGGCACCTGAACACACAATGCTGGACGTGTGCAGCTGTGCCAATGAAGTATGCAGCACTTAAATCACTTCTGGGTGGCCACCCAACTGTACAGCTTGGAAGGAACAAGGTTGGGAGAGAAATATAACTTATTAGTACAAAATGTTTAAAAAACTCCCAGAAAATTATTAATTTATAGGACTTCCTGATAAGAGACCTAATTTCCCACGGTCCTTTTTTATTTGCCAGCTTGAACTCCAGAGAATATATACTTATTAGAGTTTCTTACATAATCCTCTTACTAGGTTTCAGCTAATGAGCCCATTTCTAGTGGTACCACAGGCCACTGGATAGGTAAGGAACTGGCAATGCAAATAGTAGAATGAGGGAGACAGATGGCACTGGAAATATATCATTTCACTAAAGAGTTGGCATTGCTGGGAGAGAAAAAGATGCTGAGAACACAATCTTCAGTTCAGAACAGAGAACAAGTTTTAACAGGTAAGATCTTCTATGGTGAATACACGTAAGAATTTAATTATGGAGACCACAATGAGATCAGGTCCCTATTGTGAAAGATGCTACAAAAAAACCCCAAAACAATAAGAATGTCTCCCTCTTGAAGCGTTTACATACTAAATAAACAAAACAGGCAAAAAAAGGATTCTTGTCCCCCATTTTACAGATGGGGCACTGAGCCACTCAGACAGTAAGTAACTTGATCCAGGATACAAAGGAAGTCTGTGGTAGAGTCTCATCACTGAACCCCCATCTTCAGCATCCTATGCTCTTGCTTTTGCCACTTGACCTTAATCATCCAAAGTTGTCTGCCTGCAATATGTCAGCTGGCTTCTATGCCATCCCTCTTATCAAAAGGGAGGCTAAAACCACATATGATATAACAGTATTTGTAGAGAATCCCTTGGTAGAGTGTCAGGTACTTTTATTATATATATATACACTAAACAGAAGAATTATTTGGCCAGATGGTGAACATAAAATTTTCCTTGTGGTTGCACCATCTGGTTATTAAAAAAGAATCCTTTAATTCAGTATATTTGTATGTTGGTCCATTACTTTTACTTTTAAAATAGAAATAATTGGAATGTAGGAAGGGTTATTGTCAGATAAAGGGAGTTTACAACAACTCACTGGCCCCGGGGCTGAGGCATCATGTCTATATCCCTCTGTTTTTCTAATTTAATTTCTTTCAAGCTCGTTCAGGTTAAATTTTTCACATATATTCTCAAGGCCCATTCATCAAAAAGCAAACAAGCAAGGAAACAAAATTAAAACAGCAAATACACATGTGTGTGTGTGAATCTGTACCCTATTTTTTAAAATAGGTTTTTAAAAACTGAAGTGCCTTAGAATCCACAAAGTCTACAAGGGATGGAAATACTGCTAGCTATTTTGCAGACAAAAAACAGTACCATGATGGGTGGCGATATAAAGCCCGTAGATCTATAAGATAGTGAAAAAATAATTTCTGTGGAAAGTGGTAAAGTTCCATTAAGATATGTACAATTTTGGAAAATATTATACCTAAAAATTGTTCTGTCTTTAAAATGTCATGTTTGTGCTCAAATAATTAAAAGTAAACATTTTAGAAGCATATTGTCACTGATAGTCCTCAGTTAACAGGCATGCCTTTGGCAAATATGCCTTGATTTTAGTTAAAAATAATGAAAAGATAACTATTTTTCTACTAACAGCTGAAAGGTTCTTTGCAAAGGACCAGCAAAAGTGATGGTAACTCCTCCTGATTCTTTATGCTGCACATGGAAAGAGATTGTGCATATTCACAATCAGAGAAACTCTCCTGTCAAATTCCCTCATGTGTCTTGTTCTGGTGGAGTACCACAACTGATGGAAGTGCATTCAATAGTCAATTTAGAGGGTCTTCATTAGACCCACTAAATTGGCCCCCAGTCGCTTGACTGACACACAGTCAGTCCAGATGTAATGGAGACAAGCCCTTAGGAAGCTTGTACTGCAGCTGGGCCCTTTCTTTTCTCCTCTTCTCCCTTTTAGTCCTCAGAAATTTCAGTAGGCTGCCTTCCCCAGTTGCTAGAGCATTCATTTGAGGCGGGATGCATTACACATGCTGTTCTCCTACATATTACTCATTCCTATGGACTGGGACAGAGGGTAGCCCTGCCCACCAACTCTGCAAGGCTCCTGGGCTTTAAAGAAACAGTACTAGAATCTTCTTTGGAATCATGGTTGGCAAGTGAAATGCTTGTTCAAGGATGCTAGCCCCCAGCCCCATTCTTTCCCCTCGTGAAGACAAGACCATCCCACTCACACACTGCAGCCTCTTGGCCCCCAACAGGTAGGTAGTGCAGTCCTAGCCCCAACACCGTCCCCAGCCTGAACAACAGCATGGGGGAAGGGTCACAGAGAAGGAAGCCAGAGAGTCCCAGGGGGTGGGATTGTGGTCAAAACTACATTTGACTGTTTGGGGAGGCTAAGACTCTTCACGCTTATGACACCTGCCTTCCATGTTCAGAATATGACTTCTTTACAGGATTTTTATTAATTCCCAGGATCTCTGAAATCCTTGTACACTAGAACCTCAAGATGTGCACACTCAAGTTCCACGTCTCTTGGTTTAATGCAACCCAGGGTGGTGGAGAGCTGGTGCCTGGCTGCCTGCCACTCAGCAGAGCTGGGAAACTGGCCAGCCCTGCAATACTGGTCAGTTTCCTGTCTCCTGTGAGTAGTGGGCAGCCCAGAGCCTGCCAGCTGCCTGCCATTCACAGGTGTGGGGAGCTGGATCCTGGCTCCCCTGAGTTTCCTGGTTCCCCTGAGTAACTCACAATTTGACTTATGTGGGGTTGTGCAGGAATGACACCTCTGCATAAGTCAGGGGTCTATTGTATATCAGACTTCCTAAATACTTAAAGGATTATGTTGCATAATAAGGGGTGGGAAGAACCCTAGTCCTCACTACCTTTACTGGAGCAGACTACCCAATCACAGTGTGAAAGTATTTATTTATTATTAAAGCTATTCAGGCTAAGTCTACCCCGATTATTAGATGACTGGTTGGACAACTAGAGAACTAAGTGGGTTTACTGAAATGTTCTTTTTGTTCATTTTTGATGCTTTTGATTGTTTTCAATATAAGGCCAATTTAATTCTCACACATGGGAGCCCCTTCCTCTTTTTAGTTCAAGCTACTGATCCTCAGTCAATGATTCCTAGGGTCAGGTTGAGTCAGGAATAGTTGGAGATAGTCACAGCTAAAGTATTAGCTGGTGAATGAAAAAAGCATTTATTTTAGTGAGAAGTGAGGTCCCTTGTGCTAGAGTCCTCTAGAATTGTAAAGAAAAGGTCTAGCTCTCTACAGACTTTTTAACTATCCTATGGAGTTTAATAATAAATTACACTTTTCCCCCCAGAATAATGAGGATATAAAATTTGAAATTGCTGGTATTCTTGGGCTAGTGGGTGGGGCAGAGGAGAGGGAAAGCCACTATTGCTATGCTCACTCCCCATCCCACCCACCTCACAGTAAAAGAGTTTATCAGACTTATTTTCCACAGCAAAAAGAACCAAAAAATGGCACAATAGCTTCACACACACACACACACCACTTGCAGGTCATTTTTTCAGTGTATCAGGCTGTGGTGCTCCAAAAAGACACAGCAATGGAAGAAGAAAAATCTGCCATTGCATGTAGTATAATCAGACACCTCTAGGAGAATTCACATGTGTTGGGATCAAACCCTATCACTCTAATCATAGTATGATAAAATTTTAGCAAATCAGGCTATTTAATTTTTTTCACTTATAGTTTGAATGTATTATCGCACACTGATGTTTGAAAAAAAGTTAATTTAAGAAGTGAAAGCAATAATCATTCTGTATAATAAACAGATCATCCTTTTTCTGTTGCGTGTTTTGTAGCCTGTCAGATGTAATTAAACAAAAAATAAATTGTGCAAAAGATGAAGCAACACCCTGATACTTGTTTGGGCAAACCTAGGGATATTCACCTGAAAACACTGCATGTATTTTGCACCTGATCTTTTGATTATTTATAAGAGGACTCATCTCAAAATGGTCTCACCAGAAATTGTTTACCAGACAAACACTTTGTATATTTCTTAATTTATATAAATGCAGGGCTCAGTCCCAGAAAGCATTACTTACCGGACTAGTTTACATGTATGAGGAATAACATTGTATATAATGATATTTATTGTGGAGGTGTATTGTTTGCCAGATCAGGCCAACAGTTGTAATAATAGAAAGAAAAGGTAGTTTATCCATGTCTGAAGACTTCTGCATGACTAAACAGAGGACTCGAAAGTTAAACAAGAGCCAAATAGTTACACAACCCAAACAGCTAGCAAGCGATACAACTTTTTACCATACATCTGAAATGAAAAAGGGTATACCTACAGTTGCTGGGAGATCGAGATGATCAAGATCAGTCATCTGATTTTATGCACCTGGTGGGGACATGCAAAATTGAACTATCTGGGCTCGGCAGTTGAGCCCTGTACCTCTCATTGTTGCAAGAAGTAAGAGAGGTCAACAGGAGAGTCCTGAGTGAGGATGGCCAGATAAATTGCTCCTAGATAAATCAGTTCTAGGTACACAATTGTCATGGTCGTAATTGTGTATCTAGGAACAATTTTTAGGTATAGGATAGACCTGCACAAAGTATGGAATCTCAGCCAGATGAATGTCCTGATGGTCACCATTCTAAAGCCTGGATCCTGCAAACACTTGCCTACTTTGTAGGAGTTGCTTCGTCCTATTGAAGTCAGTGGGACCACCTACATGTACAGAGTTGTAAGCATGTGTACAGATCTATCATCAGGGCATTAATTTTGCTAATGATTCAAAGGGCACTGTGCAGACCCAAGATGTGTCCATCAGTGTTTTTTACAGGTTTATCTGTAACAGTAATCAAATGTAATTAACAAGTACTGCTGTTTGGAAATACAGTTGATTATGTTGTCTGCTGACATGTGGTAAAGGATTGATACTGAATATTTTGTCCAGTTTTTTTTGTTATATATTCCTTAGTGTAGATGGAAAATAGGTCTCCAATTTTTCAAAAGCGTATGCATGCAAATAGGTCAGTGGAAGGGCTCACATAAGCAGATACTACATGCATAAATATTGGATAATCAAATCCTTGCAATGTAATCTTAATAAAGCCTTATTTTTAGAATGACTTAAATTTTGACACAATGTGGAAGGCCAGTATGAAGCTGAGTCTTTGATAGCTGAGCACCAGCAAATATCAAACAAACAAAAAAATGTGTACACTGCTCATTTCTTTCTTTAGACCTGTACCACATTACACCAGGCTTTATTTGCACCACCTTAATTGCAATTAGAGTTCTTAATTCTAGTATGATTAATCTCTGATTACCATATTGTGAACAATAAGCAAAGGACATCATTTGATGTGTAATTGCACCCTATGGATAGTAGCACTGCTTTGTTTCAAATGTAAATCTTCTATTACCGTATCGACTATTAAAAAATAGTAAATTTACAGATGAATATTTTACCCTGTGTTACATATGGTTGTATACTGGAGAAGGAAAGGAGGCACGAATTTCCTTTTACTCTTTTTCCCTCCCATTAAGAAATTAGGCAGATTACACTCACATTTTGACTAGATTAAGATTTAAAATGGGATGCTAGTCCATGTATGTTAACTAACACATTCTAAAGGTCTAATGCTGACAATCCACACTGCTTGAAATCTTCTCCCCCTGCCCATAAAATCTGGTGACAAAACTCCTGTCTCACTTCACTGGGGGCTAGCATTTCACTCATTGCCATTTTGCAAAAGGCAAAAGGACCAGATGAAATCCTAGATCCCTTCACTCCTCAACTTTAATTTGACCAATATAGAACACATGCGCATTCATTTCTAATCTTCCAAATATAATCAGCCAATTAACTAAACTGGGATTCTCTCTTCCAACATTTTTGTCCCTTCTTCCCCAGTAGGTCCTCTGATACTATTCCCACCATTGCTCCCCTATTCGTCCCAAAAATTAAGAGGATGCCCCCTGTGCTCCTTTACTAGGCCACTAGCCATCCTTCTCCCAGCTTCAGAGGTCCTTTGTTCCTCTTGTTCCACTCTGTGGGTGCACTCCAGCCATAGGCTGCTGAGTCTTCTCTTCCTCTTTCTCATGTTTTCATCACTAGCGCCCCTGCTGCTTCTCATTAGGTGAAGATGTAGCTCTGCATCACTACAGTGACTGTTTCTGTAGATGGTCCCCAGAAAGGACTGAAAAAGCCATCAATGAGTATGCCGTCATTCTAGCCATACACTGTGCTTTCACTGGAGAGAGAACCAGTGCCACCTACCCCTTCTTCCCTCAGCTGTACTCAATTGTGCTATGAGAAGCACTGCCTGTACTCCCATTTACCACGAGTTGTTTCCTCCATTGTGCACCTCAGAAGATGAGAAAAGGCAAGGCATGTTTCACCCGTTTAACAAAATGAAAGAGAAAGGATTTAATTCATAGGGTTTAGCACTGTTAGCCCTTCATTACCAGCCAGTATTGTGGCTGGGAAAGGAAAGATCACCAGAGGAAAGTTGAAGCAAGTCCCATCTAAATATGTTAATATTTACTTCTAATTCCAACATCCCGTAGTTTTGAATTACCGCCAATCATTTCTTTCACTCCAGATAACGGTTTTACATTAGCCAGATGACAGGAGTTTCTTCACTGTAAGAATTCGAAGCAACTGAAGTTTATCCACAAGTCTCACTTTTTAAAATAATTTTTGTTACTTAACATATCAGCACAAAATTATTTGGGGCTACATTTCATTAATCAATCACTGTGTTTACTATACCCTTGTGAATTAAGCTTGTAATTACTTATGTAGCAAAAGTTGCAGTGTGAATCTCAAGAGATCAAAAATAATGAGGTTTTTTTAAAAAGAAAAGAATTGTGTTTCCCTCAGTCTTTTGATTTTTCAACTCTCCCTGCCTATTCCCATTGTGTGCATGACAATTAGGGTTGCCAGCTATCTCAGTTTATTCAGTTAGATGATTTTGGTGTTTTCCATGTATGTTCTCTTCCCCGCTTCTGACTGTCCCCTGGTTAGCAGTTAATCATGTCCCTCAGCCCTCCCATTCATTCTTTCCTCATCCAGACCCAACTCATCTTAATTCAGCCCCTGCCATCGGCTCCCTGGGAAAAAGACTACGCTTAACCAGGGCCAAGGGGCATGTCGCAAAATGTGGTATGTGTGTGGGAGGGGAGCCCAGGTTACAAGTTTATGCTGGGCCCAAAACATTTATATGTGGGCTCTGCATCTCCCATCCTCTCAGTTTAGCTTCCCAGGACTCCTTCTGGGTTGTATTTATGAGGTAAGTCTGTCTCAGAAGATTTTTAGATTACTTTTTCTTTGTATAGTTTTCTTGAACCTTATTCAGTGATACTGAGTGTGATATTTCTCTCTTTTTAACAATAATTGTGGGTTCCTGTTAAAATGGACACAATTTGTATAGTTTAAGATGTGAAATTTACTAAATGCTGGAACTATTTTAATACAGGACTTATATGCAGAATCATCTTTATTTTCAGTTTAGAGCTAATGTTATTGACATACTGGTTCATGTGCAGATTTCACAACATATTTACCTCCCAATTGCTTACTTTAACATATACAGATATAATTAAAGGTATTATGTCTTATTGTACCTCTTTTATCAGGCTGTTTCTTTTGTTAACACCAGACAGCTTGGACAACCATGTGCCCTGATGCAAACATAAATACTTCTCTAATTTACATTTAATTCACTGGTCCTAGACTTTAGGATTACAAAATAAATCCTTGTTAAGATGAAAGATAAAAGAAATAATAATAATAATTAAGGAAAAGTGGAGACTATAGCATTCAAATAAAAGCACACAACTGTTGACAATAAACTATAAAAGATTCAGAGTTTTGATGCAGATAACTCGAGAAAATAATTGCGAGAAGCAGATGTTCACAAAGAGAAATGCAGCATTAATGTGGTGAATAAGTGAAGTGATGTTGTGGTTAAAGGACAGGATTGGCCATCAAAAGTCTTTTGTAATCTTTCTGGCTGTTACGCAAACATTTTTGTAATATTCCTTGAAATTAGAAGATGGCAAATTCAAAAATTATAGAAAGAAATAAGCTTTTTTCCACACAGCAAATTATTAGATTTTGGAACTCAGTATCAAAGGAGTTGTAGTGGTTAAGACTTTAGTGCAGTGGTGGGCAACCTGTGGCTCATGGACCACCTGGCTGCTCCTCCTCCCTCAGGCCCCTCTCGTGTCCTGGGGCACCAGAGGCCCACACTTCCTATATCATCCCCTTCCTCCAAGTGCTTTTGGAGGAACCATGAATTGCCCGACTTGCCCTCCATTCCCACTCCTCCCCCATGCTCCATCCCAGAGCTGGAATGCTGTGAATCAGCTGTGTGTGGTATTCCAGCTCTGGGAGAGAGGGAGAGAAGCATGGCTATAGTGTGACTCAGACAATTGTGGCTCCCGCAAAAGTGTGGGGAAGGTGGGGAAGGAACAGGTAAGTGTGGGCCTCCAGCACCCAAGTGCTCAAAAGGCACATGGGGGATGAGGGGTAGGCGGAATGCCACAGGGCTGCAGGTGGAACTCTAGAGGGCTGTGGACTGCTACAGCCCACTGAGGTGAAGGAGATCCACTTGTGTGGCCCACCCACTGTTTCGGATTGCCTAGTCCTACTTTAATGGGATTCAAGAAGGGAAACATTTTCAAGAATAACAAAAATATCCTGATTTATCATGATCTTTTATGCAAGGAGGTAAGGAAAGCTGCCAGGAAGGGTAAGGCAAAATGGTTAGAGGAGCAGTATGTGTTGTCAGATGCTACCAGAGTGGTGCTCTGCTCTCTCCAATGTTGGTATCACTCGGCTGCGTGCGTGTGTTCCCTCTATGTGCTGCCCCAGATCTGCAGATAGCCAACACAGCAGACCCGAAGAGAACCCCCAATGACCACAGAGTCTAGTAAGGTGTGAAGGCACATCGGCCAGGTTTATTGCCGTATTGGACACAATAATAGTTCCCTGTAGACTTCTTAGTCTAAGTCAGGGCATACTACAAATATGCACCCACGATCAATGGACTCGGCTCAGTCACTGGCAGGACTTTCCACTGCCCCCTTGGTTGGACCCAGACCACACCCCAGGAGTACATTCTTATAGACAGGTACAAACAATTTACACATCACTCCTGACGTATTGAGGTACCACCCTTCTACGTAGTCAGGTGCCGCCTCTCACCTTGTACATGTTGGTTCGAACAAAACAACTCTATCCATCATATTACCCTTTTGCTCCTGTCATTGGGATAGGTCAGCCTGTTCTTTCTTATCTGTGGAATGTTCCAGGGTAGGGAGTTCTGTTACCATGTTCATACTTCAATATGTTAGGTAGATATGTTTATGCAACATCAACCCTCTTCTTGCCAACTTCTGTGAGCAATGCATTCCTTTAGCTCACAGCTGAACTTTGCTTTCTGTTAGCAAAGTCTTGACCATTACTTTAGTTCAGGCCTAAGGCCTCATACTGGGCCTGTACTTACTACATTATGAAGATATAGAGAGGTATTACAGCGAGTGTAAGACCAAGGAGGTGTATAAAATGATTAAGAATATTAATAAGAAGCAGCATCCAAAGCAGATGATGATCAAAGATGAGAACAATGCAATGCTCATGAACAAGGAGAAAGTTGTGCAGTGACGGATAAGATATTGCACCAATCTGTACAAAGCACAGTTGGACCCAAGTGTCTCAGAGGAACTGATCAAAGAACTGAAAGAGATATCACTGCCGATCATCGAGAGTGAGACTGATATTTTGAAGGAGGAAGTAGAAAGAGCAGTGGCACAATAAAAGCCCTGGAAATGATAAGATTGCAGGAAAGATTCCAAGAGAAGGATATTGGCATTCGAGAAGAGTTGGATGCAGAAGGTCACCAATGAGGAATTATGTAGGAAGATACAGCCGAAAGAAAACCTACTGCAGAAGGTTATAGAATAGAAATTACAGATATTTGAGAATACTAGCAGAATGAACAATAAGTGAAAAGTCAAGACCCTGGTATTCAGCATAATAGATGGTTCAAATAGGAGAGGCAGACCCCACAGAGAATGGGTAGATGATAGAGTAGATTGGGGCAGGGCTAGTCTACAGAAACTAAGTCACTCCACTAGACAGGAAAAGATGGTAGGAAATAGTGAAGGAGGCATTGGGCCAACGAGCCCAGGGTTGTTGTTGTTGCTGTTGATGATGATGACATTAAACTTTTTGCTTTGGGAGCCACAGCAATTTTCATTGAAGCTCAAAATAAGACATAGTTTGCTGGAGAATTATCCCCCATCTGCCTACTTCAGGGTTCTTACAGCATTATTTGAAGCACTTAGTACTGGCCTTTATCAGAGGCGGGTTTCTTGACTAGATAGACCCCTGAACTGAATCACTATGGGGATTCCCATGTTTCTATGCCTTCCTTTTTAGTTGATCAACAATGGCTTAACTTTCAGAGATGCAAAACAGCACTAGTAGTTGGGGATCAATAAATGCTGTAGGTTCTCAAAGCCTCTGAAAGTCACACCTTAGTTGAGAAGCCCAACATTAAGTCACTCAAAATTGTAAGCTATTTTTAAGAAAAATCTATTGTTATTCTTTGTTCCTCACAGAAAAATAGGAAAATATCTACTTCCTAGAGATATTATGAGAGAAAGCTAATGTTTGTAAAACGTACTGAGATCCTTCAACAGAAGTCTTTATAAACTGAAAAAACAAAGGTGCCTTTGAAGTCAGGAGTTAACCAGAGCTCACCAGTAAGCATAGGATTTGTCCACGCTTCTAAGTTTAAAGCACAGCTATGGCTGCACTTTAATACAGTGATGTGGTCATGGCACCAGTGGTGGGAGAGGATTCTCCCTGCACTGTAGGGAAACCACTTGCGAGAGGGCAGTAGCTAACAATGCTGTGAGTCTGTTTACAATGGCACTTAACAACACAGGAACTTCTGGTGCTTGAGTTGTGTGCTTCTTTTTTTCATACCCCATAATTTTTCAGAAAAAAAAATGCCTGGAATCAAGATAGAATGTAAAAGAAAACAATCAAACATCTCATGGGTGGGAGAAAATAATTCTGAAGAATTTCATTTTGGGAGAACTTAGATCAGTTTTTTTTCAGCCTTCACCTAGTTTCCCAGACAGCTGCCTCGTAGGTCTGTCTGATTCTCAGCCTGGATTGGAGCTGCAGGAAGCTGCTTAGGGGGAAATCACCGAGACCAGGCTGTCAGGAAATGAGGTAGACAGGCACCCCAGAGAGCTAGCCTGGTTTCCACTGAAAGCTGACAGATTCAACACTTTGCTGTAGAAAGTTTAAATTCTGTGGCTTCAACATTCTCTGATGTAAAAGAGCTATATCAGAAACATTTTGACCAGCTCTAGTGCTAACATTTCCCGTCTCACTCATTATGTTACACGGTTTATGAGTGCACACAGTTAAATCAAAATGGAGAATTTTTCCAAGGAGAAATTTGTAAAAACATTTCCTTCAGACTATGTGCGCATTTCAAGGATGTTAAGAAGTATGTTAGCAAAAAAAAAAAAAAAAAAGTCCCCAAAAGTGTCTGATTTCACCCCAGCTGTGTCTACACTACAAAATAACCTTCAAGTTGTTTATGTCAAAGTATAACTTCGATGTAAGCAACTTTGAAGTAGAGCATCTACACAGAAAAAGCACCTCCCCTTACTTCGTAGTAGGGTCTCCACTACTTCAAAGTAAAATGTCTACACACAAGTAGCCCCTACTTCGAAGTAAGGGGCCAGGAAATGATATAGGCAGGGGGTCGCATGGCCGAGAAGCCCTTCCAGACTCGCAGCCAGTTGACCCCTTAAAGGGTCCCTCCTGACACCTCCACCCTGCATGTGCTCAAGGCTGCCAGGCAGTGGGCAGCAGCAGAGCATATGCTGGGAAGAAGAGCCAGAGATGATGCCTGCTCACACCCTCCCCTAGGATGATGTCCTCTCCACCCTGGCCAGCCTGTTGGCCATGCTGGTCACCCTGCTACTCCAGCAGTGCAGCTGGGTCACCTGCATGGGACCCAGCAACCAGGCCCTGCCCATAGCCCTGCTGCCCCTCTCCTGGGTCCCCTGAGCCAGCACCAGTGAGCCTTCACTACCAGCACCGAATGGTGGGACCAGCTGGTTCTGGAGGATTGGGACAAGAAGCGGTGGCTGAGGAACTTTCACATGACCCCCCAGACATTTGAGGACCTCTTCCACTGGCTTGCCCCAGTCCTCCAGCACTGGAACACCTGGATGCAACCAGAGCTCCTGGTGTGGAAGAGGGTGGCCATCACACTATGGAGGCTTGCCACCCCCAACAGCCACTGGTCCATTGGCCACCAATTTGGAGTCAGCAAGATCGAAGTAAGTCCGGCTCCCACCATGGACCCATCCTGGGGAGGAGGTGACTGGGACAGAGGAAGGGGGCTCCCGGGATGGGGGGGAAGAAGGGGCAGGGGACATAGGGGCCTCCCAGTCAGGTGGGGAAGGGGTGGGGGGGGCCTTATGGTCAGGCGTTCATGTATGTGTCTTTCTCCACAACACAGGTCGTCCGAGCCATCAACACCATGCTCCTGTGACGTTGTGACCCTGGGAGACCTGGATGTGGGCTTCCCCAATTGTTCTGGAGCCCTGGACGGGACGCACATGGCAATCTGGGCTCTGGGCCACAGTGAGAGTGCCTATATTAACAGGAAGGGGTACTACACTATGGTACCACAGGCTGTGGTGGACATGAGGGGCCATTTCCTGGATGTATTTGTGGGGTGGCTGGGCAGGGCCCATGACGCCTGGGTGTTCTGGAATTTGTGGCTGGGATGCCGGATGCAGGAGATCACTTATGTACCCTGCATGGGAACGCCCGCCTGGGGACATCACAATGACCCCCTGCATCATGGCAGACGTCACATACCCACTGTACCTATGGCTCATGTGGCCCTATACTGGATGCACCTTGCTGCCCCAGGACACCTTTAACAGTCGCCTCAACCATGCCAGGGGCAGTCAAGCAGGCATTTGGAAGGCTGAAGGGAAGGTTTTGTAGTCTCCTCACCAGCCTGGATGTCAGTAAGCTACGATGAGTAGCAGAAATTTTGTTACCTCACCTCTGTACATACTTCTGTTCAAAACACTGGGTTTGTATTGAATCCTATGTGCTCATCATCAGGGATACCATAAATCTGTTTGCCACAGAAAAACTCAGAATTTTCATTTTTACACCGAATCTTTAGTTTTTACATTTTGTGCAAAACTAACATATAAACTACTAACTACTTTTTCTGAAAGTACCAATGCCATTCACTCAAGGCCCCAAACCTCTCCCTCCATTGGTTGATTTTTGAATGAGCTTTGAATCTACAGTGGAACCTCAATCTAATTGGAACAAAAGTCAGACTGGACAATCAAAAATTCATATAATCAAGGGAACTGGCAAAGGGCTTTTTAACTCTTGTTATACATTGGGGAGAGGGCTCAGGTGATCAGTTTCAGGTGGTGGGGGCTCAGGCAGTCAGGTCCAGTCCTAGACATTCAGGGTTGACAGTCTGAGTCCCAGCTTCTCTCATTCCCGTATGGCTGGTTGTCCAGTTAATATAAGCTGCGTCTACACGTGCACGCTACTTCGAAGTAGCGGCACCACCTTCGAAATACCGCCCGTCGCGTCTACTCGCGTTGGGCGCTATTTCGAAGTTAACTTCGACATTAGGCGGCGAGACGTCGAAGTCGCTAACCTCATGAGGAGATAGGAATAGTGCCCTACTTCGACGTTGAACGTCGAAGTAGGAACCGTGTAGACGATCCGCGTCCCGCAACGTCGAAATTGCTGGGTCCTCCATGGCAGCCATCAGCTGGGGGGTTGAGAGATGCTCTCTCTCCAGCCCCTGCGGGGCTCTATGGTCACCGTGGGCAGCAGCCCTTAGCCCAGGGCTTCTGGCTGCTTCTGCGGCAGCTGGGGATCTATGCTGCAGGCACAGGGTCTGCAACCAGTTGTCAGCTCTGTGTATCTTGTGTTGTTTAGTGCAACTGTGTCTGGGAGGGGCCCTTTAAGGGAGCGGCTTGCTGTTGAGTCCGCCCTGTGACCCTGTCTGCAGCTGTGCCTGGCATCCCTATTTCGATGTGTGCTACTTTGACGTGTAGATGTTCCCTCGCTGCGCCTATTTCGATGTTGGGCTGAGCAACGTCGAAGCTGAACATCGACGTTGCCAGCCCTGGAGGACGTGTAGACGTTATTCATCGAAATAGACTATTTCGATGTCGCAACATCGAAATAAGCTATTTCAATGTTGGCTGCACGTGTAGACGTAGCCATAGAGAGCAAGAAAACAGAAACTCTGACAAATAAGGCTCTTCTGCATATCAACTAAACAGTGTGTTCACCTGATATTGCCTTATATATTGTAGCACGCTGCATGGCCCAATGAGATACACTGAAATGGTTGCTACTGAATCCTGAAACTGCAAGTAACTCCTAACTCCTTCAGAAAATTGTGGGAATTGCTGATGATTTCTGGAAAAAGGTTCATAAGTCATTTTGAGCTGCATAAGAAACTCACTGGAACAAATAAATTGCTTCCAGAAGATTCTTCCGGAATAAGGCATGTGTAGATGTTCCCAGACTGCTTCTTGCAGAAGAAGCAGTCCGCCATGGCGGCAGCCTGCTGGAGAGCAGGGCTGCTCTAGACAACCACAGCGAGCCTCTATGGTCCCCAGGTCCTTGCAGCCTTTAAATGAAAATGAGGAAGTATGATATCACCCTGGAGTTTCAATCTGAATGCCATTTAGTAATATCATTCACAGTCTCAAGTACCTATTTTCTGTCTACTATTCATCCACAGAAGACTCCTGGCATTGACCAAATGAGAAAGTTGAAATCTGGCCACAGATAAATTGCGACACAAAGGCTATGTCTACACTAGCCAAAATGCATATTGAGCACCTCATTACAATGCTGGCAGCAGCAGCACTTCCAAAATCAAGTTTAAACATGCCACGTGACATAAAGGCTTTGCAATATCATTGCTGCTCAAGTGTGGATGTTTACAAGGCTTCTCTATGAGAGTTTCCTTCAAGTCATAACAAAGTTGAATGTGCATACTTAAGGAGGTAGCTGTGTGCCAATTAACTTCTCAATGTACTTTCAGAAAGCCAAAAATGCCCCTTACGTTGACTAGAAAAACATTTCCAGCTCTAAACAGTGGGGGGAGGATTCTGTGCCTTTCTACTGACACTGCCTAGCAACTGTAAAAAGAAAAAAAGTAATAATTTTAAATTTCTATGAGCAGCTTGAGCCAGTGACCTAGAGGTGAAATGCTGCTTTCCTTATATATACTATTTCCCATCCCCTGAGCCAGCCAATCTGCCAAAATACCAGGGAAGAACAGTTGATTAAATTAGACTTTTCAAAGAAGTTCAGAAACCGTTTTTAATTTCCTGAGCTAACATATCAGTCTTCTCTCAGATACTTAAATAACATCATATCAATGATATGTCAGTTCAGAAAATTCAAAATGGCACCTTCTATAAAGTAACTGTGGTTAAAAGCCTCAAACCTTATATTTTAACCTGCATATGTATTTGCATAGCTCCACAAGTTGTGTGCCTACTTAGTGGATTGAGTCAAACGTCATCTTTTAATTTAGGTAGGAAATTGTAAATTCAAAACAATTAACTGTGAATTAAGTTACAGGAATATAATGTTAATAGTACGTAATACATCATGAACAATGCTATGGAGCTTGCACGTGCGCACGCGCGCGCACACACACACACCATCTTTTCCCCTCCTCTCCTTATATGTGAATAAAAATAAGCACATAATGTAGGACTCTTTTCACTGGATGAAAGATGTGAAGATTAGAGAAGCATCAGTTTTAGCTGTCATCATTCTTCCAGTGACCCAGATGTGTCATGTACTGAACATCTAAACATAGAACAGAAAGTTGGAACATTCAAGGAACAATTTTCTCCAAAATGCCAAAAGAAAGATGTGCTAAGTAGTTTTTAGAAGAGCTTATCATGACAAATCCAAATATACAATGATGAAAACAGAAAAAAATGAAGCCAACATACGTAAGAAAATCTACGAGAGTGAAAACCTGTCGACAACTTTCCTTTCCTTTTGTAGAATGAAAGTAGTCTGTTTAATAACACATCAAATTAGTCTTCCTGCTCCTGATAAATATTTTAGTTTACTAAAAAGGCTTAATCGCTGCCCTTTGAAACGAACATTATCCTTGTTGTTTCTGCTAAATTAAAATTTAATCTCCTACGGTAATTAAACTAATGGCCACGTGTGCCTAGCTTATTTTCTCTCAAACCACCATTGATCCTTGAAAAATAAAATGAGAATATTGGATTTTAATTCTTTTGCCTTGGTTATTTGCTTGGGAGCAATATTACAGCCTGACTGGAGTGGTATTTAGTTGAACAAAAGTTCTGAGTGAGTTTTGATATAAACAAAAAATAGTGACGATCAAGCATGCTTCACCCACATAAAGACTAAATGTTCAACATGGATGTGGTTGAAAAAAATTTAAAATGTTGAAAATAGCAAAAATGGCAAATATTTTCAGGGTTTGAAACGGATACATATTTTTGTACAAATATATCATGATGATTATCAAAACTTAGTTAAAAGTTTATCTTTTTTAAAACTTAAATACCATGTTTCATAGCAACTTTTTGACCATGGTAGTAAAGTGAGAGAAGTAAGCAAAAAACCCAAATCCGAAACAGTCATTTTGTGAAAAAAATAAAAAATCCTAACACAAGGAAAACTGATCATTTTCTTTGAACATTTTCACAAGAGTAAAATTTGACTAGCTTTCTTATTACAAATTTGAATTTTCTCTTCCTATCCTAAATATTTGTTTAGATTATTTGCTTTCTGTTATGCAGGAGGTCAGGATAGATGTTCTTAATTGTCCTTTTTTGTCTTCAAAGCTAAGAATCCTATCTTTAATTCAGTTGTTAAGGTAGAGGACTACTTCATTAGATCTTATATACTTCTTATACTTCTTATACAATTATAATATAGAAATAAAAAAATAATTTGATCAGTTCAATGTTTTAGATGTTGTCTTTATTGGTATAAGACTCATACTCTCAAAACTCTTTCCTGCTACATGCGAATTAAGGAGCTTAAAACAAGATTTTGAATGGTTGGCAACTTGGCAGTGCCAATACTTTGAATACCATCTGAAGTTAAGCATTCTGTCCCTCTGACATCTCTAATCTTAGCTGCATCCACACTAGCAAGGCCTTTCAAAAGATAAATAGAAAGCCGGACCCCTTTCGAAAGAGTCAGCAGAGCATCTACACACACAATAGCTACGTCTACACTTGTATGCTACATCGAAATAGCTTATAAGCTATTTCGATGAATAGCATCTACACGTCCTCCAGGGCTGGTGCTGTCGACGTTGGGCAGCACCACATCGAAGTAGGCGCTGCAGGTGAGCGTCTACACGCCAAAGTGGCCCACATTGAAATAAGGGTGCCAGGAACAGCTGCAGACAGCTGCAGACAGGGTCACAGGGCGGACTAGCACTTCCGGGGCAACAGCTAGCCGCTCCCTTAAAGGGCCCCTCCCAGACACACTCAGCCTGCACAGCACGTGGTCTGCAGAGCCACAGGCACGCACACCCGTCAAAGCAGTATGGACCCCCAGCAGCAGCAGCAGCAGCAGCAGCAGCAGCAGCAGCCAGAGGTCCACACAGCCGGCCCTGCAGGAGCAGTGCTTGCCCTGCTCAATGCTATGCAGGAGGCAGCTCACCACCTGTTATTCACAGAAGAGGAGCTGCCCCCAGGGGAGGAGGAAGCAACCCCAGCCCTTGCTGCCCTCCAACCCCCTCACCCTCCGCACACACCGCCGGCTGTGGAGCTAACCCACGAGCACCGAATGGTGGGAGCGGCTGGTGCTCGGCAAGTGGGACAATGACTGCTGGCTCCAGAACTTTTGCATGAGCCAGCAGACATTCCTGGAGCTCTGCCAATGGCTCACCCCCGCACTGAGGCACCAGGACACAGCCATGCGATGTGCCCTCAGTGTGGAGAAATGGGTCAGCATCGCTGTCTGGAAGCTGGCCACTCCAGACAGCTACCGATCCGTGGAGCAGCAGTTTGGCGTGGGCAAGGCCACCATGGGGGCTTTCCTCATGGAGGTAAGAGGACCCGGGGAAGAGCAGCCCTGGGGGGGCGGGCAGCCCTGGGGTGGAGGGCCAGACACACCCTGCACACCCCTCACGGGTGATCTCCCATGTGCTCCTCTACAGGCTTGTGCGGCTTGGGGACCCGGATGCTGCCATCGTGGGGTTTGCCAGCCTGGTCTTCCCAAATTGCTTTGGGGCTCTGGATGGGACCCATAACCCCATCCGTGCCCCAGAGCACAGCGGAGGACGCTTCCTGAACAGGAAGGGCTACCATTCTGTGGTCCTCCAGGCCTTGGTGGACAGCCGGGGCTGCTTCCTGGACATTTATGTTGGGTGGCCTGGCAGCACCCATGACGCCCGGGTGTTCAGGAATTTGGGCCTGTGCCGCCGGCTGGAGGCGGGGACCTACATCCCCCAACAGGAGATCCCTGTGGGGGACACCACCATGCCCCTCTGCGTCATCGCAGACTCAGCGTACCCCCTCCGTCCCTGGTTCATGCACCCTTACACGGGCCATCTCTCAGCCAGCCAGGAGTGCTTCAACACGCACTTGAACCACACGCGCCAGGTGGTTGAGCGCACTTTTTGCCGCCTCAAAGGGCGCTGGAGGTGTTTCCTCACCCACCTTGATGCAGGCCCCACCAACATCCCCCAGGTTGTGTCTGCATGCAGCGCACTTCACAACCTGGTTGAGTGCAAGGGGGAGGCATTCTTCCAGGGCTGGGCTGTGGAGGCTGGCAGGGTGACGTGCAGCCACCCGCTGCCCCCAGTCGCCAGGTGGACCCCGAGGGGATCCGGGTCCAGGAGGCCCTGCAGGCCCATTTTGACCAGGCTGCGGGGTGAACGCTGGCAGGCCTCCCACTGCACCTCGCCCCATCCTCCACAACACTCCCTGCCCCCACGCCCACACCACAGAGCACCCAAGAGCACCCCCCCCCACTTTCTTGCAAATAAAAATGGAGCTGTTGTTTTTAAACCAAAAACCGGTGATTTGTCTTATTATTCAAGCAACAAAAATATATAGAGAGAGCAGAACAAAAGGGGGGAACTATTTACATGGGGGGGCAGGTACCATATAACAGAACAGGTGTAACACAAACTATATACAAATATACATGGGGGGATATGTACACAGGGTGAGGGGGGGGCCACGTCATGGGCCCCGCACCCCTCTACTGTCCGGCGCCCGGGGTTGGTGGGTGCGACCCTTGCCTTGGCCTGAGCCCTGGCCGAGGCTGGCTGGGGGCTCGACGAACCGGCAGGTATGGCCAGCAGGTGTCAGCAGGGCCCAGGTCCCCCTCAGCGGAAGGCCCCAGGGTGGCGGACGGCGGTGGAATGGCAGTTGAAGTGGCGGTCGGAGCAGCGGGTGGAGTGGTGGGTGGAGTGGCGGGCAGGGCGGGCAGAGCGGCGGGCGGTGCGGCACGGGGGGGCCAGGTATTCTGCTATGCGCTCGAATGTGCGCATAAAGGCCCCCCATGCCGCCTGGCGCCAATCCAGCACCTGCTCTTGTAGCTCCAGCCACCGCTCGTCGACCCGCAGGCTCTGCTCCAACACCTCCAGCTGATGCCGGAGGGTTGCGAGCAGCTGGGGGTCCGTCGCCGTCCTCGGGTGGTGGTGGCTCTGCCGTTGGCCCCGTCCTGGGGCTGGTTGGTGCTCCGCCAAGGAGCTGGACTGCAGCGATGGACCCGGTGGGCTCTCCGGGCCCACTGACACCTCACCGGCACTCTCCGGGCCCTCTGATGGTGCAGCTGCGGAACACAGGGGGGGAAGAAGAGTGGAGACAGCTGTTAGTGTGGGCCCCGAGCCATGGCCCTTGTCCCCCCACCCCTCTGCTGCTGGTTTCCCATCCCCGTCCCTGGGAGATGCTGCTGCTGCTGATGGGTGTCCCACCCCCTCCCCTCCGGGGGACCCTAGGTTCCGCTCCCCCCATCCCCAGGGATGGGGCATGGCACTGTCCTGCTGGGGGGGCAGGGGCTGAGGCAGTCCTGTGAGGGACATGCCACTGCTATCCTTGGGGCCATGGTCATCTGGGCATGTGGAGGGCCCTGTTCATGTCTTTTGTCCCCGCCCCTCAACCCCGGGGGTGTGCACCGGGGGGGATACATACCTGACGGTCTGCTCCCACGTTCGGGGGACACCCTCTGGGCAGACGCCCTGCTGGAGCTCTGGGACGGCAGGATGATCTGCAGCCCCCCATTGCTGGAGGAGGATTCCCCCTCTTCCTCCTCCGGCATCCCAGGGGTGGGCTCCTGGGGGGGCCCCTAGGGTGCGGGGCTTGCCTCCGGGGTGGATTCCACCTCCGGGGCCTGCTGGGGCTTGTCGTCTGAGGTGTCAAGAGTGGCCGGTGGGGAGGAGGTGTACCGGGGGCCCAGGATGGACCTGAGCTCCCTGTAAAAGGGGCGAGTGGCGGGAGCAGCCCCAGATTGGGTGGCCGCATCCCGGGCCCAGGCATAACCCTGCCGCAGCTCCTTCACCTTACTCCTGACGTGGTCAGGAGTGCGGGCAGGGTGACCCCTGACAGCCAGGCCCTCGGCCAGCTGAGTGAATGCATCCACATTCCGCCTCTTGCTCCCCATTACCTGGAGCACCTCCTCCTCACTCCAGAGCCCCAGCAGTTCCCCGATCTCAGCCTCCATCCACGAGGGGCCCCGCTGCCTTTTGCCAGGCTGGCTGGATGCCTGGGAGCCCTGGCTCCCCTTGGGGGGGGTGACCTGGGGGCGCTTGAGGGGCTGGCGGCCGGCCATCACAGCGGGGTGGTGGCTTGGGGCTGCAGAGGTGTGTGCAGGCTAGCCGCGTGGCAACGCTGCTGCCTGCACGTGCTCTCAGCTTCCTGCACAGGAACACAGGGGGCGGAGAGCTTTAAGGGGCTGCTGCACGCGGCGACCATAGAGCTCACAGGCTGGAGAGAGCATCTCTCAACCCCTCAGCTGATGGCCGCCATGGCGGACCCCGCTATTTCGATGTTGCAGGACGCGGATCGGCTACACGTGCCCTACTTCGACGTTCAAAGTCAAAGTAGGGAGCTATTCCCATCTCCTGATGGGGATAGCAACTTCGACGTCTCACCGCCTTACGTCGATTTCAACTTCGAAATAGCACTGGCCACGTGTAGACGTGGCGGGTGCTATTTCGAAGTTGGCACGGCTACTTCGAAGTAGCTGGCATGTGTAGACGTGGCTAATGTGTTTTTTCAAAACTAAATCAAAAGAACACAGCACTTCTTTCAGAAGCACTCTTCCAATCTTGGATCAGGAAGAGTGCCCTCTTTCGAAAGATTCTTTTGAAAGAAAACATGCAGATACTCCATGGGCCATTCTTTCTAAAGAGGAGTCCTTCATGGCACTGGCCAGCTGGCATGAGGAGAAGCCCTGGTCAGCATGAGCAGAGCTCTATGTCCCTCACATATGGCAGTGTTTAAAGATGCAGGGACCCAGAAACCCTGTGGCAGGAAGCTGAGAGTGTGCTGGAAGCAAAGGCAGCCTCCTGCTGCACACCCTTATGGCCATTCCCCGCTACAGCTCAGAACTGAGCTATGTCCACCAGCCTCCGGGAGATGGCTGAGAAGTGGCAGAATGTGGCTACCTTAGCCCGCCTTGCTGCTGGCCTGCACCCAGGGACACCTTGCTCATACACCAGACTAGGTCCATAAAAAGTGAAGAAGCTCTAGCAGGGCTACGCTCAGGCCCAAGATGGAGCCGGCCAGTCAGGGGCAGGATCTGCCACCTGCCCCTATTACAAGAAGCTCCAGAGCTTCCTGGGACATCTCGCCACCACCTCCTTGGTGGCTGAGCCACACCCTGAGGCAGAGGCAGAAGTGGAGGCAGAGCCAGGACTCCACAGCTGCACTACCCTGCTGGGCACCAAGCCAGATCCACCTTCCAATGAATCCAGTGATGATGGGGACCTCGTCCTTGATGTGCCATCGCAGTCATCCAGCCGGGCGACAGCTAGCAGTGCATCACCAGACCTCAGGGACGGACCCTCCAGTAAGTACCTGTCAGGAGACACACCCTGGGTCATGGGAAAGTGATGCCCAACCCATCACAACTGCCAGTGGGCCACCCACATAGCCAGCTGCCACAGCCTGAACACTACTCTGATGGCCATGGTACCCAGAACATTGTAATGGCTGCTGGTAACACTGAGCACCTGCTCCCGTGGATGTTACCATAAGCTGTGTGCACAGGAAGGGGGTGGACAGGCCTGGACAGTGTCCAGCACTTGCCCCACATGGGCAGGGTCCCCCTCAGGTCCTGTGATTCCCCCATGTCCACGGTGCTGTTGGACAGGAGCAGAGGACTGCTGCCTATGGGGGGGCATAGACCTCGGGGCAGTAGTTCAGGACTGATGTGCCATCCATCTCTTTCCTTCCATCCTTACAGCTGCACCGTCAGAGGGCCAGGCAAGTCCTGTCCCACTCCTGGGGCTGGCATCTGACCAGAGGCAGAGGAGAGGGCCAGGGCACCCCCTCTTAGCAGCACCATGTTGGGCCTGAGTCCAGAGGACCCAAAAGTGTGTGGTGGGTGACTCTGTCTACACCACTGCCATCCACCACCAGATAAAGTTGGCTGAGCAGAGACTCTGGGTCAAGGAAGGTCAAGGAGGCAGACATGGGCTGGCAGTGAGAGGCCTGAGAAACTGATGGGGAACCTAAGGGACATTACTGCCACCCTGCATGAGCACCTGGCCCAGCTTCCCCTTCAATGCTAGTCCCCCCACCACTCCCTGTTGCTCCTTCTTCCCACTCCAAGCCCAAGGCTGCCCAAGCCCTCCCAAGTCCCTACCTCTCTGGGCTTTTAAACATTCATCATTTACCTAAAATAATCATGAGGATTTTTTTTCTCTTTGCAAGTGTAGCATTGGAAGACACAATGAAGTCCTTAAAGAGCCACACGTGGCTCCAGAGCTGCAGGTTGCAGACCCCTGTCTTAGATACTGGAAGACAAAATTGTACCGAAGTTTCAGAAGCTCTGTATCATGCTAATTTGACCTTCTAAATATGCTGTTCCTGAAGCCACAGTAGTTTTAAAACTTTTTTACTACAGGTTGAACCTCTATAGTCTGATACTCTCTGGACCTGATCAGTGCTCAACCAGAAAATTTGCTGAACCATGGGAGGTCAATATTGTCTAGCAGCATTACCAATACTTCCACTGGTTACTGGTCTCTTAAGAGACACTAAGGGGTAAGTTAGACCTAAATAACAGCACCGAACACTGAGAGCCAGGACTGGAGGTCTTAAACAAACTTTATATGACCACAGGAAGCTTGACCACACCCATGATAAAATCATACTGGACCACAGATATTGGCACACTAAGCAGCGCCAAAGTAGAGAGGTTCAACCTGTTTATCAGATAGCAATAAAAATAGCTAAAACCATTCCAAGGTATAGCAAATTTGAGCAGAGTACAGCAATGCCTTCAGGTGTTTTTGTAATTGTACAATTCATTACTATTTTCTCATTGATAGTAAACAGCTCAAGTTACCCAGTCGTAAAGCTTTTTCATACAAAACTGTTAGTTTTTATAGTTTCCATATCCAAAGCTAAGTGGAGTATCGGGATATTTTTAACCCCTTCAGCACTTTCAGTTGTTCCAGACATTGCCAGATAAATTTCACCTCCGCTGCTGTTCAAATATGGCCTAACTTACTTAGATTTCTAATGAACATTGTTGATAGACGAGGCATGGTCGACTAGCAGCAAAAAAGTTAATGTAAAAGTAAATCTACAGAGGGTAAAAGGAGTCCCTCCCTTAAAGCCATTAATATTTTACCTCACATCTTCTTCCTTACCATTTTGTTCCTCATGTGATGTGAAAATGAACATAAATTCTAAAGCTGAAACTACAGAGGGGACATCTCAGGTATATTATTGGCAAAGGCAGAAAACAACACAGTAGTAACTAACTGCAAATAAAAAACTAGCAGTCCTGTAGGACCTTAAAGGCTAATAATTGTATTTATTAGGTAATGCACTTCCATGGGTAAGAATCACTTAATCAGAAAGCTCACTACCTAATAAATAAAAAGGTTAGTCTTTAAGGTGCTTCTGCTTGCTTTTTTATTTTATCCCTTTTGCGTGTGTGTGTGCACGTGCGTGTGTGCGTGCATGTGTGCGTGTGTGCGTGTGAGGCTACAGACTAATAGTAACTCCTCTGAGGCTATATCTAGGTTACAGCTATAAGTCAACAGAAGTTTTTGTCTGAAGATATCTTCTGACAAAACTTCTTTGGACACATCAAGGCAACACCGTGAAGCAGATCGCTCTGCTGATCTGTATTGTCAATACAGAGTGGCCAGACTGTCCATCCAATCTCTCAACAGACTGGCCACCTGGAACACCAGCAGAGAGGGTTGCATGGCCAGCAATTCCTTCTAGCTGTTGTAGGTGCTGGCAGGCCCCCACTTCCTCCCAGGGCCTGGGGCTTGTTTAGGCTCCCATGAGGCTGGCAGCAGGCTGGTGCCTGTGCCCAGGGGTTGTCTGCTGGATCTGGATGGCACACGCTACCTTGCACATCGTTCCACGTGCTGGGATTGCAGTGCAAGGTCCTGCCTGAACTGGCTGGGTGTTGCTCACAGCATGCCCCATCTGTGTCTGCCTCCCACATCCTGGGGCGTGTGATGCATGGGATACTTACTGGAGGGACGCTCACTCAGCTCCGATGACATCCCGGGCGTGGCCTGGCTCATGGGGACTGACTCCAAAATGATTAGGGGTGTGCTCCAGCTTGCCTCAGACCCCGTGTCTGCCTCTAGCTCCAGTGGGGGTTGGGTCCCGGGATGCTGCTCTGGTTGCAAGTGGGGGCTCTGGCGGCAAGTGGGGAGGGAGGGCTTCTCTACCATGTTGATGGGGGAGAAGGTGATGTGTCATCAGCCCCAGGAGCTGGCACAGGTCCCTGTAGTAGGTGCAGGTGGTGTGTCCCGCCTCTGATCTTTGGCTGGTGTTGCAGTTCCTGGTGTATAGCCATCAAAGGTCTTTCACCTTTGCCTGCAGCTGCTCCATGATGCAGTTGGGGTGGCCTCATTCTGCTCCATGGTGTAGGCATGGTGGTTCTATTCTGCAAGTGCAATGTGGCCATCCAGGCATATGTGGGGGCATTGCACTGCTTAGCCTTCATGTCTAGGAGGGGCTCTTCCTCATTCCACAGGTCCAGGAGGGCCTGGACATCAGGCCCGGCCCAGGATGGGGCCCACCTCTTGGTGCCCTGGAGTGGCTCCTGAGAGCCCTCAGGCTGCTCCCTCGAGGGTCTCAAGGATCTTGGGGTGCCTATCTCTCTGCCATCAGATAATACTGGAAAGGAGTGGCTGTGGGGGCGTAGAGCACTGCAGTCTGTAGCTCTGCTGCTTCCATGCTCTCAGCTTCCTGCCACATGGTTTCCTGGGTTCCCTGTGGCTTTAAGAATGGCCTGAGACAGACACCATAGAGCACTGATTGCTGTGGACAGGGTGTCCCCAGGGGCACCTGCACCATTCTCTGGAGGTCTTTCCTGTTAACAGAAGACCTCCTGGAACATCCAGACTGGCTTTCTGTCAACAGATCTCTGTCAACAGGTGTTTTTCCTCATGGGAAGTGGAATAAGGCTTTTAAAAAAAGTCTTACTTTCTGTTGATTTACTGTCAACAGAATGCCTTGATAATCTGTATGCTCCACAGGTTTTGGTGACAAAACGCCAGTTTTGTCAACAAAACCCTCAAGTGTAGATATAGCCTGAGACTATTAACTACAAATAAATATGTAGTGGATGTGTAGTCAATGTAAAAAAAAATAATTACACGCACCATTGTGAATTTCTCTGGTCTGGTTTCCATATACTTAACATGGGGATCAGACTTAACATACCAGTCTCACAAAGGTGTGATAAAGTTTAATTGATGCTTATACCAGCTGTGAGGATGAAAAATCTTTCTAATGAAATACTCAGTGATTTTATTTGCTCTTATATGTGTGCTTTGTACTTCTGGTCCACCATAAAAAAGTCTGATCATTTTACATATTACATGTATCTGCAGGCATAGAGGTAAGGAAAACAACCTCACATATTGTTTCACGTATTGCTTGCAAAGGACACTGAGGACCTATTTCTAAGGTGACCATGTGTCCTGTTATTATGGGGACAGCTCCAAATTTCAGGCACCAGGAAAGTGTCCCAATTTATTTTAACAAAGGGGCTAACTGCCCCATACTCCTGTGAGGGAGCAGCTGCTGCCTGGCTTCCAGTGGTTTGGGGAAGCTGGGAGCCAGACCGGTACAGCTGTTGACCAGCTCCCCACAGCTCTCAGGTGCCAGACCAGCATGGCTGTATCTGTTTTCTGGCTCCCTGAAGATTGGGGAAGCCAGAAGCCAGACCAGTGTGGCTGCCACCTGGCTCCCTGCTGCTTGGAGTGGGGTGGGGGTCTGGAACTGAATCACTGTGGCTGTGCCTGGCTTCCAGCTTGTTGTGGCTTGTGAGAGCTGGAAACCAGACTGGCATGGCTGTGCCTGGCTTCCAGATTCACATGGCTTGGGGGAGCTGGGGTCTGGACTGGTGCGGCTTCCCCTGGATTCCCCATAGTTCAGGGGGCCAGGAGGCAGACCAGCGCAGCTGTTCCTCAGCTTCCCACAGCTCATGGGAACCAGGAGCCATGGCTTGTGGAAGCTGGGAGCTGGACTGGCATGGCAGTGCCTGGCTTCTGGCTCCTTGCAGCTTCGGGGAGCTGGGAGTCAGAACACACAGCTGTGGTGTGGCTGACTACAGCTCAGGTGAACTGGAAACTGGACCATCCTGGCTGCGTCTGGCCCCTGGCTTCCTGATGTTCAGCAGAGCCAGGAGCCAGGAGGTGCCTGATCCCTGCAGCTCAGGGGAGATGGGAGGAGCTCCAGAAGCTCTCTGCTGCCCCTTTCCTGGCTCCTGGCCACTCAGAGGAGCTGGGAGGAGTACTGCTGTGGGGATGTGCCCAGTAGGGGCTGCAGCCCTGATCTCGGTGCCCCAAAATAAGGGGCAGCTGGGAGCCACAGCTGCCTCTTGCGGCCAGGGAGCACCCTCTCTCCCCCCAGCAGGTTGGCAGCCCCCACAGGGCAGCCATGGCCTGAGAAGGGTAACCATCCCTCCTGTTTTGGCTGGGACAGTCTTTTATTTCAAGTGCCAGGAAGACATCATCCCTGCCTCCCACAGGGTGTCCCATATTTAGCCTAGCGAAATATGCTCACTTTACCTATTTCAAAATGAGATATTTTGAAACAGCTATGTTAAAATATTTTATTTTGAAATAACACAACTACACACAACCAATGGTTGTGGCTTCACTGTTGCTCACTTTCAGAGTGAGCATGCAAATGTGGCCAACTGGCAATGCAAATGAGGCAAGGATTTAAATATCTCATGTCTCATTTGTGTACTCACATGGGATCTTGATTCCAGAACAGATGATTTCATAAGCCAAAATAGCCATGTAGACAGGGTTCATTCAAAAGAAAACCCCACTTTAGAACGCACCCTTCTTCCCAATCTTTTCAGGAAGAAGGGTGCTTTCAAAAGCTGGGTTTTCTTTTGAATGAACCCCATCTACACGGCAGTTTTGTATTTTGAAATCAGCTGTTCCAGAAATGAGATCCTGCGTGAATATGCAAATGGGACATGAGATATTTAAATCTATGCCTAATTTGCATTTCTAATTGGCTGTATTTGCATGCCCCTTCTAAAAGGGAGGGGCAGTGTTGCAGCAGCCCATAGTACCCAGCTATTTCAAAATAGCATTTCCAGGTCCATAGAGCTATTTTGAAATAGTGCCATTGGAGCCCATTATGGCTTTGTCTGAAATAGTGCAATTCTGTGTCTTAATAGCACCTATTTTGAAATAGGCATTATTCCTCGTGGAACGAATTGTACCAGAATCGAAATAATGCACCCACTATTTCAGTTTTAGTTTGAAATAGCATGTGTGTTGTTCAGACAGTGCCAAATTTATTTTGAAATAACTGCAGTCATTTCCAAATAACTTTACCGTGTAGACACAGCCTGAGATGAATGGACTCTACATTGAGACATATCTTAAAAACAGTTACACATATAAGACAAAAGGCCGCTGTTAATAGGACCTTTTTATTCGTTCTCTAGAGAAGAATGATTTGACTAAAGACACAGCAAGTGACATATATTTTTCTTGGTTTTCTTGTTTGTAAAATGAGGCAACCCCCCCCTCCAAAAAAATCTGAAAACTTTCCCCCAAATTGATGTCATGATGCTAATTTTATTAATATTTGTAAGCCTCTTTGAAATTATGGAATAGAAAATGCAAAGTATAATAACAGTAATAATAATAATAACAATAATAATAATAATTAGATAACAGTATTTAGAATTTCCCTTGCAACAGTAGCCAGCATAAGTTAGCACTGCAGCATCACATTTTGCTTACAAGGCTTTAGTAAAGGTATTTATTTTTTGTGCAGTTTTGGAAGATAGAGCTTGCAAACCTTAAGTACATTAACATCAGTTCTGAGAGGGTCCAGCAAAGGGATTCTTGTGCCATTTAAGCCCCATTAAATGTCTTGTATAGTCAATGAACTTTTAGCCTTTGTGAATTTTCTATGTCCTTTCCATTGAACTCAATATGTTTTACAAACAACAAACACAAACATCTCTGTCTGTTTGGTGTTAAGAATGGATCAAGTAGTTAGCTGTGTAAATCAGTATAGCTCCAATAAAGTTAATGGAGTCGCATTGATTTACATAAACTGAGAATGAGTCCTTTTTGTCTAATTAAGGCAGTTCATGTCTGAGGTTGGAATTCGATTTGGGTTTCAGAGCAGGCACCTTAGTATTTGAGAAGTACTTCTTCCTTCAGCTGTGACCTTTCTGTGAACCCAAAACACACTGATCATTTCTATATTTAACTGTCAGATTTCCTTTCCCTTTCCCCTTTCCTCTGCATTTCTAAATAAAATTGGGAGATATATCATAAGAAGCACTAAGAAACCTTGTTTCCTGGTAAACTTTTCTCCTTGTCAAGAAAAAAAAAACCACTACATCTAAAGTTCTCACTGAATTTAATACTGCAAACTTGGCCACAGTGTTGTACAGAAATTGGTACTATTGTTATGTTTTCAGCCACTACCTCTGGATTCTATTTATATATATTTTTTCTTTTCATATACAACTAATTTCATCTTGTGGCTCTTTTCACAGCAGTGGGTCTAGATTCAATCTTTTTTTTTTTATTTATTTTTCAAAATATAAGATTATGCACTAGAAAGTAGGATGCGGTTTGTACTTGTGGTCAAATTTTCATTCTTAGATCAGGTAACTGAAATGTGTTTAGGAAGCTCCACAAGCGAACAGGAGGAATAAACTGTCTTGGATTAAGGTGTTGCAGTCTTCTGCTACAGGAAGGCAGATGAGAATGACCAGTGGCCTAACATCTTGCGGGGATCCTGTTCCCTGGTGACTTGGTGTCTCAGGGATGCAGCACCCCCATTTCCAGAGAGCTCCTCCATGGGGCAGCTGCCCTGTTCCCCAGCCCCCCGTGCCTTGGGGCAGCAGCTCCTGCTGCAGGGGAGCTTCTCAGTGGGGCAGCTGTCCCACTCCCCAGCACCTCACAGTGGCAACCCCACTGTCAGTGAGCTCTGCCATGGATGGCTGCCTCATTACCTGGCATCCCATACCTAAGAAAGGCAGCTTCTGCTGCCAGAGATCCCCTCCATAAAGCAAATGATTCATCCCCCAATATCCCTGCCTTGGGGAGGCAGCTCCTGCTAAATGGAAGCTCGTCTGTGGGGCGGCTGACACATTCTCTGTCCCCACCACTGGGAGGCTGCAAAGCCTCTATTCTCAGAGAGAGAGGCAGGCTCCAAAAGGAAAGCCTACTTAGAGGGTAGCTGTAATGGGCAAACAATGGGAGAGTGACGGAAAGACTGTCTGTGGAAAGGCAGCTAGATTGTAGGTTCTAGGACAGAGGGATCTGCAGAAGATGGGTTCAGACCATGAGACACTAAAGGTCTGGCCTCATCTTCTATCCTCCCACCACATTCCTTCTTTCTCACAAAGGGGAGCAGCTGGAGACATAAAAATGAGCTTTGAAGCCCCAGTTGACTATCTGAGTTATTAAGTTGTTAGTTATTAAGACTATCTCAGAAGCTGACTGCTGTTACTGTGACAGGTTTCATCACAGAGATCGCCTTGAGACTGCTTACTTGACATACTGAAATATCACTGAGCCTGCCTTCCTACCCTTTGGAGTGCCCCCCACCTCCCATGCCCAGCTGTGGCTCTGGCTCACCACCCCCACACATGGCTCCAGCTCAAACCCCCCAGCCCTGGTTTAACACCCCTGTCCCCATATAAGGCCCCAGTTGCATCTTCCCACCCCAGTTCAACCCCTCACTGCCCTGGTTCAAACCCCTCGCATGCGGCTCCAGTTCAACAACCCTCCCCTGGTTCAACCCCCACCCCACAGATCTAGTTTTATCCTCCTGTTCAACCCCCCCACCTGTGGCTCCAGTTCAATTCCCCACGCCCCACCCCCCAAGCCCTGGTTCAAACCTCCCATGCTAATGCTCCAGTTCAAATCCCTGTGTGCAGCCCCTGTTCAACCCTCCCTGTGGCCTGGCACACCACACCCTTGCACAGCTCTGGTTCAACTCCATCCCTCGCCCCCCCTGCAGCCCTAACCCACCCAGGCTTAGCCCTACTCCTGCCTGCCTCCAAGGGTCCCAACCCACCACTAGGCTTAACCCTCCCCAACTGCCCCTCCCACCCCATGACTTACCTTCTGCTGCTTCCCTGGCTGCAGAATGTGTGCTCCACCAGGAAAAAAGCCAGACCCCCACTTACGTGGAATTCAGGTTATGTGAGGGTGCGTGGAATGGAACCCTTGTGCAACTCAAGGGTCTGCTGTACTGCATATTTCTAACATCAGATACAGGAATGATGCATATATACAAATAGACTATATGCACTCATTAGATTACAGGCTTTTCAATGATACCTTACCAGAATTACTTTGCTTAATGCATTTTTCAGTTATGCATATTCATAAGCATATTATCATAAAGCGTAGCATGGGCCCTGTCATGGGCACTGTGACTCCAAATGAAGAAATAATTGGTGGGTTAGACTATTGAGTGGATGCCCAGGATTTTGGCTCAGTGTATTGAACCAGTTAGAAGGGACTGAGATTCCCCTATTCTATCTTCCTTAGTCCTAGGCAGGACCTCATGAAGAAGGAGGGCCTGGGTTAATCTACCTTTTCCCTTACTCTGGCTGATCAAGAAAACCTAGAGATCATTGGTGGATGGTAAACAATAACTTTGTCACCTGGTCCTGAGAGTGCCTGTCAATGGCATCCCAGAATTGTGGAAGACAGTGAGCTTTGGTTTGCCTGTTAGCCTTGTCATGCCCAGGTGAACCTGCTATACTGCTAACAGAGTATAGTTAATGCAGGGAGAAACAAACCTCATAATCTGATAGAAATGAACATTGGGACAGTCCTTTCTTTATAAAAGAGGCTGTATCAAAACCCTGGAGGTAAATCCTCTCCATTTTTTATATAGTTCAGATTGGGATCTGAATACAAACTCTGTGGCATAGCTCCACCTCTGCTCAGCAAATTAGGCTAAAAATCTCTAATTGCTCTGTGTTTGAAGTTTTTCAGATTTACCTGAATTTCTTACTCACAAACATGCTAGATATGTTCAAAGTACAGATTTTCACATGGTACATTTATGCCCTAAATACATCAGTTGCAAGATTAGTAATTGTTTGAAGACCATGATAAATTTTGTACAAACAATGCCTTGTAAGGTACTATCTGAAAACTCATGATTTATGATTATTATTATCCTGACAAAATAGGTTGGCAACATTCTATGTAAAATTACAAGAATGTACTTCATGACGTTTTCAGTCACAGGTGAGGTGTGCCTGCCTGCCTTCTGCCTTTTCTACGAGTTCTATATGATGTTATTAAGACGTATGCTAGATTTGAAGAAGCAGACAGAACCTGGCTCTGCAGAGACAAAAGGCACATTGACCCTTCTACCAGACGCTAGGTATCAACAAAATCAGATAGACTACCACCTGTCCAAGCAGACATTCTTTGGCAGGAAAGCGCACACAAGCAAATAAAAAAAAATGCATCTTGGCAAAGAAACAGCTATAGAATGCCTCCCCACAGACTTTCTGTTTCCTGAAACCTACCTGGAAATGATTCTCAAAGAAGAAGAAAGTTATAAAAATAGGAAACTAATGCCCTATATGGTTTCTCACTTTCTTTCTAACTATGACAGCCACAAAACCTGAGTAATAAAGAAGCAGCTTCGGACTAAGTGAGGGGGCCTTTCTGAAAGAAATTCATCTGGTAAGATGGCTGGAGCATGTGGCAAGAAAGACTTTTTATTTGAATTTGTTTAGCAGTTAATTTAGGTATTACTTGCTTTTTGCCTTTAATTTCATTGTAACCAATTTGGAGTTTTGTGCCTTATTACTTGTGATCACTGAAAATACTCTCTTTCTGTAGTTAATAAACTTGTTTTATTGTCATAGCTAAAGCAGTGTGTTTGGACTGAAGTATCTGAAAAACTCCATCTAAGATAATAAGATTTGTGTATGTGAGAGGTTCTGCCTCCTTGTGACTGGGGTACTACTGAGCCTCCCTGACCCACCAGCTTGGCTTCCTTTAACACTGTACAGCAGCAACCAGCCTGAAGAGCCCTTCCCCACGGTCCAGCCTGAGCTTTTACTAGCACACATAACGATAGGGACATGCTTAACTGCAACTATACATACAGATTGTGTCTACACATGTCAGTTCTTCTGCAAGCCATTTCCAGGAAGATCATCTTTCAAAAGAGAATGTCTGCATACAAAGCAGCACCCTAAAGAGCTGCCTGGTCTTCCAAAAGATCACATCCACACAGGTGCAGATGTTCTTCCATAAGAACACAGCAGGAAATGCCTCAGGCAGGGTCACCAGACTGGAGAGCATTTACAGGGCGTCGGCCATGCAGCCTGTTAAAGCGCACCCCCCACAGCAGCCCCTCCCTGCCCTAGCTGCTGAGGCCGATTGCACTTCTCCCAGAATATCTCGCCCTGCTACTGGTCTTGCAACAGTCCATGTGCTGGCCATGGACCATTCAGCAGCACAGAGTCGCTCTGACAAGGGAGCATGGTCCCCATCAGGGACTCAATGGGGTGGGGAACATGGGGAGATGGTGGTCGGCAGCCAGTGGCACGTCCTCGGAGGAGGGGGCGGGTGAATGGTTCCTAGAGTGGGGGGTCTGCCACTGGGTCCTCTGTGGCCAGAAGCCAGGCTCCCAGGTCTCGAAGGGCCACCACAGGAAGACCATGGGGAAGGAGGGCAGCTAGAGCCTCAGGGGCAGGGATGGCTCAGGCCTCAGGGGCAGCAGAGAGGGCTGGGGGGTGGCAGTTGAGGGTGCAGGAGGAGGGGGCAGAGGGATGCCCGGGGGACAGTGGAGGCAGTGGGAGGGGGAAAGGGGAGTGGCAGGGGGAGCAGCAGGGGCAGTTGGGGAAGGGAGTGGCAGAGGGACCAGTGGGGGGTGTGAGGAGGGAGCAAGTGGCAGCACAGGGGGCAGGGGGTAGTGCCATGTGGTCCCTGCACACCTGGTGGAGCATCCCTACCACCTCCTTCCATGTGTCCTGGCACCACCAGAGGTCCTCCACCTCCAGGGCCAGGAGCCTCTCCATGACATTATTTTGGTAGCAGAGGGTAGCCGCATATGCCACTGCCTCCTCTGCCAACACCAGCAGCAAACCCTCTGTGCCTGCCAGGCTGCAGTCGCACATGTGGGTCGTGCCCCACATGGGGACTTCCAGCACCTCTAGCCTGCATTCTGCCAGCTGGCTCCGGGCTCCTCGGGCACCTCTCCCATACCGGGGATGGAGGAGCTGTAAGACAAGGGTGGGAAGCAGGGATTAGGTCCCCAGCCATGCCCTGTATGGCAGTGCCCTGGCGCCCCTGGCCACTTCCCCCCGGGCTGGACCCAGGAGTCCCTTGTACCTCAGGCCCATGGCCCTGGCATAGTAGCCTGGGCAGCGCCTCACCTTACGGATGCTGTCACCTGTGAAGAGCCCTGCCTGGGAATGGGTCACCGGGTGAGAGGGATGTAGTCAGGCACAGAGGGCTCCATGCCCAGGGCATGGATAGCCTGGGTGCAGTTGTGCACCCTGGGTTCCCCCCTGTACAGACCTGCATGTGCAGGGGCTCCGGGGGGAGAGGGCATGCGGGGTGCCCTGCAGCTCTGGGGTGCATTCTGGTAAGGGACATCAGGGGGCATGGTAGGGGGGCCTGCATGTGCCCCCACCAGGGATGCTCCATGCTGCGCACTTACCTGGAGTGACCTCATGTAGATACGGGGATTCCCAGCTGGACGAGGCTCAGCTGCTCAGCCCCAAGGCCAGGGCTGTCACCAGGCACACCTTAGGGGAAGGGTCATCTGAGGGTCCCTGGGGCTGGCTGGTGGTCTCATCCTCCTCCCTGGCCTCTTTGGAGGAGCCACCATCCTCCCCCTCTGGTTTGGCTGCCGGGGAGAGGAACTTCTGTGGCTGCCATGTCCACAAGGTGGCATGGTGGTAAGTTGTCATCTCCCACAAGGAGGTCCTGCAGCTCCCTGTTATAGGGACACCTGGCTGGGCTGGCCCCAGGGCAATGGCTGCTGTCCCTGCCCATACATATCCCTGGCACAGTTCTTTGATCTTGCTCAGGACCTGATCTGTGGTCCAGGCAGGATGGCCATGGGAGGCCAGGGCTGTGGCCAGTTGGGTGCAGATGGAGGCATTTCGCCAGTGCCCCAATGTGCCCCTCAGGACATCTTCCTCACGCCAGAGTGTGAGGAGGTCTTGCAGCCCTGGCTCTTTCCAGGCAGGTATTCTCTTCTTACAGGGCTGCTCCCTCTCCGGCCTGCCATCATCTGACTCCCCAGAGCTGCCCTGGGGGGTGAGGAGGGCTGTCTGCTGGCCACACATGTTTTCTTCCAGAAGACTCTTCCTGAAGAATGTGTTATTTCCCTTGCAACACCAGCATTAGGGATCCAGAAGAAATACTTTTTTTTCCTTCCAGATCCTTTGTGGAAGAGAGCCTTACATGTGTGGATGCTCCCCAGATCTTCCGGAAGAAGCCTGTGTTCTTCTGGAAGATCTGACACTTGTAGATGAAGCCACAGATGTTAAGATCAGCTCTGTTATGGGAATACTCAACAAAGGAACTGCTCAGTAATCATATACACACCCTCTAGAGACCAAACCCCAAACTGTACCATCTTGCACTGCACAGAGACCTATACAAAATAAGCTCATGATATCCACCCCTCCTTCATTGTAGAGGAAGATATGTAATGGCTTTTTGCCTTCCAGTTATGAATTCAGCAAGCTGGTTTTAGACAAAACAAAACAAGATTACTTACTCCAAAAATAGCTTTTAAGTGATTATTAGGGATTGCAAACAGATGAAAGCAGATTACTTAGCAAATAACAGAAACCTGCAATCTAAACTCCAGATACTGAAGAAACTGGTTACAAATAGCTCAAGCAGCCCTCTGGCACCTTAAATGTATTAGGTCATGAGCTTTTGTGGATTAAATCCACTTCCTCAGATGAACTGAGTGAAAAAACAGAATCCAGGGTTTTAATAGTGGGGTAGGGGATAGAGGAAGTGGTGGAAGGTTACCTGTCACTAGTAGGACCAGTTAATGAAACAATATTTGAGGTGCCACAGGGCTTGTTGTTTGTGAAGCTACAAACCGACACTGCTGCCCTTCTGAGATTGGTTAAAAGTAGCAAATTCTCACTCTAAATGTTATTTTAGGCAGACTGAAGGGTCTTCAAGGCAAGCTGCACTTGCACCCAGTTTAAGAGTTCAGATATTCTGTTCATAGGCTAAACAACTTCCCAGCTTGGGCTAAGTTCTTCTCCCCTACTTCTGTGTTTGTTACTTAGATATATACAGTAGTCATCTTAGGTGTGGATTCAGTGGGGAAACATCTGATGCATCTGATGAAGCGGGTCTTTGCCCACAAAAGCTTATGTTCCAAAATATCTGTTAGTCTATAAGGTGCCACAAGACTTCTTGTTCTTGATGATACAGACTAACACGGCTACCCTTCTGATACTAATCACAATTACATCACACCTATGCCTTACTTAGTTTTTACAAATGGTGGGATGCATTTGTCTTCAGGCATGACTTCACTGGCAAGCTACTGTGCTGTGTCTGTCTCACTCAGGAGTGTGAAAAAAACACACACCCCTGACAGCAGCAAGTTACATCCGTGTAAAACACCAATATAAACAGGCTTCCAGTGCTGGGATCCACATTTCCAGAGCTGTTAGCTGCTCCCTTCATGGAGGTGATTTGCCTAGAGCACTGGAAGAGCTCTGTTCCAGTGCTGTTATCGTGACCACACTGCCATGTAAAGTGCAGCCATGGCAGCTCTTAAATCCTTAGCATGAAAAGTTTTATTCCCATGCCTGATCAGTCTGAAAATACTAGAATTAGCCTGCTATCCAGTATCAGTTACTTGATTACATGATCTTCCAGCCATAACTCAGAGGCTGTTTGCATTATCCTCAGGCAGGGTTTCCCAGGAAGGTTCCCTGGTGCTAGATAAGCATCTTCTAAAACTTAGTGTTCTCCTTAATGGTCTTTTCCAGCCAGCAAACTAGACTTTATTGCATTCTGTCTAGCAGGCCTTCTCCAGGTGTAAACCCATTAGTAATAGATACATTGTCAGTATCCCTAACTTCAGATACCAACATAATATATGTATTAAGATATGGTAATCATGTTCATATATCATAGTCTTTCTAATGATAGCTCACTTGTGTTACCTTAACAAAATACATCATATTTATGCTTTTTAAATATCATAATAATTTTTCTATGAAGAATATAGTGCATAATGCTACAATATACGTCATTCCTTTCATAAAATGATGGCATTTTGTGTGCTTGTATTTCCCAGAAACGTGCTGGGCTGTACAAGATACACATTTCTGCAGAAAACCTTGAGCTGAGAATTTGGTGTTGTTCTGCAGTATAATTTGAGCGTGGCTGGCAATAGCATTTATGCTCTCTAGCTGGGTGTAAGCTGGAGGCTGTGCATGAGCATACGCAGAGCAGTGCTATCATAGCAAAGCGGTGTAAAAGGCACCCCTAGGCTGGAGAACTGTGGAGATGCAGCTGTTCAACAGTCCAGAGTGTATCTTGAGTAATGTCACACTGACTCCATATAGTGTCCCTGATTTACTGCTCAGTTACTCTACTTTTATAATTTGCAATTCAGTTCTGATCAGTGGAGTTACAGAGATGTAAAATGGTTGTAACACGGTGGTGAATTTGGTCCACTGTATTGAGTAAATGTGATCTCATTACAGTTGTGAAAGCATAGCAGGGCTAATATAAAATTCCGGACTTTGCATTATTGATGAAGCAGCAGAGGCATGGAAAGAACCTAACACAAACCCTTCCCACTTAAGGACAGAATAGCATTGCAAAGGTAGCGGCAGCAGCCAGGAATCTTTCAAATTATATGTGAGAGAAATGAAAACTTCAGGGTGAGCAATACTGGCGACCACCCTGGGCATCATGCTTAGGTACAGCCCTATAGTCAAGAGGCAAGGAGAAGGGTAGGACTACGGTATGACACTGTAGAAGGTAGCTTGGGGTAACACACCAGCCCAAGCTCCAGGAGGCATAAAGGGAGGCAGTGACTCTGGTGACCCCCAATCCCCCTGAGCTCCCACACATGGCTGTCCCCACCTTTCCCCTTCTGGGAGTGACCCCTGCTCTCTTACCATGCCCAGCACTGGGACTGCTCTGCTCCTGCTGGCAGTTACAGGCTCTGAGCCATTAAAGGCTCCACCGGGAGGTGGGGGCTGGGTGGCTGGGGGGTGGCAGGGGTTCTATGGTTGCTTGGCATGGATGGTGGCTGGAGCAGGAGGCATTGCACCCAATGGAGGGATGGGTGAGGAGCCTAGGGAGGCAACAGAGGCTGGAACATCAAAATACAAGCTCACTCAAGTTGCCATTTTCCCTAATGCCAGGCCCCAAATGAAAACATTATGGGTACTCAGTGAAGAGATTTAAAAATCATGTTTAAGAAAGTAAGAATACTGACTTTCAAACTACCTGCTCTAGCTGAGCTACAGTTGTTCTAAATAGGTAAGTCATGAACGTTTTTGGAACAGAATTTATAGTGGAAGACATAAAATGTGGAATGTTATGATCAAGCATAATGGAGTCTATTTTAATACATATTCTAATGTTTTAATGCCATTCCCATTAAGATTCACAGCGTAATGCCATTAAAAAATCCAGCACAGACAAATGATACTTTTCCCTGACAGCACCTTGCGCAAAATAAATTTGAAAATTCAAAGTACATTGTCCTATTCAATTTGAAGAATAACATATTGGCACTCCGGACACATTGGGCCAAAATTGATGTGGCATAAGAGTACATCAATAAAGCTGCACCTAATTATACCATGTCTGAATCTGGCTCTTTGTTTTCAGAGATAGGAACATATTACCCCAGGTTTTGACAATCCCTTTGTAAAGTACTTTCATCTCCATACAGGCACATACTTTAGGTTGGGATAAAACTAAAGGGAGATTTAAAGTTACTTCTATGCAAAAATCTGTGCTGAATAGGTTTGAATATGTATGTTTGGACTGTAACTTTCTAGAGTCATAGGGCAAATTGGAATGATCGGAATCTAGACTTTACTTTAGTGTTATGTTATTAAATCTTGAAGAGAACTGAAAGGTCCATTGACTCAGTCTCATATTTATACACTATAGATATATAGAACCTCTGTCTTCAGTGTTCTGTTTTAGCTGTTTCATAGTTTCAGTGTTCTGCTTTCGTTATTAAGCTGCACATTTAAGTAGCATTTTCTTGAATGTTAATTGCACATGAAAAGAGAAAGATAAAGGGATAATTAAGTATTAATTCTGGTGGTCATTCCAGAACAATCTGAAAAAAAAAATCTGTTAGTTTTGAACAAAAACTGTTTTTTTTTCCACAAAATGAAAAAACTAAACCTAAATGTTTAGAATGACAGCTGAAAAAAGATATTTTTGCAATAAAATATTGATTCAAAATGGCATTTGATACTTTCTGTGTAGAAACTGTAATCTTAAGTCAACACTGTATTTTGAAAATATCTATTCAAATTGAATTAGCAGAAGCTTTGCACATAGCACACTTAACTTTAAAAATATTATTTCAAACAAGAATTTTTGAAATAGTTTATTTTCATTTATTTTGGAAATTTTGAATTTCAACATTTCCAAAATTTATTGTTATCACTGAAGATTTTAAGTTTTTTTTTCAGACAAAACTTGCCAAATTCAATCCAAATTTACGAATAATTCTGGTGACCTCAAAATGCATTTTTCAGAAAATTTATTGTTTGTCAAAAGTTTTGGCCAGTCTTTTGCTCTCGTTTTCTTTCTCTCATTGCATGTGCAGTAACCCCCTAGTAGTGCAAGAATTAGGTTCCTGGGGAACCAGGAGTAATTTGAATGTTGCACAACTCAAGGTGGGGGTAGGGCCACCAGCTTCATCCCAAGGAATCGGCCAGGGCCAGGGGAATCCCCAGCGCAAAGGGGCTCTGGGAGTTGGCTGGGGTACATCACTCTGCACCCCTGGTTCAGCCCCAGCCTAGGTCGCCATGCCAGTGCAGCTGCACCTTCCTTCCCCCCCCGCCACCCCCGGGAGTGACCCCTGCACTCTCACCATGCATGGCTCTGGCACTGCTCTGCTCCTGCTGGCAGCCACAGGCTCTGAGCCATTAAAGGGTCCACAGGGAGGTGAGGTCTGGGTGGCAGCAGGGGTTCCATGGCTTCTCGCCATGGGTGGTGGCTGGAGCAGGAGGCACCCCTGCCCACCCCCTAACCCAGCCCTCACCTGCCCGCAGGGGGAGCTGGAGCCACTGGTTGGAGCAGGAGGGCTGCAAGCGCCCTCCAGAATTGAGCCGCACACCCTTTCTGCCACACTTGCCCCTCTCCACCTCTGGCATTGCAGCCTCTGGCAGTCGCAAGGCAGGAGTTGTCTCCTAAGGAGCCCCTGAGCCAGCCAGCAGCACTTTGTTGATGGGCGGGTCCTGTGGGGGTAAGTGGCAAGGCAGGGTGCAGAGAAGTAGGATTTCCCCAGACTCGACTCATGTTAATATAAAAAATGCATAAGTTGAGTCCATGCAAATCGGGGGTCTACTGTATATATATCTTCTGAATTTCTTTCTCCTTCGCTCATTATTATTTGAATTCTACTTAAAAAAAACCTGAACCCTTCTCATGCCTAGCCCCTCTCATCCCTAAAAAATACTGAATAGATCTGAAATCTGGTGGATTTTTAGGTCCATCCATGTGGTTGCTGTGGGTGAGATTTTCAAACACTCACAGAGGCATTCTGTCTACAAAAACTACCAATTTCTGCATGTAAACCCCTTCATCCCATATGCTTCCATGATGGCTATGGCCTGTCCTCCATTTTTTGTTCCCTCTTAGGAAGGTTGTCAAGGTTGTAATCTCGTATAAAGGAAGCTGTTCAGGAGCACAAATTTCTTTCCACTGATGTATCAATAGAGTTGACTTTAAACTGTTAAAGTCTGTGATGTTATTCTAGATTTACATTGGTGTAAATGAGCTCAGGATAAGACTGGGAAAAATTTGAAGAGATAGGATATTAGGCCCATAGGGAGGGAAAGAAAAAAAAAGATTCCAGAAAACAAAACTCAGTTACTAACAAGAATATGACACAAAAAACAAGCTGTCTTGTAGCACCTTAAATACTAACATGTTTATTTATTAGGTAATGAGCTTTCATGGGAAAGACCCAACCACACAATATCATTACTCAATAAATACATTTGTTAGTCTTTAAGGTGCTACAGGACTGCTTGTTTTTTGTGTAGCTACAGAACTGCAAGACCACTGCTCTGAAACAATAGGACCATGATATAACATTGCAGTAGTTTGAAACTCTTACAGCTGAGTCCTAATCTCCATAAACTTGAGATGCACAGATGACAAGTACAGTCCAGATTTCTTGGGTATTTAAAAAGAGCACATTGTATCCTCACCATCCTATTCTAATCAATCAATATAAAAACTGCAGCAGTTTTAACAACTCATTCATTCTGAAGATGTTAAGTGTTGTAAGGAACATATTATATGTGCTTGCTATTAATAATAACAGCTAAAATATGTTTTTGATCTACAGCATGCATGTTAATAAGTAGACGAAGTATAAGGAGATAAATGTTAATCATTATAAAGATCTAGTTTTTTAAAAAAAATCCATATCGTGTAGTTCAAACTCACAAGTCATCAACTATCCTGCTGCATTATCTTATCTTGGTAAATATACAAAGGAGAAAATTAATTAATGTCCATGAAGAATAAAATAGTAAATTAAATAATGATGATGATGCTTATAAGAGAAACTAAGCTATGGACAGGAGGAAGAGTGCTGAAAGGGGACAGAAAGTGAGTCTTGTCTTTCCTGTAAATGTGATATAGCAGTAATTTTCAACATATTTCATCTAGAAGTGTTTGAGTGAAACAGCAGGGCATACAGCATGAAATACATTTGACATGTAGATTTTCTATACTTACCTGTTATGTACTGACAAGCATGTCTGCAGGCAAAACTGAAAGATGATAGGAGACAAAATCAAGATCTCTTTGTGAAACAGAGAATTGGGCAAAGCATGAATTTACTTATTTATTTATTGGCCAAGTTATTCATAATATAATTTTCTTTTTCTGTGACCTCTGCACACGTCCTTGGTAAGCATACAGACTACCTGGATTCTCCAAACATTATTACAAAATATTATCATATACAAAATCTTCTTAAAAGCAAAGGTATCTAGTGTTTTCAATAGATATCAATAGATGGCAAGCTTGCTACATCTAACTTTTGGAACACTTTATCCTGTTAGCATTTATGGCACAAGTCTGATGCTACATTATAATTTAAGACAGCTTTAAATTTATCCTATTTAGTGTATTGCAGAGATAATTTATGTATAAGCCACTCCATATAGAAGATATATGTAATAGCCTTTAAGGTGCTACTATAAAGAAATAAATTTGACTTAATTAATAACTGTGCTAACTTCCCGCAGCTGTTTTTTCTTGATATATTTAAATAACTATAGCTTTAATTCTTGGGGATTTTTATCTTTCTTTGCAACTTACTTGTTGTATTAATACTGTGTCTACTCACTCTTTTGTAAACATTCCTGTACGTAAACACTTCTGTTCCTAGCAGAAATTTTGCACATAGCTCACCATAGAAACTGCAACATACAGCCAATAATCAGAAGTATCAACAATACTGAATACTGGAAAACATACCCTCAAAAAGAGAAAATGTTTGATGTATTATGTATCTCCCACTACTCTTTGATGAGCTATACATGTATCTTTTCTAATAGTGTAATAGTCATAAGTGTATTTTCAGTTGAGTGGATAATGTAGATGGGGGAAATAAGTAAATACAATAGATAATACAAATATGAGTATGCAATCAAATTAGTAAAGAATGAAATCAGCAGGACTATAAAAGATGACTGGCAGCCTGAGAAATTAAAATTTAATTGTCTGTGGCCTAAATACACATTGAATTAGTTCTTCTTGTACTCTTCAAGGGTTGGTCTTGTTTGCTGTCTTGAATGTTCCAGAATGACTATGTGGAATCTCTATTGACTGTAAGTAATGGAAATTGTTCTCTAATATTAGCAAGGGTATTGCTAAAAGATTGGCACTGAAGTTCATTTTTATTGCTTCAGTAAAAGAGCCACATATTACAACTACTTATTCTTTCTGACCTTGGTACTTTTCTGAGGTTTACTAGGGGGAAAGGGTTTTTCTTAACCTTAGCCATGTGGAGGGATTATATTAAATATTTAACATGAAAATTAAATGAAACGTTTATGGACATAAGAAAAATACAGCAAAGGAATGCAATCAGAAACTCTCTGACTCAAGTGGTCCCTCCACACTGTATGGCGTGGGTGTGGGAAGTAAAATAAAATCGCGGGGAAAATGACACATGCTATGTGTGAGAGTGGTGGTTTGTCGCAGCCTTTACCCCCTTCAGTGAAGCAGTGGAAGCCACTCTGTGTATTCCACATAAGAGGGGTTCTCGGGATTTTAAGGGATAGGAAATGCTGAGCCAGTGCAACAAATGGTAGAGCCAATAAGCAGTCATTCTATTAAACTTGTTGCCCTGGCAACTCAGCAACATTTAGGCAGAAATCAAGGAGGTAGTTAATGATGCTCATTGTTCAATGCATCCATGCCTTTAGCCACCTTCAGAGAGCCTATATAATACATAGTTACCATGAAGAGCATTTGTGACAACATGGTTCTTGAGTGCTGGAATGCTTTAGCTCCTTATACTTACAGAAAGGCAATTAGAAAGCCTTTTAAATAAATCACTGTATGTTATTGTATTGTTAGTAGTGATGTGGGGGCAGGGGAACAAATGAGTGTGACCATATTAACTTGGCTGTCTCTGGCTAAAATATGCATAAAGCTAGGATATCTATAGATCCTTTATAGTGCAGGTATTTGTCTATTCACTCAACTCATTTCTAGTGCCAATGGACAGGGAATGGGACTTTAAATATTAGGGTTCTAGGTCACTTCTAGGATTCTAGAGTCCACTGTATTCAAGCCTGGTAATCTAAGTGAAACTTTGATACTAGATTTAACTTCAGTCAAATATAAGTACTGTGATGGATTGTGAATATACATATGCAGCATTCAATATGTGCATTTAAAACCCATTAGTATGTTAGATGACTAATATAGAAGCTCACATAAGGACTGACTCAAAATCCATTACAGTCAGCGTGAGTCTTTCAAGGACAGGTTTAAAACAAGGAGGTTACCCTCACATTTCTCTTAACTTTGCAAAAGTTTCATAGGATTAAAAAAAAAGAACAAACTTTAAATATGGAAATTTGATTCTTTTATAGAGTCTTTGTCTAAGACAGTCTATTAGGTGTTTTTAACTAAAAAATGGTTAAGAAGATCCTGACCTTTATATTAAAGGTCACACACACACACACACACTTTTAAAATTCCATATTCCTAGCAGAAAAGAATGCACACAACAAAAGCCTCTTAGGTTATCTGCTTTTTAGTTATCAAATTGCTTCTGAGAAGACCAAGGTGAGTATGAAAACAGTGGATATTTTAAAAGTTGCCTCCTTTCCCACTGTGGTACAAAATAAAACTGTCAACCCCTTGGAACTGCAGCTGCACTGTAGCAATAATCAGTAGATCACAGGAAAAATGTCACTTCTATTGCAAAGGTTGAAATAGAAAAATACCATGTATGACCTTTTGCTGATCTGTCTTTCGTGTTACTTTCATGTTACCATTCTTCTGCACATGATTATCTAATCCATTATTTTGTCTTACTTAAAACTAGTACAAATAGCAATTTGGGTCCTCTGTTTTCTGGCAATGAATCTACTTTAGGCTGAGATGGAGGTAGAGAAAAATTGGTTCATTTGTCTAAGATCAATTTTACACCTATTTTTCTCTAGACAAGATACAAATAAGGGGAGTGGAAAGTCAATAAATGTCATATAAATAGCTTGCACAAAATACAATGCTATGTCTTCTGTTTTCTGACAAATTACTGTATTAAATGGACACCATTTAATATAAAGGTCAGTCTTTTCTTGACCGGTTTTTAGTTAAAAAAGCCTAATACACCATCTTAGACAAAGATTCTATAAAAGAATCAAATTTCCATATTTATAGTTTGTTCTTTTTTTTTAATCCTATGTAACTTTTATAATGTTAAGAGAAATGTAAGGGTAATTTAGGGCAAACAATTGTCTCACGTAAATCAACTTAGTTCTATTGATTACAATGGAGGTATATACCAGCAAATCGTTGGAAAAATTGTACCACACAGCATAATTAGAGAAGTGCAGGAGTGTGGAATAAAGCTAAAGACGGAAAGAAATAATCTTTTTCAAACCTCCCTTTTTAAAAATTACTAGTTGCTATAGCAACTGGGTATTTCTTCCTTACAATATATTTCTTTACAGTACATCCAGCACTTCATGTGACAAAACAGCAATTTTCCAGTCTACAATTTGCTTTCAAGAAAGGTTTTTTTTTTCCCCTCATCTTCCAGAGAACGTGATTAAAGTAGTGCTCAGTAGAACTTCTAAAAATCTGGGGGTCTGTCAGCATCTCTGTTAAAAGCTCTTATTTTCACTGCTGTATGCCCTATCTGTAAAACGTCTTCATAAGATGAAGCTTAGGACAGATATCTCCTGGGCGAAACAGATTACACATTTTAAATAAAACTTTAAAAAATGCACTGCACAGCATAATTTATAGGAGTCAAAAAACAAAATATATGAGTGACTACAGATATTGGTTGTACTAGCTGAATAATGCATTTTTAACAAACAAGATAGAGGGTTCAGGGTCCATTACAAGGACCTTTTTCCTTCCTTTGGTATTTGCAATGATCTCAGGCAAGACAATTATTATCTCTCTTCCCACCCCCAACTTCAGTTCCATGTATCTGATTTGTCAGTTTTTATTTCATTTTTGACCTCTGTGCTATATAACTCAGTCTGTACTGGAAATACAATTGATCTGAAGAAATGGGTCTCTCCCATGAAAAGTCATCACCTCATAAATGATTCTGTTCGTCTTTGTAGTGCTACTTGACTGCTGGTTTGTTTTGTTAGAATATATACTAAAATGACTACATCTCTGTCATTTTTTGAAGTTATTTATGCATTTAAGAGTCTAGTTCTCATTGATTGCTAATGGGATTGTAGTTTTCAAGTGCTTAGAGTTTTAGGCTCCTAAATCAATTAGCTATTGTAAGGCTGAGCACAGAAATACCAACATATCTATAAAAATCTGGAACGTAGGATATTTTGCTTGTAAAGTTGGAAATAGGTGCCTAGGGGAATTTACAAAAGTGACTAGGTGAGAAATGTGTGTGTTTGGGGGGTGGGAAACTCTGAGCTCCCAGTGGGGTGGGGCCTTGGCCACAAGTGGCAGGACTGCGGGGTAGCTTCTCCCTGCCAGCCCTTCAGTGCTGCCTGGAGCACATTAAGGGGGCTGCTGGAAGCTATTTAAAGGGCATGAGACTCCAGCTGCCATCACTGCCACAGTAACAGTGGTGGCAGACAGGAGCCCTGGTCCCCTTTGAATCAACAAGCCGTGAGGCAGTTGCCTCCTTTAACGTTCTGCCCCATCAGCAGGCCTCATCCTGAGATACAAATGAGCTTTTGAAAATTGACCCTTCATTTTCAACTATCATTTTATTTTCTAAAGAGACCAGAAGATTTACCTAGTGTTGCTCAAGTCCTTCAGGATTGGGAGCTGGGGGTGCAAGTGGGTGCAGGATTCAGGGTTTGGGGATGAGGAGAGGTTCAGGACAAGGTGTGGGAGTTGCAGGAGTCAGTGCAGGGGGTTGGGTATATGGGGTGCTCAGGACAGGGGGTAGGGTTGCAGCAGTCATGGCAGGGAGTTGGGAATTGTAGGGGGCTCAGGATGGGGGGATGCAAGAGTTAGGCTAGGTGGTTGAAGGTGTGGGGGAGATCAACGCAGGGTGTTCAGGAGCAAGGGCTGGGTATAGGGCTGCAGGACTCACGACAGGGGGTTGGGAGGTGTGGGAGTTGTAACCTATAAGGATATGTTATCCTATGCTATATATCTTATTCTTGTAGCCTAAGGACATATTATATATATATTATTTGCTATTATCTGCTATTTCCTTCTACCTTTCACTTTTTTATTCCTTTTTAGCAGTGATGCAAGAGGCCTACAGGAATCATTCTCTGTAAGACTTTAGCTTGAGCTAGGTAGGTTTGGGCATCTGGACATTTCCAGACAGGCGTAGATAAGGGGGAATGCATGTATGTTCCCAGACGTAATTTAGCTAGTAGATGACATTTTTACCTTCTGTGATAGCAAGATGTTATAGCCCTGTCGGACCAACCATTCTGCTTAAGGCAAAGTGAAGGCCAAGGTCACTGAGACCTGCTAGGTGGTATCTTGCCCTGTGTGCCCATTTTGGAGGTTGTTAATAGACTGCAATGTGGTATCTTAAACATATTCAAAGGGGGTGTAAGTTCCATTCCCCAGTCAGGTATGCATAGCGTCAAAGTCTTAGGGTGTGGAAGCCTACTTTTGGCTTTGAAAGGTTGTGCTGGTATGATATAGGGAAACCTATAATACCCCATGGCCAACAGGTTCCAGTAAGTCTTTTTTTCAGTTCTCTCTGTCTGCTTGCCTGTTTTTTTTCTGCTGGTATTAGCCTTTTCCTAAAGTTTCCTCTGCTTGAACACTGTCTTGCCTCTCACCACTAACAATGTGAGGCTTTGACCTAGAAGACTTCACCTCTTAGGCCACATGTATACTAGCAAGGTCTTTTTAAAGAGCTGCGGATCTTTTGAAAGATCCTGCAGTGTTTACTCATAAAACGCGTTCTTTCAAAATATTCTTTTGAAAGAAAATGTGTATATGCTCTGTGGGCTGCTCTTTCATAAGGGGGTACTCCACAGGGCCAGGCAGCTGGCACATGGAGATGCCTTGGACTGCACTAGTGGGGCCCTATGGTCCCTGTGTCTGGCTGTATTTAAAGCCCCAGGGACCCAGAAACCCCAATTGTAAGAAGCTGAGAGCATGGTTGGAGTAGACACAAGAGATGCCCAGCACTACACCCTCAGAGCTGTCTCTGGAGCTCACAACCCAACTCAGTGCGACCAATGGCCAGCAGTCAGCAGCCCCATGACCCCCAGGCCACCCTAGTGAGCTGGCCAAGGGTTCACAGGAGCCCACCTGGACCACCAAGAAAAGGTGGACAGAGCCAAAGCTCCTGGGACCTCTTTAGGTTCTGACAGGGCAAGGAGGTCCTGCTAAGACCATTGGCAACAGCTGGAATGCCCCTGCCTTTGCTTGGCTGGCTGCTGGCTTGGCCACCCAGAGTCACCCTGCCTACACCCAAAAGCAGATGTGCTCCAAAGTAAAGGAGATGAGGCAGGCCTACATCCAGGCCAGGGCTTCAGCCATCCATTCAGTGGCAGGACCCACCATTTGACCCTACTATCTGGAGCTTGACAGCCTTGTTGGGGCCAGGGACACCCCCCTCATGGTTCTGGACACAGGTGCACCCAAGCCAGAGCCCAAGCCAAAGGCAGAGGACCATCCCAGATCCTCATGGAGTTGGAGCAGTTAGAGCAGTCGCTGTCCTTGGAAGAGAAGGAATACAGTGATGGGGTGCTGGTCACTGCCATCACATTGGGTTCCTCCAGCTAAGCACCCTTGAGCGGGGCCTCCCTGGATCTTCCTGAGTGACCCTCCAGTAGGTACCTGGTGTGTCACACATCCTGGGGCATGGGGAGGTGGCACCCACCTCTGCCGCATCTGGCAGCAGGCCATCCACACAGCTGCTGACCCCAGTCCATACACAACCCGGACAGCTGCATCTCCTGGTCCATGGAAATGGCCTCAGACGACACTCAGTTCCCGCTCCTGCAGACAGGAGGGAGTGAGGGCCCAGACCATGCCTGGTGTGTGCCCACCCATGTGGGGACCCCCTCAGTGCCCAGAATCCCCTAGGGCCACCAGGCCATTGGATGTGGGGGGCAGGCATCCTGCTACAAATGGGGGAGTGGGAGGGCACAGCCCCCAGGGCTGGGCTGCAGGACTGACATGTTATCTCTCTCTCTTCTGTCCTTTCAGCTGTGCCACCTGAGGGCTGGGCTTTCAGGAGCCAGGGAATCCAGCAGTGGGGGCAGAGAGGGCAGAGGTACCTCCACCACTGGTGCCTGTGTGGGCCTGCAGCTAGAGGGCACATTGCTGTGGGTGGAAAAATAAGGCCATCACCTACGTGGCCTTCCTGTGCTAGCAAAGTGCCCTCTTAGAGGAGTGGCAGGGTCTGGAGCAGGTTGACCTGACCTGGCAACAGGAGGCCTGGGGCGAGGTGGCACTGGCACTACACAACATCGGCTGGGCCATCACCAACTGGCTGGCCCAGCCTTCTGTCCCCCAGCTGCCCCTTTTCCTGCCCCTCCCACTGCTACACCAACTGTCTCTCTCGTTGCCCCTCCCAGTGCCCCACCTGCTGCACTGGCACTCCTAGAGTATAATTGTCCTTGTTGTCAGAGCTCTCCCTTTACACTTGAAGAAAAACAGTTGGGTTCCAGACACATCCCATTGTCCTGGCACAACCAACCCCTGACTTTGCTTTAAGCTGTGATAAAGAGGAAGCTGCATACCAAATTTTGGGGACCTAGCTCTTAGGGTGCGTCTACACTAGCTGGCTACTTCAAAGAAGCTGGCACGACATTGAAATAGCATGTTTCGCGTCTACACACACCATGTGCTATTTCGACCTTGAAATCGATGTTAGGCAGCTAGACATCGAAATCGCTATTCCCATCTGAAGATGGGAATAGTGCCCTACTTCGACGTTCAACGTCAAAGAAGGGCATATGTAGATGATCTGTGTCCCACTACTTTGAAATCGTGGGGTCCTCCATGGCAGCCATCAGCTGAGGGGTTGAGAGACATTCTGTCCAGCCCCTGCAGGGCTCTACGGTCACTGCACGCAGCAGTCCTTAGCCCAGGGTTTCTGGCAACTGCTGCTGCTCCAGCTGGGGGTCCATGCTGCATGCACAGGGTCTGCAACTGGTGGTTGGCTCTGTGGATCTTGTGCTGTGCAGGACGAGCATGTCTGGGAGTGGCCCTTTAAGGGAGTGCCTTGAGGCTTTGCTGGCTCCTTATTTTGATGGGGAGCGCTTGTGAGTGTGGACGCTCTGCATTTCCTTCCAGAGTGGCTCCTTTCGATGTTCTCCGTTGCTACTTCGACATTGAATGTCAACGGCACCAGTCCTGGAGGACGTGTAGATGATACACATTGATGTAGCCTATTTAGATGTCCTTACGTCAAAATAGGTGACTTTGATGTAGTGTGTTAGTGTAGACGTAGCTTTACTGTTTAGGGGGAGTTCTTGAACAGACAGACTGACAGATGGACAGACAGGCAGACAGACAGACGGCCACACAAATATTTAGTAGCTGAAGTATGCTTACAGCAACAGATTTACTCTCATAGTTACTATTTCAGTTTATGAATACTCTCAATGGAATGCTAACAGACAGGTAGCCATTTTAGTCTGTATTCTAACAAACAAACTGACAGGTTTTTTGGGACCTCTGTGCTATGTAACTGTCAGTCTGTACTGAAAATGTAATTGATCTGAAGAAGTGGGTCTGTCCCATGAAAGCTCATCACCTAATTAATTATTTTGTTAGTCTTCACAGTGCTACATGACTGCTGGTTTGTTCAATTTAGTGAGCAGAACTTTCCGAAGGAAATTTCAGGGCCTAGAAATAGTTAGCAACCATGACACTCATTATTTCTCATTAACTCTTTTTTTAACCCAAAGTTAATTATTTCCCAGCATATTTGATTTCTAAGGGGATATTTTCCCCCATCTACATCATTTCAGACTATTTTTGACCCAGAAGTCTTAATATAAAAGAAATATAACACCTGCATACAAAATGCAGTGTTATGTAGATTGTAAACTCTGTGTGGCTGGGTTAATGTTTTATTCTGTATTTGTACAGATTCTACCACAATGGGATTTTGGTCCATGCCTCTAGCTCCTAGGTATTTCTTCAATACAAATAAGTAATAAGTCCGTGCTTAATTACCATGTGAATTATAGGCTAAATGATAAAAATGATAAAAGCCTTGAAATGGAAACATTTTCAATACAAATGTTAATTCTGCTGTGTATAGTGTATTATTTATCCAATACCTGGGTTCCAATCAGATTTTGAAGTTCATACTCAGTGAGTTAATCGGATATAGGAGAATTTAGCTCCTGCCTTTGCTACTATTGTTTGTATGAGAGGTTATTCATTAGTGATTCACTTGGTGATATCTTTGTCTTTGTAATGGAAAATGACATACCTTAAAAAGAAATAATCAAAGTCTTACATTTTTTTTCTGAACCATGTACTATGCAGTCAAATCTATGTAGAGATTTCACCATCCAAGATTTCACTATTTTTTTCCATCTGTAGTTTTTTTTTGTTGAGGTAAGTTTTGGAAGATTTTGTTCTGTGTTTCAGTGAGACATTTGCAAACTCTGAAGCAAGTCTTCTCAGCTGGAGCTCTTTTTCTGGTCTGAGCCCCCTGTTAAGACAGAGACAGAGAATGCATAGTAATGATGCAAAGGTGAAATTTTAACTGTTAACTGCAGTGATAGAGGACACTCCCATTTGCAACAAGGGTGGTTTTTAATACGACATTCAGCTCAGTTAACAGATTTTCAAGCACACCTATGCTGCTTTGATTGTCTCAGGAACATGAGAACTGGCCACCTATGGTCCATATAGCCCTACTATGCTATTGTCTAGCCCGTATCTTCCTACTGTGATCAGTGGCAGATGTTCGGGGGAATCAACAGCACAGGGCCATTTTCAAGTGAGCCAACGGTGGTCATCTTGGTAGTTAGCATGGGGTTTCATCCCTGCTCATTTTGACTGATATCTCATTCTTTTCTTAATCCACTTATATTTTTAGCCTTCATAAAATTCCTCTGCAACAAATTCTCCCCACGTGGAGGAATAATTTTGTTAAATCTAATACCTATTAATTTAATCAGGTAACCCTTAGTTCTTACATAATATGAAGAAATAAACAGCACTTCCTGGTTCAATTTCTTCTTAGTATTTATGATTTTGCAGACCTCTATCATATTCCCAATTTAATCATCTCTCTGCTAAAATCAATAATCTGAATCTTTTAATTGTTTTTCATATGGAAGCTGATCCATTTGCCCTAATTGATTTTATTACCCTTCTCTTCACTTTTTCTAAGTCTTACATCCTTTCAGAGATGGGGCAACCACAACTGCATGCAGTATTCAAGATGTGGACATGCTATAGATTTATATAGTGGCATTATGCTATTTTTTGAGTTTTTACTTATCCTTTTCCTAGTCTTTCCTAATATTTTGTTAGCTTCTCTGACTGCTGCTGCTGCTGCTGTTGTGACGTTTTCAAAGAGCTGCCCACAATGACTCCAAGATCATTTTCTAAAGTGGCAACAGCTAATTTAGACTCCATATTTTTATGTATAATTGGGATTATGTTCTCCAATGTGCATTACTCTGAATTCATTAACATTAAATTTCATCTGCCATTTTTTGTCCATTAACCCAATCTAATGAGATCTCTTTGTAATAGTTCACAGTCCGTTTTAGACTTAAATGTCTTGAGTAATTTTGCGTTATTTGTAAATTTTGCCAGCACACACTTTACCCCTTTGTCACGTCATGGCTGTGGCTACACGTGCCCCAAACTTCGAAATGGCCATGCAAATGGCCATTTCGAAGTTTACTAATGAAGCCCTGAAATGCATATTCAGTGCTTCATTAGCATGCGGGCGGCAGCGGCGCTTCGAAATTGACGAGCCTTGCCGCCGCGCGGCACGTCCAGACGGGGCTCCTTTTCGAAAGGGCCCCGCCTACTTCGAAGTCCCCTTATTCCCATATATGCAAATGTTGAACAATATAGGTCTCAGTAGAGATTTTGGGGGTGTCCACTATTTACCTCTCTGAGCTCTTCCTGCCTTTTTTTTCATATCTTTTAACCAATTGTGGGACCAGGGGTCAATTGTGTGTCCTCTTTTTCATCATTGCTGACTTTTCTTAAGAGTTTTTAGTGGGGGACATTGCCAAAAGCTTTCTGAAAGTTCAGATACACTATATCCATGGGATCACCCTTGTACACATGCTTGTTGACATGCTCAGAGATTTTGAACAGTTTACTGATACATTAATTCCCTTTACAGAAGCTATGTTCAATATTCCCCACATATCATGTTAATCTAAGGCTGTACCTACACTACAAAAACAACTTCGAAGTTGCATACTTTGAAGTACAACTTCACAGTAAGCAACTTCAAAGTTTAGCATCTACACACCCCCTACTTTGAAGTTAAATGTCAAAGTAGGGCACTACTCCATTCCCAGGAATGGAGTAAGGACTTGGAAGTTGGGCTCCCTACTTTGCAGTTAACTTTGAAGTAAGGAAAAATGTGTGTGTTGTCTTTCTGCTGGCTATTTTGGAGTAGTACCTAACTTCAAAGTTAACTTTGACATTAGTTCCTACTGTAGACACACCCTATGTCTGTGTCTACACTTGACCTCAGTTTCAAAGGGGGCATGGTAATCAGGGCCACAGGAGATTACTAATGAAATGGTGTGGTGAATACGCAGCACTTCATTAGGCTAATGTTTCCTTGTGGCAACTTCGAAGCATCAACATTGGAAGTGCCGGCATGCATGTAGCCACAGGCACTTCGAAGTGTCCACACTTTGAAATTCCTTTACCCCTTTACTCTGGCTACACACATGCTGGCACTTCAAAGTTTGATGCTTCGAAGTTGCTGTGTGGGAAAATTAGCTTAATGAAGTGATGCACATTCACTGCAGCACATCATTAGTAATCTCCCATGGCCCTGATTACCATGCCCATTCGAAGTTGGGGGCAAGTGCAGACACAGCCTGGCTATGTTTACACAAGCACACTATGTCAAAGTAGCCTATTTCGAAGTAAGGACATCGAAATAGGTTACTTTGACACGTATCATCTACACGTCCTCCAGGGCTGGTGCCGTCGACGTTCCACGTCGAAGTAATGACAGGGAACATCGAAAGGAGCCGCCCAGAAGGAAATGCAGAGCGTCCACACACACAAGTGCTCCCTGTCAAAATAAGGAGCCAGCAAAGCCCCAAGGCACTCCCTTAAAGGGCCACTCCCAGACACACTTGCCCTGCACAGCATGAGATCCACAGAGCCAACAACCAGTTACAGACCCTGTGCACGCAGCATGGACCACAGCTGCAGCAGCAGCAGCAGCCAGAAGCCCTGGGCTAAGGGCTGCTGCACACGGTGACCATAGAGCCCCGTAGAGGCTGGACAGAGCGTCTCTCAACCCCTCAGCTGATGGCTGCCATGAAGGACCCTGCTATTTCGAAGTAGTGGGACGTGGGTCATCTACACATCTTCTGATGGGAATAGCGATTTTGTCGTCTCACAGCCTAACGTCGATTTCAAAGTTGAAATAGCACACGGAGCGTGTAGACGCTACGCATGCTATTTTGACGTAGTGCTGGCTACTTTGAAGTAGCTGGCTAGTGTAGACGCACCCCCTAAGTGTCTGATAATAGTCCTCTTCACTATATTTTCAATTATTTTCCAGGTATTGAAATTAAACTTACAGGCCTGTCAGTGCCAGAAAAACTTCTGGAACCTTTTCAAAAAGCCAACATTACATAAGCTCTCATCCATCTGAGTTCAGAGCCTGATTTAAGCAATAGCTTTCGTATCACTGTTAGTAATCCTGCAAAGTTATGTTTGAGTTCCTTCAGAAAACTTGAGTGAATGCAATCTGTTCCTGATGACTTGTTATTATTTAATTTATGGATTTGTTCCAAAATCTCTTCCACTGACTAATAAGTCTGGAATAATTCCTCATATTTGTCACCTAAAAATAATGGCTGAGGTGCAGAGCTCTACCCCGACACCTTGTACAGTGAAGACCCATTCAGATAATTTGTTTAGCTTCTCTATAATAGACTGTCATCAGGGAGCACTGCTTTTAGTACCTTGATAGTCCAATGACCTCACTTGCTGTATGCAGTCTTTCTGCTTCCGAAGATTTTAAGTAATTTCTCTTTGGTTTCCATATATTTAGCCTGCTGCTCTTCAAATTATATTTTGGCTTTCTCTTGTGAAGTTTTTGTTTCTTGTTTTCCTCAGTAGAATTTGACTTCCAGTTTTAAAGGTTTATTTTTTTTCTTTTTTTCTTTTGCCTCAAATTTTGTGTTTTATTCCATTGTCTAGCCACAGTAGCATTTTAGTGGTCTTTTTTTATTATTATTATCCTTATTTGGATGTATATGCTTAGTTTGAACCTCTATCATGTCTTTAACAGTTCTAGAACAGATGACAAGCTGTCAGTGACTGTTCCTTCTAATTGCAATTTAACTAGCTTCATTTTTGTTATTTCCTTCCTTAAGCTAAATGTTACACAGACAGACAGATTGTTTGGCATTTTCCCCATTACAAGGGTGTCAAAGTTAGTTACTGTATGATACAATACAGTACCAGGCCCACTGATGGGGGTGGGGTGTGTAAAAGGAGCAGTTGCCATGAAGCCTGTAGTTTCAATCAGGCTTGGACCTCCAGCCATGGCTACCGCTACACTGGGAGAGGCAGCAGCTGGAGGCCCATACCCTTTTGAAGTGCCACAGAAATGTTGCTCCAGCACTCCATGTGGCTATGAAGAAGGTGAGGGGCCAAGGAGTGCAGTCCAGACAGTGCTAAAGACAGACTGCCCTCGGCCCTGCCCCTTCCAGGGTTACAGAGTTTGTCCATCCTCCCACCTTACCTCTGGGCCTATGGTGGATGTCAGCCTTGCTATATAGTATAGTATAGCTTAACTGCTCAATAACAGTTTAGCCACTGGGATTGACCAGTTCAACTATATTCAGCTCCTGGACTACATCCTCTACTCTGCTCCAGAACTAAATCAACGATTGTCTCTGCCTTGGTGGGTTCCAGGATTGTTCTCTTGCAATTTTATCTCTGCATCCCATTCTCAGGTTAAATATACCGAATCAAAATGAGTATAGTTGAACTTCCCCACTACTCTCAGAGAGGTAGCCTTGTTAGTCTCTAGCATCACAGAAACAAGCAGTCCTGTAGCAACTTAAAGACTAACAGGTTTATTCATTACATAATTAGGTTTTGTGTGTAAAACTGAACAAGTGAGTCTTAACCCAAAAAACTCATTACCGTCATTAAGGTGCTAAAGGCTGTCCATTTTTACCATGTTTTCTGCCTTGGTAGCTTTTCTAATCTCTGTACACATTGTTACAGCCACTGGCTACGTCTACACTAGCATTCCTCTTTTGAAAGAGGTATGCAAATGAAGGAAATTGAAAATGCAAATGAGTCACAAATTTACATATCTGGCAACTTATTTGCATATTCTTTCTAAAGAGCTGTGTAGATGTGGCTCTTTCAAAAGTACACCCCATCTTTGAAAGAACGCTTCTTCCTAAAAAAGAGAAATAGGAAGAAGGGTTCTTTGGAAGATGGGGCTTACTTTCAAAAGAGCTGCATCTACACTGCTTTTCTTCTTTCAAAAGAAGCTCTTTAGAAAGAAGAATATGAAAACGAGGTGCCAGATATGTAAATATGTGCCTCATTTGCATTTTTAATTTCATTCCTTTGCATGTCTCTTTCAAAAGAGGAATGCTAGTGTAGACAGCCACTGTCTCCATCCTTGTAAGGTGATCAGTAATATACTCTTGTTATCCTCTTGTTCAAGCATGGACTTTCTAACTTCAGAAATTCTATGTAAATTAATATTTTTACTTCATTTGACTCAATGCTTTCTTTAACATATAGCACCATGCATCCGCAAGCACTATCTGTTCAGTCATTGCTATAAATTTTGTATTCTGAAATTACTGTATAACATTGATTTGTCCCTTTTCACGGAATTTCCATGATGCCTGTACTAAGGAGTGGTATAGAGCTGGACTGCCTCGTTGACAGATTAGGAAGTGTAGTTTAATAAAAATTGGGATTTCCCAATCAGGGAGTTTTCCAGTTACTCGCTAAACTATGACTTTTTTGTGATTATATCCTCACACAACAGGCATTTTACCTCTAATGACTTCTGGTCTTGTTCAGTTCATCTCACTTGCTTTTTTGCCATCATAGTCTGCTTCAAAGGCCGTGTCTACCCTAGCACCCCCCTTTTGAAAGGGGGATGCTAATAAGACACCTTGGATATGCTAATGAGGTGCTATCATGAATATGCAGTGCCTCATTAGCATAATGGCGGTTGTGGCGCTTCAAAAGTGCCTGTTTTGATTATACACGGTTCATGTACAAGGGGTCCTTTTCGAAAGGATGCCGCATAGTTCGAAATCCCCTTATTCCTGTTTGGTTATAGGAATAAGGTGATTTCTAAGTGTGCAGGGTCCTTTCGAAAAGGACCCCATGTAGGTGAGCCACACGCGATCAAAAAAGGCACTTTTGAAGTGCTGCAGCTGCCATTATGCTAATGAGGTGCTGCATATTCATGGCAGTGTCTCACAGTAGCATCCCCTTTTTGAAAAGGGGGTGCTAGTGTAGATATAGTCAAAGAGCCTGGATGGTCATAGTGTTTTATCTAACAAGGTGCATTCCCTCAAAAATGATAGTGTGGTCCATAGGCTAGAACACTCACAGCATGGAGCCAGGAAATCAAGAAACTAATCTTATATGGTGTTATTGACCATTAGCAGGTACCTTAATCTCTGACTCATTTTCCTTTTCAGTAAAATGAGCATAATGAAGTTTACATTCTTTTTGAAAGTGCTTTAAATTCTGGTGATTTTAACTGCGATGTAGGACCTAAAAATGTTATACTGAGCATGCTGCTGTATTATGCTACCTTATTCATAATGATTTGTAGCAGAATCCTGTTAGCTTTCAGGTCATTTTAGTATGTTATAAACTTCCTCCTGAAAAAGTGAACACTCTTGTCTCATTCAGTGGCAACATTGTCACCCGGGAGAGAGACTTCATCACATTCCTAACGTGCAAGACAGACAGTGTATTTATTGGCTAGTGAGGTCATAGCTCCAGGATTGCCAGGCTGCAAATAGATGTCAATGGGGCATTAGGTCAAGCTTCTTTTTACTTCTCTATCAAGGATCATTAGAGATGTAGGTTTGTCACAGAGGACACAGATGATACAGATTCTGTGACTTTTGGAGACCTCTGTGATTTCTGCAGCATCTCATGAATCTGGCCTGAGGCAGCAGTAGCATGAGTTTGGTGGTGGGAGGGACTCAGGGCTGGGGGTTGGAGCAGTGGAGGGGGTAAAGGCTCTGGGTGGCACTTTGTGGGGCTTCTTGGAAGCAGTGACATCCCTCTCATTCCTGTATAAGCTCTTCATGCTACCTCCAGCTATAGGCATTGATCTCAGAGCTCCCATGGTTCCCAGTTAATGGGGGTTGCAGAGCCAGCACTTAGGATGGAAAGCAGCATGCAGACCTTCAAGACCATGCCTTCAGCTAGGAGCAGAGGGAGGAGGATGTCACTACTTCTGGGGAGGCACAGAGCCAAGTAGGGAGCCCACCAGTACCATCAAACTCCCCTCCACCCTGCCCAGCAGCAGCAGTGGTTCCAGGGCATTGTCCCATACCCATGATGTTCCTAGGTCACCTCCTAAGCACCTGCAAAATCCCCTAGGCTGATTCCCAGCACTATGACACCCTGGACCCCTCTTGCCCCCACACCCAAAGTATTCCCAAGCCCTCTCCTCCCCACAAGATTTAGTCAGGAGTATATAATACGAGATATGGACAGAGCATGGGCCATGAATTTCTGTTTCTTGCACATGACTTGTCCATGACTTTTATTAAAAATAGTACCATTAAGGATCATAAATCAGGGTGTGTCTACACTTGCATTCCTCTTTTGAAAGAAGCAAATCGAAAATGCAAATGAGGTATAAATTTGCATATTCAGTGCCATATTTGCATATTCTAATTTCAAAAGAGCTTCTTTCAAAAGAAGAAAGCCTGTATAGACACTGCTCTTTTGAAAGTAAACCCATCTTTGAAAGAATCCTTCTTCCCTTTATTTAATGAGAAGAAAGATTCTTTCGAAAATGGGGTTTACTTTTGAAAAAGCAGGGTCTACACTGGCTTTCTTCTTTTGAAAGAAGCTCTTTTGATATTAGAATATGCAAATGAGGTGTAGAATATGCAAAATTACACCTTATTTGCATTTTCAATTAACCTCATTTGCATATCTCTTTCAAAAGAGGAATGCAAGTGTAGACACACCCTCAATGTTATTAAAAAAGCCTCTGTAATGTATAATTTTATAGCTATTGACATAGTTACAGTTATACACATGTTGATTTGCTTTACAAATTTACAGGGCATTAACATATGAGTATTCACATGCATTAATATACACAAAAATATACCAGACATATCATGTTGAGAAACTTTTGTTTTTTAGAAATATACTCCTGGCAGATTGCTAGTAAAATGTTAACAACAATTATTCTAGTGAACAAATATGCAATAATTATATGGTTGATATAAATTATTTGGTAATTAAACTTAAAGCTACCAAGTAATTTAAAAATTAATTAGAAAGTTACTTTCAGTTAGATCTGATAACCATGTTGCCTAGAAGACTATAAATTGTCATTTCTAAGACACTTCTTTTGAAATTTGAAAATCTGAAGTAGTTTTTGCATTTGTGCAGTTCCACTTGTCATTAGCTGACTTTCCTTTGAATGGGAAAGTGCTTTCTGGCAGCAAAATGTCTCTGTCACTACCTTTTTTGTTCTATACATTTTTTTCCTTATGCTCATTGCTGTGCAAAACGATAACCCAATTATTAGTCTGAATTATTAAAGTTCTATAATATCCTCAAATTGCATTGGATTTCTATGGTCCAACATAACACTGAGGTCCTGCTGGAAAATATACACATGCATCTTTGCTCCTGCATCTGTGCATGCCATGTATCAAGGCTGCACATACATTTGTTGTCTGCATATGTAATAACTTCTAGTAATAATCAATGAACCTCATGAGTTCCTTTTCCTGTTCGATCCACTTTTGTAACCTTATTATAAGACATTTATTAAGAAAATTAATGTGGGTTTGCAGTACAACGTTATCCAATTAGAACTTCTTTATCCCAGCTATAAAATTGATGCTGAACATCTTAAAAATTCCCTATTTTTCAGTACATTTCTACAATATAAACAGCAGATTTGTCCTCAAGGACATTCAGTATTTGCCAAGTAACTTGAAGAAAAGAAAATACACTTCAAAATATGTAGTATATTAAGCACTATCTACTCTGCAAAATGCTAAATGTAATTCCAATTTTGCTTTCCATTCCCACTGTTTTGTAACAACTTAATGGGGATGAGGAGGGGGACTTTTGGGGCAGCATTGTTCTCCCTTACCTGGGCAAATAGAGAGACTGTTTTCTTCTTTTGGAAGGGGTGGGACCATGTGAACAGATGAGGGAGAATCCTCCTGGTTGTGGCATAACAATTTTATCCCTTTTCAGATCTATACACTATATATAGAAAGAAGTCTTCATTATGTTACAAATTTTTAGATTATTTTTTTCTAGCTGTACAGTACAACATGTCCCTTGGCATCTTCATGCTGTTTCTAGTATTATATTGCAATTAGAAATGAAACTAGTATGTTGTTAGGAAGTATTTTCATGTAGCTAAAAGCATTCTTTAATAACAGTAACATTGCAATAAATCAAGTTCCACCATATCAAAAAGAATAAAAAAGCACTGCCGGACAATATTAAGTATTATATTTTGTATTGTTTAAGAGTGATTAATTAATGGTCTTTTTCAGTTTATGAATTCTTTGCTATTAAAAAACACAATATAAAATACCCATCAAATCATTTTTTGGAGTTATACCATGGAATTAACTGATAGGCTTAAAAGTGTGGTGTAGCAAAACATATATCCATACCAATTCAGGCATTTTGGTCACTCTTTCAATTTCTGTTAGTGTAGTACTTGTCAAAAACTATCAACTCCAGATTCCAGGATGAGACTGTGCCTATTAACAGTTTCTCTGTGATTAAACTCTCATTGATTTCAATGTAGTTTGAAGCAGGCATATGGTGCCAAGGCTTTCATTAAAGGCCAATATACATTTTAATAGTATAGAATAGTACATAGCATAGAATTTTATTTTGGATGTATCTGGGGTTTGTTATTTCAAGTCACAACCATGTGCCTATATTTTAAGTTATATGGAGTATTTTAATGGCTTAATGTTAATTAAAGTCACCTTGTTTTCAGTATTTAAAAAAATCTATAACTTGAGGAACATGTCAGACTGACAGCATCAGAAACTGAAGTTCTCTTTATTCATGGACCCACTACAGCAAAGAAAGGAAAATCCAAATATACATGCATTTCTCTATCAACATCTTTCAGTCCTCTGCGAGAAAGGTCACCTTGTATAGGCTAATTCAGTCTTCAGCTCTGAAAAATGTTAATCACTGGGGTCTCTGTTGACACTGTCTAAAAGGATTAGCATCCAAGATGAGGCTGGATTTTGTGATGTGACTGGTCCAACAGGGAATTCGAATGAGACCACCCACCTGTTTTGCATAAACCACTGAATAGATCTTAAATGTAATTTAGAACATTGTCACTGCATCCCTGGTAGGAAAATCAATTAATTTTATTTTTTTTCTAAATTTATCATTGGTAAGCATCTGTGACACTGTACAATGTTAGAAGAGTAATTGCAGACAAAGAAGCAAGCAGACAGCTGTGGTTTATGGCAACTTCTGTGTCAGTTTCTCAAAAAAAAGTATGAATGAACACAAATAATATAAAAATAATGATGGTATGGATTACTGAAATATGGTGACATAAAAAAACAAACAAAAAAAAAAAACCCTGTTCCATCATGGACTTGCTGGCTAAAAGAATAACTTGGATTGCCCCAAGTTCTAGCCTGAAAACAAGGGATGCATATTGGACTTGGATGTGCACTAAAGAATTGTGTATGGTTATTACTTGTACTGGGCTGACTTGAAGCCGGATCTCTCTCCCTGAAACAAAAATATTCCCTGACTCTCAGGTATCCAGGAGACAATGCATAACTGGTTAACATACAAACAGCATTTTTTTCTTGGCTCCTGCAAAAACTGCCACACAGCCAGCGAATCCCAGGAGCTCAGGCAAGTCCATTTTTTTGAAGCATTTTAGACTGAGTCTTTCAAAAATGATTTTTTTGAGAATTCCTGTCTGCATTTTTACACATTTGAAATTTCATTCTGGTACAGAGTATGGTATTAGTTCTATAAAGTTGTGGTTAGTATACTCACACCTGTTCTTGATAACTTGGTGATAAGATATGAAAGACAAGCCTTGCTTCCCCATGTTCCAAGACAGTTTGTGTCCAATTTTCTCAGTTATATAGTGGCAGGAACAGAAGCTAATGCCAACATCTATTGAGGCTAATTTAGTTTATTTAACTGACTGACTTATATCCGCATTAAACTAAGGAAAAAATAGAAAGCAAAGTTTAGAGACTAATCTTAACTCTGAACTCCTCTTCCTCCTCCTTCTTGTAAATCAGGGCACCACCACTTATATTTGCTTTGGTGATTAGGCTCTCCTTCTATGCCCAAATTTAAGTTCCTTGTCCATAGACTATTAGGGTATACTTATTTTGTAGGCTGGTATACCTATGGCATGTTTTTACATATGGATGACATGTACATACTTATGAATAGTATTAGATCATTCTCACCTATGTTGTTTCTGTTCTTCTTCTTCTGCACTTGTTAAGTTTGTGGGTATTCTTGGGAGTCCCCTATGCCATTAAAACATTTCTTTATCACCATCTGTCCAACTGAAAGGTCCTGAATATATGTAAGTTGACTTTACTATCTGGGTGAAAAGTCCCAGACAAATGTAAGCCAACTTAAATATACACCTATAAACTTACATTATAAAACAAGTAATTAAACCATATGTAAGTAAATATATGTTTAAGCAAGCAGGCAGACAGGTTAGCCCCTAGGCTACAGAGGAAACAAGACCATGAAAAGATAAGACTGAAGGGTGGGTAAATATGTGGAATTACATTAAAGGGTGAGAAGCTAGAACTTAATTTGCTGAAGGAGGAATCTGGTGAAAAGAGGAAGGATACACTTTTTGTAAAGGTGAGGAACATGTCACCTCAGGCCATTTGTGTCTTAAACTGCAAAATTCTGAAGGACACCCATATACGCAGCAGCTTTGCTTTCAGAAGGGGATGGTCTGGAAGTGAGATCTGGTGGGGATATGCTAATGAAATGTGAGGCATTTTAATCTGCACCTCGTTAGCATTTTCTGCTTTGCTCATTACCGTGTCCCTTTGAGAAGCAGGGGTGAGTGTAAACATGGCTGTTGATGTGGGTGAAGCTCTTTGCTTAGGCTGCTGAACTACAAGGTGGGAAACCTGGGTTGAGATTCCTGTTCTGCCAGCCAGAACTGCACTGCCATGGCCACTGAAAGGAGCCTGGAACTCCAGCCACGGCTGCTGGTACTTTGCCCCTTTGAAAGTTGAGGCTCAGGGGCAACTGCCCCCTTTCTCCCCATCTGGCAGCGGGCCTGATAACAATGCAGTCCACAGTCCTTTTTGTGATAAAAATGGAGCGACTTTAATTCCCTAGTGGTTGTATGTTAGATTTGTAGGAAAGCCACTTATGGTCAGAAATTGCATTTGTCCTGCAGGGATGTTTCTTTGAATACTACCTACATATTGATCTGTTCTACTAATTTTTTTTCTGAATATAATGTATTTTACAGCACATTGTCTAATATACTTATGGGCCCAGTGACCTGGTACATAAACTCTGCACTAACATGGGCGGCATTAAGGAGCTGCTTTGGGTCTGCAAGGACCCTGCTCCTTCACATCCAGGACACAGGAGGGCTGAAAAGGAGGAAAACTACATTCTGTTGGAGGCAAAGCTGAGAAAGAGAAATGCTCTTGGGTTCCTCCAGCCCCAAGGCAAGTGCTGACAACCAAAAGAGACTCTGCTCTTGCAAAAAGATGCTTTGAATCTGCTTAGCTAAAAGGGGAAGAAAGACTGAAGCATCTACTGGAGACCCAGAGGGCTCTCAAATGTGCATGACCCTTGGAAGTAAGATGGGTTGGTTTTAGTTTATATGGGTTTTATCAGTCCATCATAGCTTATTTGCCCAACAAGACTTCTCCTTCAGCCAAGTGTCACATATTGAGTCATAAATAAAAAATCTGAAAAAAAAATATTAAACATAACAACTGCTAAAAAAGAGAATGAAATTTCCCCCTGTAAAAATTTATGGGCCTGTAGTGGGGTGGCTTCTTCACTCTGACTGGAAGGGGTAAAACAGGCTATGGCAAGCCTGAACAGAGCCCTGGCCAATCAGTGAAAGGCTTACAAGAAGCCAGTGAGAAGGCAGCTTGCTGGAGTGGCTCAGCTATAAGGAACTGCTCACCAGCACAGAAACAGTTGGGTGCTGATGAGAAATAGTACTGCACTAGCTTCCAGGGAAGAAGCACTTTGGATAGATCTGTGTTGGGCAGGCCAAGAGGAGCTACAGAGGAAGTTTCAGGCTGGGTGTGCCCCAGGCTGCATCCTTGATACATGAGCCAAGAGGGTGTGAGGGGTCATGGGGAAGTCGCCCAAGGAGCGAGACAGTAGAATAGAGAGAAGTAGGGCAGGACAAGGCTGCCACCAAAGGACTCCTGGGTCAGGATACAGATTGTGGCCTTGGAGTGTGGCCTTGACAGACAGAGGCTAACCCTTGAGGTGAAGGGCTAGACTGCAACTGCAGTTGGCCACACTGGGATATAATAGCAGGAGTACTGTAGAAAAAAAAATGAGAAGTAGTTATTCCATTTTGCTCTGCACCACTAAGGTCTCAGCTGGAGTGTTGTATCCAGTTCCAGATGTGCATTTTAGGAAACCTGTTAACAAACAGGAGGAATTTCAGAGAAGACCCAAAAATGACCAAAGGACTAGAAAACATTGTATATGAGGAAAGACTGAAAAAAATCTATATTTAGTGTGGACAAGAAAAGATTGAGTGGGGATATAACAAATTTTAGATACATAAAACATTTTTATGAGGAGGGTGAAAATTTGTTCCCTTAACTTCTAAGGATAGGACAAGAAGCAATGATCTTAACCAGCGGCCAGGAAAGCTTAAGTTGGACATGAAGAAAATTTCTGTCATGTTGGAACATGTTGACTAAGGTGGCTATAGAATCTCTATCACAGGAGGCTTTGAAGAACAGGTTAATCAATCTCCTGTCAGGGATGGTGTGATTATTAGTCCTTCTTTGAGTGCAAGAGATTGAACTAGATGACCTCTTCATGTCCCTTCCTGTTCTATTATTCTATGATTCTGTACATAAGTTATCCAAACATAAGTAGGTTAGCCCATTTTGTAAGGATGGCCAAACCCACTTTGCCCATCTCATAATTAAAACCACTGAGTTATAAACTCTTAAAAATTGAATTAATCAGGGAAATATTACCCCCTAATTATGACAGCACTGTATTCGATTACTGGTTTATCTTCAAACTGCCTATAGTGGCTGACATTTGTTATTTTCCTGCATTATAACTATTTCTGGGAATGCTCTGTGGATGATCATAAAGTAAAATGTCCTCCCTTTTCTTATATGAATTAGTCAGTGAATTTTATGCAATGACTTTTCTCTCCAATGCTATGAAGGACTATTGTCACACACACAAAAAAAAACAAAACAAAAACCAAAAAACACCTCTGTGCTTCCAGAGATAATGTTATCTCTCTGTCAGCTCTTGAGCACAGTTCAATGTTATTAAAAGAATAACATATTGGTGAGATACTTATTAATCTAATTTTAGGACTGGAATTGGTGCATATCTAAGACCAACAAATTTCAGTGAAGTCTCTCAGCATGAACAAGAACTAGTAAACAATATATCAATAAGATCATTCCTTTCAATAGCAATGGATAATTTATTTATTACATACTTTATGTTAACACAAAATATAACAAATTTCTGGTGAGGCTTGTACAATTTTTTTCTAGACAAAAGTAAAAAATTTAAAATGGTATCCAGAAGTCACATACTTTTAAGGACAGATATTAAATCAATTAAGGATAAACAAAATACATTTTGAAACAACATTCCAATGATGACATATTATGTTTTTATAATTAGTAATGTAGGTCGTTAAGATACTGTAGTAGCAGCCAACTGATTGTCCCAAACAGCTCCTCTCTTTCATTCTCTAAGGAAAAGAACATAATGTCTTACCTTTCAAGCCACAGGTTCAGACATTCTAAAGCGAGAATGCACTATTCTCATCACCCTGTTTGAAACTTCCCACTTCCCCCATGCAGGACACAGAACTTCCCCAAAGTAATTCCTACATCATATATTTTAGAAGAATAAATCCATTCTTGATTTAAAAATGGTCAGTGATGGAAAACACAACCCTTGTTAAATTGTTCCATCGGTTAATTATTTTCACTATTAAAAACGGATCAGCATTCATGTTGCGCTCACCACCAGTAATCAGCCAGGACTGGGGAAGCTAATAATCCCACTAGTGGACCAAATGCAGTGATGAACCCTGGTTACATGCCACCTGAGGGACGTTGGGCCTTGTGATTTTTTTAAAGAAGACTGTTAATAATTCATACTTTATTAGTGATCTGAGTTTTTCCAGCTTCAGCTTCCACCAATTAGATCATCTTTTGCCTTTTTCTGCTGCACTGAAGAGCCCATTATTAAATATTTTTCCCAAAATAGGAATTCACAGATCATCACTTTATGGCCCTGCAATAGATATTTATGGTGTTTTTATTTTTTTAATTATTTAAAGATTTAAGTATCTACATTTACAGCTCATAGAGAAAACTCAATTATTTATAGTACTCAGTGTCCTGGTAGTAATGCTTTCTGAAACTGAAGTTTGTGGCCAAGGCACCAAAACATAAAAATACATGCATGCCCTCAGCTTGACTTCACTGGGTATGTGTGCACTAGTAATGTTAACCACATTAATTAATCATTGCAGGATCAATTAATAATTAATAAAATTAATAAAAGATCACTGCATACAAGATGAAAATCCAAAAGTATTTCAGTGACAATGATACAAAAGCAACCTTTTTCTCTTAATTGTTGTTGTTATACTTTAATTGCCTGCTAAATCTAATTTTAATGAATATTGTGCAGATGGAGAGGTAGGCAGCCAAAATACAAACATATTGCTCTGTTCCTTATTGAAGTATTATTTTGAGACAAGAATTTAAAATTGAGTAATTTAAAGGCTCAGTCTTTCAAAGTGCAGAATGCCATGAATCTCTATTGAAATTAATGACAGCTAAGATTAGACCAATTGGAACTTTACAAAGTCAGCTCAAAACCCCTGTAAATGCAAATATTTTTATGGTTACCTTTTCCAATACTGATGTACAACATGTCACAACTGGCCTCCAGGGTTAAAAGCATGAGACACCACATCTAGAAGTAAACTGCTATTATTAATTACTAGCAGATTTACCTGGCATTGCTCAGGTCCTTAATTCAATTAAAGTGTTTTTTTAAATAAAAGGGAACTATCCATGCATTTAAAACATTTTTCAAAATATACAGTATTATTTTGTGAAGATAATTAGATATTTTTATTTCAGATTTCTTTCAAAGGGGGTTGTTAAATATTGTCCATTTTGGCTTTTTTAAGTAAATTTTTAAATGGGAATTCCATCCAGTGTATTTTTTCTTTATCCGTGTAAACCCTTACCATTTCTCTGTTTTATGCCTTTTCTACAAGGTTTTCCAAGAAGCAATCCTCTTCCAGGTTCATCCTATTTTTCTGGCTCATCTTGGTTCCATTTCTGTCAACATTTGCTCAGCTATGTCAATTTTCAGGACTGAATTTGATTTGGTGATTCTCTCTCTTTTCTATTTGGTGTTAAATGAAGCAATTCCACTCTAGGCACATCCCAGTTTCCTGGCACAACCAAAGCATACCATTGATTTAAGTCAGAGGTCTGTAACCTGTGGCTTCAGAGTCACATGTGGCTCTTTAAAGACTTATTCGTGGTTCCTGATGCTGTAATTGCACAGTAAAAAAAAAAGTTAAAAAAAATCCTCCTGATTATTTTTGATAAATGGTGAATGTCTAGAAGGCCAACAATGAACAACTCATATAAAAGTAGCAAGTAATATGGGATCTCAAAGCGTTGGATAACTCTCCCTTTAAAATGTGCAGTGCATTGTGGGATATGATATGGTATCAGTGTTTGGATCATGTTGCTAATAAAGTCGTATTCACATGTACTACATCTCTTGAATTATTGAGTTTTTCACCAACTTCAAATAAATGGTTCCTCTTGATATTTTGGTTGCTGACCCCTGCTTTAAGTTATGGTAAGAGGTTCATTGTATATCAAATTTGGTGATCCTAGCTCTTACTGATTAGTAGGAGTTCTTGATGAAACAGACAAACTCTCTGAAATATACAGATATTTATTATACTAGAAGCTAGAGACCCATGAGACTGGGATCTTAATTCACTTGATATTTAGTAAGACACAGTTCCCACCACACAAGAGCTTAAATAACCTTGTCTAAATAGACAAAAGAAAGATCATTATCCTGAACTAACAGAGGGGAAACTAGTGCATCAAAAGTGAAGCAACCTGTCACTCAGGAAGTATCTGGCAGAGTTAGGACCCAGCGTGTCTCAGGCTGATGTCACTGCCTTCACCATAGAGGTCATTCCTTCCTCTCTAAAAGGTTTTGTTGTATTAATTATAATAGCAGGTGGACTAACACTATTATTTCCACTTCTACAGTTTCAGAGAGGTAGCCATGTTAGTCTGTTTCAGCAAAAACAACAAGGCATCTGCTGGCACCTTCTTATTATGGCATAAAGATGCAACTTACTTCATCAGATGCATGAAGTAAGAAGAAAAAGGAAGATAGTAGGGACACAGAGATAGGAATATTACATTGGAGCTACTTCAGTCAGGGTGGATATGATAAGGTGAGAATACCTAACAGAGAAAATTAGCTATAATGTGAAAGCCATTCCCATTCTGTATTAAGACCCACTTTGCTAATGTCAAATTTGCATATAAATTGTAAGTCAGCAGTTTCATGTTGCAGCCTGTTTTTGAAGGGTTTTTTGGTTTCTTTATTGTTTCCACTTCTACAATGCATTTATTTTAGAAAATTATTAAACAATGAAGATGCACCGACCCCAACTTTGATGACAAATTTACTGAATGATTAGATGTCATAGCTGGAAGTAGTAACAAGCTTCTATCCTGTGTGGCTCATGTACAGAAAGGAATGTGTAGCACAAGGGTTGTCAACTCCAGCACATGTACCAGGAGTGGCATGCCAGCTGCTTTTCATTGGCACATGAACCATGAGTTCAGCCCCACCCTTCCTTTTTATGCATTCGACAGCTTGTGCTGCTCACACAGGTCTCTGGAGACTGGTGCCTCTGCTGCTGGAGCTGCTGCATTTACTTGCCTGCTTCTAATCAAATACAAGCATTTCATGACTCTCTCAGAGCAGAGTCCCAGGCGAAAGCTTCAAGTGTGGGGAGAGGTGAGAATCAGTGTTCCAGGAAAGGGGGATCAGCAGAAGCCATACTTCTCCCTCAGACTCAATACAGAGCCATGGGAGAGGAGCTGGCACTTTAATCCCATCAAAGAAATCTGTCTAATTCCACCCTAATCACTCTTTGATGTCTTGGACTCAGAGCTGCTTTGGTCACTCCTGGCTGCCCTGCTCCCTAGTCTAGCAAAATCGATTGTTCTGCCAGACAAGGAATGTTGCTGAACAAGAGAGTGCTGGCCAAGAGAATATCAGCCTGTAGATGGTTAAGATATTTTGCTAAAAAGAGGTGGAATTACTCACATTATTAAACTTTGCACCTGAATAAATACCTTTCTGAAATGGGGCCTTAGCCTATAAAGTACTCCAGTTTTAACAGCTGGACCTTTCAAAGTTGCATACACTGACCTTGTTCTTTCACTTTATCTTTCTTAGGACTCTTTTCCTCCTTTCAGTCATTGCTCTTTGGGGCCACTCTTGCAGACATGAAAAAACAGCCTCCCAGCCACAGGGTTACCATATATGAATGTTCAAAAAAGAGGACACCCGGAGGGGGAGTGTATCTGTATGAGTATCTACCAATTCACATTGTATTAATGTGCTATAGTAAATACTGATGCAGATAAATGTGAATTGTTAGATACTGGTACAGATACACTCCCTCTCTGTTGTGTCCTCTTTTTGATAGCTCAAATATGGTAACCTGCACACCCACATCAATTTAAGCTTTATCTGTCCATAGTCTGACTCATTCAATAGCTTCTTCTTTGTCTGATCAAAGTTTATATCTGTTTACTATCTTTTGTGTAGTCACTTTAATTTTTTTTTCCTTATCAAGATCAAGGCAATAGACCCTTTCTCACCCTTCAAACCCAGTTTTCACCATCAGGATCTTGTGCATTAAGGGTTTCAATATTAAGCTACTTACATTATCACCAGAACTATGGTTGTTCTAAGAATGTTTTGTGTTCAGATGCTGCTCCAGCTTACAGCTACCAGTCCCTTCACACTCTACTGCTCTTTATGTCAGTTATATGGTTATCCTTATAGTTGCCATTTGCAAGTAATTAATATTACTACACTATATGACTGTGTCCACACTACAAAAATAACTTTAAAGTTGCTTACTTCAAAGTACAACTTCGAAGTAAGCAACTTTGAAGTAGAGCGTCTACACACACCCTACTTTGAAGTTAAACTTTGAAGTAGGGCACTACTGCATTCCCGGCAATGGAGTAAGGACTTTGAAGTTGGGCTCCGTACTTCAAAGCTAACTTTGAAGTAAGAGAAAATATGTGTAGACTCTCTGCTGACTACTTCGATGTAGTACCTAACTTCGAAGTTAACTTCAAAGTTGGTTCCTAGTGTAGATGCACCCTATGGCTACGTCTACACGTGCACCCAACTTCGAAATAGCTTATTTCGATGTTGCGACATCGAAATAAGCTATTTCGATGAATAACGTCTACACGTCCTCCAGGGCTGGCAACGTCGATGTTCAACTTCGACGTTGCTCAGCCCAACATCGAAATAGGCACAGCGAGGGAACGTCTACACGGCAAAGTAGCACACATCGAAATAAGGGAGCCAGGCACAGCTGCAGACAGGGTCACGGGGTGGACTCAACAGCAAGTCGCTCCCTTAAAGGGCCCCTCCCAGACACACTTTCATTAAACAGTGCAAGATACACAGAGCCAACAACTAGTTGCAGACCCTGTATATGCAGCACGGACCCCCAGCTGCAGCAGCAGCAGCCAGAAGCCCTGGGCTAAGGGCTGCTGCCCACGGTGACCACAGAGCCCCGCAAGGGCTGGAGAGAGAGTATCTCTCAACCCCCCAGCTGATGGCCGCCATGGAGGACCCCGCTATTTCGATGTTGCGGGACGCGGATCGTCTACACGTCCCTACTTCGATGTTGAACGTCGAAGTAGGGCGCTATTCCCATCCCCTCATGGGGTTAGCGACTTCGACGTCTCGCCGCCTAACGTCGATTTCAACTTCGAAATAGCGCCCAACACGTGTAGACGTGACGGGTGCTATTTCGAAGTTACTGCCGCTACTTCGAAGTAGCGTGCACGTGTAGACGCAGCCTATATGTATTAGCCAAAAGGTATAAGTGTGAAGATTTGAATGGCAACCACAGTGCTCAAAGTGACTGACTACCACTGCTGGAAGCAGGTAAAAAAGCCTCTCCCCTCATTTTCCATTAAATGTACAAACAGATTAAAGATAATTCAGTCCACATGCAGGTCTGCATAATTCCCTAGAAACTCATTTCTTACTAAATTGACACAGTACATTATGATCTGTCTGCAGTATACGGGTAGGGAGGAAAGTAGAGAACAATAGCTCACCAGCCGTTTTTTCCATCCAACTGATGGTCCTGCCACAAAAACATATGAAAAACAGCTAGTACTTATTCCCTTGATCTATAATTTGCACACCAGGGAATACAATCTCAGGGATGTATAATTTTATTTATTGTCTATACACTTATTTCTTTGCACAGTGCTGACCTATAGTCATGAACAAAGAAAAATAATACAGGAAAGTAATTGTCCAGTAAGTGTAAAGTATACATAACGTAACAGATACAATGGGACTTATTGGCTACGTCTACACTATGGAGATCTTTGTAAAGATGCTCTTCTGGAAGATATCTTCTGAAAGCACTTTTTTGAAAGAGTGCATCCACACACAAAAAAAAAAGAGTGCATCCACACACAGATCAAAAGAGTGATCTGCTCTTTCAAAGAAGAATGTCCACACAGCCCTCCTTCTTTCGAAAGAACAGGTCCAGGATCAAAAAATCAGGCCCCATGAGGACTCCTCTTTTCAAAAAAAGTGTCTGTGCAATGTCTACACATGTTTTCTTTCTAAAGAAGCTTTTGAAAGGGGTTGCTCTTCCTGAAACGAGAATGGAAGAGAGATTTCAAAAGTAGTGCCACATTTTTTCAATATACTTTTGAAAGAATGTTTTTTATGTGTAGATGCTCCACTGGATATTTCAAAACAGCCCGTCTTTTGAAAAATCTTTTGAAAGAACTTGCTAGTGTAGACATCACCACCGTCTTTTATCAGTACTTCAGACATGTAGGGACCATTTCTCTTCTCCCTCATATCCAGGCAATTCCACTGGTGTCATTAGCATAAAGTCAATCACAACAGTACTAACCTCTGTTCAAAAGTGTTAGTATTCTAGTATGGAAGAATGAGTGAATAGCAAAGAATAGCATACATACATGTAGAATGGTTGAACCAGAGAAAAAAGAAGGATATGGAGTGGAAATAAGCAATGGGGGAAAGGAAGAGATGATATAGAATTTTAAAGGCTCATGGAATAGAGCCTGTATATCCAGGGAGCACGATGGAGAGTAAGTGCTTCAGGAAGTGTCATCAAAGGGAGCCAGTGACCAAGTACCTTGTGGCCCTCTGATTGTACAGCCACTTTATAATCCTGGGGATTGACTCAGGAAGCTGTGTGGTACGGGCAGCTACACAAACTTTGATCTCCTGCGATTCAAGACTTTGCCTTATATTCTGATCTCTGGTCCCTGCTCCAAGCTTGAGTCTGACCAGGACACTAGCCCCCATTCCCTGGCTTTGGTATTATCTCTGGTCTCCAATTCTTGCCTGAATCTTTCTCTGATTACAGCCTAGTACTACCTCTGGTCTCTGGCCTCTGACTCTAGCCAAATTCAGATCCTGATTTCTGCCTTCTGATACCAGTGAGGTACTACTTCTGGTCTCTGACCCCTGTTTGACCCAACCTCTTGCTTACTATACCTGCTGTGATTCTTCTGACTCCTACTCAGCAACTATCTTCTCTAATAAGTAGACACAGTTTAGTTGCCATTGCTAGGCCAGACTTCCTACACTCCTGTCCCTTACTGGGATACTGGAAACTAGGCTGAGTAAGATTTTTGTTTACAATTGGCAACAAAATATTTATCATCCTCACAGCATTACAGAACAATACTTCCATTTCATATACTTGATACTGTGTGGTTCAGCACTTAGATTTCCGTACTCAGAGTACTGTTCATTATGGCTGCATCTACACGGGCACTCTACTTCGAAGTTGAAATCGACGTTAGGCTACGAGACGTTGAAGTCGCTAACCCCATGAGGGGATGGGAATAGCGCCCTACTTCGAAGTTGAACGTTGAAGTAGGGCACATGTAGCCGATCCGTGTCCCGCAACATTGAAATAGCGGGGTCCGCCATGGCGGCCATCAGCTGAGGGGTTGAGAGACGCTCTCTCTCCAGCCTCTGTGGGGCTCTATGGTCACCGTGTGCAGCAGCCCTTAGCCCAGGGCTTCTGGCTGCTGCTGCGGCAGCTGGGGATCCATGCTGCATGCAAAGGGTCTGCAACCAGTTGTCGGCTCTGTGGATCTTGTGTTGTTTAGTGCAACTGTGTCTGGGAGGGGCCCTTTAAGGAAGCAGCTTGCTGTAGAGTCCGCCCTGTGACCCTGTCTGCGGCTGTTCCTGGCACCCTTATTTCGATGTGTGCTACTTTGGTGTGTAGACGTTCCCTCGCAGCGCATATTTCGATGTGGTGCTGCCCAGCATCGAAGTTGAACGTCGACGTTGCCAGCCCTGGAGGACGTGTAGATGTTATTCATCGAAATAGCTTATTTCGATGTCGCTACATCGAAATAAGCTATTTCGATGTAGCGTGCACGTGTAGATGTAGCCTATGAGACAAAGATCAAACAGTACAGCATGAAGATTGCTTTGTTAACAAGCAAATAATCTCTTTGAAGTGAAAGCTTTCCACTTGCAAATAAAAACACATAATTAGAGTGGCTAAACACCTCAATAAATGGGCAACTTTCCTGCAAAAAAGAATTCAATTACCACTTATTTGACAGGAGCATATTGGGAACAAGAAAGGGCAACAGAAACCTGGATGAAAATTTAGGAGTGCAAGCAGAGTGCAAAAGCAGATTATCTTTAATTCATCTGTGATGATTCTTAGCAGTATACTTAAGCAAATTCCTATTGGCATTGATTTTAAGACACACATGATTTCTCAAAGGAGAAAGAAACCTTGTTGGTAACATGGTCTAAAGTTTCTAGAAGAAAAGTCGAACATTTTAAACCTTGCACTGAGCCATATCAGAGCCATCATATTCGTTATATAAAACTTACTAGAAAAAATGCCTTTGGTAGACTGGATTAAACAAACCTGTCAGTTTAGCAAAGATGTACAGATTGAGTTCTTTCCAGCAACAGGGAGGAAAATACTAGGAATTAAGATATTATTTATGAAATTTATAATGTGTGCAATGTTTCTGTAAACATTAAGGATATGCACGCACACACACACACACACACACACTGTTTTGTGAAAGAAATGAGGTTTCAGTATTTTTTTTTCCTTATCAGGTAGTCTGACATGAATCTTTTTCTCATTTCCTCTCCTAGGTTATAGTAACAGATTCATCCTGGGCCTGAGAAACCTCAGCACAAGCTTTTTCAATGGTGGTATGTTCCCCAAAATGTTTCTTGCTTTAAGAAATTCACATTTTTGAAAAAAAAATTCAATTCCCTTCTTCTCTGACATGCTTTTGCTTAGACACAAAACTGAGGGAAAAATTCACCATTGGTGCCACTGCACTGTTAACATTGCAATGGCCACAATTTATCTTGACTGATGCCTATGTGACCCCCTTGACAAGGAGAGAATGTCTTAGTCATGTATTTATGCTAATATGCATTAGTCACATACTTTTTACAGCAAATTCTCACTTGGTATTTTAGTATCTTTCCTCCTTTCAGTTTAATATTTGTTATTTATGGTGGTTGCTTGACAAAATGACTCTGAACGGTCAAGTATATGATGTAAAAATCTGAATCAACATAGGCTAAATGGGGACGGGGAGCGGGGGACCTGGAGAACCTATGAAAAAATAGCAGGTACTCAGCACCAACCCACAGCCTTGCAGAGCAGTCCCTACCACACAACTCTCCCACTTGCTGGTGGACATACTGATCAGATGTTCCCCCCTCTATCTCCCTGCACCACCCAGTCACCATGATCAGCTAGTCAGTGGTGTGTAAGGGGTGATGGGAGGGTGAGAGAAGATAAGAGCAAAAGAAATGGGGAAGGATGGTTCAGGGGTTTGCCCATTGGACTGTTGAGTGTGGGGTTGTGAGTTTGAAGCTTGAATAGGTCATTTAGGGCTCTGGAGCAAATAGATTTAAAAAAGAAGAAAACCTGTGAGAGATGGTGCTGTGCCTTGCCAAGAGGGTGGGGGACTGGACTCAATGACACCCCAATGTCCCTTACAGGCCTGGGAGGTGTGGATCTCTGTACATTTACTTAAAGGTGGGGGAGGCTGAGCAGGGCTGGAAAGAGATGGACTGGTGTGGTGGCAGACAGAAGTGGGTGAGGGTGAAGGTTTAGGGAAAGGAGTGAAGTGAGGGTAGAGTTTGGGTTGAGTAAACCCAAGAGAACTGTGGAAGTCTTCTAGGGAAATGTCTCCATACCTACTAATCTTTGATGCAAAGGTAATGTTACTTAGAGATAAATGGTAAAAGGGGTCACCCATACAGGGCATCCTCAAATACAGGTGAGACCAAAGAGCTGCAAGCATAAGCTGCATATTTTTGCATCTGCCCCATATCTGAACACAAGTATTTGTTCCCATAATTACTGTAGCTGAAAATTTCACATCTCTACCAAATACTTAGTAATTACAGAGCTTGTGCACCCCAGACGTATTCATCATGAAATCCTTTAAGGATCTGCCAGGTATGGTTGAAGTTAATGTTAAATAGTGTGTTTTACACACGCACAGCTTCACCTACAGCAGTATAATACAGATTACCATTCCATTACAAAAATGATTTCTTTGTTGAATGTAAGCGTAGTATGAAAATTCTGATTTACAGTTAGTGGTCTTATGCATAAACTGTTAATTCCCATAATGTCTACTAGCCTAGATACAATGGGCTTGGTTCTGAATGATTAAAGTCACTGGGAGCATTGCTGATGATTTCAGTAGGCACAAAATCCATTCTTAAGACAGCATTCCTGGAAATACTGTCTTCCAGATGCAATACTTTCAATAGGTGTCTACCTTTCTTCCATTTCATCATGCATACCTGATTCAGGGTGTCTGCAGATAAGTCATATATATGGCGGGATAAGAGGAAATACTAGCATGCACTTTAATTCACTTTAAAGCATATGAAGAAGTAACCAGGGTCCTTACAGGAATGGTGCCTATGTTGTTGGCCCTACCATTTGGAGAGAGAGTTGATTTGATACTGAATGATCTAACATAAAAATATGGAGTGATTCTTCATATTGCCTCTTAACTAATCAGTCAGCTACTTTAGATGCTGAGAGCTGACAAAAAGGCAGAAAGCTCTATAGAGCTCCACTTGTGCAAATGGCTAGTGCATAGTATTTATAAGGCATTACTGCAAAGAGATATGCTGCACCTTTATGTTCAAGCCTCACCTGGACCACTACTTTCTTGGGCAGGAGGCTGGACTCTATAACCTCCTGAAGTCTCTTCTAGCCCTAGGATTCTATTAATCTATGATTCTAAATTGTAAACATCTGATGTAAGAATATCTGCATATACAAACAAAAGACCACCTGTAGCCTCAGGCAGGGATGCTCTTGGGATTTATGGGGCCCTATGCAATACTATTAAACTGGTGCCCCTATGCCCAGTGGCAACCCAGAGCAGATTACAGATGGATGATTTTTTAAACATTTGATTTTATAAGCAGCAACACACTTGTGATAGGGTGCTGTCACACCAAGCCCTTTAGCAATGTATCCTGGTGTGTTGAGTATGCCATGGACACTCACCCTTTTGCTGTCTGGAGCTCTCCATCACCCTTTCTTGGTCTCCCCCAGCCAAGGCACAGAGTTGGGGTTACCTCCTCCTAGCAGAGCAGTGCAGACACTGATTTACTTCAGCTCAGTTTTGTACCAAGAGGGATAATCAGGAAGCTTCATTTATCTATGAAAGGGAGATAGGCATATTGGTGCCCCTCAAGTAATAATTACTTACACTGGGACTGATCATAAACAAACAGTTTTTAATAAGCGTAATCAGTAAGATTTAAGTGGATATAAGTGAAAACAGACAGAACAAAGGTAAGTCTCTAAAATTAAATGAAAAGAAAATGTATAGTTACTTCTAACTTCTCTAAGAGACTTGTTGCATACAGATGCTTACCCTAAGGAGTTGTTTTCATGTGAGGTAAAATCTCAAACCAGGGCTGTTTTTTTTTTTTTCCTGATTTGGGTCAACAGCCTTTCACAGATCTTTGCTTCATCCTAGGGAGAGACAGATTCCAAAGCAGACAGAAGACAAAAACTGGTAGCTTTTAATTGCTTAGATAGACCTTTTTATAGAGTGGGAAACCTTTGTTTCACAACCCCTCCCATCTCATGGAAAAATACTGGATCAAAATGGAAGGCATGGTCACATGTCTTTCTACCATTAACTTTCTTGTAGATTTAAAAGACAAACAAGGCTGTTTACAAGCTGTAGATTTGATAATTCTGTCACTAGTGTCGGGACATTAACATTTGTTAACACCTGTACTTTGCTAGCATATAAGAAGTAAACAATAGCCTTTTGTAACCGCACGCTTATAACTGTAGCTTAAATAAACTTGTAACTAGTTAAGCTCTGAGCCTGACCCTGCTGTTAACCCTTTTGTCACTGCAACGCAGCCAGTACAACAAAAGAACTTTAACCGTTTGGTTACCACAGCCTGGCCGTGGGTGAGAGTGCTAGGAGCTGCCTGCTCTAACAGTAAAAAACTGGGTTGCTTAGGACCCAGGGGAGTACCTCACTGCACATTACCCGGCCATGCCTTTTAAATGGCTTCTTTAAAACTTTAATGGCTCTTTCACAGGTTCAATGCATTGATTTGGTAGTCTTTGTCACCTTTAAGTTAACTAGGTCCTCTTTGGAGGAAGAAAAGCTATAGAACAGGAACAGGAAGAGGTGGTTGAACATTAGGATACAGTCATGCCCAAAATTTTCAGAGGCCCTTCACAGCTATGTATTCTGCATAGGACTAAAGATGGTCCTGGCCTCAGGGGAGAAGGCAAGAGACACACATGGTGGCAAGCAGTACAAATGCTGGCTAGAGTTTCCAGAGGAGCAGGAGGAAGTCACACGGTTGCCTCCTTTGCTCCTCAGGAGTCCTCCGGTCCACACTCACACTGCTCAATTCTTCCTGGTGAACAGGGGCTGGGGGTGGCAGCTGGAGGGTGGGGCTGGCCACAGTAGCCTTCACAGACCCCACATGGGGGATGGATGGCAGCCAGAGGATGCCCAGAAGTTCCTTTCACAATCTCTACTTGTCTCCTCACCCCCTTTTAATTAAATTGCCCTTTTCTCAAGTACTAGCATTCAAGGTTAACTCTCCCTCCCTCATTTCTACTATCTTTCATTGACAATATACAATAATTCAGCTACTTTATGAGATAAATAAGCTTTTGTGATTTATGCTGGAAACCTAACTGCCATTTGTAGCTTTGCTTCTATAGTTCCAAACAACTGACTTACAAACAAACTTTTGGAACAATACATTCGTAAGTTGTGAAAGTCTTATATGGCACCCAGCTGCAATAAAGCCCTAATGCACAGCACTTAGAGCTCTTTTAGATTCGCAACTTACAGTTTAGTTTTGGCATTCTAATGGGTATAGTAATATAAGCTCTGTACATAGTCTAGTCTTCTTGTAATTTGTTTTAGTACATCTAAATCATGTATAAATAAGCTGTAGAGCACTGTAAAGAAAAAGCTATTGCCCCTTGACTACCAATGAAGTGTTTATAATTGAACACCAGTCTTACTTGATCACTTTAAAATTCCCCTTCCATCAGGCAAAATCCAGTTCAACACCTAATTAATTAGTTTAATCAATTTGAAAACTTAACTGATGACTTTTAAGACAACAGATCATCAACTTATTTGTGCATAAAGCATAGGTAAAACAGATAAAGCAGGATAGGATATTGAATGATTACTCAGTCCAGAGTGCAGGTTAAATGTTTCTGTCATATCAGGTCAATGCTGGTTCAGCTCTATAGATCCTCTGCTGCTCTATGTAAGGTCAGTAATTAGCACTTTTTAATGTATACTCTAGCCTATATTTGATATATTTTATACAACATATATGCTGTATTTTCATGATCACAGAAAACCCTTTTCTGGATTGGGTTACATTTTTATTAGTACACCTTGGTCACACATTCCTTCACTCATATTCTAAATACCCTTGCCATGGTCCTGGTTTTGTAATATTTAGCTATTTTTGTAGACTTCTCTTATTATCACATTTTGTTGATATGTAACAGTCTTGGGTGTTTTCTCTTTGTAGGAAGCCTACTTGCACACCTTCTTTAGTTCTTTCTGCAACCCTCCAATACTTCAATGCTCTAACACTGTTAAGTACAGATTCATGCACAAATTGTGACAGAGAAACATAACGTATTACATGCTTACCAGTACTCTGTTGCCTCCAGCAAAGCTGTACTAGAAGGTCATTCTTAATGTATAATGCTGAAATATGTACATTTGCTCTACTTGTGTCTTCACAGAAAAGCTTCAATAAAGTTCTAAAAAGCTAAACTTGTAAAAAGAGACACCAGATAAAAAATATTTCACAAAAAAATCCAGTGCTAAAAATTAAAGGTGATTTGATATGGTATAAAAGAATTGTGTTGTTGCTTATTTATTTAATCTTAAAGAGGAGATGCTACTAGTCTTATTTTTCACTTTTACACATTTTTCTCATTATGAGAAGGAAATATGAATATGCAAATTATATTTTCTTCAGTTGGCAGAACAATATGCATAATGCATGATCAACTTTACAGCCAATTAATCCCATCATTTATCAACTATTGGAAATAGACAACACTAACAAGTTATTACTTGAACTAACAATACGCTATTTGTGGTAACTGAATTTATTAAAAATCCTAACTAGCAGTCTCTGAAGACACATTAGCTATGTCTACTCTAAAGCATGTTTTCAAAAGGGCACTTTTCGAATATGATGAATCGAGACATGCCCTTTCGAAATATAGCTTCCACACACGAGCAGGGGCTGGCGCCATTGAACTACCCTTTCGAAAGGGCTTTCTGCTCTTTCAAAAGATGGTGTCTACACTGTCCCAAGCTCTCTTTCAAAAGAAAGGGCCAAGAAACACTGCGGATGGGATTGCATGGCAGACAAGCCCATCTGGGGCCACAGCCAGCTGCTTCTTTAAAGGGCTCCTCCCCAACACCCTCACCCTGCACAGCATGAGGCCTTTGAAGCTGCCAGAAGCCCAGCAGATGCCAGTGCTCACAGGGCTATACAGCAGCAGCTGCTGGAGCTCCCGCTGGCTGCCGCCTGTGGCATGGTCACCCTGCTGTCCACAGTAGTGTCAGCCGTCCTGCACCTCCTGCTGGGGGCCACTGCCCGGCATGGCTGTGGACACCCCACACCCGTGCCTCCTCCAGCACCCCCACCCCTGGGTGCTCTGCTGACTCTGGAACTACCCCACTAGCTCTGAGTGGTGGGAGCACCTGGTCATGGGCGAATGGGACACCAACAGGTGGCTCCATAATTTTTGAACGTGGAGGCAGACCTTCCTGGAGCTCTGCCAGCAGCTGGCCCCTGCCCTGAGACACCAGGACACCCAGGTTTGGCACATCCTCCCCATAGAGAAGGTCTAATCCACACAGCTACTGTTCCATGGGCCACCAGTTTGGCCAAGGCCACATACAGGGCTGTCATCATTTAGGTAAGGAAGACTGGACCACACACACACCCAGGGGAGGGGGAGCCCAGGAAAGGAGGCCCATTGGTGACCAGGAGCCAGGGGTGGGACCTGGGGGTGGGAGGGTCTGGGGGAATGTAGGTGGGGAGACTGGAGGGGCCTGGGGTCAGGAGGGTCAGGGGGGCCTTGCCCTCCCTCCAATGCAGGTGGTTTGTGCACTGAACACAATGGTACTCCAGAGGGTGATCTGCTTGGGGAACCTGGACATGGCCATTGCTGGCTTTGCAGTGCTCTGATTCCCAAATGTTTTGGTGCCCTCAGTGGCACCCATTTCCCAATCCACAGCTCGGAACACAGTGGGGACCAACATACAACAGGAAAGTGTTCCACTCCATGCTCCTGCAGGCCATGGTGGACAGCAGGGGCCGGTTCCAGGACATCTACACAGGTTGGCCTGGCTTCACCCATGACACATGGGTCTTCAGGTACTCCAGGCTGTGCTACCACATGGAGGCAGGGACATACATCCTCCAGAGGGAGATCCCGCTTAGGGACACCATGGTGCCCCTTTGCATGGTGGCAGATGCTGCCTATCCCCTCCAGGCCTGGCTCATGTGGTCCTATATGGGCCAGGACACCCCACCCCCAGCCAGGATCACTTCAGTGCTCAGCTCAACCATGCTTTCAATGTGGTCGAGTGCACCTTCAGGCTCTTGAAGGGCTGGTGGTGCTGTCTCCTGGCACACCTGTGCAGACTTATAATAGATAATGTAGACTTACAGTTTTGTAGATTTTTGTTATATTATTAAATACTTTGTTACGACTTTCTGATAGGTAACATATACATTCTTTGTTACTCTGTTTACTCTGTAATATGTTAAATTGTAACACACATTCTTTGTTTGTGCCATGGTGCAATTATGTAAATGTACACCTGTGTGTGTGAATGAGAGGAAGAATGGACATGAAAGGGCTTCAATACCTAGAATATCAGAAGTGGAGACCAGGACTTTGGGTAAACCAAAACAAGGCATATTGATTACCTCAAAGTTGGAGGCAGGCACCCCTTTTTTGATGAAAAATATATAAGGACTTTCCCAAGAGACCAACACCTTTGGGCCATCAGCATGCAAGGCAACACCCAGATCAGGTCACACCAAGAATAACTGCTGGAAATGCTGGGAACTGTTTAACAGTTTGAGATGCAGGTTGCTGTTTGAAATGCTGATTGATTGAATAAGGCCTGATAAAGTGAAACACATGGACTTGTATGAGGGAAAAATCCTATAAAGAATGGGGTCTCTTGCTTTAGTTTTTAGGGTCTGTCCTGCTACAACATGGAGCACCAGTCCTGACAGAAAGAACTTGGCTCAACTCCCCACATTCCTGATCCATCTGGCCAGTAGATCAGGGTGGGCAACAGACTGGTAACTATAACATCAGTGGGATGGGGTGGGTATGTGTGTCTGTGTGTCTGTGTCTTTGTCTGAAAGCATATGCTGCTTTGCCTATATTGTTTAATAAATGTGGCATGGTGCCTTTCCCCCCTAAAACAGATCCTGTGTGCTTCTTTTAAGCATAACACCTGGAGGTGAGCCTCCTGAATGTCCCCCAAGTGGTAGGCACTTGCTGCACTTTCCATAATATTGTTGAGACCAAGGGGGAGGCTTTCGTCCCGGGGTGGACAGCCAAGCCCAGCCTGGGCTACCCACAGCCAGCTGCTGCCCCTAGCCACCAGGTCCACTAGGACATGGTCCATGTATGGGAGACCCTGCATGAGCACTTTGACCAGGGTCCCCAATTAGTGCAGCCCTGGCCACCCCCAGCAGGTCCACCACACACTCCCATCTACCCCCCACATACACACCCATCACCACTCCCTCTACACACACATTCCCACTGAGCACACAGCACACAGGAATGCAGGGTAAATAAAGTATATACTCCTTATAATAAAACCATATAGTTATTAACTTGAATGCATAACAGAACCACTGAATGTTTTACTCAGAGAAGGGGGATGAAATATTTACACAAGGAAGAGGGGTGAACTATCTACACAGGGAAGGGGGTGAACTATTTACACGGGGAAGAAGACTTCGGTGGTCCACATGGGGGGTTCTTACTGCAGGGCAGGGGTCCCTGGCAGGGCTGGTATGGAGTGGGGAGGATGGGGAGGTAGGGCTGGGGATCTGCCTTAGCCAGGGGCCTTTCCAGTGGGGCTGGCGATTGGGGCCACAGCAGGGGGCACTGTGGAAGGGGTGTTGGGATGGGGCAGCTAAGCTGGAAGCTCCCTGAAGGTGCCCATCACATCCCTCAAGCTGCTCATCAGTTCCTCCCGGCCTCCCAGTGCCAGGTGGCTTCACCCTCCTCCAGGCAGATGCACTGCTCTGCTACCTCCACCTGGTGCCTGACAGAGACAGCAAGCTGGAGATCCTCTGTGGCTCCCTCTGCCCCTCCTGGAGTGGAAGCAACCTGGTGCCAGTGGTGGAGCTGCCTTGTTGCTGTCTCTCACCTCCAGGGGGTTGTCCAGCACCACAGAGGGTGTGGGCTCTCGTGGCCCTCTGATGGCTGCCCCCTGGCCACAACCCCCATACCCCCAGTGGGCAGAGGGTCCCCATCCCCTGTCTGATGGCAGGGTGTACCTGGCAGACTATGTTGGCAGAGAGGGTCCGCAGTCCCCTGGAGGTGGCCCCCTTGTGTGGTCCAGCCCTGCCCACCCCATGCCCCTGGGAGCGGGCTGCAGCACGATGCATGGGAGCAGGTGCTGAAGGCTACTGGCAGCCATGATACCATCCCAACCACCACAGCCCAATTGGATGGTGGCTGGCCAGGGTCTGCTGGGCACGTGGGGTCCTCAGGTGGGTATGAAGCCCCCTCTCTGTGATCTGGGCTGTGTGCCCTGCTGGCTACTTACCTGAGGTACATTGCTGAGGTTTGGGGATGCCTGGGTGGCTGATGCACAGCTAGAGGTGCAGGAGGGGAGATGGATCACCAGCTCACCCTCCTCACTGGACCACTCAGTGGCTGGGTCCAGCTCTGGCCCTGGTGTGGTGGTGCTGGCTGCAGGTCCTGTCTCATCACCATCCTCATGCTGGGGCTCCTTGGTGAAGTTGTCAAGGATGGTGGGCAGGCAGGTGGTGTTCTGGTGCTCCAGGAGACCCCACAGCTCTTTATAAAAGGGGCGTTGAAATGGGCACTGTCCTGACCAGCTGGCTGAGTCTCTAGCCTGGGCGCATCCCTGCCACAACTTCTTCACATTGCTCCTGAGCTGGTCAGGAGTGAGTATAAGGTGGCTCCAGATGGACAGGCCCTTGGCCAGCCGAGTGAAAGCAGCTGCATTCTGCTGCTTTGTGCCCATCTCCCACAGGACCTCCTCTTAGTGCCAGAGGCCCAGGAGGTCCCGGAGCTCATGCTCTGTCCAGGAAAAGTAGGAAAACCCTTTATTCTAAAGGATGTGTGGCAACACTAATATTCCTGCTGAGCTTAACGCTTAGTAGCATGTTGTAGAACATATAGAACAAGTTGGAGTCCTCACTCAGGAAGTCAGTGGGGACCTTCTTCTCATTACCCCTAATTATCTTAAATTCTTGAGGGCTACTGAATTGAGTAAGGCCTGAAGAATTGATTCTTTCCTGTACAATTGGAGTAATAGACTGAAGGGGAGTTTCATTACTTACCTATATGAAAAAAAGTCAATGATCAATGTCAATCAGTAAAGGGTTTTAAAATGGCCTCAGTATACAGGATAGCAAAACATGTCTATAATGTGGAAACAAGAATTGAAAACAGGAAATGCAGGTAACATTTGTTTTAGTCATACATTAGATACCATTGTTTGGCTGCAAAGATAAAAAACATCACAGAAAAATGAAATAATGACAAAGGAATAAAAACTTCCACTGAAAAGCCTTTGTTCTATGTAGAAAATGAAAGTTTGAATCAGCCTTTTATCCTTTAGAACAGGGTGAGCAAACTTTCTACATTGGACCCCACTTTTCTTCCTTGCAGTTAGCAGGAGGCTCCCTCGCAACCAATCTAATGTAATCCAAACATGCAATTTTCAATTATGTTCATAGAGAGAGAGAGAGAGAGAGAGAGAAAAAAATTAAACTTTTGACACAAAAATGGGAATACACATACATAAAGAGTAACATATTTCAATATTTTAAGGAAACGGATGAGCCTCAGACCCAGCAGCCAATCGTGCCGTGCCCCCCTTATGAAATTTCATATCTGCCCCCCATTTTGCTCATCCCTGCTTTAGAAGACAAAATGGTTACTTTGCAATATATTGATCTGTGTCTTTCAGATTATCCATTAAACATTAAGTTCCTGTCACCTCCACATGGAAGTTAAAGATCTCATATTACTTTAGCTTAAATAATGTGTTTCATTCAATATTATGATCAAATTTGATCCTTACAACCTCTTTTGTATAGCACGCTCTGTAATTGCTGGCTAGCATCATACATCTTTTCTCTTGATTAATTTTTAAAAAATCCATATGCATGGAAATATTATCCCTTCCACTGGCCAGAAGCCCAAGATGGATAATATGTAGTCTCAAACTTGTGATACATTTAAGATTTAGGGAACTCTGTACTGCTGTGAAGGGGAGTTCTTCCAGTCATCCAATATGATATATGACTTATTTCTGGCACTGGACTGCTAGAAAATATCAGAGCTAAAAATCATGTGCAGAAAATTATTTTAAGCACTTCTTGGCACTCTGTAGTTATTTATTTCCCTTTAGAGGCATGCACAGATAGATTCTTGTTTCATGTGTCTATTGAATAGCCTAGCTTACTGGTATAATTTACACTGCCTTTCCATTTATGGCCATGTGCAACTATTTTCCAAACCATTTACACCATCATTTCTCTCACTGATTTTTTCAGATGTTTGGAAGCGGTTGTACAAATACAAAACAAAGCTCTTGGTCAAGGAAATAAAAAGTATCTGAAGGTGGGCATCTTCTGCAAAAAAAATCAAAAATTTTTGCGAGCATACCTAAAGGATATGCAAGAAATTAAAATGTAATTTTGAGGTGGAAGAAGATGGGAATGACTACATTATTTATTTTATGAGACTCATGGATATCTATTATCTATTACAGAAAGTTTACAATTGTTTAAATAGATTTTTTTCATCACATATTCACCTAATGTTTCCCTGGTTGTTCATATTAAACAAAGGAATTATTGGAAGTGACAATTATGTATCAAGAAAGACAGGTAGACACATACACACAAAGATGACAGATTTGGAAGTTTATAGTTATTTTAGCTGAAGACAGGGTCATCTCATCCATGCTTTGCTAAGTGAGAATTGTTTCTGATGATGCATTTTCTAGTGTTTTGTGCACATTCCTTTTTTTTCTTTTTTCTTTTTTTTGCCTAAGCAACTAAATGGTTAGGTTCTGCCACTTTACTCTAAACATTTTTTTTTTCATATTTTAACAGAATCACCACAGAGGTTGTATCTTTCTGATAACAAACCTGCATTTTCTTTCCTTACTCTCATCTCATTATGCCTAATTATTTTCAAGTCGTATGGAGAAGACAACAAGAATGCAGCAGACATGTCTGCCCTGTACTGTTTCTCCATGCTAGTTTCCACACCTGGTCCATATTATCGGTGAGCAAATGCCTTCTACCAGCATCTCTTGGTGCCTGTGTGGAATGACATGGTGATCTTAGTTCACTTAACAAATAGAACAATGGCAGGTGTGGCACACAGTCACTGAAGTGGAGGACACTGAAAGTTAGTGTCCCTACTCTGAAGTCTTTTCTATTTTCTCCTAACTGAGAGAAGGCAAATGGTAGTACTGAGCAAAGGCTCGTCTTCCAGAAAATTCTTTCCACACATGGTGCTGCAGGATTCCATACCATTCCCTCTCCTGTTCAGTGTGAATATGAAGCTGCCACAGAAGGTATGGTTATTTCCAGAGAATGTTAGCAGCCAAGGCAGCTCTTTCCACATCATTGTGATAGCTGCAAAGCCACATTTCCATACACAACTCAGAAAAGAGGGACAGATAGAGTAAATTTTGAGAAGAAGCACGGTAGCTTTGTTTAGGACCCATAGTGCACTCAGAGAGCAAACAGACTGATGGATTTGCAAAATGAGTGAGTTTTACAAGTGGAGATCCTCTTCTGAGAATTCTCCACTGAGAATGAGTATCACAAATCATTTATAGTCATACAATGTCTTACTGTGAAAGAACTTACACTGATTTTTCTTGTCAAACTTCCTCTACAATAACAAATGAACGGCTGAAATCACAAGATGTTATAACTTGGACCATGCGCCAGAATCTGGAAAAGGATTCACCAAAATAAATAATAGTCTGAATTCTGGATGAAACCAGAATCATATAATGAAGGTGTGATCTAACCCAGCATCTTAATTTGTATGTGTGTATTTTTTCAGGTATATCACATTTAATCAAATCCAGTTAGGAACAGCAATATTTTTAAAAGCTCACCCTCAGCAATAATTTTAGCACAATTTCTACTTTCTACAGATATGGCATACATGCCCTAAGTCCTTTCCCCCATTATATGAGAATAATTTAAATTCCATATTCAGCACTCGCTGTTATATAACACATCTATTTAAATTGAATTAATATGCCATCCAAATGACCAGGTGTTCTTCTATTTGACTCACTGTTCTGCCAAAATAAAGCCTCTGTTTTTTGTTGTGTAAACACAGCCCAAGTGAGCGAGCCTACCCTGATCTCACCAGCACTGATCCAATGGCCAATCTGTACTTATGTCTTATCTAAAACACATTCCTCATGGTTATGGCATGTAAGCCAGTGACTGTGCAGTAATTTGGATCTTCTCTACACACAGGTGGGAATTCCATTCTCTTGGTTTTTTCTGTGCTTAAAAATTAGTTTTGCTGAGACCATTTGTTTTCTGTTTTGCCCAAAACATTCCAAATTCCTTCACAAAATGCCAGAATGAAAAAAATCAGTACTTTTTGGACCAACAGCAGAAAATTATTTAAATTATCTCATTTTGATCTTTAATTTGATTTGGGCATCACCATACATTGTGTAATTATACACTAAAATCTCTGTTATCTGACATGTTGAGGGAATGTGGGGAGGTGCTGTTTAATCAAATATTCTGGTTAACACAGTTATATGTTACCAATGGAATACCAATTTTCACATAATTAGAATATAGCAAAATTAATAAAGCAGTGTTTCTCAACCAGTGGTATGTGTACTCTGGGGAGTACACTGAGGTCTTCCAGGGAGTACATCAACTCATTTAGATATTTGCCTAGTTTTACAATAGGCTACCAAAAAAAAAAAAAAGCACACTAGTAAAGGGACTACAATCTAAAAGTTCATTCATACAGTGACTTGTTCCTGCTGCTTGATATGCCTTACGCGGACATGTAAGTACGATATTTCTACGCCAATTCATTTACTTGATAATAAGATGGTAGAAAATGAGCAAGTTTTTAGTAGGAGTCTTCTGTGATATTTTTGCATGTTTCTTGTAAGTAAGTAGTTTTTAAGGGAGGTGTAACTTGGTGGTATGCAAAACAAATTTGACTCCTGAAAAGGACACAGTGATCTCGAAAGTTTGAATCGCACTTGTTTCAAGACCTCAGACCAGTTTAGCACCAAGTTTCTCAACCAGTAGTACTTGTACCCTTAGGAGTATACAAGAGAAGTTTGGGGATACTTATAATTTTTTAAAAGGGATACTCTATAAAAAAAGTTTATAAACACTGTAATAAAGTATAAAATAGTACATAGAAACTCACCAGTTCAGTTCTAGTACTGTACTGCAAAGTGGTTGGTTTCTTGAAGCACTGGGTATATACAGATAAAGTTTTCTCTGCAGCAAGTTATCTTACGACACTACATATCACTGGGGGCAACATACGGTGTACATCCACATAACTAAAAATACACAAGACTAAAACTATGCCGCACCTAATTTAATTTTTCTTTGATGTCACTTTAGGATCTTACAGTGCCTCAGGGTCATCGTTATCAACATCAGTTATCACTGCAGAAGTTGTAGGAGACAGGGCTGAATTTTTAATGACCTTATGTCACATCCCAGAAGCTGCCTTTTGAAATAAATCCTTGATTGCTGCTTGCTTACTTTCTTCCGGGTGTTTTACATAAAAGTAGAGTGTGGAATGTGCAATTGCATAACAGGCTTGGCATTACAGTGGTCCCAGTCAATAGACTGAAGATTTGTGTTGGGAAATATCAGAAATGTCAGTTAACTGAACTTTCTGATAAACTGAGTGTTGAATTATGGAGCTTTCACTGCACTACACCTCATAATGGAGAAGCTGTACTTCAGTCACAGGAAAAATATAATTGCCAAATTTAAAATCCAGGGAGTGAGAAGTAAAGATTGCCAGGTATTCAGTACATTCGGGTTACATAATGATGAAAAAGAGGCACTGAACCTTTTCTCACTCCACACGCACTCATACATCCACCCATTTTCAAGAATGAGGGAGGCCTGGCACTCTGCTACCTTCCAGTGTTAGTTTTCAGGATGTGGAGTCTTTCCACTGGGGTCTCATTCATCTTCAGCAAACCATCTCAAATAGTCTACTCATTATTGCATTGCAGAGTTTCTTTCCAATTTTAAACTGAGAACTAGTGGAGGAATTACAGGTCCTGCTGCAACAAAACAGAGGAGGCAGTTCCCTGGCTTCTCTCTAAAGATGAAAGGCAGAGGGAAAGACTGACAATGCAAGAGTGCAGAAAACCAGCATCACAAGCCAGCAAACCTTGATACTCACCAGAAATACAAGAATAGGGCATTCAGGCAATAGTACCAGTTGGAAGACACCAACATATTTATTTAGCTACAATGCTGAACTCAGAGATATGAGAATTTTTTCTATAAAAATGACATACAGTCTGATTTATGGGGAATGTAATTTCCCTCCCATACTTTATAAAGTGGAAAAGGAGAATGCAGGTTGAATCCCTCTAGTCTGGCACTCTCTTGTCTGGCAACTTCTGTAATCTGTTCACGGAAGAAGGGTCTGATTTGTGGAACACAACCACCTTCCCTAGCTGTCAGGCTAGTCTGGCCAGTGCATTAGATACAAAGGTGGGAATCTCTAAGCTTTACCAAAGAGCTAGGCTCCTGGGAGAAGGACTGGGGAATCCAGGGCTATTACTTTGTATGAGGTAGAAGCTGGGCATCTTCAGTTTCACACCTGGGACAATTTTGATGTTCATTAATAACAAACCAGTGAATGAAAAAAAGAATAAAACTTTAATAAAACAAACTGAAGAGCCTCTTTGATGAACTGCTGCAACCATTCTCTCCATGTTGGGAGGGGTTGTGACTACTTTGGAGGATAGGGTCATAATTCAAAATGATCTGGATAAATTGGAGAAATGGTCTGAGGTAAACAGGATGAAGTTTAATAAGGACAAATGTAAAGTGCTCCACTTAGGAAGGAACAATCAGTTTCACACATACAGAATGGGGAGAGACTGTCTAGGAACGACTACAGCAGAAAGGGATCTAGGGATTATGGTGGACCACAAGCTAAATATGAGTCAACAGTGTGATGCTGTTGCGAAAAAAGCAAACATGATTCTGGGAGGCATTAACAGGTGTGTTGTGAACAAGACACGAGAAGTCATTCTTCCGCTCTACTCTGTGCTGGTTAGGCCTCAGCTGGAGTATTGTGTCCAGTTCTGGGCACCGCAGTTCAAAAAAGATGTGGAGAAACTAGAGAGGGTCCAGAGAAGACTGACAAGAATGATTAAAGGTCTAGAGAATGTGACCTATGAAAAAAGGTTGAAAGAATTGGGTTTGTTTAGTTTGGAAAAGAGAAGATTGAGGGGAGACATGATAGCAGTTTTCAGGTATTTAAAAGGGAGTCAAAAGGAGGAAGGAGAAAACTTGTTCTCCTTGGCCTCTGAGGATAGAACAAGAGGCAACAGGCTTAAACTGCAGCAAGGAAGGTTTAGGTTGGACACTGGGAAGACGTTCCTAACTCTCAGGGTGGTCAAACAGTGGGTTAAATTGCCAAGGGAGGTTGTGGAATCTCCATCGCTGGAGATATTTAAGAACAGGTTAGATACATGTCTATCAGGGGTGGTTTAGGTAGTACTTGGTCCTGCTTTGGGGCAGGGGGCTGGACTGGATGGACTCTCGAGGTCCCTTCCAGTCCTAGTGTTCTATGATTCTATGATTCTATGACACATCTCCAAGTCCTATACTCATAGGCCATTTCTACACAGGCAAGATGTTCCGGAAGAATGGTGCCTTCTTCCAGAAGATCTGAGGAGTGTCTACACATGCAAGATTCTCTTTCGGATTTCTTCCGGAAGAAGATGCACCCTCTTCCGGATTCTGTATTCCTTTTCAGAATCAGGAAGATGACCTTCTTCTGGAGGCAGCCTCCTGGAGAGCGGGGCCACTCTAGACACTCCCAGTGAGCCTCTATGGTCCCCAGGTCCTTGCAGCCATTAAAGCTGCAAGAACCTGGAGACCCCGTGGTAGCAAGCTGAGAGTGTGAGATAGGCAGCATGTGCAGGGCTGCCTGCCACACTCACCTGAGGCCCCACAGTGCCCAGTGAGTCCCTACCCACAGGGATAGCTAGACAGCCATCACCCTGCACTGCCCAGGGAAGCCCCAGGAACACGGATGAGGGCAGCCAGGACTCTGACCAGGCTCCAAAATGGAAGGCCCCCTCCTGGACTGAGCCAGAGCTCCAGGACCTCCTGGGGCCCCTGCATTCGTCCACCTCACCCAGGGCCTGGCTGCCCATGGCCACCCCTCCCAGACACCAGAGCAGGTCAGGTTCAAGGTGAAGGAGCTGCAGCAGGGGTACATACAGGCCCAGGAAAGCACCCGCAGGTATGTCTGTGCCCCTGCCAGCTGCCCCTTCTACCAGGAACTGCGGGACCTCCTGGCTGCGGACGATGCCTCCCCACCCCACATCACTGTGGAGACAGCCACAACCAAGCCCCCTGCCGCACCAGAAGAGGAGGACGAGGGACCCGCCACTGTGAACGTCCCTTGATTAAGGCCCCCCAACATTTCTGCCCCAGTCTCCATCCAGGTTTAGGTGACCCTGTCCCCTTACTCCCATGTATATAGTTCACTCCCTATCAGGTTTTGGTTGTTATTTTTATTATTCACCATTTACTATTTACATTGTTCACAGTTGTTACTGGTTGAGGGTTAAATATACGTTAGCATTCAGCACTCCCTGTGTCCCTGATTACTGTGGGGGAGGGTGTGGGGTTGGGGGGTGTGGGGTGTGTGTGTGTCAGGGAGAACTGTGGGGAGGGTTGCGGGGGTTAGTAGTCCCTTTGGCTGAATGCCTCCCTAAGTGCCTCCTCGATCCGGAGCCCATCACGGTCAAGCCACTGGTTGGGGGCCACAGTGGGCTGCTGGTAGCAGGGGGGCCAGCTCCGCCATCCAGCCTGGGGGCAGGGTCCCCTCACATGCCTCAATGAGGTTGTGGAGAGCGCAGCAGGCAGCTACAACCTGTGGGATGTTCTCCACCCCCACATCGAGGTGCGTGAGCAGACACCTGAACTGCATCTTCAGACAGCAGAAAGTGCACTCGACTGGATACTCGGCCTTTGTGAGCAGGATGTTAAACAACTCCTGGGACGGTGTGGGGTGGCCCATGTATGGGTGCATCAACCAGGGCTGGAGTGGGTAGGCTGGGTCGCCCACGAGGCAAAGAGGCATCATGATGTTCCCAACGGTGCGCTCCTGCTGAGGCGTGAATGTCCTGGCCTCCATCCTGCGGAATGGGGCGGAATTCTGCAGGATCTGTGCGTCATGTGCCCTGCCCAGCTGGCCAACATTAATGTTCGTGAACTTCCCACGGGCATCCACCACCGCCTGGAGCACGATGGAGTGCTACCCCTTGTGGTTGATGTACCAGCTGCCACTGTGGTCTGGGGCGCTGATGGGCATATGTGTCCCATCGATCACCCCAAAGCACTGGGGGAACCCAAGCATGGCAAAGCCCTCAATGACTGTGTTCAGGTCCCTGATGCTCACCAGCCGCCGCACCAGCACTTGGTTGATGGCTTTCATGACCTACAGGGGAATGGGCACACTCATGGGCATACACAGAGGGGTCCCTGCCCCCACTCCCCTTCCACCCCCTCCCTCACTACTGGGCCCCCCCACTGAGGGACCCCTCCAGCAGTGGCCATGAGGTATCCCTTCTGGGCTAGGCCTATCCGCCCCCCGCCAGCCCTGCTCCCTCCCAATCAGCGCTTGGGGTCCCCCAAACCTGCCAGCCCTCTCTCTCCTGCGAGTGGGGCAGGGTCTGTGGCAGGGCTTACCTGGAGGATGACGGCCCCGACAGTGGGTGTGCCCACACTGAACTGCTGCCTGATGGATCGGTAGCTGCCTGGGGTGGCCAGTTTCCAGATGGTGATGTCCATGCGCTTCTCCAGGGAGAAGGCCGGCCTCATCCAGGTATCCTGGCGTCATAGCATGGAGGCAAGCCAGCTGCAGATCTCGAGGAAGGTATCTTTCTTCATCTGCAGGTTCTAGTGCCAGCGGTCAATGTCCCACTCCCCCATGATGACCCTGTCCCATCAGTCAGTGCTGGTGGCATACGTCCAGATGTGCTGGACCGATTGGAGGGGGCCCAGCAGGGGCAGTGGGGGTGCAGGACCCACAAGCCTGGGCCTCTGTTCCACAGGAGGCTGAGGAGGGTGGCCAGAAGGATGGCTAGCATGCGGGTGAGGGCAAGCCTGCTGTCCTGCAGCTGCTGGAGGTCCATGCCTGCTGGCTGGTGGGCACTGCACAGTGACCTGTGTTTGGCTTGCTGGGTACAGATGTGGCTGGCATCATCAGCGTTTGCAGGGAGGGGCTGTTTGGGTGGGGCCCTTTAAGGGGCCATGTGGCTTTTGGCCCCGGAAGGTCTCCCTGGCTGTGCAACCCCATCCGTGCTGTTTCCTGCCCTGTTCTTCCAGAAGAGTGCCATTGCATGTGTAGATGCACTCTTCCAGAAGAAAGGGTGGCTCTTTTGAGGTCCTGTTTGATGTGCAGATGCACTCTTCTGGAAGAAGATCTTTTGGAAGATCTTTTTCTGAAGATATTCTTCCGGAAAAACTGCCATGTGGAGAAATGGCCATAAAGTGTCCCTTATGAGGGAGCATCTCTAAATTTTAATAATATACAAACAAATCTCTACATCATCTCTTTCAAATAAAAATACTTCTTTTATGCACATACACACATGCATATATGTATGTATGTACGTGTGCCCTATTTTTGTGTGTGTGTGTTTGTAAAATACTACAAACAGCTAAAACAATCATAAAGTTTGTAGTATATTACATTCTCAACCCATAGAGCACATTTCCTGAACCCAACCATTTCATTTACCTAGAGAGGAAGGTTACAAGGAGTAGGAAGAAAAATTGTTCTCCTTGGCCTCTGAGGATAGGACAAGGATCAATGGGCTTAAACTGCAGCTAGAAAGATTTAGGTTGGACATTAGGAAAATCTTCCTAACTGTCAGGATGGCACAGGTGGAACACCATATCTGAAAAGGATATGGATGCCTACTACTACTACTACTGTCAGGGTGGCTAAAGACTGGAATAAATTGCCTAGGGACGTTGTGGAGTCTCCATCACTGGAGATATTTAAGAGCAGTTTAGATTGGCACCTATTGGGGATGGTCTAGATGGTGCTTGGTCCTGTCGTCAGGGCAGGGGACTGAACTCGATGACCTCTTGAACTCCCTTCCAATGTTAATATTCTATGATTCTATGATTCCAGTGAGGCACTATCTCCAGGTCTGAAGAAATAGATCTGCCTCATGAAGGCTCATCACCTAGTAAATTATTTGGTTAGCCTTTAAATTGCTACGAGAGTGCTTTTTGGTTTTGTTAAGGTACAGATGAACACAACTACATCTCTGTTACTAGACAGGAGAGGTTACCAGAACACCCTTCTGGAGTGTGTCTTTACCACTCACGTTCTTTATACAGCTCTTCCTTAGGCAGGTTACCAATATCTGTCAAGATATTTAATCTCCCACTCTGATAGTCTCATCATCTGCATGCCTTTAGTGTCTGAGTTGTTCTCTTGCTCCTTGGCAGTTTATCCTTTGAGTGTTGATAATAAAGGACTGGTCAGATGGGTAATGCCAGAGAGCACTTGAATTTTCAATGTGCTGGAATTTTCTGGGATTATTTATAGATCCCCTTGAGTACATCAAAAAGTGTCCTCCTGGTCTCACTGGACTACAGCAGATCTTGGATGCATCTGTCCTTTTCAGTATCTCTTTGGCAACAAGTAGTAGGGGTGTGATTTATCAGTAACAGTATCATCTAGGTTAAGAGCTAGGAGATTACAGGACCAGTTGTCAAAACATTTCTGCTTTCACTGATTTTTTTTTTTCGTTTTTCACATGATTATATTGTTACGAGATTTCAGCATGTTAGTGGTAACTGGTAAATTACATTGGAACCTTCTTCCCATTGGCAGCTGAGCTGGTGAAAAGCCATTCTCCCAGCATCTACTTCAGTCAGCTAGTAATGCTTTATACAAGTCACCCCCCACTGTCAATTTCACTTCATGAAGTTCTTTTCTGTCTGTATGTGTCTTTACACAAGTCCACTTGATTGGGGTTACCTAAAATTGATGGTTTGTCACAATCTAAGGCAAGCTTACTGAAATCCTCATGGGAAAATTGTGGCCATTTATGACTAAAGTCTTCATCTGGAATTTCATGCCTGGAGAAGATTCTCTTCATGCAAGCTATCGCTGACTTGCTGTTGTTATTGCACAGTGTGCAAATTTCTGAATACAGAGAATAATAATCTGTGACTGTTAAAGAATCCTTTAATTGCCAGGTAATTAAATTGGTACCTACCTTCTCATAATGCCATTTTGAAATTAGATGAGGTCTCCATATCTCTGCCTATTGATATGGATTGTACTTCAAGCAATGTCCTACCATGTTAGTAATGTCATGACTGGTCCACAGCCAATACAGCACCTCACAAGTTCATTGTTTGCACTTCTTAATTCCCAAATGACCCTCAGGGATCTTCTGTAGCATCACTTTTAGGAGGCTTATTGGAATTATAACCTTACTGCCTTTGAAAATTGCCCATCTATCACACTGACTTCATCTATGCAATTTCAATCGTCCCTTATACTTGGACCACAACTGTTTACTTCCTCATATCACCTTTTTAGTTGTCAATTCTTCAAAATTCCTGACTAATCATCTTTTTTCTTCCATTTTCTATTTTATTGGTTGCAATTTCTCATTAGCTATGGGAATCACTTTACAACCAGATATACACAGGCTTGTACTTCTGTCTGTAAAGTATTCCCTGATTTTGTGGCAGTCCTATTCTGTGCATTATGGTTGAACATCTCTAATCTGGAACTCTCTCATGTGGCAACATCCATAATCCAGCATGATTTTAGTTAGCTGGATGACCCCTTATCATGGGTGTGGCCAAATTCCCTATAAAGTTTGTTGAAAGCCATCAGTCCTGGCTCTCAGTGTTCTGTGCTTTTATTTAGCTGTAGTTGGTCCCTAAATGTCTTCTAAGAGCTCAGTAATCAGGGAGAGTGTTAGTAATGCTGCTCCCATGGTCTGGCAAATTCTTTCATCCAGTGGTCCCAAGGATGACAGATGAGAGAAGGTCAACCTGTAACAGTGAAATTTATTTTACAAGAGTTTTAGGTGACAACTGAATCACACTGTTGCACTATCATCTTTCCACTACCAGGGGCATGTGATGTGTTTCAATTTCCCCTGAATTTATCGACTGTATTTCTCATAGGCAAACACTTTTCCTAAATGCTTCTTCTTGATCTGTGTGTTATCTGGTTTCTGCCTCAGTCATTGATGTGGATGCATATGCTACCAGTTTCCAATGATCCTCATGCTCTTGTAAAATCACTGCACCTGGCCTACACTGTGAAACATCTACTAAATTTTAATAGTCTTCCTTAGTGCACAGAAATTCAACTCTGATTCTGGTATTAGTTGTTATTTTAAATCTCCCCTGATTTCTCCTGTTGTGCAAACCAATAGCATTCATTTTTATTTTTAGGAGTTTTCTCAAAGCCACTGCTGTGCTGGGTAGATTATGTATTAATTTCCCAAGATAATTAACCATTTCCAGGAACCATTGGACCTATTTCTTTAACTGGGAATAAGATATCATTTCAATAGCTAAAATATTCCTTTTCTCAGGTATTACACCATTGTTGGAAATAATAACCCCTAGCCAATTTAGTTCAGTAACCCTTAGAACACATATCTCTCTTTTAAATTTGAGGTTTGCAGCTGTAGTTGCATCCAGAACTTCCCAAAGTCTACAATCACGCTCCACTTTTGCTGAGCCCTTGATGAGATCATGCATTAAGGTGTCAAACCTATTATTATGTTCATAAATCATATATTTGGTTTTGTGCCACACTTCTGGTGCTCAACCTATGTTGAAGGCTAAGCATAAAATTCTGTATCTTCCAAATGGGTATTAAATGTGGATAACTTTGATCTATCTTCAGTTAATTTTAACAACCAAATGCCTGATGATGCATCCAATTTACTGAAATATTGAGCACTGAGTCATATTTGTTCCTCTGGATGATAGTTTTAAATATTCTCCTTTTATAGCCTTGTTGAGGTCTGTGGGACATACTAGTCACATTAGAGTGTAAAATATTGTGCCTTCCAAGGAGGAAAACATGGGTACAGATAGTTACTTCTTTATGGCATGATTTTTTCCTAAAATTTAGTCAGTATTTCATCTAACATCATGCTTTCACCTTCTGCAAGATTGAAGTTATTAAAAGTATCCACTTCTTCCTCCCCAGCAGCGTGCAAAAATTGATGATTTCACTTTTTATCACTTGTGTCCTCTCCCCTGGTGGCTGCTAAATACAAATCCAATTTCTGTTTGAAAGTTTGCCACTTCTTTGGAATATTGCCTGATAATTGCAAACTGGAAATTGAAACACATCCATTTTTGGCTTCCCCTTCCCCTCAAGATACTATTAAGCTAATAAGCTAATCAAGATACTATTGTAATCACCACATACATGCAAAAGCCTCTGTGCTTAGTGCTTCACAGACTTCTTTGTTACCTCCCTCTGTCTCTGCTTTCAGCTGCAAGTTCAGGAGTTACCCTCAGAATGACTGCACTTCTCATTCAGCACGCATTAAATAACAAGCCAGTGAATGGGAAAACAATACAATTTTGATAAAAAAATGGAAGTGTCTTGGGTCAACTACTGCATACAGCAATGCAGTATTCCCAACCTCCACCTCCAGGACACATCTCTAAATTCCTGTGTTCAGAACACTTTCCCTTCTGAGGGATCATCTCTAAAAATTCTAATTTTCTACAAACATATCCCTGCAGCACCCTAGGACAGTGATGGACAACTCCTATAACCAGGGTAGTCAAAAGGCACCTGTGAGCTGGACACAGTTCACCACAGCTAGTCCCTGGCCAGCTGCTGGTTGCTTCATTCATTTGAATGTCTGCAGGCATGGTCGTTTGTAGCTCCAGTTAGTGGCAGATCACTGCTCCTGGTCAATGAGAGCTTTGTCCTAGTCTGTGTCACTTCTGTAGGGTGTTTTGTTCCCTGATAAACCAGCATTGAATGCAGATTAGAAGGCATCACCTAAAAAAAGTAGGGAATGGGGTTCAGGGTGGATCCTAATATGTGGTACAGTGAGAACTCAGCCTCCTCGTTAACATCATGAGGAAGGGAAATGGGCATCTCAGCAAAGGTCCTGTGATCTCATTAATGACATGCATGGGTGTTGACATCCATCTACCAAGTGGAAGGGGTTATGCTTGTAAGGATGATTTCCATTGGATAAGCTGTTGGTTAGTACTTCCAGATGTACTATTCATTAAATCTCTGGCCTAGTTAAACAATATTCCTGATGTCTAGCCTTTTTTCTTACAGTATGTACTGTCCTATTAATGTAGTTATGACTTTAGATCCTATGGCCTATGTTACTAGAAGGTTGTCTTGTATAGGCACACGGGCTTGTGTGGAGGGTGGAGAAAGAGCTCAGAAAGTTTCTTATGACCTAGCACTGCCATGCTAGAAGTATCTATAACTAGTCATTTTTGCTATTAATCCTGTGTCTGGATTACCAGACAGCTCTTCTCATTCTGGAGGGGACATGCCCAGGCAAGCCCATGGCATACAGGCGTTCAGTAGAAGGGCTGCTGAATGACATGTGATGCTGATCACAGCTACATTTTATAAACACATGGCAAGTGTTGCCAACCAGCAGGATCCTCTAGTGATACAACCAAACACCATTTTCAACAAATGTTGAGCATAGTCTTCTCCGCCTGGAGCTATTCTAGGTTTCTAAGTCTATAATAAATCATCAGACTAAACTTGTAATCTTACATAGTAATAACAGTATGAATGAAGCCAATTGCTGACAGATACCTGATGAGGCGTAAAGCACAGTTTGGACATAGTATTGTATGTCTATGATGTGATGTGACCCTTCCTAAACCATTTTGCTCCTCTTTACTGCCACCTTTTACAGCACAGTTAGCTATCTGTGATGCTTTTATTCCTTCTACATTGTATTTCTTCCTAAATAATTTATTAGAAGAAAATATCCTGAGAAATAGCCTTGAAATAGAAAAACATCCACTTATAAATGTACATACGGTGGCAGATTAGCCATTGGGCTGATGGGCCTGTGCTGGGGGAGGGGAGATGAGGACCCTGAAGAAATGAGCATCCCTGTACCCTGACCTGCTCCATCTGCATGGTTGTCCTGACAGGGAGCTAGCTGAGTCAGAACATGGAGGCACTTAGACCTCCCTTTCCAGTAGGAGCACTGGGCAGAAGGTGGAGTAAGGCTGTATGCACGAAACCCATTGCCCCAGTATGCACATCAGGGACAGAGTGGTGGAGGACTGCAGCTGGAAAGGGGAGAGAGTTTCCCCAGATGGTCTGGCCCAGTGGCCCACAAATTTATGGCCCACAAATTCCTAATTCACCTCTGGACACTTAAGCAATGTCCACACTGGAACTACCTGTCAACAGAAGTTACTGTTTGTAGCCAACCAGGCTCAGGTTCCCCAGAGATGAGGCTGCACCCAGAAGGCGAGTGCTATATTTGGTTTATTGAAAGCGTGTGACACCCGCGACAGGAGCCCCAGAGATGCCACAGTCACCCGTGGGGGAAGACCCGACGTGTCGGAGCTTCGCTCGATGAGAGGCTTTGTAACAGGCCTCCTAACGCTACCTGATAAAGCTGAGCTCATTAACATAAGATTGCCTAAAATTGCCTATGCATTCCTTATCACTATCTCTAGTGGCCTCCTGGCAGCATAGCCTTGGAGTCTTGGCAGGCGCGGCTTGTTTCGCAGGTGTGGTGGGGCAGGATGAGTTGTTTTGCAGCTTTTCACCTTGCACAGACGAGTTCTGGTATTTCTTGTTTATTGGCAGCATGCTTCTGTATAGGATTCCTCTAAGAGGTCACAGAGGGGTTGGACTGCTCTCATGAGACGGTTACAAAGTCTTCTCGCACCCTACACTGTTGGCAGAAATCTTCTGACAAAACTTCTGTAGGCAGATTGCAGGCTCACATGAAAGTGGATCACTCTGTCAGGCCATTCTGTCAACAGAGAGTGGCTGAATTGCCCAGCCACTCTCTTAACAGAGTGGACAAACAGAAGCATGGGAGACAGGGCTGCCTGGTGGACCGGAAGACTTGTCAGTTAACAGAGGGCCCCGTAGAGCATCCACACTTTTTCTTTTCTTTTTTTTTTTTTTGTCAACAGATTATATCAAGAAAGACACTCTGCCTCTTGTGGGAGAAGCAGAAGCCTGTTGATAAAAGTGCTGAGGTCAGTTGATGGTGTGTCAACAGAACACTTTTCGGTCACATCTACAGGAATGGCTTTTCCTAGCAAAACTGGGGTTCTGCTGGTAAAAAAAATAAAAAAAAAATGAACGTCTACATGGTAAATGCATGTTGTCAACAGTTTGCCTACAAAACCCAGCACATCCGCCGGTAGCATTCTACCTTGCCCCATTCAGGTATAATGTCCCTCTGCATAGTGTTCTGTCAACAACACAGCTATGTAGACACTCCAAGTCCCTTTTATAGACAGACAGGGCTTCCAGTTCACTGGGCAGTCCTGTTTGCAGAACTTCCAGTCATCTGTTCTATCAAGAGAGGGCTGGGCAATCTGACTGCTCACTGTCGACAGAGCAGATTGCTCTTTCAATCTGATTTTATGTGTAAACGCAATCCGTTGACAGAAGTTTTGCCGGGAAATCCCTTCCGACCACAACTTCTGTCGACAAAGGCTTCTCATGTAGACGTGACCTTTTAGTGTGGATATTCCACAGGATTTGTGGACAAAATGCCTTTTGTGTCAACAAAATCCTCTAGTGTAGATGTAGCCTTAGGATATCAGATAATAAAATATAAATGGCCCGTAAAGAGTAATGACAGCATAATCCCACTGTCGTATACTAAATACTTGCTGGTCTTCTGTGTAGCTTTACTACTCTCGTGCCATTTTGAAAATGTCCGTAAGAGGTAATTGGTACATAGAATGTTATAAACTGATTACCTCTCAATGTACCGGAAAATCCTATTAGAATCAGTGTGATAGATGACAGTGCTCTTGAGTTCCATGTTTGCCCCTTGGTCTATACTATTGACCCTATCCCTAGGTTCTTTTCACATTGGAGTAGGGCAAGGAATCAGTATTTGTCATGTTCTATACAAAACCTAATATACATCAGCCCTGAAAACAACAGCACTTTATAGCTTGTGCATATTTCTTAATATATGAGAACTGCAGCGAGTGAAAAGTAGTCTCCAGAGATTAAACTCAGCTGAATAAGTCCCTCAAACAATAGCAACGGAGAGATAGCTGCGTTAGTCTGTACTCCGACGAAACAAAACAGCAGAAATATAGCACTTTAAACTAACAAAATGATTATTCAGTGATGAGCTTTGGATGAGATTGATCTGAAGAACTGGGTCTGTCCCACAAAAGCACATCACCAAATAAATCATTCTATTAGTCTTTAAAGTGTTATCTTCCTGCTATTTTGTGTCCTTCAAAAAAGCGAGTCCTAGCCTGTGAGCTTATTATAAGTAGTGTTATCACAGCTCAGTACTCCCAAAATTTTTCATGCAAATGTTATATTTTGTTGGAGGTGGTATATTCATATACATTAAGTTCACTTTCAGTTGAACGCCTAATCTCAGAGGGCTAGACTGTCATAGTTTTTACTCAGCTTCGCAGAGGTGTAAGCGGGGTTGCTTATGGGAGGGAGCTTTCATGAGAACTTGCAACTTAAAAGGCTGTGGGGGTCCTGGCCACTGCTGATTCCAGAATACCACTATATGGTGATGAGAATCCAGCTTTCAGCCTGAAATGGGGTATTAGCTTCTAGTTATATATTACACCAGTAGCTCCAAACTACCCCAAGCCTCTTGTTTGCTTCTGGGTGTAATATACAATGTTGATGTTGGTCTTGAAAGCATTGGTCAAGATTCTCAAAAACATGCGTTTTTCAGTGCTTAAATTCATATCCTGTTATGAGAGAACCATGAATAAGGAATAATAATTAAAAGTAATGCCATCCTTCTAGGAATTCAGTCTTTGTCATTGTACCCTTACTATCAAAGGATTACATGTCATTTATTATGACAGTGATTATGATATTGAGAACTGTTTTCTAGGAAGCAGATTTAAACTTATTTCTTCGGTTGCCAAATAACTCATAGTTTTTTAATGATGGTAATAACTTGAGCTGGTCATTATTAATATTTTTCCTGTGGAAAATGCAACCTCTATAAAGTCAATAATTTCTGAATGAAAATTTCATTTTTGCCTGTCCTACCCACTATACCTTTCTCCTTTTTTCCCCCTATTTTAAGAGGAGACAAATCAAGATGAAACATTTTTTTTGTGAGTGTGGTTGTCTAAATAGGAATACTTCAGTGTGATGACACATTTCAAACTGTTTCATGATACCATGTTGATAGAAAACATTTTAAAGTTTCCTAAATAATATTTTTTTCTACAAAAATGTCCTGATTTGCAAGAAAACCAAATTTTGAAATATTGTAATGTCTCACAGGATGGAGATTTCCATTTTCAATGTCCTCTTGTAAAAACTTTTGATCACAAGATGCCAATTAGCAGCATAGAGCTGACAAGCCACGAACTGCATAGTATTTAGAAATCTCCATTTCTCTCTCAACTTTCAAATTCTCCCCGGACTTCAGAATTGTTGAGTTTTACTTCACAAATAGCAGGCTCCCATGGGCATGAATTTGGGAAGATGCTGAGTACAACTTCCAGAAGACGTTCAACCTCCCTCCTCTGGCAATATCTGTAACCCAGCATGATTTTAGTTGCCAGACAACCACTTATCACGGGTGTGGCCAAGTTTCCTGCAGTCCCATAAAGTTTGTTTACAGCCACCACTCCTGGATCTCAGTGTTCTGTGCTGTTATTTAACTGTAATTTACCCCTAAATGTCTTCTAATAGTTGAAGTGTTAGTAATGCTACCACACAATATTGACCTTCACTGGTCTGACAAATTCTCTCATTCAGCATCAGTCAGGTCCCAAGGGCACAGGACTAGAGACATTCAACTTCTATTTATAAAAAGAGCTGCAAACACTAAGTCCTTCTCAGGAGCCACCATGCTGGGTTCAACCACTATTTTACAGGTCTCACCATGTTGAACGAATGTTTCCTTAAATGCAGTTTTTTAAAAAAAAAAAAGAGGACACAAACATGAAGTTGTATTTTTTACAGGATGGAATGGAAAATTCCCACTCAGTCTTGAAAGCATTCATCTTTAAAATACAAATGATTTATTCTAATAACTAAGGCTGCTACAAAATGCCAACATCAAAACCAAGTTTGACAAACAGCCCTGACTTATTACCATTTGTAGTTTATTATTAATTCTGAAGTTTTATTAGAGAGCATAGAATTGCATATAATTTTTTCAAAGGCCAAACTCATATTTATTATTCTTCTCCTCACAAACAATAGAAAATCAAATAAAAATAGAAGGAAAGGCAGGCCTAAGTGTCTGATTCATATCTTATAGCCTGTATGATGAATTTCAAAGCTTTAATCATTTTCATTATGATCTGGTCCATCTTTTATTTGTTTGTGACTCCCCAGTCTTCTTTAGATGGCTATATATACAAACTTCGAGCATATTTTTTTTAATTTGGCACCTGAAAGGAAGAGGACAAAGTTATTATATTTGTTAGTTGTTCAGAAAGAATCAGAGGCTGTGTCTACACTAGTTTCCAACTTTGAAGGGAGCATGGTAAGTATGGTGTCGGGAGATTATTAATGAAGTGCTGTGGTGCATATGCAGCACTTCATTAAGCTAATTCTCCCCCACGGCAACTTCGAAGTGTTAAACTTCGAAGTGTTCAAAATGTTGAGGAGTAAAGGGATTTCAATTAGCCCAGGCACTTTGAAGTACCAGTGGGTTAGGATTTTTCTCTTGATTTGAACATCAAGTGGTTCTTGCCCTACTCTGTTCCAAAGCTTCTCATTTGTGGCAAAGTCCTGCCATTTGATGCAAAGGATTTACCTCAGGCATCTGTTTATGAATGTTTGTTGCTTGTGGTTTGAAGACTTTTTAGTACATCAGGCCTTGCATCCATACAAGACCCCACTCTTCACATTTGTGTTGAAGATCTGCAGTTTCATCTTCACAGGGTATTATGTGTGAAGTCCATATGGCGTGAAGAGTCTTGAGTGCAGCTGTTGCTTTCTCTAGTCTGGCATTGACATCCTTGTCTGTTCCTCTGTCTCTAACCACAATACTTCCCAAAGAGGTGAACTGTTCCACATGTTCCAGGTCATTCCCTCCCAGTGTGATGTTGTTGTTAGACTGGTTGATCCTCATTTTCTTAGTCTTTTCCTTGTTAATGCTCATTCATTGAGGAAGTTTTGGAAATGAGCAATGAGAGGAATGTTATTTCCAATGTACATGTCATTAATGATACCATTCCTAAAATGCTACACCCAGTTTTCATATCTGATACTCCAAAGAAGATACCACATTGGAGAGACTTCAGAAAAGGTGTACAAGAACTACTTTAAGTCTGGAAAATCCCACCAAATAGAGATGAAAGAAACTAAATCTCTTTAGCTTTGCAAAGAGAAGACTAAGAAGTGACTTTATCATGCTCTCTAGGTACCTACGTAGGAGCTACATCTACACCAGGACACTATGTTGAAGTAGTCTATTTCAAAGAAAAAACATCAAAATAGGTTACTTTGATGTGTATTGTCCACCCACCCTCCAGGGCTGGTGACATCAACATTCAATGTTGAAATAGCGACAGGGAACGTCAAAAGGGGCCTCCCTGGATGGAAAATCAGAACGTCCACACACACAAGTGCCCTCCTTCAAAATAAGGGGCCAGGAAAGCCTGTGGATGGGGTCACAGGGCGAACTAGCCCTTCCAGGACAACAAGTTACTCCTTTAAAGGGACCCTCCCAGACACATTTGGCCTGTACAGCACGATGTCTGCAGAGTACTAGCCACACTCTCACAGAACAAGTCACAGCAGCCATGGACTCCCAGCAGCAGCACCTGGAAGCCTTTCAGGCTGTCACCCGGGGAGCAAGTGCCCTGATAGGTGCTGCACGGGAGGCTGCACATCAGGTCCTGGCAGGGGATCCCTCCCCTGGTGCAGATGGGGATGCCCCTGACCAGCGGGCTCCCTTGTTCCTCTCCTGCTGGGTGCTCTGCTGCCTGTGGAGTTACCCCACCAGCTCCGAGTGGTGGGAGCACCTGGTCATGGGGGAATGGGACAACAACATGTGGCTGCGGAACTTCCTCATGCACCAGCAGACCTTGCTGGATCTCTGCCAGTGGCTCACCCCTGCACTGAGGCACCAGGACACCCGGATGTGGGGCTCCCTCCCTGTGGAGAAGAGGGTCACCATAGCTGTCTGGAAGCTGGCCACTCCAGACAGCTACCACTCCGTGGAACACCATTTTGGAGAGGGAAAGGCCAGTCAGGGCTGTTATCATGGAGGTAAGGAGGCATGGGCATGCACCCCCCCAGGGGGTGAGGGGCTGCGGGGGAGGGGGGGAGCTGGGGAGGGAGGGTCGGGGGGGTGCCTGGGAAGGGTATACCTTCAAGGGGGGCTGGGGGCACCCTGCACACCCTCATGGGCGCTCATGTCCCCTCCCCACAGGTGGTCCAAGCGCTCAATGCCTTGCTGCTCCAGAAGGTCATCTGAGTCGGGGACATGGCCATCACAATATTCGCTGCCATGGGGTTCCCAAACTGCTTTAAGACCTAGGCACATCCCCATCCATGACTCAGACCACGGGGGGGATGATATATCAACTGGAAGGGCTACCACTCAGTGGTTCTGCAGGCTATGGTGGACAGACGAGGCCACTTCCAGAATGTCTGCATGGGCTGGTCCAGCTGTACCCACAATGCTCATGTATTTCGGAACTCAGGCCTGTGCCGTCTGCTGGAGGCGGGCACCTACATCCCCCAGAGGGAGATCCCGCTGGGGGACACCACCATGCCCCTCTTCCTCATGGAAGATGTAGCCTACCCCTGCAGCTGTGGCTCATGCGCCCATACACCAGCCACATCAAAGCCAGCCAGGAGCGATTCAATGGTTGCCTGCACCACACCTGCTAGGTGATGGAGAGGACCGTAGGCTATTTGAAGGGCCAGTGGCAGTGCCTCCTCTCCCACCTGGACTTCAGGCTCCAGAACATCCCCCAGGTTGTGGACACATGCTTCATGCTCCACAATGTCATTGAGAGTAAGGAGAGGCCTTCATCCAGGGGTGGGCAGTTGATGCCGGAACAGGTTTCCCTCAGCTGGCCCCTGCACCCAGTTGCCAGGTCCACCACAAAGGGGTATGGGTTTGAGAGGCCCTGAGGGCCCATTTTGATTGGGGACCCACTGAGCACCTCCCCAGCCATCCCTGGCTGGCCTCCTGCGCACAGCCCCCACCACCGCACTCCACCCCCACCACCCACACAGAGTCCCCCCAACAAGCACATGTCTCACAGGGTTGTTTGAAAACTGTGAATTATTGATTTAGCTGCTGAAACTGTATCTATGGTAAATGTCCAACAAACTGCAACTATATACAAATGGGGGGCCCATCACTCTGGGGTGTGGTGGAGGGACACAACCCCTGGTGGGTTTGGGTCACAAACCCCCCTTTGTCCGTGGTCCCTGCCGTGGCAGGCTGGGAGCTGGGAGGACTGGCAAGTAGGGCTCAGATGCCTCCCCCAGCTGGTCTTCAGCCCCAGTGGGCTCCAGTCCTGGGGGGCTGGCAGGCTGGGTGGCAAGTGGGGCATCAGGCGGGGCATTGGGTGGAGCAGCGGGGAGGGCAGCAATTGGGGGCATAGGGGGGCAGGAGCCGAGCCACAGCCTCCTGTAATGACCCAGCTATGTCCCAGAACACCCCCATGAACTCCTGCTATGGTGCCCGGCACCAGTTGGACTCCTTCCGGTTGAATTGGAACCTCACCTTGGCCACCTCCACCTGCCACTGGAGAGTCTCCAGCACCTGGAAGTCCATGGGGGCTAGCCCCTGGTTCTAGCAGTGGCATGCCCATCCCGTCGCTGGCAGAGTCCCTGGGTGCTGGAGGTCCCTCACCTCTTGCGGGCTATCCGGTATAATGGAGAGTGCCTGGCTGCATGGGGCCTTGGATGGTGTGGTTGCAGAAAGCAGGAGAGAGGGAGGGGAAGGCTATTAGTACTGTGCCCTAGCCCATGGCCTATGCCCCCATCACCCCTTGCGCGCTTGGTCTCCATCCCCTGTCAGTGGGTGTGGTGTTCCTGTGGGTGGTCCCATTGTGTGGTAGCTCCACTCCCCAGGGTTAGGGAACAGAGGTGTCCGTAGGTACAGGTGCTGACAGGCACTGACGGCCATGCTGGTGTCCTGGGACCATGCTGTGGCTGGGCAATAAAGGACCAGAGTCTGCTGGGAGTGTGGGCCCCCCCATGTCTCATGCCCCCACCCCATGGCCTGGAGGTGTGTGCCCTGTGGGGTACATACCTGACCATCCCCTGATGCTGCCAGGGGACACCTGGCGGGTGGAAGCCTGGCTGGAACTCTGGGAGGGTAGGTCGATGAATAGCCTCCTCGCGTCACTGCTGGACCCCTCCCCAGCGGTCCCGAGATCTGGCTTCTTGGGTGAGCCCCGGAGCATGGGGCTGGTCTCCCAACCGGACTCCATCTCTGAGGCCTGCTGGGACTCCTTGGCCATGGTGTCCAACGTGGCCGGGGAGAGGAAGTGTCTCAGGAGCCCAGGATGGCCCTGAGCTCCCTGTAATGTGGTCAAGTGGCAGAGGCGGTCCCAGACCAGCTGTCCAACTCCCAGGCTCAGGAGTAACCCTGCCACAGCTACTTGACTTTATTCCAGACGTGATCTGGAATGCAGGCAGGGTGACCCCAGTCAGCCAGGCCCTCGGCCAGCCAGGCGAACTGCTTGCTCTGCTTTACATGAAGCACCACATCCAACCATTCTGCCACTTGCTCCCCACTACATGGAGCACCTCCTCTTCACCCAGAGCCCCAGCAGATCTTGGAGCTCAGCCTCTGTCCAGGAGGGGCCCCTCCGCTTTTTGGCCCTCCCCTTTGTCTGCCTGAGGGCCCTGGGTCTCCTCAGGAGGAGAGCTCTGGAGGTGCTCAGGGGGCTGGCTGGCTGCTATAGGTGAAGGTTGGATGAGTTAGGGTCTGTGGAGGGTGTGCAGGGCTTCCGTGTGTGTGCTTCTGCCTGGACTCTCTTAGCTTCCTGCCACAGGATATCAAGGTCCGTGGTGCTTTAAGGGCTTCTGCACGTGGTGATCATGGAACCCCACAGGGGCTGGACAGTATGTCGCAACCTCTCAGCTGATTGCTGCCATGGAGGACCCTACTATTTCAAAGTAGAGGGACACGGATCATCTGCACATGCCCTACTTCCATGTTTAACTTCGAAGTATGGTGCTATTCCCGTCTTCTGATAGGAATAACGATTTTGACGTCTCACCGTCTAATGTTGATTTCAACTTCGAAGCAGTGCATGGTGTGTGTAGACCTGACACTTCCTATTTCAAAGGTGCCACCTACTTCGAAGTAGCCAGCTAGTGTAGACGCGACCAGGAATATTTCCCATAGTAGAGGAATGTTTAATTCTTCAGACAAAAGAGTCACATGATCCAATCACTGGAAGATGAAGTTAGACAATTCAGATGAGAAATATATTGCAAAATTTTAACTGTGAGGTTAATTAAGCATTGGAACAATATACCTAGCGATATAATGGATTTTTCATCAGATGAAGTCTTTAAATCAAGACTGGATGTCTTTCTAAAAGATATGCTATTGCTCAAATAATCATTATAGACTTGATACAGAAATCACTTGTTGAAATTTTATCACATGTATTATGCAGGAGGTCAGCCTTGAAGATCATAGTGTTCCATTTGGCTTTAAACGCCATTAAATCAGTTCTGAAAAAGGCAGTGATATAGGAGTGTCACCTTCTTCTTGTGTGGCAGTTGGAAAGAGTTTTGAGGTTTTCTTTCCTTTCATTTTTTTTTTTCAGTTCATCAATTTCATTTTCTCTTGTTAGGCAGCAGTGACTCAGCAATTCTTTTTCCAGCAGCCTGCTTGTTATACTTGAGCCTCACCCTGATAAGAGCTAACAAGATTTACTCCCCCCTGACCCCCCCGAGTTCCTGAATCTTCCCCAAACTTGTCCTCTGCAATACCCAACTTTCTCCTGGATCATTCAGACAGATATTCAGTTTCCTTTGTTGCTTTAATGGTACAATATCCAGCAGTTTGCTAAATTAACTGATGTTTAACACTCACTTTAAATCAAATAGGCTAAATCTATACTGTGGAGCTATTTTGGGATACAGAGGTATCCCAAAAGAGTAACTCCACACTTAGGAAAATTGCCTGGTATTTCAAAATATTTTTGAAAATACCAGGCACACTATTTCAGCATTCCTCTACCCCTCATTGTGAGAGGGGTAAGGGATGCCTCAAAATAGTGGTGTATTTTGAAATTTGGCGCTGTATAGACTTAGACTTGTAGTACCCAGAGACACTGAGACCTCATCTGGGACGAGTGATGTCTCTGTTCTACAGCTGTGGCTGAAAAGCAGGTGGCCTTTAGCTCCTGTGATAGAGTGCAGGGCTTTAGATCATCTAGTCACAGGTTCTATTCCTAGTGCCAGCTGCTTAGCTTTGGCATTACAGACTGTTGGATGATAAGTGACTTGAAGGATAGAACTAGAAATGATTACAACAAATAAAAGTTAGACACTTTCTAGAAACTACAGCTCAATAATACAGGCAACAGCCTTTATCCATAGCGTCTTTAACAAAATAACTTTCAACTAGATGGTAGACCAACCACTTGCTCAGTATCTCCCATAAAGTCTAAAGTGCTCAGTTCCTTTGTTGTCTTCACTGAAAAATAACTTTGATTTTTTTTTTGCTTTGCTCTGTTACAGTCCTCTGAACCTTTGAAATGGAATCTTCTAAAGCTGGCTCCCAAAATAAAATTAATTTTGTAAGGCAAGTACCATAGATGCTCCTCATGAAGGGATGGTCATAATGGTTTCTTCTCCAGATGGTGTTTGATAAAATGTAAATCAATCTATTTCCTGTAGCCTCTTCTTCTCAAGAGGATGGCTCAGTGGTTATCTCCTCCCCTTTGTGCCTTAATGGTCCCTAATGATCAGATTGGTTAGGTATATCAACCTTCCATAAAGCCTCTTTTTTTTTGTTTTATTTTATACTGATCACCATTCACTGATTTGTCCTTTACTTTCTCTTTCAGAGCTTATTTCAACACTTAGCATAAATTTGAGGTGAAAGGAACAGGCATGTCATTTTCCAGATTCTTTTTTGCCACAGAAATAGGCCAAAGGAAAAAAATTTCAAAACTGTTTCAGGGTAGCAAAACTAAGTCCAATTTTTCTAAAAGAGCATGTTTTGAATTAGCATAATTAAAAAACAAGAAAAGAATAATTAAAAAACTGATATTAAATGTTACAGTCTGCCCATGTTTGAGCACAGAATGATCTTAAATGTTTATGCACAAAAATAGAGGGCCTTATCTGGAGCTTACTTATACCACATTCATTCAAAATAAACATGAGCATGGTTAGACCTAGCATAAAAAAAAGTGGTGCATAACACCAGGTAGACATGTGATGTGAAAATATTTTGAATTACAGTATCAGTAGAATTGCTCTTTTCTTTTTTTTTTCTTTTTTTGGTTTGTAAATGATAGATTCATATAACATGTATTTGGATAATACTTTAGTCTATTTTTCTTTCACTGGTTGACGTCTCTCTTGTGTTAATATCCATTAAGTTCCATAGTTACTACTCTTTCATATGTTCTATCTCCTTTTCAAAGTTTACTTATTTAGGTTATTGCATTGACACTGAGAATTCTTTAAAGGGAGCCTGGATAAGGAATGCAAAAAAGCATTCATAAATAATGGGACCAGGAGACCAGAGATTTACAACAACATAAATGACAGAACTAGGCATATATTTACTCTTAAATTTGTAATAGACTGTATTAATAATAGATAATAATAATAGATTAAGAATGGATTACATGAATAATGTAGCAGAGTATTAAAAAGAAGTAGAATAAGATTTAGAACTGGAATTTTTACGCACGTGGAGACTAAGAATCTGAGGAAATGGAGATAAGGTTTCCAAGGAATTTGTAATGTCATATAGCAGACGCAGCTGACAGCATTGAATCATAGATTTGATGTTCACTGTGCCCTCTTTACACAGTATTTAGTTTTATCTTCACATTATAATTATTTTAATTTCTAGATCAGTACCTAGGGCTTAATCTACCACTGAAGATCAACCTGCTCAGAGTCAATCTTCCGAAGTTTGATTTCGCGCACATGCAAAATCAAGTTCTCGGAGGTGAAAGTCGACCACTGTGCTCCGCAGGAGAGGTGAGGAGTAAGGAAGGTCAAAGAGAGAAACCCTCCCATCAACCTTGTTAATATGGACACAGTTAGTCAAACGTAGATACATTGATTTTAGCTATACAATTGTCACAGCTAAAATCTTGTATCTCCAGTCGACTTCCATATCTAGTATAGACATAGCCCTAATCTAGGAGATGCTGAACTCCAGAACTCACATTCAGTTCACTGGGATTGTGAGAACTCTGCACCTATCTGAATCAGGCCACTGTATACTTGGCAGTGCTGCTCCAGCTACCAGCAGCTGTAAAGGAGTCAGCGGGGAGCAGCACTGTGGTCTGGGTGGTATTGAGATCCAGTTGCCCTTGGCCCCATCCCTTCTACTCTTGGCCACGCCCCTTAAAGGGTAGTGGTCTGGGCTCCCTTCCCATATTACCTTAGGGCCCATGCAGCTGTTGGTGCTGATTGCAAAGCATGCTAATCACTGAAAGGTATGGAATCAAAAAGAAAAAAGGTGGTCCCCATAATGCTGGGGGCATGAATAAAAGAATTTTCAGTAGGATTATACAGATTATTTTATATCTGTATTTGGCACTGCTGGGGCTTTTACTGTGTCTAGTTCTGGTGCCCGCAGTTCATGAATGTGTAGATACATTGGAAAAAATTCAGAATTCAGCCAAAAAACAATTAGATAATTAGAAAGCATGCATTATAATGACAGACTCAAGGAACTCTATTTATCTTAACAAAGAGAAGGTTTATGGGGTGCCCTGATAAGTCTCCCTTGCCAACATGCAGAACAGAAATTTGGTAAAAAAGGGGTGTTCCGATTGAAAGTATAAAAATATCTAATGGCTGGAAGTGGAAGTAAGACACATTCGCACTGGAAATAAATAAATTTACAACAGTGAAAGTAATTAACCATTAGAATAACTTTTCACTCAATGTTTCTTCTTTTCTGAAAAGATATGCTGTAATTTGAACAGGAACTGATTCAGGGAAATTCTTTAACACAGGACATCAGGCCAGGTGATCACCATGTAGCCTGTGGTGATGTTAGGCTCACTTTCACAAATGATAATCTCTCGGTCCTTTGGCCATTGTATTTGTGTACGGGTTGCATTTCTACTGCACAATCACTCCAGAAAATTCATTCTAACATAAAACAATGTTTTTCTGTGATTAGAAAACTGACATCCAACCCTCAGCAAGTTAAAATACAAGTGACATTTCATGAATAATAATATGAGCAGTCAATTTGTGTGGCAGATATGACTTACACAGGCATATATCTGATACTCTTGTACCAACTTTACAAATGTATTTCTGTATCTCTGTAAGGCAGAGATTGCGTGCCTGCTGCTTAAGAATGATTACTGAGCTCTAATGTTAGACATAAAAAAATAGATGAGGGTTTCTCAATTGGATCCAATAAATTGACATGAAACTTTTGTCCAAAGGAAAACCAAAGGGTTTCAAGGTCTTCCACCTAACAGCCCTCCTCCCCCATACAGATAATGGAACACATCAGGTAAGCTTAGCATGCATTTACTTTTTATTGTTTTATTGTATGTTTTCTTTGTAATATTTTTATCCTAAAATAGATATACTTTGGAGTGGGTAAGGCTGTTTGGCCTCTGGAAAACCTCTCTCATTGTTCCTGGAGAGAATGAAATCTCAGGTGCTAAGCTAGGTCAAACCTGCTGGGATAATTGGAGTGAATTTCAGGTCTCTGCAGCCTAAACCACAAGAGGGAGATGTGGAGGCAGAGGGAGGTAGGATCTTGCCCAGAGAGAGCTAACTGTTAGGTGCCTGAGGCCTACAGCTGTGTCATCCCTTGAGTAGACCATAAGGTGGGTCGGAAGTGAAGTTATTCCGAAAGCATGGAAAAATTGTATACTACTCTCCCTGCTTTATAACTATTTGATAGAAGTGGCCTCATTCCTTTGTCTTCATAGGGCAGAAAAGTTTCCCAGTGTTTCAAGAGGGAGAAAGAAAAAAATATCTATTCAAATAAGATAAGTTATGGTTTATTCATTAAACCAATTCACCCCCAACAGAGGAAAGAAGGTAGGCAGGAAATTTTATCTTATACCTGAGAAAAGCAAAGCATGGTGAACACAGTAATTTTCAAATGATCATGAAATATTTGATAAAGTGAAATGGAAGTGCCTTTATTTATTCATTTATTTGCGTGATATTTTTAGAGGTTTTTATTGTTTATTTCAAAGTTGGGTGCGTATTTCAAAGTACCTGTGGTTAGACTGACAGTCAGCACTTCAAAATTAGACGCTTCAAAATTCGTGTGGCTGCCATTATGCGAATGAGGCGCTGTATATGAATGACAGTGCCTGATTTGCATTTTCAAACGGCCATAATTTATATGCCCCTTCCAAAAGGGAGGGGTAGTATGGCCACAGTCTATTAGTGTAAAACTAATATTAGATTGTAATCAAGTACACAAATATAATAGGCACATGGTATATAAACATATTTTTTATAAAGAAGAATGACAATTGGGATATTTGTATAGGAAATTAGACTGATGTACTTTGCTATGTGTGCGTGTTTATTTACAGAGGAAAAGAAGGCATAATCCCTTCAAGCACCTGCATCATTATCCCCAACATTTTCAGCTAGAGTATACCATTGTCTCTCAGCAAAACTGATGTCAGGGGAGTTATTTCTGTCATTACCAGCACAAGTAAGCTCTGACTTTCATTTACAAGGTGTTTAAGTACACTGTGTGGCCATGTCTAGATGAGCAGCTTTTCCCAGCAAAACTGGGCTTTGCTGGAAAAAAACACAGTGAGTTTACATGGCAAATGCTCTTTGTTGACTGTTTGTGAACAAAACTTGGCATATCCGCCGGCAGCGGTATACCTCTCCCTGTTCAGGTATAAGGCTTCTCTTGACAATGTTCTGTCAACAAAACAGTCATGTGGCCACTATAGGGCACTTCTGTTTACTGGGCAGCTCTGTTTGCAGAGCTTCCAGTCAGCCATTCTGTTGTGAGAGGGCTGGGCTCTGTGTCCGCTCTCTGTCAACAGAGCAGATTGTTCTTTCAGATGCAATCTGTTGACAGATATTTTGCGGGGAAATCCCCACCGACAGTTCCTTCTATCAACAGTGGCTTCTCACGTAGACTTAGTCTGTGTGTGTGTATCTGTACAATAGTGGTATCAATATCCTTTATATGTAGGCCTGTGCTGACCTGAGACTTGCACATGCACAAACAACTCTACCCACACATACAATTATAAATATTTATGCATTTGGCTGTTTGGAAAATGCTAACACTGCCAGAGTTCAACTTCCCACTGAAAGTTAGATGAAAGAGAGATGGAGATGTCAATAAACATCAGTCTCAGCTTCCAAGAGCTGTAAAAATGGGAATTTATGACCATTATTACATTTGCTTGGGAGTTTATTTTAAGAGCTGAGACAAATGCTGTTGGCTGTTCAAGGTCTTCCAGGTGTGAATGATATGCAGCATTGCAGATTCACACTTATTAAAAGATGTCACCAAGTATCTTGTAAAGTCTGCAGTGCTGAACCGGAGAGGCTGTGTAGTATATGCTGAAATATGAATTGCACCTAGACAATGTACTGGATTAATGAACTAATTGAACATGTATTTTCTGACACTCCCTTGTCAGTTAAAGTACTGTAAGTATCATTTATACTTGTATCAAAGAGATTGTTAGTAGTAAAACTGTCTTCTCCTCATCTTGAAATAATTCAGTTCAGTATGAATAACTCAGATCCTGTAATGAAAGGAGTATTTATATAGGAACCCATTTCCAAAAACAGATCTATAGGAAAGGATTCATTTGTCACCTAGCTATTTCCACTCTGTTGCAATCGAAGCAGGCTTTTATATTTTGACTTTGACCACTGCATTAATCCTTTCAGGTCAGGGCTGTGACATGTTACTATTGTTTTTCTCACTTTCTTCATTGAAGCATTATCTCAGTCAGTTTGAGGATGTTTCACTTGTCTCCACATTTTGGATGATGGAGAGGAAAATATTTCAATCTCCCTTCTCTCACACTCAATACAATGTTTATATGCATCCATACATTTTAGAATATGTTAGAAAGAGAGAGAAGTGCAGACAGGAAACTCAAGAGAGAATGGAGTAAATGGACCACTGTAGTGCTATTCTGAGTGAACAACGATTTGGCACCAGTTACAAGCTTTTATTATTTTAGTATGTAAATTCACACATTTATTATTATTTTCATTATATCCTTCTTTAGTAATGTTAACTCCCATATAATGAATATTAAGAGGGAGGTGATGCATATTATTTTATCTATCCATTTACTGTTTACAGGATTTTTAGTTAGAGCAGCACTTTTCTACATTATATACTTCCCGCGTCAGCAGGTTACAGATGGTTCAGTGAATATAACCCTGAAATAATTGTTACAGAGTGAGTGAGATTTGAACAAGAGAATATAAAGTAATATTGTTAACAAAGCATGTATTTGTCAAATTACAGTCTTCAGATTACTGTTTTGATGCAGCCACATGCTTATCTGTTTGTCCAGGACACAAGCAAGAAGGAAAACCTGTCTATAAATCAACAAGGACAAAGACTACTCTGGCAAGACCCCCAACAGCATTGTGTTGCTTTTCCTGACCCGTATTAAATTTTTTATATTCATGATGGTAGGGGATAAGGATGAAGGCAGCTGGTAAAATGTCAAATAAGCACTGAAAAGAACACTAAGAACAGTTAACTGAGTCGTCCCTTGTACTACAACTTCAGTTGGTTGGCTAGACAGTGTGTACATTATTGCCACCAATGTATAAGCTATATGTCCTTACTGGTTCTGATTAAACCAAAAATAAGGTGCACCCAGCAAGGCACCTGAACAGCCATCCCAGGACTACAGTAGCATGATATCTGAAAGGTTGTATGGGTGGGAGTGTTCCACTTCCTTGTCTTTGGTTTCCTCATAGAAGTACATCTTGCAAGTGGAAACTCCAATATAGATCAACACGTAAGCAGAAGAAATTAAGTATATGTTTGGGGAAGAGTTTATAGACATCATAACCAATAAGAAACCTGTTTTCACTTCTGTGGTTATTGACTGGACTGAGCATCGCATGCATAGCTGGTGTAGTTGAGTTATTCTTTCACTGCAGTGAATTTTCTGCCTCTCTTTAATGTTACTAGTATATTTCATTGATACAGTTTCATAGAAATTACAATTCAGCTTTAGTCAACATTATTGCCATAAAATAAACAAATCCTGCAAAATGTAAATATGAATCAATAAAGTATTTAGGATATGTTTCATAGTAGATCTATGCTGTTCCGTTTTCGTTTAATGGCAAGTTGTTACATGGTGTGAGACTGCTTTATTCAATCACTTTACAACAGTCAGGCAGCCTTCAGTCAATTGTGGTTTCCTCTCCCCAGGGCTGCCTTTATGAAGAATGCATACAGAGTCCAAACCAAACTGCCTGTTAATTTAATTGGCCCACCTAGCCAACTTAACCCCTTCAGGCCTTGTGTATGGTGGTAGGCACCCTATCACAGTATTCTTGAATTACAGAAACTATTCTGTACACTCTTTCATCAGAAAAATGAGTACAAGAATACACTCACTTGTGTTGCTTGAATATAAAACACTAAAAATAAATGGAGGATAGACAAAACTGCTGTTCAGCATAATGTCAAAACACTGTATCACTATGGTGTCAAGTATCAGAGGGGTAGCCGTGTTAGTCTGGAACTGTAACAGCAACGAAGGGTCCTGTGGCACCTTATAGACTAACAGAAAAGTTTTGAGCATGAGCTTTTGTGAGCACAGACTCACTTCATCAGATGCAGCATCTGATGAAGTGAGTCTGTGCTCACAAAAGCTCATGCTCAAAACTTTTCTGTTAGTCTATAAGGTGCCACAGGACCCTTCGTTGCTGTATCACTATGGTAACTAAAGGAAAGCCCAAATGTCCATATGTGCTTTTTATATTACTGAAAAAAAATCCAACGTGGAACATTTGGGCCCCCTTCTGATTGCAGTTTTTCTCTGTTCATTGAACAAATTTTGATGAAAATGTAAAGTGTCCTGAGTTCCTGTTCCATAAGTCAGAATAAGCCTCCCATGGAGAAAATGAAATTGTATGGTACTAGATGACATTATAGGATAAGCTGTTAAGAAAAATTGAATGAAGAGGGAAAGTTGCTGTATGACTATGTTGTGGGTACATAAAAAACACATAGTTTAGGATTTCTGCATGGAAGTTCCACCCAGACTTGTTGTCTGGAATTTTGGGGTGATTGAATTTGAAAAAAAAACATCCATTTGCTCATAAGGAGAGTAGAACTACAGAGAGGGTCAGGGACCTAAACTGTGAGTGTGAGTGGAGGTGCTGTTGGGATCTTTATCCAGTGCAGTGAGATGTAGAAGTGGTTATCGTAAGTGATTTTATGTCTGGTATGTTCAAGCTGTTTAAACAAAAGTTCAGTGGTTTGTTAAACCCAAAGGCTGGCTTCCAAGTTAGTCAGTGTGGCTGCCCCCATCTCAAGAAAGATATATTGGAATTAGAAAAAGCTCAGAAAGGGGCAACAAAGACAATCAGTGGAAAAGAACAATATCCATAAGAGAAGAGATTAGTAAAACTGGGACTTCTCAGAGGACAATCAGTGGTATAGAACAATATCCATATGAGAAGAGATTAGTAAAACTGGTACTTCTCAGCTTGGGAAATAGATGACTAAGGGGGTACATGAAAGAGGTTTGTAAATTCTTGATTGGTGTAGAGAAAGTGGATAAAGAAGTGCTATTTACTTCTTCTTATAAGACAGAAGCTAAAAGTCCATAACTAAAATTAATAAGCATCAAGTTTAAAACAAACAAAAGGAAGTATTTCTTCACACAACACACAGTCAATATATGGAACTCTTTACAGAGGATGTTATGACACTAAGACTATAATAAGATTCAAAAAAGAATAAAATAATTTTATGGACGATAGGTCTGTCAAAGACTATTAGCCAGGGTGGGCAGGGATGGTGTCCCTGACCTCTGTTTGCCAGAAGGTGAGAAAGAGTGACAGGGGATGGCTCGCTTAATTGTTTATTCTGTTCATTCATTCTGTGGGGCATCTGGCTTTGGCCACTGATGGAAGACAGGATGAAGGGCTAGATGGACGATTGCTCTGATCTGGTATAGCCATTTTTATGCTCTTCTGATGAGATTTACAAAGCCCACAAGACAGGATCATCTAATATGCCCAGGCAAGTGTCATAAGAGGAAGCTTACAGGACAGAAGAGGATATATTAGCAACCCAGATCCTGGCATTGAACATGTGTGCCCAGGAATGGCAGATCATGAGGAAACCCCCAACATTTATTTTGGCCATGTGTGCCTCTTTATCCATTGTCATAATTCTTTGTGTAACATCAGAATCCACCCCTTCTTTTACTCCCTCTCAATTCTGTTTTGAGGAAAAATCAATACAGATATTTTTAAAACATATATTAAATTTTTGTTAAAGGTTTTATGAAGTACAGCTTCAGAAAATAGATGAGATTGTTTCCTGTATTTTTATGAAACCTATCGGAAGAAAAGGAAAAAAAATAAATGGCAATGAAATTACAACAAATAATATCAATATTGCACGACAGTATTTGCTTTAGTAATTTCTTCATTTGGCCAAATTTTCAGAATTTGCAAACATATCTCATTTCTGTGTCTTGAAACCAGGAGGATTGCGAAGCTCTACTTTCAATTGCGTGCCTCAAAGAATCTGTTAACTTTTACTTTTTGGAGATAATGTGTAAACTGTTGCTTATAGTAATGAAGAGAGGTATAGGAACACTGGCAGTATTTTAAGGAAGCCCTACTGAAGGCACAGAAAGAAACCATCCCGATGAGCAGCAAGAGAAGTAAATATGGTAGAAGACCAGACTGGCTTACTGGGGAAATCCTCAGAAAACTTAGGCACAAAAAGGGACCTTACAAAAAGTGGTATAGCTCAAGAATGTAGGGCAGTTATCAGGAAGGTGAAAGAGCAACGGGAATTGTGACTCACGAGAAATGTGAAGGATAACAAGAAAAGTTTCTACAGGCATGTTAACAAGAAGAAGGTGATCAGAGAGGGCATGGGGCCCCTACTGGATGAGGGAGGTAACCCAGTGACAGATGATGTAGGGAAAGCTGAAGTACTTAACACTTTCTTTGCCTCTGTCTTCATGGACAAGGACAGCTCCCAGCCTAATGCGATAAGTGATGCATTGTGCGATGAAGGTGGACAGCCTTTGGTGGGGAAAGAACAGGTTAGGAGCTATCTAAAAAAACTAAACATACGTAAATCCATGGGCCCGGACCTAATTCATCTTAGGGTTCTGAGGGAGTGGATTATGTTGTTGACGAGCCCTTGGCCATTATCTTTGAAAAGTTGTGGAGATCAGGAGAGATCCCAGATGACTGGAAAAAGGCAAATGTAGTGCCCATCTTTAAAAAAGGGAAGAAGGGTGATCCAGGGAACTATAGGCAGGTCAGTCTTACATCAGTCCCTGGAAAAAATCATGGAGGGGGTCCTCAAGGAAGTCATTTTGAGGCACTTGGAGGAGGGAAGAGTGATCAGGGAAAGTCAGCATGGATTCATGAAGGGCAAGTCATTCCTGACCAATCTAGTTAGTTTCTACGATGAGATAACTGGCTCTGTGGATAGGGGAAAATGCATGGATGTGATTTATCTTGACTTTAGCAAAGCTTTTGATATGGTCTCCCACAATATTCTTGTCAGCAAGTTAAAGGAATGTGGATTGGATAAATGGACAGTAAGATGGATAAGAAGGTCGGACCCAGTGGGTAGTGATCAATGGCTCCGTGTTGGGATGGTGGTCGGTTTCTAGTGGAGTGCGCCAAGGTTCGGTTCTGGGTCCTGTTCTGTTCAACATATTTATTGATAACCTGGATGAGGGGTTGGAATGCACCCTCAGCAAGTTTTCGGATGACACTAAGCTAGAGGGAGAGGTAGATAGGCGGGAGGGTAGGGATAGGGTCCAGAGTGACTTAGACAAACTGGAAGACTGGGTTACAAGAAATCTGATGAGGTTCAATAAGGACAAGTGCAGAGTCCTGCACTTGGGCTGGAAGAATCCTAAGCATTGTTACAGACTGGGGTCCGACTGGCTCGCTAGTAGTTCTGCAGAAAATGACCTGGGAATTGTAGTGGACGAGAAGCTGGACATGAGTCAACAGTGTGCCGTTGTAGCCAAGAAAGCTAATGGCATATTAGGTTGCATCACGAGCAACGTTGCCAGTAGATCCAAAGAAGTGATCATTCCTCTTTATTCAGCTTTGGAGAGGCCGCATCTGGAGTACTGTGTCCAGTTCTAGGCCCCCAGTTATAGGAAGGATGTGGATACACTGGAGAGGGTCCAGTGGAGGGTGACCAAAATAATTAGGGGGCTGGAGCATATGACTTATGAAGAAAGGTTGAGGGAATTGGGACTGTTTAGTCTACAAAAGAGAAGACTGAGGGGGGGACTTGATAACAGCCTTCAACTTACTGAAGGGAGGTTGCAAAGAGGCTGGAGAGAGGCTGTTCACAGTGATCATGGATGTCAGAACACGGAACAATGGTCTCAAGTTGTGGTTGGAAAGGTCCAGGTTGAACATTAGGAAAAACTTTTTCACTAGGAGGGTGATGAAGCATTGGAATGGTCTACTCAGGGAAGTAGTGGAGTCTCCATCCCTAGAGGTGTTTAAGTCTCGCCTCGACAAAGACCTGGCTGGGCTGATCTGATGGGTTTGGTCCAGCTTAGAGCAGGGGGCTGGACTCAATGGCTTTTTTAGGTCTCTTCCAGCTCTATTGTTCTCTGATTCCATGATTCTGTGAACACTTGCAGTAAGTTGTTACTCCAGTGCACACAGGCATGACCCATTACAAACATCATCATAGTATAAAAACAAAATAATTTAGCACAAAGATAAATATACAATAACAGTTGTCCATACTTATTACAGTTCTTTCCTTTTGATTTTCCCCACTTAGAACCATTTCTCTCTATGGCTGCATTTACACTGTGCCTTCCCCCCCTCAAACCCTGTTTTCTGGAAGGGGCATGGTCATGAGCAGAGTGGAACACGTAAATGAGGTGCAGATTAAAATACCATGTGCCTCATTCGCATATTACTGCAAGATCTCCTTCCAGAAGCAAAAGCATAGTGTAGTGGTATGGTAATGGGGCATGGTAATGAACAGAATGGAAGATGCAAATGATGTGTAGATTAAAATACCTTGTGCCTCATTTTCATAATCCTGAAAGAGCCCCTTCTGTATGTAGATGGGGCTCCTTCAGAAGGAAACTCCTTCAGAAGGAAATCTCCCTTCCAGAAGACCCTTTCTCCGGTCTTGGAAGAGAACAAGCTGTTCAGGAAGGACAGGCAGGAGAGAAAAGGAGGAGGTGTTGTGATGTATGTGAAAGAGCAGTGTGATTGCCCAGAGCTCCAGTACATGGAGGGAGAAAAACCAGTTGAGAACCTTTTGGTTAAGCTTAGAGGCAGGAGCAACAGAGATGATGCTATGCCTGGTGTCTGCTATGGCCATCAGATCAGGTAGATGAGGTAGATGAGCATTTCTTCAGTCAATGAGGAGAAGCTTCTGGATCACAGGCCCTGGTTCTCATGAGAGACTTTAATCACCCAGACATTTGCTGAGAGTCCAAAACAGCAGCACAAGGACAATCCAGGAAGTTTCTGGACAATGTTGGGGATAACTTCCTGGTATAAGTGCTGAAGGCCATGCACAGCTTGACCTGCTGCTCACAAAGAGGGAAGAACTAGTGGGTAAAATAGAAGTAGGCGGTAACTTGGTGTGCAGTGGTCATGAGATGGTAGATTTAAGCATTCTGACAAAAGGAAGAAAAAGGTGAGCAGTAAAATACAGACCCTTGATTTCAGAAGAGGAGACTTCAACTCCCTGAGAGAACTCATGGGCAGGATCCCCTGGGAAATTAATATGAAGGGGAAAAGAGTTCAAAAGAACTGGCAGTACTTTAAAGAAATCTCACAGAAGGCACAGGGACAAACCATCCCAATGCACAGTAAGAAAAGCAAATATGGTAGGCAACCAGTATGACTTACAAGGGCATTCCTTGATGAGCTTAAACTCAAAAGGGATGTGCGTAGAAAGTAAAACTTGGAAAGATGAACAAGGAGGAGTATAAATATATGACTGGATAATGCCGGGGAGTAATCAGGAAAGGCACAGCAAAATTGGAACTGCAGCTATCATAGAATGTGAAGGGTAACACAAGGAGGGTTTTTACAGACATGTTATCAGTAGGAGGGTTATCAGGGAGTGTGTGGTGCCATTACTGAGTGAGGAAGGTAACCTGGTGGTACATGATGTGGGAAAGGCTGTAGAAGTCATTGATTTTTTTTGCCTCAGCCTTCAAGGGCAAGGTCAGTTCCCAGACTACAGCAGTAGGCAATGCAGTATGGGAAGGAGGTGGGCAGCCCTCGATGGTTAAAGAACAGATTAAGACCTACTTAGAAAACTAGACAGACATAAATCCATGGATCCAGATTTAATGCATGCAAGGTTACTGAGGGAATTGGCAGATGTCATTTCAGAGCCTTTGGCTGTTATCTTTGAAAGCTCTTGGAGACTGGAAGAGGTCCCAGATGATTTGAAAAAGGCAAACATACTGCCCATCTTTCAAAAAGGGAAAGAAGGACAATCCAGGGAACTATAGACCTGTCAGCCTTACCTCAGTCCCTGGCAAAACCATGGAGGCGATCCTCAAGGGGTCCATTTTGAAGCACTTGGAAGAGGGGAAAGTGATTAAGAATAGTCAATATAGATTCACCAAGGGCAAGTCATGCCTGACTAATCTGATTAGCTTCTGTGATGAGGTAACTGGCTCTGAGGAGATGGGAAAGCCAATAGATGTGATATACCTTGACTTTAGCAAAGCTTTTGATACAGTATCCCACAACATTTTTGCCCGTAAGTTAAGGAAATATGGATTGGATACATACACTGTAAGATGGTTGGAAAGCTGGCTAGATGGTTGGGCTCAACAGGTAGTGATTAATTGTGCTGTGTCTGGTTGGTGGTTAGTTTCAAGTGGAGTGCCCCACTCCAAAAGGATCAGTTCTAGGGCCAATATTGTTCAACATCTTTATTAATGACCTGCATGAGGGGATGGATTGCACCCTCAGCAAATTTACATATGACACTGAGTTAGGGGGAGAGGTAGATACATTGGAGGGTAGAGATAGGGTCCAGAGTGACCTAGATAAATTGGAAGATTGGGCCTAAAGTAATCTGATGAAGCTCAAGAAGGACATGTGCAGAGTCCTGCATTTGTGATGGAAGCATCCCAAGCATTGTTAAAGGCTGGGGACCAACTGACTAAGTAGCCGTGCAGCAGAAAGTGACCTGTGGATTACAGTTGGTGAGAGGCTGGATATGAGTCAACAATGTGCCCTTGTAGTGAAGAAAGATACTGGCATATTGGAGTCCATTAGGAGAAGCATTTCCAGCAGATCTTGAAAAGTTATTATTCTCCTCTATTTGGCACTGGTGAGGCCACCTCTGGAGTATTGCATTCACTTCTGGTCCCCCTGTGTAGAAAGGAAGTGGATGCATTGGAGCAGGTTCAGCAGAGGCCAATGAAAATGATTAGGAGTCTGGATCCCTTGACCTATGAAGAGAGGCTTAAAGATCTGGGCTTATTTAGTTTGCAGAAGAGAAGAGTGAGTGGCTATTTGATAGCAGCCTTCAGCTTCCTGAAGGGGTGCTCTAAAGAGGATGGAGAGAAATTGTTCTTAGCAGTGATGGGTGGCAGAACAAGGAGCAATGGTCTGAATTTAAAGAGGGTGAGGTGCAGGTTGGGTATTAGAAAAAACTATTTCACTAGAGGGGTGGTGAAGCACTGCAATGCTTTACCTAGAGAGGTGGTGTAATCGCCATCCCTAGAGGTTTTAAGTTCCAGCTTGACAAAGTCCTGGCTGGGATGACTTACATAGGGCTGATCCTGCTTTAGTTAGGGGGATGGACTAGATGACCTTCTAAGGTCCTTCCAGTCCTAGAATTCTATGATTCTATGATTGTAATCCTGGCCCCACTGAAAACAATAGCTGTTCCTCCACTGACTTCAATGGGGCCAGGGTGCATTAGTGATTAAAGGTTTCTTCTAAGGTATAAGTTCATTTGGAGCTTATGGGCATTTCACATAAATGGAGATAAAATAAATAGATCTCATATAGTAGATGATAATAAATTAAAACACTATAAAACTGAAAGTATCAAATACATTTAAATTTTGGCCATAGCTAAAAATGCAGATTTTACTCATTTTTTCAACTTTTATAAATAAATTCTGAGTGTTAAGTTGATTGTTTTTTTCAAACAATATTGTTCCTGTTAGTTTTATCTAGAGCTCTCTTCTGCTGTCAAGATCAGTTTATATTCAATGTGTCATAAGATATATTGACAAGTATACACAATGCTTAAAAAATGGACAGTATAATAGTTTAAGCAACCAGAGCCCTGGATTGAAGACATGTCATGCTATCTATTTATTAATTTGTTCCCTAATACCATTGCAAGATTAAAGCAAATCAGGAAGTATCATTTTACCTATTCTGAGATGTTCAGAGATTTCAAAAACACATTTATTTATCCACAGATACTCTTTAAAATGGACAATTTTCAGAATAAATATTAAGGTGACTTACTAGAGCTAAATTTATAATTTAAAAGCAAAATAACCAAGAGTAAACTGTTGTAGATCTTCCTTACCACCCATCTTTTCTTTTAAATGATTTGTATGCTTATAAAAGATGCCACATTGACAGAACTGGGAAATTAGACTCTGTTTATCTTCTGAATACAGAAAATACAACCCAGGCAAGGTTACTAACCAACCGCTATGCTCTTCTCTGCTGTGAGGGACCATACTTGTCTCCAATCTGTTAAATTCTTGATCTGTCTACAGAGACTGACACCTAGGCTATCAGTTCTGACAGTATTTTCTATAATATTCAGACCTCACCAATAGGAATTGAATTAGACATGACTGGTTTGTTCACCATAGGCCAGCAAGAAGTTGGTAAATTGTGGGTACTACTTTTCTGTGCTGTGCAATACACTGTGGAAAATTATCTATCTATGTATTACTAGATCTGGTCCACAACAGTTATGGAGGGACTGACTTCTATGCCCCTGACAAAATTTTAATTGACAAATGGGGTTCATCAGTCCCTTGCCTCTCTGGGTGCTCTCCCTTCACACATTTCCTCCTACCCCCACAGGTACCAGTTGCCCTTGGTCCTAGCTTTCAAGGATGCCCTTTGCATATGCATGGTTTGAGTTTGGCAAATCTTGCCCCAAATACAATAACTTGGCTTTATATACACTGAAATTACATCCTTCTTAGCTTTCTCCTGCAACTTTTAACATGGTAGGGAATTATCTGGTCTAATTATTCCGTTAGTACTTTTTCCAACATTTTAAAATACTGATAATTAGCTAGAGGGGAGGGCTTAGTGATTGCCCAGTGTCTAGTTCCTGGAATAACAGCCCTAAACTGAAGAAGAACTGAATCTACCCTTTATTCTCACCATGTAATTAAACCCAGTTCCATGAACTTTCGCGCATCAAGGCATTTCACCTAAGACACTGTATTCTAAGTATTAAAGACCATGGACGTGTCTACACTAGCCCCAAACTTCGAAATGGCCACGCAAATGGCCATTTCGAAGTTTACTAAGGAATAAGGGGACTTTGAAGTAGGCGGGGTCCTTCTCAAAATAGGCGGGGTCAATTTCGAAGTGCCGCGGCTGTCCGCATGCTAATGAAGCACTGAATATGCATTTCAGCGCTTCATTAGTAAACTTCAAAATGGCCATTTGTGTGGCCATTTTGAAGTTTGGGGCTAGTGTAGATGTAGCCCATATGTCACTTTTTAAAAAATGTGCAGGTTAACCTTGATGCCTTATCCAAAACTGAAACTCGACTATATTATTATTCATTATGTCACCATTGGATGTCCAGAAGTCTGACCAGAGGTAGGTGAACCGATTCCTGTCTATGTTATAAATGCTTTACTTTCCTTTGAAATGAGAGGCATAACTTAAATTTTGACTACTACCTATGATGGGTACAACTGGGAAAATAATCTGTGGTTGCAGTAACTCAAAAAGGGGCAAGATACAGGAGGGGAAATCTGAATGAAATGCCATACCAGCATTTGCTGCACCAAGTTATGCTAAAGAGCATTAGCTCTTAGGAAAAGTGTGACAGCAGACTGTGACATTCACTGATGTACAGTTTTTGAGTCTTAGCACTAACAGCTGCTGTAGTTTCCTATTATTGCATACATAAACATTTCCAAAATAATCATCTAAAACATCATTGTAATACTGTATTTCATGATCTGATTTATTGTAAACAGAACTTTGTATAAGCCTTTGTTGTGTATTTCCTATTAAACATTAAAACTGGATAAAATATTTCTTGTGTGCCACTAGAGATCAACATGAAAGAATAGGTGACTCTCTCTCTCTCTCTCTCTCTCTCACTCTCTTTCAGCTGCCTTAGAGAGTTTCCCAGCTTGAAGGCTGCCTTTCCAGGTGCAGCTTCTGTTTTGCCTAATTCATATTATGCCGTGCAATGAATATGCATTGTTTTTTAATGAGCACTCTAAAGATTCCCAGAGAGGGAAACTCATTCCTGAATTATACAAGGTGCATTTAAGAGGTTGACACTTTGTAGTCTCTTCAAATTGAACTTTTTAGAAATTCCTGACTAAAGTAGATTAAAAGGAGAGGGAGGGCACCTTCAGCAAACAAATACTTTAAAATATGTAAGAGAGGGAGAGCTTAAGGAATCCCAGTGGTTATTGCAAGAGTCTGTAACATTGCATCATTTCTGTAGAACTCCTAAGACCCACTTTTGGATTGATTTACATCTCATGCAGCCTGACTGATGTCACTGGGATTAAATGGGTATATATCAGTGCAGAGTTTGGCCTGTACTATTCTTCAGTCTGAAATGAGAATGTTCTCTGGTTGTCATCTGCCACTGTAAACTGGAATTGAGTTACTTTTTTATCAAGTTACAGCTGACACACCTCACATGCAAGTGGTCTGCCAGGTTGACCCATTAATCATAAATAATATGGCCTGCATGCGTAGCAACACTAGTTTAAAATGTCTTCCTGAAGGGACACTATGTAGCAGTTGGTAGCATTGCCGTAACATGAAGAAATAGAAAGTGGGGAAAGAAACTCCATGAAGTTAGGTGCAGATGTGGAAGCATGAGGAGGAGGACAGGGAAATTCTGCCTACCTGTTTTTTCAGTGTCTGTTGACTTTGCTGGAACTACTTTGTATTTCCATGGCCGCATCTACACATGCACGCTACTTCGAAGTAGCGGCGCCAACTTCGAAATAGCGCCCGTCACAGCTACACGTGTTGGGCGCTATTTCGAAGTTGAAATCGACGTTAGGGGGAGAGACATCAAAGTCACTAACCCCATGAGGGGATGGGAATAGCACCCTACTTCGAAGTTGAACGTCAAAGTAGGGCACGTGTAGACAATCCGCATCCCGCAACATCGAAATAGCGGGGTCCGCCATGGCGGCCATCAGCTGAGGGGTTGAGAGACGCTCTCTCTCCAGCCCCTGCGGGGCTCTATGGTCACCGTGTGCAGCAGCCCTTAGCCCTGGGCTTCTGGCTGCTGCTGCTGCAGCTGGCGATCCATGCTGCATGCACAGGGTCTGCAACCAGTTGTCGGCTCTGTGGATCTTGTGTTGTTTAGTGCAACTGTGTCTGGGAGGGGCCCTTTAAGGGAGCAGCTTGCTGTTGAGTCCGCCCTGTGACCCTGTCTGCAGCTGTTCCTGGCACCCTTATTTCGATGTGTGCTACTTTGATGTGTAGACGTTCCCTCGCAGCACATATTTCGATGTGGTGCTGCCCAACGTCGAAGTTGAACGTCAACATTGCCAGCCCTGGAGGACGTGTAGACGTTATTCATCGAAATAGCCTATTTCGATGTCGCTACATCGAAATAAGCTATTTCGATGTAGGGTGCACGTGTAGACGTAGCCCATGAGTGTTAGAGAGAACAGAATTTCATCTACTGATTTACATTTAGGGGACTGAGGTCCAGATTGTCAAAGGTATTTAGGCACCTAGTTCCAATTGGGAGTTAAATACCAAAGTGTCTGATGATTTGGGCCAGAATCCCAATTATTTTACTTATCTGATTGTTCATAACAAGTGGTCTTCTTGTATTTCTGGGACTGACTTCATCATTTGTTACCTATACGCAGAAACAAATGTTTGGTTGTTTGAGATAGGGGAGATTTTGTGTGTGTGCTTGAAGTTTGTCTTGAGTGAATAAATTTGGTGGGAAGGGGGCAGATTCCTGAATGTGTGAATGGGCTCTGAAAGAAACTGCATGTTTTTGTTGCATATGTTTGTAAGTACCTTGAACCACACCTGGTATTTATCTATTTCATGGCATTTGGGCATATGCAAACTGAACTGAATGTTCATACAGTTGAGAGAAAATGCTGTGACCTCCCAGTTGGCATACTTTATCAAAGCCCCAAGTCTTTATGAAACATTGCAGCTTCTAAATCAGGGTCAGCAAACTTTCTGAGGTGGAGTGATGAAATTTGACCTTTAGACCTCTTTATACAGTCTGGCCGTTTCTACTGAAAATTTTTGGGAAGAAGGGTCCTCCAGAAGGAGGACTTCCTTCTGGAAGACACCCTGGGGGCTGCACTTCTACACATTGTTTTGGAGTCTGGAAGAGTGTCTTCCGGACTCCAAGTCATGTGACCTTATGCTAATGAGGTGCAGGGAATTTGCATCCATGCCTCATCGACATATTTCAGGCTGTTTATTATAATGCCACTTTCAGAGAAAGTGGCATGTGTAGAAACGGCCTCTGAGTGTCAGTGATACTTTTTAAAGTAACTAGTAGTCATATTTAGAACAGGTTCATTAATAAATACATTAAGATGCAGAGCTTTACCGTTCAGTAGGTGGTTGGTAGCATTAGCTGGACTTTTGTTAATCCACAGAACGATCCTGGTTGGATGGGGGCGATGAGGCAGGGCTGTGCTCCCACTTCACATGCAGATGAAAATTAGTTCCTGTGGCATCTTGGCATCTGTGCCAGGGGTTGCTGACCTCTGTTCTAAATGATTTTGCAGACCACAGAGATCTGGAAAGTTCAGGCAAAAAGTTCTCGAATATTTATCCAAATCAAATTGATCGTGCTGTTTGTCCATGCCTATGTTTTGATGTTTTTCTCCCCCTTATTTTCATATGGTGTTTCATCATATGGACTAATGGTAGGTTTAGAGAGCAAAGTTATTTTGAAATAGCAGCTGTTAGTTAGAAATAACTAACCTAGCATCCACACCACACAACTGCTATTTCAAAATAAATTTGAAATATTGGCCTTCTTATCTGAAAATTGGCAAACCTCATTTCAGCTGGGTCTACACATGAGCACCCTCCTTCGAAAGGTGCGAAAATCAACATGTAGATGTCAAAATAGAGGCCATCAAAACTGCTGTGACCTCATGCTGATAGCACAGTGACCGCGTGCTGATAGCAGATGGATGGGTCAATAGACCCTTTCAAAGGGCCGCCACAGCCTTTCGAAAGGGAGCGTCCACATGGCTCCAAGCTTTCTTTTGAAGGAAGGGAGGCAGGAAATGCCATGGGTGGGGTTCCATGGCTGACATACCCTTCCAGAGCTGCAGCCAGATGCCCTCTTAAAAGGCCCCTCCCTCTATCCTCCACCCCACGTGAGCTGAGTGCTTCCCAGTTGTCACCAGTTTGGCACAGCCCACTCATGCTTCAGGATGAAGGCACAGCAGCAGCTCCTGCATGAGGACACCTTCATCCTGGAGACACTACTGTCAGTGCTCTGCACTGTTGCCACAGCCACCTCCCAGCTACTTGGGTAGCTGAGTGGTCCCCCTATGGCCGTGGGGCGCCGCCACCCAGGACACCACTGGGTTTTCTCCAGGTGACCCGACACCTCTAGAACCACCCCAGCAGCACTGACTGGAGTGAGCGTCTGGTGCTGGGGGAGTGGAATGTTGAGAGTTGCTGTGGAACTTCCTTATGTCGAGGCAGACCTTCCATGAGATATGCCACTGGCTCGCCCCCACACTCTGGCACCAGGACACCTGCATGTGGCCTGCTCTCACAGCAGAGAAGTGGGTTACTATTGCCATCTGGAAACTGGCACCCCTGGACTCCTACCACTCCATGGGACAACAGTTCAGGGTGGGCAAGGCCACCATTGGGGCCACACTAATGGAGGCTTACAGATCTCATGCATCATTTGCATAATCTCTTTTTGGAAAAGATTCTTTAGAAAGAAAAAAGCAGCGTAGATGGGGCTCTTTCAAAAATAAACCCTGTCTTCGAAAGAACCCTTATTCCTAAGACTTATTTTGAAATAAGGCTGCTGTATAGACATGCCAGCTACCTCTACACTACAGTACACATTTGAAAGCTGATTATTCGGAAGACATTCTCTGGAAGATTGTCTTTCAAAAACGTGCATCCATGCATAGAAAGCATATCATTCTTTCAATCCACCCTTTCGAAAGACCAGCCTAATCTTTCAAAACAGAGCATCCACACAGCCCTCGGTTCCCTTTCAAAAGAATGGGCTGGGAAATGCAGAGGATGAGGTTGCATGGCTGACAAACCCTTCTGGTGACCTGTACTTATGGTGGAGGTGGGGAGAGTGGGAAAAAGGGGAAGATTGAAAGCACCTGGATTCAGCAATTAGGGCATGACTGTGATTGATCTAGGGGATCACATAACCTCGCATCTTCCCATTCATCACCTGTGATCTAGTCTATATCTAAATCTTGTTAGTTTACAGGGCATTACCCTGGCTGCCTTTCTTGTGGGGAACCAATCAGAGCTTCTTCCCCTTCTTTTCAGCACATGGAATAGGAACACTACCTAAGCCTAGTATAGTTCCTGAAACATGAAAGATGTCCTTAAAATCATCTTTGCAGCACTCCCCTCCTCTTAGTTAGGTTCCTGAGTACCACCTGCTCAGGGAAGAGAGACTCCTTGATACCCCATTTAATTGTATCTGGAGAGATTCCACTTTACCCTCACCCTTCTTTGAGCTTACCTAGTACCAGAGGAAGGGTGGCAGGTGATTGATATACAGGAGCTGAGGGAGTTATAGTTGAGGACTAGTGTTAAAGAGAAAAAGAACAGTGGAATCTGACAGTGGAGACCAAGGGGAAAATTTCAGGACTTGATGGGGAGAACACCTCTTAGGGGCATAGTAGTATTTTGGCCTGTTTTCAGTATCAGACCTGGTTGATTTGGGAAGAGAAAAAAGATGAGGGAGCAGGGAAAAGACAGATGGAGTCAAACTGAGGAAAGCTAGAAAATGGAAACCTCTCCCTCCAGAAGAAACACTCACCGCTTTCCTCCAGTGCTTCCTCCCAATTGCATTTCCTCCATTTCCTCCTCTTTTTTTCTTATAGTTTGAGAGAGGTAGGACATGAATGAAGACAGCAACCTCTCAGACAAAGGGAAAAGAGACAAAACCTCTTCAGAAACCATTTAATTTATGTAAACAGAAATGAGAGTGCTTGGTGAAGGTAGGTGAGATTCCCAGATCTTTTTCCCTAGTGTGAGGACTAGTGGTGGAGGAAGTACAAACCAGTTCTCCTCTTACCAGGTTGAGTGGACTCTTGGAGAAGAAAGATATCTTATAGCTAGTTCAACTTGCATCAGATTTTTAGCATAGAAAACGTTTATTGTAGAATTAATGAAGTAGTAATCATCATCATTTGCTATATTTTGCTAAAACTTTAACCAAGTTGGGACCCTACTGTGCTAGGACAGGTAATGTACAAATATATTACAAATTAGGTATTACTGAAAGATTATATTTACCCAAAAGATTATATTTACCCCAGTGCAGCAACATGCTTAACTTTGAGACTACTCACAATGCATCCAGTTATGCTTTTGCAGGACTGAGCCTTTAAACAATATATCTCTATACCATATCCCATGTCTGTATTCTATAGTATATGAGCAGATACACTAGATAAGTCTATATTAAGTTGAAGACAAAAAACTCTAGCACTGCTTAAATTCTGATTCCTAGGGGGAAAAAACTCATACTACTTATTTAATTAATATTATTTGACTGTCTATAGAGATGATTAAATAATGAACACTTTTCATTTCAAATAACGTATTTCATTCTGGCAACAGTGTCGGGGGAATTAAGTGTGTTATTTTTATACATTATATGATCTGCTGTTTAAACAAGTCATTAAAGCTACTGAATGTTATTATTCCTGCAAAAAAAGGACCAGCTTACTCTAACTGGAATGTAGTTTAAGGGAAAAACAATGGCAGACGGTATATATATGTATATATAAAAGCAATTCTTCAGAGACAGCTTTAAATTCCCATGGCTTCTGGCTATACTTATAAGATGTGCTCATGCTTACAAGTATTCAGGGTTCAAAGCAGAGCAGTGGGAGACAAGCTTGATTCTTATTCCTTATTTACCTTGATGTAGGAGCTGACAGTAACCTTTTACATGCATTATTGTGTGAAGCAAGCACTGAAGCCTAAAGTTCTTCTAGCTTCTACTGACAGCTCTTTGCTATTGCTGCACTGCATCCCTCATGCTATGTTAACACACAGCTTGACAGAGGGCCTACAGTTTAATTGTGTTGTCTTCAGTCTTACTGGTTCAGCTCTTCTGCTCATCATCTTTCTAGTTCAGAATTCACTACAAGGCTTTGTCCAACTGTTTGGAAGCAGTTATGAACTAGTTTCAAAATGTTGGCATTTTCTTGACAATGCTACCAGTTTGTAGTTGGAGCAGGGGGTGTTAACTTCTGTTGAGAAAACGATTATCACAATAATATGCAATAGTGTAATCTGATTTTCTTCTTTTCAACCCACCTGAAAAGGGTCACCGGAATGAAGTCTACATTTGGTCACGCTTCATATTTCCTCTAAAATGTTGAGCCTCAGAAGATAGTTAATTGAGGCCTCCCAGTGAGAGACAAAACAGAGTGGAAACATTCTTAGAAAACCTCACATCATGTCAATGCAGGATTTTGCATTATAGAAAGATGGCCAAAATGACATTTTGGATGTGTAGGCACATGTTTCTAATTGAACAATGTTACTTGCATCAAGCAATGTTTCTGTTAGTTTGTGAGCTCTGAAGGACACAACAAAAGGGAAATGATCACATCTTGCCTGCAGCACAAACACAGTATCCCCCCCAACCCACATATTAAAATCAAATCTTGTATTCCAATGTGACACGCTCCGGTTAAAAGAATAGTAAATATTTTTGTTTAAAAATGAGATATAATGCTGCCATAATGTGTCCCTTTCATTTCTCCTCTCTGCTGATCCCTTTGCTCATCTCTGCCTCATCCTTTACGGACACATTTATGCCTATATTTTGTGCTAGCATTTTTAATTGCCTTATCCTATACCACTAGGAATGGTTTGTAGTAAATGACAAATGGTAGCTACCTGGTGACCTGGGATAAAGGTATGGTAGTGATTTGATATAGCAAAAATACAAATATGATTTAATATGGTACAGGCAGCCGGGCATAGAAGTGACTGTCTCTTGATTTGTGCTATTATTTGTTAATTAAATCCTTAGTACAAAAGAAAAAATAGACAGTACCTTTCTTTCCCACATTCTTTTTTCCTCTGCTTCCTTAACCTCAAGTAGCTGCCCTCACTGGTTGGAACTGTCTTTTTTATTAAACCTTTGTACAGTTTGTAGTAGAATGGATTCTTGATCCGTGAAACCATAATCCAAATAATAACAATGTATTGTGTTAGGCAGAAGAAAGCATTCAACCAAAGTGGGTTAGTGTTCATTATCTCCTGCTGTTTCTAGTGAGCTGAAGAGCATGAGAGAGGACAGAATTGCTAACTGTAAGACAGAAATCTCTAATGCAAAGGAGGCAGGAGTGAGTAGCAAATGCAGCAGTATAAAAGAGGTCTCAAGGTATGTTCTTTACATGAAGGGGGAGAGGGATGAGCCTTTTCAGTGGTGGAGGAAAACTCTCTTTCAATAAAGGCTAGACTTGATCCAGGGATATTATTTTCAGGAGAGAACAAAGAGATGGTGCCATGCATTCATTGTTGACTTTTAATTTGAAGCAATCCCATCAGATAAACTAAGCTTAAAACTTAAGGTCCTGTATTAATGTGATTTTCTAGGATCAGTGTAAACATTTCCATTCACTTTTCTTTAGGTGAAATCCAAGGGGGAAATAGCTAAACAATCCCCTGAAATGCCTGTAATCTAGCCTTCCGCCCTGATTGCATCCCTTTCCAGATCCTGAGTCTGCTAAGTCACGTGAAAATCAGGAACAGAGCCTCACGATAAACAAGGAATCTTCCTATTAAATCATTATATTCAGAGATAACTTCAGCCAGTAAATCAACAGTGCAAATAGTAGAAATTAAACATGATTTTAAAAATCCTTCCAGTTTTATCTATGTGGGTCTAGTAAAATAGGGTAGTGATTTTTTAATAGAGTATAAACTCTGACTTTAGTGAAATAAATGGGTCATGCAAGATACATATTGTCTGTGAATTAGTCCAAACATGTATAAGAGGTGATGTGGTGTCCCTGTAACTTGCACTGATTTGATGTGTAGTAGATTTGCAGGTTAAATGTGTTACTGTTGAAATAAGCCCTGTGACCTCTGTGAGGATATATGCACCAGATCTGAATCTGGACTATGTTTATAAAATGACAGTGTGACCCCATTGAATAAAATACAGCATCTTCCCTTGCATATATAGTTTTCTGTTATTTCACAACTTCCCTTCCCAGGTACTAACCTTCTGCTTGATTAGTTGAATTGTTTGTTTACAATGAGGGAAGGAATCTCGCTATCTCTGAGGCTGTGTCTACACTTGCATTCTTCTTTCAAAAGAGACATACAAATGAGTGAAATCAAAAATGCAAATGAGGTGCAGATTTGCATATCTGGCACCTCATTTGCCTGTTCTAATTTTGAAATAGCTTCTTTCGAAAGAAGAAAACCAGTGTAGACACTGCTCTTTCAAAAGTAAACCCCATCTTCGAAAGAATCCTTCTTCCCCTAAAAAAGAAAAGGTTTTCTTCTTTTGAAAGAAGCTATTTCAAAATAAGAATATGCAAATAAGGTGCCAGATATGAAATCTGCACCTCATTTGCATTTTTGATTTACCTCATTTGCATATCTCTTTTGAAAGAAGAATGCAAGTGTAGACACAGCCTGACTGTCTCAGCTGTGCTTATTGATGACTATAGGAACAGTCTCTCTCCCTGTTATTACAACATCCTTATTGGATATAGGTTTCAATAGGAATAGCTTCATCTTGTTTTGGCACTTCTCAGCCAGGCAGTGTCATTTGCAGAATGAGTATAGATGGAAGGAGGTTCTTGATGTGCAAAATGCATTTGTTATGAATTCCTTGTTTCTTTACCTCGTGCTCCACCATGTCTCAGGTTACATCTACACTTCAAGATAAATTAGAATTTAAGGCAGTTAGCTTGATATTACCATGTGACTGTCTGCACTTTAAATACCATTAGCTCAATATAGGGGGGCATTAATATTGATATCAAAGTATCAGTGGAACTAGCTAGGTATAACATTGAGTTCGATTTTAAAAGTTTGATTAAAGGCCTGTGTGGACGCACCACATCATACAATTGAATACATTAGCCTCCAGAAGTGTCCTGTATGTAACCCACAATGCACCTCAGTGCTCCGCTCTGGCCGCTGCTCTCCAGGGCTACGTCTACACGTGCACCCAACTTCGAAATAGCTTATTTCGATGTTGCGACATCGAAATAGGCTATTTCGATGAATAACGTCTACACGTCCTCCAGGGCTGGCAACGTCGATGTTCAACTTCGACGTTGCTCAGCCCAACATCGAAATAGGCACAGCGAGGGAACGTCTACACGGCACAGTAGCACACATCGAAATAAGGGAGCCAGGCACAGCTGCAGACAGCGTCACGGGGCGGACTCAACAGCAAGTCGCTCCCTTAAAGGGCCCCTCCCAGACACACTTTCATTAAACAGTGCAAGATACACAGAGCCAACAACTAGTTGCAGACCCTGTATATGCAGCACGGACCCCCAGCTGCAGCAGCAGCAGCCAGAAGCCCTGGGCTAAGGGCTGCTGCCCACGGTTACCACAGAGCCCCGCAAGGGCTGGAGAGAGAGTATCTGTCAACCCCCCAGCTGATGGCCGCCATGGAGGACCCCGCTATTTCGATGTTGCGGGACGCGGATCGTCTACACGTCCCTACTTCGATGTTGAACGTCGAAGTAGGGCGCTATTCCCATCCGCTCATGGGGTTAGCGACTTCGACGTCTCGCCGCCTAACGTCGATTTCAACTTCGAAATAGCGCCCAACACGTGTAGACGTGACGGGCGCTATTTCGAAGTTACTGCCGCTACTTCGAAGTAGCGTGCACGTGTAGACGCAGCCCAGGTGTGCTGAAATTAACAGGAAGACCGTGAAGTTCAAATTGGGACCAGGAAGCCTGTGGCAGTCGGCTCATGGTTTGTATCAGAGCCTGGGAAATGTCTGTCTTTCTTTGCTATTAGTGTTGTGAGCGCAACTACCCATTACAAATAGTCCCTGCAGAGAGTACATAGCTCTTCCTCTACACTTATTTTTTTCCTTGATGCCTGGTACCAGCCATTGCCCTGCTGCACCACGTGGCAGCAAGGATGTTGTGGGAGTTGTGCTTGAGCGAAAGGCCGAGAAACTTCTTCTCAACAGTTTACATTTGTGCTTGAGTCTCTCCCCCATAGGTGCCACACAGTCAGGGTCTTTCCCGCATTCAACCACAGCACATGCCTAGCTCTGGCACAGTAAAAGAACCTTCCTGCTCTTCAGTGCTGACCATGCTGCCAGGCAGCACCCTTGTGCCTGGTTAGGGCTCCAAGGTCAGGAAAGATTTTCAGGGGCTTGCAGCAATCCAGAGGGAAGTCTCCCCTGGCAGCTACCATTTTCAGAGAGTTTGCAGCTGTCCAAGGGCATTACTTCTGATGCCCCCCCCAGATATTTTGGGGCCCTTCTGCCATCGAGGGAAAGTCTCACCCAGTGGCTACAAATTGCAGGGGCTAGCAGCTGCCTGGGGGGATTACTTCAGCAGGCTCCCCACTGAATTCCCCCCCACCCGCTGCCTCAACAAGAAGCCAGGGCTAGCTGCTGGTGGGGGAAGTCTCCCACTGTGCCAAGATTTTCAGTGCTTTACTGCTGCTGGGGAGAAGTCTTTCCTCAGTGGCTACAAATTGTGGGGGTTTGTAGCCACCTGGAGGGACTGCTTTAAATGGCTCCCCACTGATATCCCTCTGCCCCTGCCCCAACAAGGAACTGGGGGTTTAGCTGCCACTGGGGAGAAGTCTCCCCCGCAGTGAAGATTTTCAGGGTCTTTCTGCCACTGGGGGGAACAGTTCATGTGGTCCTCGAGCCACGGACCCTACACCCCACTGACAAAAAGGGTTTTCGGGGACCATGTCAACTGGCCATTCAACCTCCCAAACAACAAACTGCCCCACAATGGCAAAGAAATTTGGCAAGCCCGATCCCCTATCCCCCCTCCCGCCCCTGTTAGCAATGTCTGTGTCGTGAAGAATGAAGCCAAAAATCATTTTTCCCTAGTCTTTTCTGTCCTCTTTCTTCTAACTTTGGACCTCTTCACTGATGGAAGAGTGGGTGGAGGGCCATCTGAGAACACAGACTGTGCACACAAGCTGTAAAATGGACTGGGAAGCCAAATACCCTCCTCTCAGCAACTCTCTTTTTTCAAAACCTTTGCTGTCAACATTTTCTTTGTGCTTCTCATTGTCCCTGTATTATTTTCAGGAATAAAAGGTAATCAGGAAAATGGGAAAAGTTGGTGGAGGGCCAGTTGAGAAGACACACATCTGATGATTTTTATAAAATCTTTCATAATTCAGTTACAGCTACAGTTTGAAAAAGCAATTGAGATATAGAGGAAAGATTTCTGTGCATTTGGTGGTCTTTGTTGATGCACTGGTTTTCCTTCCTTCCACCTGGAAAAAAAGGATGTTTACTTACAATAGGAGGGGAATGAGGGCAATGCAATGTGGAAAGATGATGTCAAATACCAGAGAAAATACCCAGAATGTTATGTGGGTGAGGGAACTGTGGGATAGATTCCCACAATGCATTGCTGCAATAGTCAATGTTTGCCAGTTGAGTGTGGCAGCAATAAGTTTTGTGAGGGGTACATGGGGAGATGAGCATAGTCAAATTCAAATTTATGAAACGCAGCATTACAAAATTGATATTAATAAATTTAAATTTATCTCATAGTGTAGACGTAGCCTCAGACTTCATCTACCTCCATGGTGTGGTCCAAAACTATAGAGCAGTAACACTCAATAAGCACTTCTTGCCTACAGCCATTCTTCAGGGGGCATGGGGACCAGAGTAACCCCCAAGCTGCCCAAGGCTTCACCCCTGTTTCTCCTCCACCCCTTCTCCAAACCTTACCCCACTCCACATCCACCCTGCCTCTTCCCACTCTTGCTCTGCATCCTCCTGCCTCTTTGCACCTCTTTTCTTATCCTCCTTCTCCCAAGCTACATGAGCTAGGGATTACCAGAGGCCCTAGAACATGGTGGCAGTAGGAGCTGTGGGAAGCAGAGCAAGTCAGTCATCTACACCATTTGGTCACCGTTTGCTCCCACCCTGGGTCACTCTGTTTCACCACAGCAGGGTGGGAAGAAGAGTAACCCAGCCCCAGCTGAGGTAACCCCATAGCCCTCTGCTCCTCCCAGCCCACCTTGCTCAGGCAGCGGGCTGGGATGGTTTGCTTCCTGCTACTGCAGTGTGTGAAGGGGTGGGGCCACACATACTCCTTGGGATAGGGTGCCTAAGTAAATCCCCTGGCTGCCAGGGGTTCTTTGACTAACATTAATATGGGGGACCATCAGATCCATAGGACAGGTGGGGCAGCTACTGTGGGGTACCCCCAAGTGTGGGGTCCAAGGCAGCTGCCCCAAACCATCCTGTAGACAAATGGATTTGCTCAGGCCAAATGTGGCCACTGAGGCTTCCTGTGTGTTTCATAAGCTCACCTTAAAAAACAATGCTGCTCCTGGTGCATCTGTGCACAGGCTGCATAGAGAAACTGACCTGGATGCGCAGAGCATCTGTTGTTGCTGCTCATCTCTCCCCCAAATATTTCTTCCCCGCCTTAGGATGTTGCAGAGCCACCCTCAGTCTTGCTGAATAGGCTGAACTGAGGGGAGAAGGTGATTGTCGGAATGCTGGATAGGAGGGACTGGTAATGCCACCTGCTCTGGGCATTCAGGTCAGTTTCTCACACAAGTAGTGGTTGACTCAGCACACACAGTCATAAGAAGCACAGTTACCCACCACTGTGTCAACTATGCACTGAGCAAATGGCCAGGGCCTACCGCTGGAACAACCTCTTGGACACTGTGGCTACGTCTACACGTGCAGCCAACATCGAAATAGCTTATTTCGATGTTGCGACATCGAAATAGTCTATTTCGATGAATAACGTCTACACGTCCTCCAGGGCCGGCAACGTCGATGTTCAACTTCGACGTTGCTCAGCCCAACATCGAAATAGGCGCAGCGAGGGAACGTCTACACGTCAAAGTAGCACACATCGAAATAGGGATGCCAGGCACAGCTGCAGACAGGGTCACAGGGCGGACTCAACAGCCAGCCGCTCCCTTAAAGGGCCCCTCCCAGACACAGTTGCAATAAACAACACAAGATCCACAGAGCTGACAACTGGTTGCAGACCCTGTGCCTGCAGCATAGATCCCCAGCTGCCGCAGAAGCAGCCAGAAGCCCTGGGCTAAGGGCTGCTGCCCACGGTGACCATAGAGCCCCGCAGGGGCTGGAGAGAGAGCATCTCTCAACCCCCCAGCTGATGGCCGCCATGGAGAACCCAGCAATTTCGACGTTGCGGGACGCGGATCGTCTACACGGTCCCTACTTTGACGTTGAACGTCGAAGTAGGGCGCTATTCCTATCTCCTCATGAGGTTAGCGACTTCGACGTCTCGCCGCCTAACGTCGAAGTTAACTTCGAAATAGCGCCTGACGCATGTAGACGCGACGGGCGCTATTTCGAAGTTGGTGCCGCTACTTCGAAGTAGTGTGCACGTGTAGACGCAGCTCAAGACTCCCTGCACCCTGAGCTACACCCTCTACAGCACTCACTTCCAGGTCCCCCAGCCTACTTCTGGGGAACACCCCTGCTTGCACCCTGAACTACACCCCTGCCTTCACATGGCCCCGGCTGCTTCTTCCCTGCACCCTGAGTGGTTTTCAGATCTTTTAGATGAGCTCCCCTGCCATCACTGTAGAGATCTAATTTTAGTTGTGTTTCCCCCCATCCTAGACAGGCTGAGTGTCTGCCAAGGTGAGTGCAAGAGCTGGGGTGAAGCTCCCTCCTCAGGCCTTGCTGCAGGGTGCTAACACCTCAAATGCAGACATCACACTATGCAGTTGATGCACTAGCTGCATCAGGGGGCTGCCAGCCCAGGCCCCAGACCCAGGACTTGAATCATAGAAAGGAGACAAAAGTATAATATCACTCAAGCACAATTTTCCCACAGACCAGCCCTGGACACCACCCATTTTCTCATTAGTGACAGAAAGGGAGTAAAATAGGAATGACACTCGGAGTAAACGTCACAAAGTTGCCTGTAAACACTGATCTTTTAACTCAGACTAGTCAGTGGGATTTCTTTCTATTATGCCACTTCATTTCAAATATGGACTATTGTGTTTAATATGCTAAATGATTGTATCCATTTGTATGGCAGAGCAGGGGCAGGAAGTGATACCATTTTGAATCAAAGCCCAGTAGCTTCAGCTTGTCTTCCTTCATGGCAGTGTTTGCAAGATGTGACAAAATGGAAAATCCAAAGTCTTCATTTCATACTTAAAATATCATTCCCACAACATCAGGGACTTCATGGGGAAAAAAGGAACAGCTCTTTCTCTTCTGATAAGGTGGGTCCTAGCTAAAACAGAAAAGGCCTCTCTTGGATGCCAAGCTTGTGAAGGTGTGCACATTGGAATTCCTCCAGGAGCTTTCCGACAGAGGTAAAAACAAACATGACACCATGAACTACATGAAACAAGTTCCCCTGTCTGATTCCACAGCAGTGCAAAGATTACAGATAGTTTATGGAGATTGTTTGTCAGCACTGCTTTCTGATCTAAAAAATGCTAGCTGCATGGTATTTGTAGTGCATGAATCAGGCAATTTAAGTGATACTGCCCAGCTGACGCCATTACTCATATTTTATGATGGTACAATTTAACGGAAGAATTTTTGTACTTAAGACTCTTTGAAACCTGCACCACAGCAGAGTTCATTTTTGAAAAGGCAAAAGGTTTTGGGGAAAAGAAAATAAGGTTTAGATCAGCATAAAGTAAACTTGCTTGCAGATCGAGGTCCTCCCAGGACAGGGAAAGAGAAGGTCTTTGAAGGGATACACACTGCATTAACCAGTCAAGAGATTGTCCTATGTGGTAAATTGTCTGGAGACAGCAGAAAAAAGGGGGTATTCTCATTAGATTAGTGAACTGCGTGTAGTCAATTTTTTGCTTGAAACTCTTTTTAAAGCTGTCTTACAAGACATTTCAATGCAACACAGAAACACAATGCAACATAACATTTGCTGGTTAAGAAGGGGCTCATGTTAAAGAGGTATTGTGCTCTTCAAAAATAAATAATAAAATTTATTTTAAACCACAAGACCAACTAGGCTTGTAAGTTCTTGGAATTTATGAATGATGTCCTTGCTGTGCCACATTTTGCTTTTTTGTGTGATATTATTGGTCACCTGAATTCCCTCAATTTACAGTCCCAAGACTGTGCAAGGAGTGTTGGGAATCTGTTGAAAAAGTGTTTTCTTTCAGAGGAATTCTGAAATCTTTAAGACAGACTTAACAGTAAAAATGTAACAAGTTCCCACACTCTGTATTGTTGGTACAGATGAAACTTCAGTAAAAGTGATGCAAGAATTCCTAAACAATCTGGTAAAACGTTTAAAATGTGATTTGAGAATTGTAAAATTTCAGGAGATTTGCTTTTATTTGTTCACAAGATGTTTGTTGTCTGTCTATGGACCTTGCCCTTCTGAAACCAAGAACATTCCTGATTCAAATTATGAAGATGCTTTTCAATTAGAAATAAAGCTCAGAGTTCTTGAATGCAAAATTCAGAAAGTGGGATTTTGTGATTTCTGGATTCTATATGTGGACCGGTTTCAGAATAGACATAGTCTACCCATCTGCCTTTGAATTATGTTTAGGTCAATATGCCAATACAAATCTGAAATTTCTACCATGAACATTATAAAAACCAGAACAAATGCCTGACAGATAAGCATCTTCACCATGCATGTACCTTGGTATGACCTTCTACAAACCACTTTTCATAAAGCTTGCTGCATATTGTCAGTGTCACCTCTCCCATTAGATATTGTCACAACACAGGTAATAAAGTTGATTTATAAACTTTGTTAACAGATGGAAACATTAATATGTATGTTGCAATCAAGTTCTTCATTTATTGGCAGCTGAACATTTTTTGTCATTCTTCTGTGCAAATGGCCTGTCTCTTGACATAAAACCCTCCAAGCAGCCTGCAGGTTGATCTAATTGAGTATCACTGCTTCAGAACTCAGTGATGCCCAGAGAGAGGAGAATTTTATGTCTTCTTAAATGATGAATAGCTTGGTATATGAGGAGATAAGAGAGAGAGAGACAAATCTAGAAGAGGAAATGTGAAAACTGAAACAGTTCTAGGTGCTGTCCAATTCATATTAGCTGGGGGTGGGGGGAATATAAATGTAGTCGTTCCCTAAGGGAAAAACCTCTGAAGTCAAAACAAGCCTGCTCTATGTAATACAGAAAATTATTGTCTTATTGAGGCTTCATATTATTTTTAATGTTTCTCCAGGTAGGAAGTTTACAAACACTGACACCTACTTGTGGGGTCACCCTGTCATAGTTAAGAATAAACAGAAAAGAGATCCCATCAGAAGCCAAAGCACCCCTATAATTGTCTGAAAAATTGGCTTCTGAGCTTCATGTAAAAAATAGCATAAGTATATATGGGTAAAATCACAAAGGCTAAGGCACAAAATAAGTTTCACTTAGCAAGAGAAATACAGGGAAGATGCCATTCTAGGCATAAATTAGGAACAAAAGGAAGACAAAGAAAATTGTAGATTCTGTACTTAGCAGGGAAGGATTGCTCATAATTTATGACATCAAAAAGACAGAGGTGTTTAATGTTTATTTTGCTTCATGGCCTCAGAGGGGTATGTGTGTTAGTTTGTATCTTTGCAAAACAAATCAAGCAGTCTTGTAGCACCTTAAAGACTAATAATTATATTTATTAGGTAATGAGCTTTTGTGGGAAAGAATCTGAAAAAGTGAGTCTTTCCTACAGAACGTCATTACTCATATTTGTTAGTATTGAAGGTGCTACAGGACTGATTGTTTTATTTTGCTTCAGTCTTCACTAAAAACTAATAAAAAGGAGGAAGGAATGCAAGACAAAAACTCAGAAAGAACAGTTAAATAGTATTTAGGTATATGAGATATGTTCAGGTCAGAAATATTAAATATATTTTAATCCACAATCATTTTAGATTTGGGGATGATTTGTACATTCAAGGCAGTGGCACACTTTGGGTACATACATTCCCCATAGTACACCAATATTATGGCTGACTCAGAACAACATTTCCTCAGATCTCATCCCCAAGTGCCCCCCTTCTACTTGTGCTTTATTACTGGCATCTTCAGCATCTGTATCCATGGGAAGGAGGCCCTTGAAGAATTCCACTGGGATTTTAAAAAATTCCATGCCACCATCAATCTCAGCCTGGAGTAGTCCATGAAAGAGATCCACTCCCTGTATACTCTAATGTACATGAATGATGGTCACATAAACAGCACTTTATACTAGATACCTACTTTCTGCTTTACTTACCTACATACCAACAGCTTTCATCCAGAACAATGATATGATCCATTGTCTCCAGCCAAGCCCTAAGACAGAACCACTTTTGTTCCAATCCCTCAGACAGAGAAAAACATACAGAATGTCTATCAAGCATTCTTAAAACTACAGTATTCACCTGGGGAAGTGAAGAAATACATTGACAGAGATGGGTGGGTACCCACAAGTCATCTACTACAAGATAGCATCAGCAAAGAAAGCAACAGAATGCCACGGTATAAAACCCCTCCCACACATCATCAAGGATCTACAACCTATCCTAGGCGGTGAACCTTTGCTATCATAAACATAGGGAGGAAGTCTAGTCCTTGCTTACAGACATCCCCCCAACCTGAAACAAACACTCACCACCAACTTCACACCCCACAGCAGAAACAGTAACCCAAGAACTAATCCCTGCAACAAACCCCATTGCTGACTCTACTCACACGTATACCCTAGTGATACCATCCCACGACCTAACCACGTCAGCTATACCATCAAAAGCTTGTTCAACTGCACATCTATTAATGTGATATCATATGGGCCATCATATGACAGCAATGCCCCTCTGTCATGTGCACTGGACAAACTGGATTATCATTATTCAAAAGAATAAATGAGACATCAACAGTGGCAACCTACAAAACTCAGGGGGAGAGCAATTTAACCTCCTGGGACACACAGCTACAGACTAGCTAGTTGCCTTTCTTAGGCAAAAAATAAACCCTTTGAAAACAGACTGCAACATGAAACTGCTGAGCTGGAATTCATATTCAAATTTGACACCATGAGAATAAGCCAGAATTCAAACATGGAATTGCTTACTTATTACAATAAGTGTTTTCTCCTTCAGATACTGTCACCTACTTATCACTATTGGAGGTGAGCCACATCCACCCTGATTTAGTTAGCGCTGACATTACACTTCCATCCCTGTATTCCTGCCATTCTTTCATTTCAAGCATCTGAGGAAGTAAGTTGTATTTCACAAAAGCTCATGCTCCAATACATGTATTAGTCTATCAGGTGCCGACAGATTCCTTGTAGTTTTTACTGAAACAGACTCAAACAGCTACCTCTCCAAAACCTATTTAGTTAGGAAGTCTTGATGAAATTCATCCTAGGGTACTTAAATAGCTAGCTGAAGCCATCTCAGAGTCATTAGCACTTTAAGAACTCGTTGAGGATGGATGAGGTCCCAGAGAAATTGAAAAAGGAAAATTTAATACTATTATGGAATTAAATTAAATACCACGGAATTAACAACCCGTCCATCTAAGTTCAATAGCTTGACAGATACTGGAACAAATTATTAAAAAAATGTTGTGAGAATATAAATGATGACTGGGTTATTAGGAATAGCCTGTATGGATTTGTTGAGAACAAAATCATGCCAAACCAGCCTAATTTCTTTCTTCAAGAGGGTTAATGGCCTATTGGGTAGGGGGAAACTGTAATGTGATATATCTTAATATTAATGAGGCTGCTGACACAGACATACAGGACTTTCTCCTAGCCAAATTAGAGAAATGTAATCTTAATGAAATTATTGCAAGGTAAGTGCACATTGGTTGAAAGGATGTATTTAAATAATAGTTATCAATGGGTAGATAAGGAGTGGGCTATAAGCAGCCCATGGGACAGATGCCCTGACAGGCCACCAGATACATTATTTATCTTTGCATCCACAGGTATGGACACTCACAGCTCCCATTGGAGGGAATGGCTATCCACAACCAACAATAAATGTTAGCAGCTGTACACCTGGAATTGCAGGTAAAGGGTTAGCTTGGTGGCTTGAGCATTGGCTAGCTAAACTCAGAGCTATGAGTTCAATCCTCAAAGTGGCCATTTAGGGATCTAGGGCAAATAGAATTTAAAAAAAAGGAGGGGGGAGAATGGTGCTTGTTATTGCCAAGAGGGTAGGGGACTGGACAGGATGTCCTTCCAGTTCTGAGAAGTGTATCTCCATAATATCTGGTGGCCTCCTTTGGCTAATCCTGGTGAACTGCTTATAGCAGGTGGGGTGCTTAAAGCACGCCCTTGGGCTTTCATGGAATGTTTCTGCAAAGAACTTGTGGGTTGTAATGAGTCACAAATTGAACATGAGTCTGTGATGTAGTTTGAAAAAAAAAGGGGGGTACTGTTTGGGGGTGTATTATCTTATAGGGCTAGAAGGGACCTCAGGAGATCATCTAGTCCACCCCCTTGCTTCAAGCAGGATCAACTCCATTTAAGTCATCCTGCCCAGGACCTTGTCAAGCTGGGACTTAAAAACCTTGAGGGATTGAGAATCTATCACCTCTCTAGGCAATGCATTCCAGTGCTTCACCATCTTCCTGTTGAAGTAGTTTTTCCTAATATCCAACCAACTCCTCTCCTTCTGTAACTTTAGACCATTGCTACTTGTTCTGCTATCTGTCACCACTGAGAACAGTTTCTCTCCATCTTTTTTAGAGCAATACGTCAGGAAGTTGAAGGCTGCTATTAAATAACCCCACAGTCTTCTCTTCTGTTAACTAAATAAGCCCAAATCCCTCAGCCTCTCCTCATAGGTCATGCGCTCCAGCCCCTTACTCATTTTTGTTGCCCTCTGCTGAACCTGCTCCAGCACATCCACATCCTTTTTATACTAGGGGGACCCAAAACTGGAACTGGGGGGCCCAAAACCACACAGAAGTGTTCTCTGTAAAACAAAGGAAGTAAATTGTTCTCTTCCTCTTGGCACTGGCAAGACTTTGCTCTATGTTCAGTTTTGGATGACACACTTTCAGAAGGAGGTGGACAAATTGTAAAGATTCTTGACGAGAGGTGCAAAAATTACAGAAAATTTAGGGGAAAATTACCTGTGAAGAGAGGTCAAAAAACTGAGCATGCTTAGTCTTGAGAAAATAGGACTGAGGGTAGACCTGGTAAGTCTTCAGATATATTAAAAGCTGTTATGAAGAGGACTATGTATTTCTGTATCCACTCAGTACAGGGTAAGTAATGGGCTTAGCCTACAACAAGGGAGATTTAGGTTAGACATAAAGAAAATCTTTCTTACTATAAATGTGGTGAAGCACTGGAATAAGCTTACAAGAGAGATTTTCATCCTGTCCATAGTGGTTCATAGCTATGAGTGCCAATCTCAGGTCACACTGTCAGAAAACAGGACATACATCTCAAACTGTTGGTATATTCTATTAGATTTCACCAGTCCAGTATAAAGTGTGAACGCATCAATCACTGTAATAGACTCACTATGGAGCCTTAGACAATCCTTCTCAGGCACTCCAGTTCTTACTTTATGTCCTAGAGAAGACAAACTAGACTTTGGTGTGAGCTCAAGAACACCCATTAACCTGGGGCAAGTGATGGGCTGTGTGAAAATGAGAATAATGTGTGGTGACTTCTGGTTTTAATAACCTTTAATCACAAAGACAACACTGACAGCCAATTTCTCTAGTGAACTAACTGAAGGTTACAAGCTAAGAAAGAGAAATGAGAGTGATAGATAGGTTAGAGCAAATAAAACACCACAAATAAATCTAAATTTGTAATCCAACTGATAACACAGGTGTAGAGTCTTAGTTTTCCATAAATCTGTTAGGATTCCCCACAATGGCTTTGAGGACCTCTGTCCAATTGTTCACTATTCCCCCAATTAGAATCCATTAGTTCAGAGATACCAGATTACCCACAGGGTTTCTTCTTAGGGAGGCAATCTGGCAAGTCTTTCCATCACAGCCTAGACTATGTTGTTGTCTGTGGACTGAACAGATTTTCCATTGTTGAACACAGTGACTCATGCTTTGACGTTAACATGCTTCTTCATTTACAGTTCCAAGGTTGGGATTATGTTTAATGGGGAATTCTGCATATTATATTTAGTCACATATGATGTTTGACCCCATTACTGGACCAAACCACGTCAGTTACGTGATCAGGGTCTCATATTCCTATGTCTCCACTAATGTTGCATATGCCATTGTGTGCCAGCAATGCCCCTCTGTTATGTATATTGGACAGACAAGACCAATCATCTTGCCAAAGAATGAATGGATACAAATCAGCTATTAGAAATCAGAATACACATAAATCTGTCAGTGAGCATTTCAGTGGAGTAGGCCATAGTATTAAGGAGCTGGGAATTCGTGTCCTACAAGGAAAAGAATTTAACAACAGATTTAAAAGGAGACATCTGAACTGGACCATTCTCTCAAAAATCAGCTGCCCCAAAAATTTCAATAGTATCTTGAGTCTGCTTCCTGACAAGATGACTGCCACAGTATTGAGCAACAGTGGATCCCAAAGTGACTCCTACGAGGTCAAAATCGAAGTCAAATAAGTCTACGTGATTGCCTCATCACTATTCTGCACCTTCATTACCATGACCTTTCACCTCATGATGGCAATCTTTCAGATGGCATGAAGATTATCTATAGAATGAATGGGGAGCTTTTCAACCTCAGGAGAGGGAGGGCTAAAAGCAAGACTTCCATGACCTTGATCATGGAGCTCCAATATGCAGATGACAAGAAGGTTGCTGTTATTTCTCCTGGAGCCCTTTGGACCATCTTAAGTATCTTCACCGAAGCACACAAGAATCTCAGACTCACACCGAACACCAAAAAGAGCAAAGTGATCCACCAGCCCTCGCCAACAGGACAATCACATGTACCTTCTATTGAAGTCAGTGGAGAACTCCTGGAAAATGTGGAGCATTTCCCATACCTTGGAAGTCATCCTTCTACTAAAGTCAACATTGACGTAAAAATCCAGCATTGTCTTAGCTGTGCAAGAGCTTCTTTTGCCCACCTGAGACAAAGGGTCTGAAAAAACCAGGACATCTATGCCAAGAAGAAGCTGCTTGTATACCTCATAGTGGTTATTCCAATGCTACTATACACATGTGAATCTTGGACAACATATAAGCATCATTTGAAGGCACTTGAGCAATATTATCAACACTGCCTAGCAGAATCCTAAATATCTCTTGCGAGGATAAGCACATGAACACTAGCATACTGGAGGAGTAAAACATGACCAGCATTGAAGCCATTATTATTCACCAACAACTTCATTGGACTAGTCGTGTGGATCAGCACCTCCCAAAACAGATTCTGTTTTCCAAGTTGAATGAAGGATGGAGGAGTGTTGGAGGCCAGAGGAAGTGATATAGGGACACGCTGAAGGCACACATGAAAAAGTGCAGAATCAGTGTCGACACTTGAGAAAGCTTTGCCTGGACCATCCCTAGGTGGGCGTGGTAATCTATGAAGGGATGGCACAATTTCAGAGTTTGCAGTGCAGTGAAGAAGAAAAGGGGTGGAGAAGGGCAAATGAGTGGCAAAAACTTCCTCAAATGCCTCCAACAACTACCAACACCTTCCCCTTCTGTGAAAAGACCTGCAGCTCCAGAACTGTGCTGATCAGCCATCACTGGACTCACTGATAGGAGGGGTAGCATGAAGATTTCCTACTGTTTTCCAATGATTGCCAAGACTGAGGGAGGTTTGCTATTTCTTGCTCTCATTCAAATATATGAAATGAGCATTTTAAATAAGTAATGTCCTGATCCTAAAAATGTTTCATTCAAGCTAGATCACAAACTTGTGTGAAATCCCTTTGAAACTGATGGCATTAATCATGTGAAGAACGTGAAATATTTTTCTGAATCATAGTTAAGAGGCCAATGGCATGTCACTGAAAGATGACTGGGGATGAGAGGATCACCATAAAATGTGAGCTCTCAAGAAGGCAAGTTCGGATCTATCCTATTCTAAAAAGTGCAGGCTATGGTTACACTGACCCAAGCCATCGGCAGCAGTATGCAAATGGGCGGCCTTGAAAATGCAAATAGCAGATCTTTTGCATATTTGCTCACTGGCAGATGTTGCCACTAGCAAAAAAGTGCTGTATAAATGTGGTTCGGCTGACAAATCCCTCCCCCACTTTTTTGGCAGCTTCTTATGCCTGTAAAAAATCAGGCATAAGAGGCTGACGACAAAGGGAGGGTTTTGCCAGCAGAGTCACATTTACACAGATTTTATTGTGCTGGCAGAAGCGTCTGCTGGTGAGAAAATATGCAAATGAGTGGCCATTTGCATTTTCGAGACCACCCATTTTTATAATGCTGCTGGCAGCTTGGATCAATGTAACCATAGCCATACAGTAAGAGGAAGGATTAAATTTGTAGAAAGAAATAATAAAAGCAGAAGGTAGGAAGAAGACAGAGAAGGAAGAGATCAGAGAGTAAGGAAAATTTATTTCTGAATTTCCTGATGTCAGTCAGTTTATATATAAAAAGTTATATTCCATTAACATTTTTATATTGGATTATTTATGGTATTTTATCATAATGACAGAGGCCTATAGCAGAATGAAACAGAATACGAGAGGAAAAGAATAACAGAGGAAGAAGTGAGGAGTTTAGCCAGCACAGCAGAATAACTTCCTTCTTTTAACTTGAACATCTGAAACTTAATTAGAACTACCAAGATGAAAAAATAGTTAAATCTGGGATTTAAATCAAACTATAAAATAATTATCTTTAAAAATTGTATTAGCTAATGATATAAAGGGAATGAATCAAAATAATCTCTTTCATCAAGTCTTTGAGGTACATGTGTCAGAGGGAATGCTTGAAGTGAGCAACCAGCTGACTGGTTTTGTGTGATTTAATGATTAGTCAGTGGAAGGGGCCAAATTCTTGTGATATATGTTTGAAACAATTCCATTCTGCTCAGTCATTAGGCATTCACATAGAGATATTTTGTTGTTTGTGTTTATTTGTTATAAATTCTCCCTGGATAATGACAAATTACAATGAGGAAAGTGAAACAATGGTCAGTGAGTCTGTTTTCATATAAATGAGAATTAGACATACCTCTTTAAATTTGGTCTGAAAGAAGCAGCACTATTAATTAGAAACAATGTAAAGGCTTGACTGTTTTTAGGCATGAATATGTACAAAAAGCTCATGGACTCTTTGCAGTGTATGACTCTAACTCTAACATGCCTGCAGTGGGTAGTATCATGAATACACTAAGGTAAAGTGTACACTAAAGGGTTTTGTCAAAAAAAGTGGCATTTTTATCAACAAAACCCTGGGATCTTCCAGATTCCCAAAGCATTCTGTTGACGGCAAATCAACAGAAAGTAGCGCTTTTGTCGACAGCCATATCCCACTCCCCACAAGGCATAAAGCCTCTGTTGGCAGAGATCTGTCAACAAAAAGCCAATCTGGATGTTTGGAGGGTCCTTCTATTGGCAGAAAAGGCCTTCAAGGTACCATGCAGGTGCCTTAGGGAACACCCTGTCCACAAGAATCAGACCTCTATGGTTCCTGCCTCCAGCCCCTCTTAAAACCACAGGGAGCCCAGGAAACCTCATGGCAGGAAGCTGAGAGCATAGAAGCAGCTGGGCTGATGACTGAAGGCCCCCACGGCCTCATAGCTATTTCTTATCTAGAGCTGTCACAAATAACAGCCAGCCAGCCACCTTGAGATCTCCCAGGCCCTTGAGGGGCAGACTGAGGGGTCCCAGGAGCCACCCTGGGGCACCAAGTGGCAGGCTCCTTCCTGTGCTGAGCACAAGGTCCAGACCCTTCTGGATCTGTGGAACAAGGAGGAGACCCTTCTCTACCCCAAGGCCAACTGCTGCAATGTTCACACCCATGCCCACGTAGCCACTGCCCTTGCAGAATGGGGCCCTCCTGTCCGCCACATGGAGCAGAGGTGGGCAAAGGTAAACGAACTTTGCCAGGGCCTGGGCCTGGGCCTGGGATACAGCCGGACACTCTGGAGCAGGACCCACCACGTGGGCCTACTACAAGGAGCTTGATGACATCCTGAGAGGTAGAAACACCACCTCCCACATTTCCTGTCAATAAGGCACTGGAGGACCCCCTACTTCTGCAGCCAGAGCCTCTCTCTGTGAGGCAGAGGAGGACAGCTGTTAGGTGATGGGGAAGGCATAGATCAGCAGTTTGAGCATTGGCCTGCTAAACCCTGGGTTGTGAGCTCAAATCTTAAGGAGGCTGTTTAGGGGTCTAGGCCAAATAGATTTAAAAAAAAAATCCTTCCAGGGATGGTGCTTGGTTCTGCCAAGAGGGCAAGGGACTGGACTTGACTGATAACCTCCTGAGGAGCCTTCCAGCTCTATGATATATGAATCAACTTTGGGTGGGACCAGTGCAAACCCAGGGGCTGCTCTGGCATCATAGCATCACTGGAAAGAGCTGTGTGTCTCAGAAAGAGTCAAAGCCCTGCTCTAGCAGCTGTGCTGTCCCTTGTGAAGGTAGGCACACCTCATCAAGGGCAGGGAACAGGCATCTGCCATGGGCAGGCTGTCAGAAGAGCAATCCACTTTGTAGGTTGGATGTGATCTGTCAACAGAAGTTTTGCCTGAAGATATCTTCCAATAAAAACTTCTGTCAACAGAACACTCTAATTTACATATAGGCTGAGGCTGAAAGTTCTGCATCTCTATTCTACCAGCTCAAGACAGATGTTGTCTGATAGCAGGCAATTAGAGATACTGATAGAGAGTGGATCACAGAGGCAGGGTGTCTGGGTTATTCTCTTTCACAGCTTCTATCTTATATTAATAGGGCTAACAAGCTGGAAGCCTTTTCACTTTTCAGTTAACAAATCCGCTTTCAGGGGAAGAATCACCATTCTGCAAAATGCAAACCCCTCAAGAACTGTCAGCATAGTGATAGGAAGAAGGGGAGTGGTGGAGCATTATGACCCAGGGGAGGCATTGCCTCCCTTTACCTCTTTTACCCACCTCCCATTGATTCCAGCACTCATTGCAGAGAAAAATGTGATAATGTGATACAAGCAAATGCCAAAGTCTTAGAACAGGGGTGTCTAACCTTTTTTCATCAAGGGCTTCATGGCAATTTTTTACATGTTCCGAGAGGCCCGAACACAAAATAGCCCCAACCCCCTCCCCATCCCTGGGCTTAACCCCTTGCAACCTCAAGCTGCCCCCAGGCTTCACCCTCCCACAGCTCAAGCTGCCCCCAAGCTTAACCCCCCACCAGGAAGCCCCAAGTTGCTCTCAGGTTTAACCACCCCCCCAACCCCACAGCCTCCCCATAGCCATACCGCCAGAGCCCTTAGAGTCGCGTGAGCCGCGTCAAGCTCTGAGAACCCTGAGAGCTGCATGGCTCCCTTTTAAAAATGGCAGCCCTGTCAGCTCCACAGGCCAGATTCTGTCCTGCAGGCCATATGTTGGCCACCCCTGACTTAGAATCTTGAGAAGGGAAAAACATACATTAGTATTCACCTTTCTCTGACATCCGTCATTCAGGTCACAGGAAATTAACCTTAAAATATCTCAAACCTTCAGCACCAGAAACAGAACCGTTCTATGTGCTCAGACTACATTCTCTGTCTACACTATTCAATACTACTTAGGTTTTTTTTTCCTTCTAAAGCCCATTGGTCTTGTCAGTGTTTGTTTTTAGGATCTGCTGTCAGGGCACAATTCTGTAGTCCAGTGTAGTTGGCAGCTCCAAGAAATCCTTTCCCTCCCTTCTCCTGTCTACTGTCCAATGTTATATTTTCTCCACAGTAGTCATTATGGCATTTGCCACGTCAAGACCATATGAGGACCGGGCAGGACCTGGGACAATCCCCTCAACCCCAGTGGCCAGGCACAGGGCTGAGCAATACCCCCACACAACAGGCCCTGTCCCTCCCTGACCACCTGGGCTGGGAATTACCTGGGGTAGGGAGCAGCAGTAGAAGCAGCTAGTGGCAGCAGGAGGTTGCCTCGCCCTACATCCATCCCCTCAACCATGCAGCCAGCTCTGCTCCTCACAGTTGTGCCCTCCCAACCCACAGTAAAGCAGGGCTCGGCGGGCAGAAATAGAGCAGTGGAGCAGAGCAAGCTGCCACTGGTGGCCTGTGGTGAGCGCAGGGGGAGCCAGAGAAGAGGTAACCCATCACTGTTGCCACCCGTGCCGCTGCTGGCCCTGCCCCAGGTAATCTTTCCCTGTCCTGTTCCTGAGATGGCTGCTGCGAGGCCCCTAAAGCACAGCACCTGTGTGTGTGAAATTATAACAGTCTACAGCGAAAAACATTCAAAGCAAAATACTTGACCTGTTGAAAAATTTCTTTCAGAAAATAATTTTGCAATTTTGATTCAAAATCACTTTTTCATTTTGATTATTTTACACAGTAGTTTATAACGTGTGAGCAGTGGTAATGCATTATGCCATGTCATATCAAGTCAGATTATATTAAATATGTCACATTGGCTGTGTCTACACGTGCCCCAAACTTCGAAATGGCCACGCAAATGGCCATTTCGAAGTTTACTAATGAAGCGCTGAAATGCATATTCAGCGCTTCATTAGCATGCGGGCGGCAGCAGCGCTTCGAAATTGACGCGCCTTGCCGCTGTGCGGCGCGTCCAGACGGGGCTCCTTTTCGAAAGGGCCCCGCCTACTTCGAAGTCCCCTTATTCCCATGAGCTCATGGGAATAAGGGGACTTCGAAGTAGGTGGCATCCTTTCGAAAAGAGCCCCGTCTGGACGCGCCGCACAGCGGCAAGGTGCGTCAATTTCGAAGCGCCGCTGCCGCCCGCATGCTAATGAAGCGCTGAATATGCATTTCAGCGCTTCATTAGTAAACTTCGAAATGGCCATTTGTGTGGCCATTTCGAAGTTTGGGGCACGTGTAGACGTAGCCATTATGTACTATTAGTAAAACATATATGACAATGTATCGTCGAAAAGAGCCTATTTTTATTTTATCTCATTTTAAATCACTAGTGGTAGCAGCTACTTAGGTCTAATTGAAACTTTTAATTTTATTTCTTGTTCAGTGTATCTGCTCTTTGTGTTTCATTAAAATGGTTTGTCAGTTTGAATAAGGAGATATGCACCCGCTGTATCATTTAGAGGAGCAACTCTTTATAATATCCCTGGAATAAGTTTTATAGGCTATTGAACGCAGTGCCTCTTCTAATTAGTGCACTATGTGCTTATTTTATTTTCTGCCTAAATGACATTTTGTGAAATAAGCAGCTTTTTTGAATTTCCATTCAATGGGAAATCTGCAAACCATCTGATTTCATTATAATTCCAAATGAAATGAAATTTCACAATGTCAACATTTCCCTGCAACTGGAAAAGTCACATTTTTACCTGATATCCCTGCTACTACATATCTGACCATATCACCTCCCTGCATGACACCTGCCTCCAGATAAATCCCTCCCTATGCAGCAGAGTCTACACTATGAGATAAATTTGACATTTACTAAATTCGAATTTTTGACCTTATTCCCATTAATTCAAATTTAAGTGTCTACAAACCTGCTGGAAATTTGGGCCACCATTTCTCTGTGTTGTGTTTCCATGTCCCCATTGCCTTATGCAAATCTGACTGCGTGAGCAATGAACTGTTGGTACCTATCCCACAGTGCTTTAACCCTGCTTGCTTGTGGGTGCTTCATGTTAGAATCATCACAGAATGCAAAGCACTATCCCAGAATTCAGAGCACCCAATAACTGTGTGGAAACGAACTGGAAATTGCTCCATTTTCTCTGTCATTTTATACAGCACAGTGCTAGTGCAAGCATATATTCCCAATTGTTTCAAGTCATTGCACACACCATTGCTGCAACTTTTGCTTTCCATTACAAAGTGCAGTGATCGTTCAGTGTGATGATGATGATGATGATGATGCTTTTGAAGAGGAAATCTTTCAACTGCTGGCCAAGAACGCACAAATGCTGGCTGCTATGAATGCATTGCTGACAGTGCCAAATTATTGTGTGGTGTCATGATGCCATACAATCTGGTTGCCTGGTGTGACAAGGTGAGCTACCATGGAAACCACAATAAGTCAGGCCTGCCCAAAAACCTTGTGCAAAAAATACAAGAGTGTCTGTATGAGCCCGCTGAGGAGATCTCCAAAAAGGATAAATGCTCCATCCCCAGAAACACTAACAGACTGTTCTGAGGGACACAGATCCACAGAAAACCTGTACCCATACCCATCTCTATTCCTATACCCATCCACAACCTGCTTCTAGAATTCAGAAAAAATATTCACCAGAAAACTTGGTCCCAGGGTCTTAGGGAGAGGCATAGAGGGGACTAGCCTAGGGGAGACGCGTTCCAGATATAGAGCAAAGAGCTCCGAGCTCTCGGGAATAACTTCCTCAGGCCACTGCTCATGGCCCCCCTTCCTTCTCTCCTTTGGCCTTTTTCTCCTGGGCTCCCAGCTCCTCCTGAATCACCCCTTACTCCACAGCAGGGTCTGTACAAGTGTCATAATTAATACCGGGCTCCATGGTGGAGTCAGCTCCAATAAGCTCATGCAGCTGTTCATAATAGCGGCACATCTGTGGAGATGACCCTAACTACTGGATGGCTTCCCGGACATTGTGATAGGCCTGCCGGAGTTCTTTCACCTTCAGCCGGCATTGCATAGAGTCCCAGGGATAACCTCTGGTGGTCATCTTGTGCGACATGTGATCGTAGGGGTCCGCATTTCCCTTGGTCATACAAAGTCTCCTTGCCAGTGCTTCCTCTCCCCAAACTGCAAGAAGATTCAGAATCTCCTGATGGGTCCACACTGGAGCTCTCTTGCAAGCCTGAGAACTACTACCCTGAGTGCTCATGATTGCAGGAAATGGCTACCAATGCAATTGCTACTGATGCAGTGCAATGGCTACCAATGCAGTGGGCTGCAATGGCAATGGGTAAAAGAATTTTTTCATTGTGAGTGCCCTTTATATTCACACACCTGGGTGCTTACAAATTCAAATTTAATCCAAAATTTGCGGGCTTCCTGTGAACTTCTTCCTGCACACTTGGATGAAGAGCAGCAGAGAAGGAAGTGGCCATACTTGGTGGGTAACCACATAGCTTTGTGGGATACATATGGGACACTTCTGGAGGCTAATTAATTTGATTTAAAGACATGGCACTTCTACAGTAGCCTTTATTCAACATTGTAAATTTGAAATTGACATTACACCCACCCGGTTCCTACGATATTGCGATATCAATATTATATCAATATTAGTGCTCCCTAAATTGAGCTAATGGTATTTACAGTGAAGACAGTCACTTGGTACAATCAAGCTAACTGCCTTAAATTTGAATATGTCTCATAGTGTAGGCAGCCTAATTCTACTTCTGGGGGCTCTGTAGATTTGAATATTGGACTTACTCTTTGGGATGCCTGTTGAGCTGACTATTGTGTGACACTGCATTTCCTCAGAACAATCCATTGAAGTCTTCCACTGTATGTGAGCTTATAGCTGCTATCATTTCTTTAGGGAACCTGCTCATGCATTGGTCTCTAACTTAGGTAATAGTTTGATCTCCATATCAAAAAGAACTTTACTTTACACTCTCTCACTTTGCTTATCTGGTCTTTTATTTTTTCTCTGAACAGAAATTCCTTCAGTTTCACACACATGTACATTGGTTAGGTTGGCCCCCATGGCTTGAATTTTGTTGTACACCACTATATTTAGCATGGTGTTTTTCCCTTTTTTATATCCAACCTGATTCTGTTCAATGGTTTGACACCTTGTACAAAGAGTATATTAAAGCAAGTCCAGTTCTGAGATTCAGTTGCTCTTCAGTGATGCCGGGCAGCAGCCAGAAAGGATGACCTTGTTGCTTCTGTGTAACTAAGAGTATAAGTTATTTCAGGGCTTGTTTCCCATGAGGTGAGGATCAAGAGTTGATTTGCAATAGGAAACAAATACTTAGTAAAGAAATTTACTTGACAGCTGTTCAGAAGCTATCAAGAAAATGCATATCCCAGGATGAAGTAGTAACTCTTAAAGCAGAAACATGACAACTAGATGAAATGCAGCCAGACTGCATGAAGATTTGAAATCAGTATGTAACGCCAGCAGAGATGAGTTTACAGTTTGATGTTGGGATCTGATCTTTCCTAATTTACAACTTAGAATCCTACCTTTCCATAACACATTTTCAGACTCCTTGGCTGGGTCTACACGTGCCCCTTCCTTTCAAAAGGGGCATGTTAATGAGCAGGTTTGAAATATGCTAATGAAGTGCTGCAATGAATATGCAGTGCCTCATTAGCATAATGATGGCCTTGGCGATTCGAAAGTGCAGCTCTCCAATCGCACACTGCCCATGGAGACGGGGCCTTCCGAAAGGACCCCCCCCAAGTTTTCAAAAGCCCTTCTTCCAATAACAGATAGGAAGAAGGGCTTCTGAAAACTGGGGACTCCTTTCGGAAGGTCTTGTCTCCATGGGTGGCATGCGATTCGAAAAGCCACACTTTTGAATCGCCACAGCCGCCATTATGCTAATGAGGTGCAGCATATTCATTTCAGCATCTCATTAGCATCTTTCAAATCCACTCATTAACATGCCCCTTTCGAAAGGAAGGGGCATGTGTAGACCCAGCCCTTATGCGCTGAGTGACGTGTGCGGTTTTTTAGGGTTCTACTGTTAAGCACACAGATTCCCAGGTTCTTTTAGCACTCTCTAATTGGGTTTGGTTGGAATAAGGGGTTAATTAAAAGGGGGTAGGCTAAAAAGGGGTTAACTGAGAAGGGGTTAACTAAGAAGGGGTTACCTAAAAGGGGTGAACTAAAAAGGGGTTACCTAGAAGGGGTGCACTAAGAAGGGGTGAACTAAGAAGGGGCCCCAGGAGTGGGTCTGCTTGCAGCCCACCTGTTCGTAGTGACATACAAGCACACAAACTCTGTCCTGTAGAACGCGGAGATTCAGGGGGGCATACTTCCCAGCTGAGGCAGCTTGCTTTCAGAACTTCCCGGTCATTGTGCCAGAGCCCTTTCGGGGGTCCTAGGGCATCTTTGCCTCAGCCTTACACGTGGCCCTTACAGGCTCATGAACATAAACACATCACCATTCACAGTTGAGGGTACCTTTCCCTTTGACCAATGGTCAGGGTACTGGGTAAAAAAAAAATGGATATGGGTGATGAACAAATAACAAAACAGATTTAACACAAGTAATGGTTTTTACTTACGCAGTTGAGCAGATACAAAGATAAAACAATAAACTGTTGCATTATGTTGCTCAAGCTATACTAATACAGGTTTCTTCACGGTACCTATAGGTATTCGTGCACTACTCTATTTAACTTGTGAGCAGGCGGGGGGTGGGGGGGACGGAGTAGGGTGATCAGTCTTCGGTGCAAGCAGTACTCGGCTTCTCAAGGGCATTGGGAGTCCCCGCCCGGGGTGGGGGTTGTTGTTATGCTGCTTTATAGGACTTTTGATGTCACTGCTTCCTGGGCTGATGCATGTCTATACACCAATCATTCTGCAATACATTTCACTTGGTCCCCTGTGGATAGCTATACACCAATTACTTTACAACACATTTTGTTTTTTTCCTTATATGGGATATACTAGGGAAAGGGTATTTTAACACATTTCACTTGATTCCTTATTTGGGATGTGGTATGTGGAGGGTTCACCAGCCTTAGCTCGATCACTAAATTCTTTGTGTCATATGTTGCTAACTGCTCCTGCTTCTCCAGGCTCCGTGTTTATCACTTACAGTTAAAGAGGCCCCCCTACTTCCCTTTTTCCTCATCTCTTGAGACACTTTCCCATTTTCTTTAGCCGAGGTTAAAAATAGAGAGCCTGAGCTATGCACTCGAGGCCGGTCATGCTGATATGGCCTGACTGACATTTGACACTGAGATATAGTTTTAAGAAAACCAAAATCAAACACTTCCCGCTCAAAACGCATACTGCATGCAAACTTTGTACCATGGCCTATAGGCCGTGGCTACACATGCCTCTCACTTTTGGAAGGGGCATGTTAATGATACACTTCAGAACAGGTTAATGAGGTGCTGACATGTATATTCAGTGCCTTGTTAGCATAATAGTGACCAGTCATGCTTTGAAAATGCTGCTTTTGAAACACAGACTGGCTGCATAGAAGTGGGTGCTTCAAAATAAACCCCCCACTTTGAGATCCCCTTGCTCCCAAAACAAATTGGGAATAAAGGAATTTCAAAGTGTGGGGTTTATTTCAAAGTGCTCATGTCTTTACAGCCAGTCTGTGTTTTGAAAGCACCACTTTCCAAGCATGACTGGCTGCTATTATGCTAATGAGGTGCTGAATATTCATCAGTGCCTCATTAACCTGTTCCGAAGTTCCTCATTAACCTGCTTCTTCCAAAAAGGAGGGTTTTGTGTAGACACAGACATATGGACATAGTTATTATTGATTGGGGCAAAATTTGGGTTTCTGCAAAATTAAGTTTTGTGGTAGCTTTAGACACAGGTGCTGCTCTCCTCCTTCCCCCCTGCCCACAGGCCAGCACTGGCCATTCTCAGGCCGTGTCTACACTTACGAAAAACTTCGAAACGGCCATGCTAATGGCCAAATTGAAGAATACTAATAAGGCACTGAAATGAATATTCAGCGCCTCATTAGCATGCCTCCAGTTGCAGCACTTTGTAAGTGCTGCATCTTGCTCACCCATGGCTCATCCTTTCAAAAAGGACCCCTGTGTAGATGAACTGCAGACAAGGGAAATGAGGCACTTCAAAGTGCCACGGCTGGCGGCATGCTAATGAGGTGCTGAATATTTATTTCAGAGTCTCATTAGCGTTCTTCAATTTGGCCATTAGCATGGACATTTCGAAGTTTTTCGTAAGTGTAGAAGTAGCCCCGTGTCACATCATCACTTCTCTTTTTGCAGTTAGAATAATGATACAAATCAATAGGATTATAAGACCTCAGCAAAGTAGCATCTCTGCACAAAACCAGGTAACTAATAAAGACTTCTCTACTTTGTCATTTATAGACATTACAGCCTTTTCAATTTCTTACGTGTAGGGATTTGCCCAGGTTTCATTACATGAAATTTCCCCTTTCAACATGACTGTATACTGATTGGTTGCTTCTTTCCCTCTTAGTGTGTGCTGTAGTTTGTTGGCACTGTATACATATAACTAGTAAATCCCTTCAGAATGAAGATGCTGTTACAGACTACGCTCATCCCTCACCTTTCCAGCACAATTGGTTCCTGACTTTCATCCTGTAGGTGAAAACTCGTGAGAGGGACACTAAATTACCATTAAAATACAGGTAAAAGTCTCTGATTGGTTCCTAGTGCTTCTAACTTGGTGAAGAAGTGGCAGCATGTGGTGCTGCTTTTCACAGGTACATAAATCTTGGGTTTGGGGGTTGGGGAGGGTTAAACGCTGGGGGCAGTTTGGGGCCATGAGCAGGAGGAAGGGTTAAAACGTGGTGGCAAGCTGGGTCCATGGAGGCATGGGGGTGGGGGTGGGGGTTCAGGCTGCTGCAGGTTGGGTCTGTGGGATAGGTCAGACTTTAGTGGTTTGGGGCCTGCAGGCCAGCGGCAGGGGGGAGTGTTAAGGTTGCAGAGGTTTAGGTGTGTGGGGCCAGCCGGAGGGGATTATGTTTGGGGTGGTTTGGGGGTCTGCAGGGCCAGTGGGGGGATCAGGCTGCGGTGGTTTAGGTCTGTGGGGCCGGCACAGGGCTTAAGGCTGCAGTGGTTTAGGTCTGCGTGCAGGGCCGGTGGGGGGAGGGTGGCTAGGCTGGGTTGGAGCTGCAGAGAGGGAGTTAGGCTCATATTGGCAGAGGGGAGTTCATTCATCCAGTGAACAAAGGTAAGTATATGTATCCCTCATTTTAGTGAGTACTCATAATCAAAGTACTTGTTTAACAAGGGATGAGTATACTTGCTTATTTGGAACTGTGGCTGTATCTGTTAATGGTTGGCAAAAGCAGCTGCTTGCCCTTGAAAAGGCAGACAGCAGGCAGACACATGGGAGTGGTGTCTTAATATGTCACCAGCTGCTTCCTGAGACACATATGGCAATCTTCTGAAATATCCTAGCCAAATCTTATTGAATTAAGTGTAATCATATTGAATTAAGCTTCTGTATTTTGAAGTTCATTATATTAAAATGCAATTTGTATGTGTTATTATGAGATAGAATGTAACATCTCAAGGGAGGAGATATGACTAACATAAGCACTAGGAAGTGTTGAGAACTTGAAAGGATTCCGAAACAATGTGCTAGACAGATAAAGTTAAATAGGATACCTAGGAAATATTTGAAAGAAACAGAGAGCAGCTTCTCACCCCTGAATCCACCCTTTCGAAACTTTGACAAAGGAAAACCCCACAGACTGCTGGTCACCATTTACATGTGGACAAGATCAGAGGCCTGATGTATTATTTGGAAGGAATATGTATGATAAAAATCTTGACATAACTCAGGCTACATCTACATGTTGATTTTTTTTCCAAATTATTGAAATTATTTTGAAATACTTTCTCCTGAACTTAGTGTCACCCAAACAGCACTGAAGTTCAGAATATGGGGCTATTTCAAATGTTCCATTAGCCTTCGTACAATGAGGGGTACCAAAACTGGAATAGTGTGACCAAAATAGCACCCACCATGTGTAGCTTGGAATTCTGAAATAGAATCTACCATGTAGCTGCTGCCTAAATGTCCAACACTATGTAGTATTAACTAAGGTCCAGGATTTGATACACAGGGACCACTGTCTGCTTTGTGCCATGGCAAACATACAATTAAAAATCTTTTCATCCATTTATTACAAAGAAATAAAAAAAGGAAAATCAGTTAAAGCACTTAAAAGGTAAAGTATTAAGTAAGGTTTCATTTTACAATCACCCTTTTTTCCTTTTCCCTTGACGTGCGGAGAGTTTTTACAGAGAAAAAGACAAAATTTGACAGATTTTTGCATGGTTATAATTGTCTTTCTGGGGAAAAGAAAAAAGAGTTGGTCGAATTGGGCTGGAATTGCTGTTATTTTTGAAGTCTCACACTGTTTCATCCCAGGCTGTGGCTGGGATTTAGTTGAATATAGATGAGATGGTGATGTTTTCTAGATCCCTCTCTGAGGCCCAAGAGTGTTCCAAACATCTCTTAGAACCCAGATGAAGGCCCAGGGTCCCAGGAGATGGCTGGGGTAGCTGCCATAATAGTGAAGCTCATTCCAGAAATAGTTTTTCCCCACAAAACTTTTTCCTTACCTAGTCACAAAGGCAGAGATGGGTAGAATAGCCCATCCCCACAATATTTTGACATCGCTTAAGTCTAGTTTCTGACACATCAGTTTGCGTTCACTAAGGCTATGTCTCCACTAACTCCTTCCTTTCGGAAGGGGCATGATAATGAGTGAATTGGAAAGATGCTAATGAGGCACTGGCATGAATATTCAGCTCCTCATTAGCATAATGATGTCCTTGTGGAATTCAAAAGTGTTGCTTTGGAATCTCACGCTGCATGTGTAGACAGGAGCCTTTCAAAAGGACCCCCTGGATTTTGAAAGCCCCTTCTTCCTATTTGGTTTTAGGAAGAAGGGGCTTTTGAAGACTAGGGGGTCCTTTTGAAAGGCCCCTGTCTATATGGGCGGAGCGCAATTCAAAAGCAGCACTTTTGAATCACCGCAGCTGCCATTATGCTAACAAGGTGCTGCATATTCATGGCAGCGCTTCATTAGCATCTTCCAACCTCTCTCATTACCATGCCCCTTCCGAAAGGAAAGAGCTAGTGTATACACAGCTTAATTGTTGGTTCCACACTATTATTCTTCACTGAGTGTGATCTTAACACATTCCTTGTATTATATCACTTTGGATTCTTTTGTTTCGATTAATTCAGCTAATGTTTGTTTCATATCTTTTCCCTGATAACATTTCCTCTTAGAGGTTATTGTGATGTCTTATGAACCTACACTTACTGTTTATGGCTAAGCTTGTGTGGCCCAAACACTTAGGTGTAATTTCCTGTCCCATGGAATAGTACCTAGAGCACTTACACAGAGAAACACTGTCTCCTCTACATCCTTAGCTGAGAGCCAGCTAGCCTTCAGCTCAAGCTGTAGAGGTTCCTGCACTGAGGTCCCAGATTTGAGTCCACTTTTGGGTGGTTATACTTACAATTAGGGTAAATCTATAGGATCAATTATCACAACAGATCCCAACTGGATTTCACAGATCTGTGGCTGTTCTTGTTCTGAGCTAGAGCTGTTAGGAACTTCTTATCACAGAAAAAACAAACAAACCTTATTGGGGTTTGAAGGACTGTTTAGCTCCTGGAAATGGGGTGATCTCTTGCAAGCTTTCTGACATGAATATAAGCTATTTTATTGCTTTTTAATACATTTTTTCTGTGATGATTTGGAGGGAATTCCTTCCATTGTTCTCTTGTGTAATAGTTTATTCCAATATGGGGACCGTCACATGAGCAGGTCACCTGTCTGAGTCCTTTTTAAGCAATCAGCCATTGCCTGGCTGCTATATTGTATGTTCACATATTCCTCAGATGGGATGAACAGGTCTTCAAAACCATTTCAAAAGGCCCCCAGCTATATGGGTAGCGTGTGTTTTGAACCTGGCAGTTTTGAAACACACGTGGCAAACATTATGCTAGTACGGCACTGCATATTCCTGGAAGTGCCTCATTAGAATATTCCAAAGAGAAGATTAGGAATGCAGGCACAAATTAAAAAACTAGATAAGATAATCAAAGGGATAACCATGGCAATAGAACTGGCAATTGAGCAGACTGTTCTGGAAAAGGAGAAGATCAATAAGTGTATTACACAGGAGACACCGAAGTTGGTCAAAGAGAAGAGCTGTTGAGGAGGATCAGAAGGGATGTTTCTGAGATGGCAGAACAGCAATATAGAGTGAAATGCAATAACGTAAGTAAAGTGGCCAGAAAGGATAAGGTGAAATTGTTAGAGGATCAGTGTGAAGATATGGAGAGGTATTACTGCGAGTGTAAAACTAAGGAGGTATATAAGATGATCAGGAATATTAATAGGAAATGACAGCCAAAGCAGATGGCCATCAAAGACGAGAACGACGAGGTGCTCATGAACAAGAAGAAAGTAGTGCAGCAATGGATGAGATATTGCACTGACCAGTACAATGCACAGTTGGACCTGAGTGTCTCAGAGGGACTGATTGAAGAACTGAAAGAGATATCTCCACTGAACATAGAGAGAGGGAGAGAGACATTTAACAGTATAGACCAGAAAGTGACTTGGGTGGTATAGTAGTCATATACGGTGGATAGCAGACTGATAGGGTTGTTGAAGGATATCAACAACAATGTGGAGGCAGCAGTGAGAATGCACAAAGAGATGTTTTAGAATATGTAGAGGTATCAGTCAAGGATATCTGATATCTCCGAGTATCTTCATCACGCACTTAGAGAGAATGATGGACAAGATCAAGGAAGAGGTAGAAGGCACATCTGTTCATGGGATCAGAATCAGCAACTTGAGGCTTCTGGAAGATATAGTTATCATTGAAGAAGATGAAGAGAAGCTAGTGAGAATGGAGCAGTTACTAAATGAGGAAGGGAAGCAATATGGACTGATTATGAATATTCAAAAAACAAAAACAATGGTATTTGGAAATAAGAAAATAGGAAGGAAGATCAGAGTAGACGTGATTGAACGAGAGAACATAGAGAAGTTCATGTATCTGGAAAGCAACATAACATAGGGTTTAGACTGTAATGTGGAAATAGTGACTAGAATAGTGAAAGCAAGAGTGAGTTTGAAGGCAATGGATAAGATCTGGAAAAGCAAAGTGACTAGCTTAGGAATGAAGCTGAGCATCTTGAAAATATGTGTATTCAGCAGCATGTTGTATTGATCTCAGACATTAGTGATAATGGAAGATTTGAAGAGAAGAACATTGGCATTCAAGAGGAGTTGTTATAGAATGACCCTGAGAATAGGATGCATGCAGCAGATCAATGAGGAATTATATAGGCAGATACAGATGACAGAGAATCTACTGCAGAAAGTTATATAACAGAAGTTACAGAAATTCAAGCATATCTTCAGAATGAACAACAAACGAGAAATCAAGACCCTGGTATTCAGCATAATGGGCAGTTTGAAAAGGAGATGAAGACCCCACAGAAAATGGATAGATGATAGAGAAGATTGGTGCAGAGCTAGTCTATAGAAATTAAGCCACTCCATTCTGGACAGGGAAAGATGGAAGGAAATAATATGGTAGGCATCAGACATCAATGGGTGATGATTTCTGTTGACCACATCAAATGTCTTGGTTGAGTCGATGAACATCACATAGAGGTCCTGATGTTGCTCTCTGCCTTCTCTTGTATCATATGGCTGCAAATATATTGGCACTGCTTTGATCAGGACAAAATCTACATTGGCTTTCAGAAATGATGCCATTTTTGAACACATGTAGTGAAAGCTGGTTGCAAAGGATGTGGGTCAGGATCTTACAGCTGTAGAGAGCAGAGAGATGCCCTGATATTCATCACAATATGCATGGTCACCTTTACCCTTTCATATGTATACAACCAAGGCTTCTTTGAAGTCGTGATGGACTAGCTTCTCCTCCCAAATGGCACTAAATAAATGGGTGAGATGGTACATAAACTGGCCACCAGCAGCTTTATAAATTTCGGATGGAATTGCATCACTGTCAGGCGCCTTTCCAGATTTCATCTGGTTAACAGCTTTTTGTACCTCATCAAGAGTTGGTGGTATGGCCAGTTGTAAATCATTAGACCACTGAGGAATCTCTTCAAGAATGCTGCTGTCAAAAGTTGAGTTCTGGTTCAATACTTTGTGAAAATGTTCATCCCAGCAGTCAAGAATTTTACCACTATCTGTGCTCAAAGTGATTCCATCAGCAGGGCACACTGGTGTACAGCCAGCAATGTGTGGCCCATAAACTACATTCAGCCTATCATAGAAAGCTTTCAGATCGTGTCTGTCAGCTGCATCTTGGATTTTAACTGCTTGATATTTTCACCAGTCTTCTTTCATTTGCCGTAATTTGACTTGTGCCTCCAGCTTGGCTCAAATATATGCTGATTTCCTGCAGATGATCAAGTGAGTGTGCTGTTGTGGTAACTCACTGCTACTTTTCCATTATACTTTGTTGTTGCTATGTCCTAAGCAAGCTGAAAACTTAGAGAGTTGAAGAATCTTAGGGAGTAGACCTTCTTTTGTTGTTGATTACCCTGATGTGAAGGGAAGACCAACTGGGGACTGACTGGCTGGGGACCGACTGGCTCAGCAGCAGTACGATGGAAAGGGACCTAGGGGTTATGGTGGATGAAAGGTTAGATATTAGTAAACAGTGTGCCCTTGTAGCCAAGAAAACTAACGGCATACTAGGGTGCATTAGGAGGAGCATTTCGAGCAGGTCTAGAGAAGTAGTTATTCCTTTTTATTCGGCACTGGTGAGGCCACATCTGGAATATTGTGTCCAGTTTTGGCCCCCCCAGTATAAAAAGGATGTGGATTTGCTGGAGCAGGTTCAGCGAGGGGCAACAAAAATGATTAAGGGTCAGGAGCACAAGACCTATGAGGACAGGCTGAGGCATTTGGGCTTGTTTAGTTTACAGAAGAGAAGACTTAGAGGTGATTTAACAGCAGCCTTCAACTTCCTGAAGGGGAGCTCTAAAGAGGAGGGTGAGAAATTGTTCTCAGTGGTGTCAGATGGCAGAACAAGGAGTAATGGTCAGAAGATGAAGAGGGAAAGGTGTAGGTTAGATATTAGGAAATACTTCTTCACCAGGCGGGTAGTGAAGCATTGGAATGCGTTGCCCAGAGAGGTGGTGGATTCTCCATCCCATGAGGTTTTTAAGTCCCGGCTGGAGAAGGTCCTGGCTGGGATGTCTTAGTAGGGGCTGATCCTGCTTGAAGCGGGGGGCTGGACTAGATGACCTCCTGAGGTCCCTTCCAGCCCTGTGATTCTGTGATTGTGTGAAGATTCTGATCTTTCTCCTGTGAAGATATAGTTTAATTATGTTTATCTGATAATATATACTATGCAATGTTCCGTGATGATGTGGTGACAGGGTTGTAAATATGATTAATTAAATAAATAAAGCTCTGTTCATTTTCTTATATTTTAAATAATGACAAAAAGCTCCAAAATTATACTTCTAAGGGAAATAAAAAAGCATATGACAATGGTTTAGAGATCATCCGGGGCCACTTTCTACGTAGAAGTGATGTAAATAGTGAGGAAAATTAGATTTCTCTATGGAAATAAAAGTGGGTATCAATTAGACACGAAGGACCTGACTCTCATCTCATTTACACTAGTGCCAAACCTAAGTAATTCCATTATGTTGAGTAGAGTTAAATCAGTTTAGAATCCACTCTTAAGGAAGCACTGTAGCAGAAAAAGGAAAAGAAAAACAACAGAATCTGTAACCGTACTCAGTGTGTAAGGTATCAAGATCTTGGATTTTTGTTCCTTTCTGTTTGTGTTATATAAGTTGTAGTCTTACAAATTTCATTACAATGAAATGGAAGTTCTGAACTTTTCCATCAGGAAGTCTTGTGACAGATTTCAAAATTGCTGGTGATTTATGAAATAAAGGTATGACCCTTCTCATTTCAGTATCATTTTCTTTCTGTCGGAATCCTATGAGACCATTCAGTCTCAAAAATAAGAATTCAGTAGTGCTGTATGGCAGTGACAGAACAAGAGAGAATGTTCCAGCAAGACAAACAGCATTTTAATTTTCACTGAGCTGAAATTGAAACTGTCAGTTTGCTGCATTCCAAAATTTGTAGTGTGGGCAGGAACACTGCAAAACTTTGCAAAAATTTATACTACTACTTCACCCAAGGTTGAGCTAAAATAAAAATGTGATTATCTTATGATTCTTGGTGATGCTTAATTCAAAGTATAGTGTATTACCGTGTAGTACAACAAACACAACTGTGCTGATTGTGGTTTTACTGAAAATGTTTACTTATTTCAAGTACAGATTGAAGCTCTCTAATCCAGGACTCTCTGGTCCAGGAACACCTTTGTCCAGCACCACTGGGGATCCCACAGGTACTGCAGGGTTGGAGCACTCATGGGTGAAAACTCATTCAGTAGTACCATAGATGTTGCTGGACTAGACAGCTGGGCCAGCGACTGGGACTGGAGCCCTAGAGCTGATGGCTGAAGTCTGGGGTCAAAGATCAGAGGCTGGGGCTGGAGTCCAGTTAGGGCTGTGGGCCACAGACTGGCAGTTGGGGTAGGGAGCAGTCCAGATGGGGCTAGATGCCACAGCCTGGCAGCAGGGTCGGGGGCCAGAGGCTGAAGCCTGGTAGCCAGCAGCAAAGCTTGGTGGCCAGGAACAGAGTCCTAGGTCCAGGTGCTGGCAGATGTAGTAGGAGCTCAATGACCGGGGCTGGGACCAGGGCTGGAGCCAGGATAACCAGGCTGGGGGCACAGGAGCCAGTGCCTGGTGGTTGGGAACCTGAGCCCAGTGTATGGGACTGGAGCCCAGAGTTCAGTGGCCAGCAACTTAGGGTCCAGCAAACTCCATGGTTTGGCAAACTCCATGGTTCAGGACTGGTTAGTTCCTGAGGGCATCAGACCAGGGAGGTACAACCTGTATTTGTTTTATGTTATGGCAACTAGAAAATCTGGCTGAAAAGAGTTCAGAACATCCAAACATCAAGGAGCAGTATTAGCTTGGTCAGGGTGGCTGAGTAGTCTAAGGAACCCACAAGAAGCCACACCCCAAATTGTCATGGCATTTAATTGCTTCAATGCCCAATGACAACCAGGAAATGCAAGTACATGAGTAATGCAGAAAAGATACCATTAACCTACCTGTGAGCTGTGGCGAGAGACATACTTTAGTGTTTACAACCCAAAACTACCACCTTCCTTGCATTTGTCTTTATTGGTAACAAAAATAACAATAATGGAACATAAATCTAAACCTCTTCAGTTTGGTTTTTCCTAGGTTTTCCCTGCAGCACTTCTGCTGTCTTAGTTTGTACTTCTTTCTATCCCTGAAGCAAGGCCCCCAACTCTTCTTATATGCTGGTTTGCAGTTAACAAGATGTATCTGCCAATACAGTTCAACAATAATTACTCCACAGAATCTAGAAGAATTCAAACTTCTGACAAGATGACCCACAGACAAGCCCCACTTCCCTCTGGAGGGTGCAATCATGTTACACAAACTTTTTGAGTGTGTTGATGCAGATGTTTGAATTGAGTTTGGTTAGAGAATTTGATTAAGGGGAAGAGCTGAGTTAGTTGTGGTTTCATCTGAATCTGTGTCCTCATTCCTAAGAGGACTGATGTTCTATCATTCTTTCAGTAATTATGTTTGACACTATGCTCACAGGTGCACAGTAATATACATGTTACTTTCTTACATGAGTGATGTACATTTCCAGCGTGAACATCACTTTAGAGGGGGGGAAATATTTGGATGTTAATAAGCAGACGTATTTGCAGATGACTTTCAGATCACTTCATTTTAATTCAATGCATAGCCTCCGATTTTCTTGTAAACAGAGGAAAAAATTAAAAGCAGTTTTAGGGGAATGATGAAACTCTGAAAAATGATACTTTTTATAATTTATAAACTCACGTATCTGTTGGAATAAATTTATTTTGCCTGAAGTGTACAGTAACAACCTATATTTATTTCTGTTTCTCGAAAGCAATTGTTGAAATGCCTGGAACAGTTTCTTTAGTACTCTACTACTAAAGGAGTCATTCAAGGTTTTCTGTGTCTTTGTTTTTATAGCCTAAAGGAAAATCATACATTTTAGACTACACTTTTTTGTGTGGGCAAACATATATTAGCTTCTAGCACTATTGGAGTTAGCTGAGGACTTCAGGTATCTGTAGTTATGTACTCGTACATGTTTCATTCATATTAATTCATTTTATTCCAGCACCATCCATCAGCCAATTTCTAATCATTTCTGGTTGACAATGTTTTCTGTGCTTTATCAGATAAAAGAGCTATGTTTGTGTAGAAAAAAAAATAAATTGAGGGAACTCTCTGAAGAAAAGTAAAAATGGATAGTGATAAATCTACTCATAAGTCAGGTGTTGTAACTTGCACAGCACGTTCCATGTTTCTCTTTCTTCCACAAGATAGAAGAGATTTTGTATGTACCAAGTGCAAGCTGGTTGCCATCTTGGAAGAGAAGGTTAGAGGACCTGAGACACAAATATCAACAGTCCAGTTCATCAGAGAAGGTGAAGACTTCCTTGACAGAAGGCAGAATTTAATACTACAAGCACAGCAAGCTGAACATCCAGCTAATTAAGCGCTAATCAAGGAAGAAAACTGGAAGCATGTAACCTCGAGGAGAACAAAGCCAGTTCAGGTATCTTCTACTCCTGTTCAAGTTCTCTACCCTGGGTGATTCAGTGGAGAGTACTAGGGCAGAGATCTCACAGGGATGAGGTCAGAAGACCCCACTGACTGGAAGGCATGGGATGCATAGTCCTAGGGAGGGGTTCTAAAACCACCATCCCTAAGAGAAGAAGATGGGTGGTGGTTGTTGGAGACTCCCTCCTAAGAGTGATGGAGTCATCCATCTGTCATCCAGACCTGGAATCCCAGGAAGTTTGCTGCTTAGCAGAAGCTAGAAACCAGGATGTGATGGAGCCTCTTCCACAAATCATAAAATCTGCGGATTATTTCCCTTTTCTAATCCCCCATGTAGGAATTAATGACACAGCCAAGAATGACCTTGAACCGGTTACTGAAGATTCTGAAGCTCTGGGAAGAAATATCAAGAAATATGGAGTGTAAGTAGTATTCTCATCCATTCTCCCGGTTGAAGGAAGGGGACCAGGTAGAGATAATCAAATTGTGCAAGTAAATGCATGGTAGTGCAGGTGTTGTTGGAGAGAGGACTTTTGGTTTTTTGACCATAGGACTCTGTTTTGGGAACAGCAATTGCTAGGAAGAGATGGGATACACCTAACAAATAGAGGAAAGAGCATCTTTACAGGCAGGCTTGCAAACCTGGTGAGGAGGGCTTTAAACTAGGTTTATTGGGGGACTGTGACACATGCCCTGAGGTAAGTGAGGAAGGAGGAGGGAACAACAAAGGAAGAACCCTGATTCAAAAGGAGAGGGTAGGCCAATCAGCTAACTATCTGAGATGTTTGTACACAGATACAAAAAGCTTGGGAAACAAACAGGAACAATTACAGGGCCTGGCACAATGAAAGGCATATAAGGTGATTGGAATGATGGAGACTTGGTGGGACAACTCACATAACTGGAGCATGCTCATGGAAGGGTATACACTGTTCATGAAGGACAGGAAGGGCAAAAAAGGAGGAGGAGTTCTGATGTATGAGAGGGAGTCGTATGATTGCTCAGAGCTCCAGTGTATGGAGGGGAAAAAGCCAGTTGAGAGTCCCTGGATTTAGCTTAGAGGAGGCAGCAACAGAGGTGATGTTGTGGTTTTTGTCTGCTATAGACTGCCAGATCAGGTAGATGAGGAGTCCTTCAAACAACTAAGAAAAGCTGCCAAATCACAGGGCCTGATTCTCATGGAAGACTCTAATCACCCAGACATTTGTTGGGAGACCAATACAGTGGCACATGAACAATCCAGGAAGTTTTTGGAGAATGTTGGGGATAACTTCTTTGTACAAGTGCTGAAGGAACCACCCAGGGGCCAGGTGCAGCTTGACCTGCTGCTTACAAACTGGGACGAACTAGTAGGAGAAATAGAAGTGGATGGCAACTTGGGCTGTAGCGACCATGAGATAGTAGATTTCAGGATCCTGACAAAAGGAGGAAAGGTGAGCAGTAAAATACAAACCCTTGATTTCAGAAGAGCAGATTTTGACTCCATGCGAGAACTGATGGGCAGGATCCCTTGAGAAACAGATATGAAGGGGAAAGGAGTTCAAGAGAACTGAATTTGTTCCTACCCACATTTCTGCACTCATTTACTTCCACCCCTTTATTGTTTTCTCTGTTCCATTAACTTATGGGCACATTTCTGTCTTTTTTTTTTCACATCAGTAATGCTATCCTCCGTACTGCTATTCACACTTGGAAGTCCTCCTTTAGTTTACCATCCAGGTTATTGGCTTCCCTTCTTACAACGAAATGCCTTCTCAAACTACCCTTTCTCCCAAATACAAACCTATATAAGCAGTGACACTGTCATCCATCAGTTATAAAACCACTGAGATCTCCAGAAGGCAGGTACTTATGTATGATACATTGTCCCTTAGAGTTAAGTTACAGAACAAGACTCACTAATCTGAGTACACATGTGAGGATCTATTGAATAACTGAAGAGAATATATAATAGCAAGTGACTGATTTTACTAATATAATTTATGTAACCATTTATATCACCCTTATTTTTACTGGAAAGTTCTCATAGAATTTTACTTCCATGAGTTCCTAAATCTGATGTGTTTTGCGATTGGATATGGGACAGAACATTTGGGCATAGAGAATATTGATACCCAAGAGGCTGGCTTGTATAAGCGTTAAATGGGTAATCTGTTTTATCTATATATAAACCTCTGGCTGTGTCTACACTGAGCCATACTGTAGACAGTTTGATGCAAATAAGCATCCTCAAAAATGCAAAACAGCAGCTCCTTTGCATATTGGCACAGCTAATGTGCATATTCAGGAGGGTAATTTGAGTTTTCATGGCAGAAGTCAAGCAGTATAGATGTGGTTCTGCTGGCAAAAGCCCCCTTTGTTGGCAGCCCCTTATGCCTGGAAAAAATCAGGCATAAGGGGCTGCTGACAAAGGCAATTTTTGTTGGCAGAACCATGTGTACACTGCATGATTTCTGCTGAAAATGCAAATTATCCTTATGAATATACAAATTTGCTTCATACATATGCAAATAAGCGGTCAGCTTTTATTTTCAAGACTGCTTATTTGCATCAAACTCTGAGCACCAGGGCTCAGTTTAGACACAATCTCTGTGTCCTAAGAAGAAATAAGAAAGCATAAAACAACTATAGGATGTGTTTTGCAGGGAGTCCTAATTTTGCCCTCAACTTGTCATGTTTCCTTACCTTAAAACGATGGACATTTTGGTACTTTTGAAAGGAAGAAGGCATTAGTGGTACAGCTGGGAGATTGCAATGCTTTCTGGTATTAGTGTGACTCTATTTTAAATCAGATTGAAGGAGTGGACTGGGAAGACCTCTCTGGTGGTGGTGCAATAAGGCCTATAAAAAGCTTGTGCCAATGCTGAGAGACTCTCACCAGTCCCACAGCTTATTTAGAAGTTTGCAGCAGTTCCAATGTATTTGCCTAATTTAGGATTTAATATTGTCAAGGGATGTACATCTTAGTTTATGTTCACTTAGATATCTGGTTTACTGCAGAAGTTTGTTTCAGTGCAGGAGTTCAGTTTAGCTCTTGGGTTTGGTCTAGTTTGAAAAGTTTACTCTATTCCAGGTCTGCCTGGTGGGAGGTTAGGGGGTGGGGAGGGAGGCAAACAGCCAAGGAGGCAATTAGCCAGGGGCCCAGGTCATTTAAAAGAACCCTGGGGCTCCAGCTGCACATGAACAATCTAAGTGCTGGATGATTATCAGAGCACAGTTGGCAGCATGTACTCTGGTGCCCCTCCACAATGTTGCTTCACTCTGAATCAGCTGCTCCAGGAACTCTCACCTTAGCTGTGCCCAGTGTGTTTGTGTGTATATGCAGGAGATTCTGTCAGGGTGCCCTCCTGCCTCCGTACTCCATATGTTACAAGAGGTATAGACACAGCCATTCAGGAGGATTCAAGTTGAATGGAGCTTACTGTAAACATACAGTCTACCAGGATGAGCTGCCTGAGTGCCTGTCTGCCTTGTGTGATTTTCCCAGCAGCCATCTCTCTCTCTCTCTCTGTCTCTCTCTCAAACACACACTGGGTGTGTCTATACTAGCCCCTGCCTTTCAGAAGAGGTAAGCTAGTGAGGCACTTTGGCAGATGCTAATGAGGCACTTCGATGAATATGCAGCGCCTCATTAGCATAATGGTGGATGCGCATTTCAAAAATGCTGCTTTCAAAATTCACACTGCTCATGTAGACAGGGGCCTTTCGAAAGGAACCCCAGGATTTTGAAAGCCCCTTTTTCCCAAAACCAAATGGGAAGAAGTAACTTTTGAAGTCCAGACATCCTTTCAAAAGGCCCCTATCTACACGAGCAGTGTGCATTTCGAAAACGGCATTTTCGAAATGCGCATGGCTGCCATTATGCTAATGAGATGCTGCATATTCATGGCAATGCCTCATTAGCATATGTCGAAGTCACTCATTAGCATACCCCTTTTGAAAAGCAGGGGCTAGTGTAGCCACAGCCACTCTGTCCTATCTGTCTGTCTCTCACACACAGACTCTTTCACACTCACCTGCCAACACAGGTTTGTATTACTGTTGTTACTTCTTGCTGCTTCTTGTGATTCTCACATATAATATGTAATTTTATTCCTTTAAAGTATGTTACTTTAGTGTTTTGACAGTTCTATACTTTCCTTAATTTTTATTTCTCCAACACTTTAAATGTAATTCTTTAAGTAGTGGGTTTTAAAATGCCTATCCCGTCCTGGCTAGAGTTGTTACCCCTATGGAGTCTTTTTAAAATATATATATTATAGCTTGCTTTGTTTTGTTTTTGTTTCCATTAATAGTGCGCATCTGCATCTACCTCAATGCACAACAAACGTATAGCTTACTGGATGAGAAAACAATAGGGAACATACCATCAGCACAGCTCGCAGCAGTTTGCCAGGTGCCGTCAGTGCAGGTGCAGTACTGCTCAAATGTCAGATGGACCGTGTCGTGGAGAGCCATTGACTGTTCCATCATGGGGCCCGCAATTGCCATCGGTGGGCCTGCTCCATTCATGAGAGCTGGAGAATTCTGAAGGGTTGCACATGGAATCTATTCCCCGTTGGTGACAGAATATATATATTTCTGCCCAGAGCTGTGGGCAGAAAAGGTGGGACAGGTGGGATATATGAGGAATATATATATATATATATATATATATATATATATATATAGTGTGGAAGTATAAGATGTGACATTGTACATAAAAGAGTTACATTGTAAAAAGAAATTAAATCACACTGATACAATGTTGCTCCTAAGCTCAAGAAGGGAAGGTTATGCTGATTTAAACAGAGCCAGGTGTGCCTGGAAAAGCAGGAACCAGAGCATTAGGTGCTAAACAGCGATTAATTAAGGTAACTAAGGAGTCATTGCTAGGGGATTGCTGAGGGTGATATGGAAATGAAGGTACCTGACTGGTCTCAGGGACTATATGGGGTGGGTGTGTGTCTGTTTTTTTTTCTTTTTTCCTTTGTCTATTAACTTGCCTTCTTGATCTGTATAAATTAAGAGACCTGAGCCCTGGGAGGGGGCTCACTTTTCTAAATGTATTAGCAGAGCAGCTTTGCTAATAAACAGAGTGGTCTGACAAATTGTGAGTCTTGAGTCTAACTTTGACAATAGATATATAGATATATAGATATGAGGAATTCCATGCCTTATGGAGAGCTATTGCAATTCCATTCCCAAATGAAGTCCTTGGTCTTTTGTCATTATGATAATTATAGAGTGACTAGAACAGGTCACGCAATCTGACTGACTGGTTGTAACAGATAATAATTCCTGAAATATGCCTGCTGCATGGAAATTGATTGATGGTGGCATTATGTGCTGCTGTCAATTCAAAGTGAAAAGAAGAAATATGCAAAGATGAACAGCAGTATCAGACTAGGTTTACAGCACCTTTTGTGGATCTATGAGTTAATGATGCTTTTGCATGGGCTGTGGGTGAAGCTCCCCTGAGGGAATCTTGCACGCTGTCCAGCCTTTTCTGCCCACAGCTCTGCCCACGTTCTAGTCTTTCTCCACCTCGAGCCATGCTGCCACTCTGTCCTCTGTCTTGCCTCCATTTCCCACCCAGCACCCATCCACCACCATTTGCCATATTCCTCCTCTCCTCCACCCTCATGAGGACTCGGCCGCTCATGGTCTCTGTATCCCTCCCACTCCCACTCCCACTCCCCCTAGAGGTCCCCACCACCTGCTGCATCCCTCCTCTCCTCCACTCACCTTCCCTACAAAGTCCCCTTTGCTTACAGTTATGTGGCAAACGGTAGGTGCAGGGGAGACTTGCAGGGAATGGAGGGTGTAGGATAACAGGAACTCATCAGTCAGGAGCAGTAGGGTGGGCCACATGGAGGGAAAGGAAGGGGAGGAGAGGAGGAGCATGGAGCACAGCATGGCCCACCAGGGATTGGAGAAGAGGAGAGCAGAAATTCATCAAGCAGATGGTGAGGACATCTGGGAAGTAGCAGTGAAGGTATGAGAAGAGGCAGAGCCCAAGCAACTGAGGGGCAGGTTGTGGCAGCTGTGCTAGAGTCAGGAGGCCAAGCCTTCTGTGTCCTAGTTATACCCACTATGTGTGGTGCTTATCTGTATATCTTGCCCTGAATTCCTCATAAATGGTGATGAGGGTTTTTTCTGGAAGTTTTTTTTTTTTCCTTTGTTCATCAATATTGTATAACTAAAACTCAAAAGGCACTGAAATGAATATTGCCATAGTATTGACTTCTTGTAAAACATAAGAATATATTTGAAGTGCACAGCCACGCATGGTATTATCCAGCTTCCTTGATAAAAGATGAAAATCCCCAAAGATGGCTGCTAAACCCACATTCGTAAACCTCACCCATCCTTCAATCTACGTAGACTATGGATCGCGCCCTTCGTAGTTCCATTTGGGATCATCATTTGCACTGTTGACTGTGACTGTGAAGGCCCGCACAAGTGAGACAGTCCTTGCTGCATCTGTTGCAAGTGTAGTGGGTGTCTGGAATGTCCTTATTGTGCTTTCTGTGGGCTTGCTTCTCCTCTGCTAGCTGTCTGATCCTCATCTCACCCTTCTGAAGGCCCTTGTGTAGTTCCTGCCTCCATCTGCTGTGACTGTCTGCCAGCTCCTCCCAGCTGTCTGGCTCGATGTCTACCTCCCTGAGGTCCCTCTTGCAAACATCTTTGTAGCACAAGCCGGGGCATCAGGGAGGTCTTTTTCCAGAGGCTAGCTCACCATACAGGATGCTTTTGGGAATCTTCCATCATTCATCCTGTGGACATGGCCAAGCCAGCAGAGCCACCCCTGCCTGAGGAGGGTGTGCATGGTTGAGATTCCAGCTTGCTCAAGGACGGCAGTGTTGGACACTCTGTCCTTCCATGATATCCCAAGGATGCGCCTGAGGCAGCACAAGTGGAAGATGTTCAGCTTCTTTTCCTGGCAGGCATACAGGGTCCAAGACTCGCTGCCATAAAGGAGGGTGCTGAGGATGCAGGCTCTGTAGACTTGCATTTTGGTGTGGGTGTACAACTTGATATTATTCCACACTTTCTTACTGAGTCTGGACAGAGTTGTGGCTGCTTTTCCGATCCTCCTATTTAGCTCAGTCTCCAATGACAGGGTGTCAGTGATGGTGGACCTGAGGTAAGCAAACTTGTGGGTGACCTCTAATGAATAGTTGTCAATGCTGATTGATGGAGTTTCAGCAACATCTTGACCAAGTACGTTTGTCTTCTTCAGGCTGGTGGAAAGCACGAAGTCTTTGCATGCTTTGGAGAATTGATCCAGCAGTTTCTGAAGCTGGTCTTCTGCGTGTGACACAATAGCAGCATCATCTGCGAACAGCATATCTCTTATGAGGATTTCTCGCACCTTAGATTTAGCTTTCAGCCTTGCAAGATTAAACAGTTTCCCATCAGATCTTGTGTGCAAAAAGATGCCCTCTGTTGACGATCCAAAGGCGTGCTTCAGGAGGAGTGCGAAGAAGATCCCGAACAATGTCGGAGCAAGGACGCATCCTTGTTTGACGCCACTCCTGATGCTGAAAACATCCTTAATGTGCCATCATATTGGATGGTTCCTCTCATGTCTTCGTGGAAAAACTGGATCATCTTGAGTAACTGTGGTGGACAGCCTATCTTGTGGAGCAGTTTGAACAGTCCATCACTGCTGACCAAGTCGAAGGCCTTGGTCAGGTCGATGAAGGCAATATAGAGTGGCTTCCTCTGCTCCCTCCATTTCTACTGCAGCTGCCTCAGAGAGAAGACCATGTCAATGGTAGATCTCTCTGCACAGAATCCGCACTGTGATTCGGCATACACCCTCTCAGCAATCTTCTGGAGTTTGCTGAGGATGACGTGAGCGAGCAGTTTACCAGTGATGCGTAGGAGGGAGATTCCACAGTAATTGCTGCAGTCGCTTCTGTCTCCTTTGTCCTTATACAAGGTTACCATGTTAGCATAGCGCATATCCTGTGGAACCTCTCCCTCTCTCCAGCACAGGCACAGTAGCTCATGTAGGGGTTCCAGGGGGGTGTCCGTGACACACTTGATTACCTCTGGTGGTATACCATCCTGGCCTGGCGCCTTTCCTACTGCAATGCTGTCGATGGCTTTCTTCAGTTCGTCCACAGTTGGTTCCTGATCCAGTTCGTCCATTACTGGTAAGAGCTCACGGCTGTATCAACCGCAATGTTCTCGTGTGAGTACAGCTCGGAGCAGTACTCAACCCAGAGCTCCATCTGTTTGGCTTTGTCAGTGATGACTTCACCAGATGTGGATTTCAGAGGTGCCATCATGTTCTGGGTGGGTCCTAGTGCCTTCTTGATGCCCTTGTACATTCCCCTAAGATTACCAGAGTCAGCACTGGTCTGGATGCTGCTGCATAACTCGAGCCAGTAGTTGTTGGCACAGTGCCCGGCTGTCTGCTGTACTGTTTTTCTGGCTGCTGTGAGTGCTTGCAGGGTACTCTGGCTCAGCGAGCATTTGTGCTCCAGGGCTATGTCTACACGTGCCCCAAACTTCGAAATGGCCATGCAAATGGCCATTTCGAAGTTTACTAATGAAGCGCTGAAATGCATATTCAGCGCTTCATTTGCATGTGGGCGGCAGCCGCGCTTTGAAATTGACGCTCCTTGCCGCCGCGCGGCGCGTCCAGACGGGGCTCCTTTTCGAAAGGATGCCGCCTACTTCGAAGTCCCCTTATTCCCATGAGCTCATTGGAATAAGGGAACTTCGAAGTAGGCGGCGTCCTTTCGAAAAGGAGCCCCGTCTGGACGCGCCGCGCGGCGGCAAGGAGCGTCAATTTCAAAGCGCGGCTGCCGCCCACATGCAAATGAAGCGCTGAATATGCATTTCAGCGCTTCATTAGTAAACTTCGAAATGGCCATTTGCATGGCCATTTCGAAGTTTGGGGCACGTGTAGACACAGCCCAGGAGTGCAGCGCAGTTCTTTTCTATGGCTGGAATCATCTCATCGGAGTTAGATTTGAACCAGTCATTTGTGTTTCTAGCTCTTCTTCCAAACACCGACAAGGCTGTGTTGTAAATTGTATCCCTCAGATGCTGCCATCTGGATGTCACATCAGCACCCCCAGGGCTGCTGCGCAGATTCTCCCCGAGGGTCTCTCTGAACTTTTTGGCTCTCTCTGAGTTTGTCGTCTTTCTGGCATCAATGCGGGGCCTTCCCAGAGGAACCTCACCCAGAGGAAATAAAAACAGACAAGATTTATAAAAGTATAAATACATATTTAATTCCATATTGTTAATACTTAGCAAAGATGTACTTAGCAAAGATGTTCATATATATTGTGTGTGAGCATATAGTAAATAAGAGTCTTGAATATACTAAAATATTTGTTTGGTTATTTTTCATTACAAAGGATAGGAGAGGATTTTGGCTGATGATTAATTTCCCAGGTATAAGTTGGCTGAATATTCCAGGTAAAAGTAGCTCCAGGTACTTCAGAATATACCTCCAGGTTAAAGTTTAGATGGAAGAACAGAGGAAAGTGTGCTTAAATCATCCACCTTATTCAGATTTTTACTGACCTTGCCAAAATAATTCACTTTAAAGCATGTTACTGTGCTTTTTTTGAAATCTGACATTTGCTAAAATACTAACCAGAGAACAAAGATGTGAATATATGTTGTGAAGGTTTCTCCTCTGGTCATCTTTTTCTTCATCTTTCAGTTGATTTCTTCCATTTCCTGTGTTATTTCATGGTCTTTGAGAGCAAGACCTGGAAAATTACTTTTGTGCCAAAATCCTGTTTTTAGGCACCAGTATGATCCTCAGAATTCCCACTAAGTTGTCATCTGACCCTGAAGATGCTGAAATTTACTTTAGTTTTTTGCCTTTGGATGTATGCATCAAAGCCTCCCTGTACGTACCTATCATTCACCTGATTGCTATGGAGATTCACAAACCACGAAAGATACAAATCACAGTTAGGGGTCCAATCTGGTAGATGCCGTCTAAGCCAATCTACTAGATGAGACCCCTCAGGCAAATTCAGACAAATTGTTTGGGGACGGTGGGAGGGGGATGGTAGGAGGAAACAAGTCCCTCTCACATAGACTTTATTGTACTGGATAGAGTACTTTTCCAGGACACGGAAGACCTTGATTCAAATATCCCCTCTTCCTGAGCAAAAATACAAAAGCTAAGAACAGGGATCATCACCTCATTAGAGCACCCATACGACTTCTAAAGTTAATCTAATTTTTAACTTGGACCAGGTAATACTAAAGTATTCTAAAGCATTAAAATACTAAAAAGTCTTCAGATCACAAGCTACAGATGTTCATAAACAGGTGCCTGAGGTACATCCTTCACATCAAACAGCAAGACTTTGTCACAAAGGAGGAGTTTTGGAACAGAGCAAGACAAGAACCACCTGAGCCATGTCTACACATCATCATCATCATCATCATCATCATCATCAATAACCTTGGGCTCAGCGCCCATTGGTGTCTAATGCCTCTCTCACTATTTGCTTCCATCTTTCCCTAGCCAGTGCAGAGTGGCTTAGTTTCTGTAGACTAGCTCCACACCAATCTACTACATCCTCTATCCATTCTCTGTGGGGTCTGCCTCTCCTATTCAAGCCATCCATTATGCCGAATACTAAGGCCTTGATTTTCATTCGTCATTCATTCTGCAAATATGTCCAAATAGTTGTAGCTTCCATTTTATAACCTTCTGCAGCAGGTTCTCTTTCGGCTGTATCTTCCTATATAATTCCTCATTGGTGACTTTCTGCATCCATCCTATTCTCAGAATCTTTGTATAACAACTCCTTTTGAACGCCAATATTCTTCTTTTCGAATCTTTCATTATCACCCATGTCTCACATCCATACAACATGGTGCTGAATACACGTTTTCAAGACACGCAGCCTCATTCTTAAGCTAATTGCTTTGCTTTTTCAGCTCTTATCCATCGCCTTCAAACTCGCTCTTGCTTTCGCTATTCTAGTCGCTATTTCCTTCATACACATCTGACCAACCCTCCTCCTTCATCCAGTCTTGGGACTGGCATGGAGCTCTCAATGGCTTCAAGGCGGAGTTTATGTCTACACTACTGGGCACTTTCAAAAGGCAAGCTTCCGGAAGGCACGTTTTGAAACCTCCGGCTTTGAAAGAGTAGAGATGCACCCTAAAGTGGATCAATCCACCAATTTTTTCTTTCAAAATGGAGTGTCCACTTGGCCCTGGTGCCCTTTTGAAAGAACAAGCCAGGAAATGCCACAGATGGGGTCGCATGGCGGACAAGCCCTTCTGGGACCCACAGTCAATTTCTCCCTTAAAGGGCCCCTCCCAAACAGCCCTGGCCTGAGCACGCAGAGAGCCACTGTGGAGCACACACATCAATGCAGACCCCGTGTGTGGAAATACTGCTGGATACAATGGGAACACCTGAATGCCATGCAACTCACCGATGGGGACACCAGCAGCGATGTGGTCAGCCTGCTGGCCACAATCATCGTTGCAACCCTCTTCCTCCTCCTCCAGAAGCTGATCCCCCTGCCCCAGTCCTGCAGATTTCACCATGGGGCACTTCCCATGCTCCATCCCTTGTGTCATCTGGCACTCGTGGTGCCACCTCACCAGGTGGAGTGGTGGAGCCAGGTGGTCGTGCAGGAGTGGCACAACAAGTGGTGGCCCCAGAATCTCCGCATGAGGAAGGAAACCTTCCTAGAGTTGTGCCACTGGCTGACCCCCATCCTTCACCACCCGGGCACATGGATGAGACCTGTGCTCTCCCTGAAGAAATGTGTGGTGATCACCATCTGGAAGCTGGTCACCCTGGACAACCATCGCTTGATTGGCCACCAGTTCAGGGTGGGCAAGGCCACCATCAGGGCTGTTCTGCTCGAGGTGCATGTAGCTGTGGTCACACACGCACCCTGGGGAGCGGGGAGATGGGGTCCAAGGAAAGGGCAACCATCAGAGACAGGGTAGGGGATTGGAGAGAGGCCCGGAGAGAGGCCCAGAGAGGGGACAGAGGAGCCCAGAGAGGGGATCGGGGGGCTTGGGGAGGGGCCCAGGGAAAGGATGGGGAGGTGACAGGGAAAGGGCATGGGGCACCCTGACACACACTTACAGCGTGCACGCCCTCTTTCCCCAGCAAGTTGTCTGTGCAATCAATGCCATCCTTCTGCAGATGGTCATCCACATCGTGGACTTTGATACTGCCATGGAGGGCTTCACCACCCTGGGTTTCCCCAGATGCTTTGGAGCCCTGAATGGGACCCATATCCCCACCTGAGCCCTGTACCACAGCATGGGCCATTATGCTAATAGACAGGGGTACCACTATGTGGTCCTACAGGCCCTCGGGGATGCCCAGGACCACTTCCTGGACATCTGCATGGGGTGGTCCAAGTGGGCCCACGATGCCCAGATTTTCCAGAATTGCAGGCTGGGCTGCAGACTGCAGGAGGGGACTTATGTGCCCCAGCTGGTCCTCCCAGTCAGGGACACCATCATACCTCCATGTATAGTGGCCGATGCCGCTTACCCACTCCACCCATGGCTCATATGTCCCTACATGGGACAGACTGATCTCACCCAGGAGTGCTTCAACAAGTGCCTGAATCAGACCTGGGGCACAGTGGAACGGGCATTCGACCAGTTCAAGGGGTGCTATTGCTGCCTCCTCACAAGGCTGGAGGTCAGCCTCAGGAATGTGTCCACAGTGGTGGCCACATGCTGCAATCTCCACAATATTGTGGAGAGCAAGCAGAAGAGCTGCATCCTGGGGTGGGCTGCTGAGGCAGCACTCAGGTACAAGTAGCACCCCCCACGTGCACTGTCCCACCTGGAAAACTGGGACAGAGTGCAGGTGAGGGATGCCCTTAGGTCAACCTGCTATGGGGGCCCAATGACCATCCCACCTACACCCTCCACCATGGGCCCCCACACATGCCCCACCATGGCCCCCCACATGTACATGTTCCCCCTCCCCTACCTATCAAGTGAAACATGGGGGGTGTTTGCAAATAAATATGTGGAAACATCAAACAAGCTGTCATTAAACAATACTACAAATGGAGGCTATATACAGGGATAAACATGAACAACTATATACAGAGTGTGGGAGGAGGGTGGAAACAGTAGAACCAGGAGGGGATGTCCCTTAGTTCCCCATAGAGTGGGCGAGGCCATGACCCATGGTAACCATGGGAGGCCCTACTGCCTCAGGTCTGGAGACCCCGGTGGGGCTCAGATGGGGCCAGGACCATGGGAAGGAAGGGGCTTCAATCATGGCCTGGCTGGCGAGGGTAAGTGGGGTGTGTGGGGGGAGATGCAGTGTGTCCCCCCCGGCCAGGAGAAACTGCACCAGCTCCAGCACGGTAGCTGGTAGGTCATCAGGTGGCAGGGGGCAGCAAAGGCACTGGTGGGGGGGCCATGGAGGATATGACATGTCAGGTGGAAAGGGATGCGGCACAGGATGTGGTGTGGGAGGTGGCATAGGAGGCGGTGGGGGAGGAGACACAGGAGGGGGTGGGGGTGGAGCTGGGTGACAGCCTGGGTGAGTGCCCATAAGGCTCCCATGACCTTGCCCCCAGACTGCATGCTGCCACCCATGTCCACCTGAAGGTGGAGACACTGCTGGAGCATGGCCGTTTCCTCCTGAATCACTGCTGTCTGGGAGGCAGCCTCCCTTTCTTCTTCCTCATAGTGATGGTGGCAACAGAACCTCTGTGCACAGGTCCACACCGGTTGTGGGTGGCCCGATGGCCCAGCCCCCTTGGTGCTCGGGGTGAAAGGGTGGCGCCCTGGACCTGGCCCTGGCCAGGGCTCACCCAGCTGTTGGTTGGTGGTGCTGTGGAGACAAGAAGGGAGGTGGTGGCCCATCAGCCCCTTGCTCTGCCCTCAGGGGCCATGACCCCCAACTCCCCATGGCTAGCCCCCCACAAGCAGCTGGTGGGGTCTGGGGGATCCTGCGCACTAGGGGTCCCCACATGATTAGGCTGCATACGGGGTAGAACCCATCCCCCTCGTGGGCCCCCTCCTCAGACTTGTGGGTTTTGGTGCTGTCCACAACACAGTATGCTGAGTGCTGTGCATGGGTGTCCCTGAGGGCTGTGGGCCATGGCTGGTTTGAATGTGTTGCGATGGGGCAGGTGGCTGGTCCCCTGCTGGTTGTACTGAATGGCCTCCCACCCCCGGCCCAAGGTGTCCGATTCCTCGGTCATGTATGTGACAGTTCCTCAAGGACTTCAGGGGTGACCTGGTTGGAGGTGTGCCTACTGGAGGGGATCATGATTACCAGGGTTTCCTCACCATCCAAGTACAAATCACGTTCTTGGCCGAGGTCTGTACCCAAGTGTCCCTCCTGCTCTCCCGACACAGGCTTGGCTTCTGCCTCTGCTGCCACTGTGTTGACCACAGTGTCTGATTTGGCCACATCCCTCAGCCTCAGCGGATGGTTGTGGGCTTTGTAGAGGAGGTAGCCGGTGGGCCTTGCCCCCGAGCAGCCAGCTGAGTCCTGGACCCAGATATATGCCTGGTGTATTTCTTTTACTGTCGACAGTACTTCATTGGGCAAGTGGGGAGGGTGGCCCTGGGTCTTCAGGCCGGCTGACAGCCAGACAAAGGTTGCAGCATTCTGGCACCAGCCCGTTCCCCCACAACCCCAGCGTGTCTTTTAGATCCCCCTCACTCTAGAAGGTGGCCCATTTTTTGGCCCCTGGCTGCCCTCTGGGGACTCTTCAGGTGGGTCAAAGGGGGGCCCTGGGGGCCATGAGGGTCTTGTGGGGTTGTCATAGGGCCAGCAGGATGCTTTGCTGTCCTCTGCCCTCACCGTGTGTCTGTGCCGTTGCAGGTTTGTGAGGTGCCTGCCGCTGGCATGCTCTCAGCTTCCAGCTTGGGAATTCTGGGCCAGTACATCTTTAAACGCAGCTGGACATGCCAGCCATAGAGCCCCTCAAGTGCTGGCAAGATCATCTCCGCATGCCAGCTGGCTGGTGTCATAGAGAACCGCTCTTTCGAAAGGGTGGTCTACGAAGTGTCTACACTGGCCCTCTTTCGAATGAGGGTTTTGAAAGGAGGGGCTGTTCCTGAGATGGGAAGGGAAAAGCAGTTTCAAAACCTGTGCCATGTCCTTTCAAAAATAATTTTGAAAGAGCGTTTTGTGTGTGTGTGGACACATTGTGGCTTCTTTTGAAAGAGCCCTCCTTTTTGTTTTGCTTTCAAAATGGCTTGTTAGTGTAGATGCAACTGTAGTACCCAGAGGCACTGAGACATCATCTGGGGTCAGTGAAGTCTCTGCTCTACAGCCTTGGCTGAGTGGCAGCTGGCCATTAGCTCATATTTTAGAGTGCAGGTCTTTAGACACTCTGCTTACAGGTTCTATTTCTGGGGCTGGCAACCTGAGTCTGTTTCTATCACAACTGCTGCATTGGCTGGGAAGAACTGCTGGAAGGTCTCAGAAGCTTGGGATGTGCTTCCTCAGCCCAGGGAAGCATGTTGTACCCAGAGGCACCGAGACCTCATCTGGGGTGAGTGAAGTCTCTGCTCTACAGCATCAGCTGAGAGCCAGCTGACCCTTAGGTCACATGGTAGAGTGCAGGGCTTCAGACCCTATGCTTCTATGTTCTATCCCTGGGGCTGGCAACCCAGGTCTGTCAGCATCACACAACCTTAATGTGTAAATCAAGAGAAGAAAGTGGGGGTGGTTATGGCACACTCTCAGAAAACCATAATCCAGCATAGTCAGTCAAATTGTCAAGTAGAACCTGCAGGGAAATTGCAAAAGAGGAAGACCTCAGACAATGTAGAGATGGGGACTGAAGGAAAAAAACTGGGTTACTCCCAAAGTCATCAAGAAGCTTTGTCCCAAGACAAAGTGGAAGAGACTTGTAGATGACCTATGCTGCACTTGCAATATGAGGGTTAAGAAGAATGTTAATTTAAAGTGGAATTTTTCAATTGTGAGAGTCCCACATGCAAATCTCTTCTACTGAAAGTCTTCCAATTTAATTAAACAGTCAAATGTTTAAACATTACTTGAACCAGCTAAATAAATACACTGAATCTATTGCCTACTGGTTAGTACACTTCTTTGGGAGGTGGTAGCTCCCTGTACAAATCCCTTCTACCTCAGAGAAAGAGTTAAATGCAGTTGACAATATCTGAGGTAAGTGCCTTGACCTATTCACAAAAAATATTATAAAGGAGCTTCTCTTCCTGCTCATCTGCCTTGGTGCTGTTTCATTTCAGGTCCCTCATGCTACTTCAATAACCAAATTCCTATCTTTCCTTCTGTTCATTATCATTACCTGACATAGGTGCTATTTAGTTGCCCATCTCCATAAGAGGGATGTGACTTATCACACATGCCCCTCTGATTGGGGTTACCCTTTGGCAGGAGATGATTCCCTGGATAGTGATTTGTGTTTTGTGGAGCTCATTCTGTCTGTCCACATTCATTGTATGACAAGCCTACACATTTACCTTGGGCTTTGTGGATTACAGTGCTGCTCATGTGATTTTTTTCAGGGGCTGAAATGCTGAGCATTACAATGCCTATGTCCCTTTGAGGAGCCGAGCCAAAACCACTAATTCCTATTCAATTTACATGACCAGATGCATTAACTGCAAGCGTTACCTGAACTTTACAGAAAGCTTTCTTTCAAGTGCTGGGAAAGAACTCAGGGAGTGGTCCACATTGCCATGCATGAGGTCAGGAAATTCAGAAGAAAGACAGAAAATGTAGATAGCTAGGCAGAAGATTAAAGTAATGTACAGTATCATATAGGAAAGAGAATTTTGGGATTCTGCTTCTTGTTTTATTCATGCGTATTAATGTGAATAGTTCAGTCAAGAGAGCATGATTTGGCCCCAAGCATTTTTACTCATTCTCCAAACTGACACTCATTTTAAATAAACAGATCAAACGTTGCCTTCAATATTAATGTGGACAAATAGCAATACTCAACTGATATGGTCTGCAACTTTTTTTTCTCCCAGTGGAGTATTTTATGTTTGCAGCACTTCAATAAGACCCTTCATTCCTTCTGTTTACTGACAAGTTTTTAAAATTTATGAAATGTCATTTACAAATGTGAATATAGGCTTGCTTATTGGAAAAAGCAAGTCACGATCATTGAGATAATTGCCTCTGGGAATTTTTGCAAACCAACACATCCTGCCATGTCCTCTGTAGTTTCCCCCACTATAAAGTTTGCTATTCATTTGATTTTTCAAGGATCTTTATTTGTTAGTTTAGTTTCTAAAAATATAATGGCTGTTATGGTTATAGGAGTACTTCTGCAGCTGCCCAAGAACACTTTTATGCCATGGATGATATGTGTGGAAAAATAAATTTTAGGGTATAACCCGCATACTTCTTGGGCCCCAGTAGCCATAGAAAATTATCAGTCATTTCAGTTTTAAAAGGGATTTCCTTTTCTTTTTTTGTACTGAAAGGTTAAAAATGTAATGGGATTACCAATATATGTCCCCTGGAATGTCATCGTTCACCACATAAAAGCATATAAGCATGGCTATACTAGGTTAGAAAGATTGCTTGATCCCGCTATCCTGTCTTCCAACAGTGGCCAGTGTTGAATGCTTCAGAGGGAGTTTAAAGAACAGCAAAAATTATCACATCCTTTATTTCCTGCCATTCAATGCCAGTTTCTAGGAGTCAAAATCTTCGGGACAAACTGAGAATGGGATTGCATCCCTGAACATCTTAGCAATTAGCTAGTAGCCATTGAATCACAGAATCATAGAATCATAGAACAATAGAGATGGAAGAGACCTAAAAAAGCCAGTGAGTCCAGTCCCCTGCTCTAAGCAGGACCAAACCCATCAGATTAGCCTCACTAGGGCTTTGTCAAGGTGAGACTTAAACACCTCCAGGGATGGAGACTCCATTACTTCTCTGGGTAGACCATTCCCATGCTTCACCACCCTCCTAGTGAAAAAGTTTTTTCCTAATGTTCAACCTGGACCTTTCCAACCACAACTTGAGACCATTGTTCCATGTTCTGCCACCGGTGACCACTGTGAACAGCCTCTCTCCAGCCACTTTGCAGCCTTCCTTCAGTAACCTGAAGGCTGTTATCAAGTCCCCCCTCAGTCTTCTCTTCTGCAGACTAAACAGTCCCAATTCCCTCAACCTTTCTTCACAAGTCATATGCTCCAGCCCCCTAATTATTTTGGTCGCCCTCCGCTGGACCCTCTCCAGTATATCCACATCCTTCCTATAAATGGGAGCCCAGAACTGGACACAGTACTCCAGATGTGGCCTCACCAAAGCCGAATAAAGAAGAATCATCACTTCTCTGGATCTACTGGCAACGCTCCTCTTGATGCAACCTAATATGCCATTAGCTTTCTTGGCTACAACGGCACACTGTTGACTCATGCCCAGCTTCTCATCCACTACAAATCCCAGATCCTTTTCTGCAAAACTACTATTGAGTCAGTTGGACCCCAGCCTGTAACAATGCTTAGGATTCTTCCAGCCCAACTGCAGGACTCTGCACTTGCCCTTATTGAACTTCATCAGATTTTTTGCAGCCCAGTCTTCCAATTTGTTTAAGTCAGTCTGGACCCTGTCCCTACCCTCCAGCATATCTACCTCTCCCTCCAGCTTAGTGTCATCCGCAAGATTGTTGAGGGTGCAATCCAACCCTTCATCCAGGTCATTGATAAATATGTTGAATAGAACAGGACCCAGAACCAAACTTTGGGGCACTCCACTAGAAACCAACTGCCATCCCGACATTGAGCCATTGATCATTACCCTCTGGGCCCAACCTTCTAGCCAGCTTTTTATCCATCTTACCGTCCATTTATCCAATCCACATTCCTTTAACTTGCTGACAAGAATATTGTGGGAGACAGTATCAAAAGCTTTGCTAAAGTCCACATAAATCAGATCCATTGATTTTCATCTATCCACAGAGCCAGTTATTTCATCATAGAAACTAATCAGATTGGTCAGGCATGATTTGCCCTTCATGAATCCATGCTGACTATTCCTGATCACTCTCCCCTCCTCCAAGTGCCTCAAAATGACTTCCTTGCGGAGCTCCTCCATGATTTTTCCAGGGACTGAGGTAAGACTGGCACGCCTATAGTTCCCTGGATCATCCTTCTTCTCTTTTTTAAAGATGGGCACTACATTTGCCTTTTTCCAGTCATCCAGGATCTCTCCCAATCTCCATGACTTTTCAAAGATAACAGCCAAGGGCTCCTTAACAACATAAGCCAACTCCCTCAGAACCCTAGGATGAATTAGGTCTGGGCCCATCGATTTATGTACATTTTGCTTTTTTTGATAGCTCCTAACTTGTTCTTTCCCCACCAAAGGCTATCCCCCTTCATCCCACAATGCATCACTTATTGCATTAGTACAGGAGCTGTCCTTGTCCGTGAAGACAGAGGCAAAGAAAGCATTAAGTACTTCAGCTTTACCTACGTCATCTGTCACTGGGTTACCTGCCTCATCCAGTAGGGGACCCACACCCTCTCTGATCACCTTCTTCTTGGTAACACGCCTGTAGAAACTTTTCTTGTTATACTTCACATTCCTCACAAGTCACAATTCCAGTTGTACTTTTGCCTTCCTGATAACTGCCCTACATTCTCAAGCTATACGTTTATACCCCTCCCTAGACATCTGTCCCAATTTCCACTTTTTGTAAGCTCTCTTTTTGTGCCTAAGATTTCCAAGGATTTTCCCAGTAAGCCAGTCTCGTCTCCTACCATATTTACTTCTCTTGCTGCACACCAGGATAGTTTCTTTCTGCACCTTCAATAGGGTTTCCTTAAAATACTTCCAGTTTTCCTGGACTCCTTTTCCTTTCATGGTAGCATCCCAGGGATTCAGCCCATCAGGTTCCTGAAGAAGTCAAAGTCTGCTTTTCTGAAGTCCAAGGTATGTAATTTGCTGCTCTCTTTCCTTCCTTTGGTCAGTATCCTGAAGTCTACCATCTCATGATCACTGTTTTCCAGGTTGTCCCCCACCTTTACTTTCCCTATTAGTTCCTCCCTGTCTGTAAGCAGCAGGTTGAGTTGCGCACGACCTCTGGTCATGTCCTTCAGAACTTGTACCAAGAAGTGATCCCCAACATTCTCCAGAAATTGATGGAACTTTTTTGAAACCATTAATAATTTGGTCATCACAACATCCATAGTCTGACTGAGCTCTGTTTCACTTCCTATATTTGATTTAAGCATGCTGTCTAACAATTTAATTGAGTGACTCCTGGTTGTTGTGTTTTGTTAAAGGAGTAAATAACACTTTCTTATTCACTTTCTGCATATCATTTGTGATTTTATGGACTATGATCACATCTCTCCCATCCCCATTGTGATCTCTTTTCTATGCTGAACAACGCCCGTCTTCTTTAATGTCTGATCACATGGAAGCTTTTCCAGACCCCTAATCATTTTTGTTTCCATTTACTTTACTTTTTCCAATACTAATGTACATTTCTTGAGGTGGAGCAACCAGAACAGAATGCAGAATTCAAGGTGTAGTGCATCATCAATAGATAGATAAACAGATAGGTATGGACATTATACTATTTTCTCTCTTGTTATCTATGCCTTTTGTAATGGTTCCTCGCATTCTGTTAGCTTTTTAACTGAGGCTGCTGCAAACTGAGCATACATTTTCTGAGACCAATCCACAGTGACTGAAAGAGGTCTTACTTAAATTCTTCTTCTTAAACCCTTGTACTCTGAGTAGAGCACAGGTCATCCACAAGCCTCCTCTTCACTCTGTTTTAGGACAAAACTTCTAGTTGACTGCAGCAGTACCCCAGTTGTTCTTCAATCTCAGTAGATCTGCTCCACATTGTCCAAGGTCTTCCTCTTTTGCATTTTTCTTACTGGTTCCATTTGAGAGCTTGACAGACTTTGCTGGATGATGCTTTTCTGAAAGTGTGCCCTAACCATCCCCACTTTCTTCTCTTGATTTAAACATCAAGTGGTTCTTCTCCTGCTCTGTTCCAAAGCTCTTCTTTTGTGACAAAGTCTTGCCATTTGATGTGAAGGATGTACCTCAGGCACCTGTTTATGAATGTCTGTCGCTTGTGATCTGAAGACTTTTTAATATGCCAAATCTCACATCCATACAAGAACACATTACTCCCAATTGTGTTGAAGATCCACAATTTTGTCATTGCAGATATTTGTGAGCTCCATATGGGATGAAGAATCACAGAATCTCTGAATCACAGGTCTGGAAGGGACCTCAGGAGGCCATCTAGTCCAGCCCCCTGCTTCAAGCAGGATCAACCCCCACTAAATCATCCCAGCCAGGACCTTGTCCAGCGGGACTTAAAAACCTCAAGGGATGGGAATTCCACCACCTCTGTAGGTAATGCATTCCAATGCTTCACCACCCACCTGGTGAAGTAGTTTTTCATAATATCTAACCTACACCTTTCCCTCTTCAACTTCAGACCATTACTCCTTGTTCTGCCATCTGACACCACTGAGAGCAGTTCCTCACCCTCCTCTTTAGAGCTCCCCTTCAGAAAGTTGAAAGCTGCTATTAAATCACCTCTAAGTCTTCTCTTCTGTAAACTAAACAAACCCAAATCCCTCAGCCTGTCCTCATAGGTCTTGTGCTCCAGACCCTTAATCATTTTTGTTGGCCTTCGCTGAACCTGCTCCAGGAAATCCACATCCTTTTTATACTGGGGGGCCCACAACTGGACACAGTAGTCCAGATGTGGCCTCACCAGTGCCAAATAAAGAGGAATAACTACTTCTCTAGATCTGCTCGAAATGCTCCTCCTAATGCACCCTAGTATGCCATTAGCCTTCTTGGCTACAAGGGCACACTGTTTACTCATATACAGCCATTCATCCACCATAACCCTAAGTCCCCTTCCATCATACTGCTGCTGAGCCAGTCAGTCCCCAGCCTGTAACAATGCTTGGGATTCTTCCGCCCCAGGTGCAGGACTCTACACATCTCCTTGTTGAACCGCATCAGATTTCTTTTGGCCCAGTCCTCCAATTTATCCAGGTCCCCCTGGATTCTCTCTCTACCCTCCAACGAATCTACCTCTCCCCCTAGTTGTGTGTCATCCGCAGACTTGCTGAGGGTGCAATCCAGTCCCTCATCCAGGTCATTAATAAAGATGTTGAATAACACAGGCCTCATAACTGAGCCTTGCGGTACTCCGCTTGAAACAGACCGCCATCCAGACATTGAGCCATTGACCACTACCCGTTGGGCCCGACCATCAAGCCAGCTTTCTATCCATCTTATAGTCCAAGGATCCAATCCATATTTCCTTAACTCATGGACAAGAATGTTGTGGGAGACTGTATCAAAAGCCTTGCTGAAGTCAAGGTATATCACATCCACTGACTTCCTCATCTCTACAGAGCTTGTCACCTCGTCATAGAAGCTAATCAGATTAGTCAGGCAGACTTGCCTCTGGTGAATCCATGTTGGCTACTTTTGATCACTTTCCCCTCTTCCAAGTGCTCCAAAATGGATTCCTTGAGGATTCCCTCCATTATTTTCCCACGGACTGTGGTAAGGTTGACTGGTCTATAATTCCCTGGATTGTCCTTCTTTCCTTTCTTAAAGATGGGTACTGCGTTTGCCTTCTTCCAGTCAGCCGGTATCTCCCCTGTTCTCCAAAAGTCTTCAAGGATAATGGCCAAAGGTTCAGCAATGACCTCTGCCAATTCCCTCAGTACCCTGGGGTGCATTAAATCCAGACCCATGGACTTGTGCACATCTAGTTTTTCTAGATAGCTCAGAACTTGTCTCTTCCCCACAGATGGCTGCCCTCCACCTTCCCATATGGCATTGTCTAGGACCATCATGGGGAAGTTGACTGTGTCTGTGAAGACTGAGGCAAAAAAAGCATTGAATACTTCAGCTTTTCCTGCATCATCTGTCACTAGGTTACCTCCCTCATCCAGTAATGGCCCCACACCTTCTCTGATAACCTGTTTATTGTTCACATGCCTGTAGAAACCCTTTTTGTTACTCTTCACATCCCTTGCCAGCTGCAGTTCCAATTGTGCTTTTGCTTTCCTGACTACTGCCAGGCATTCTCCAGCCGTATGTTTATACTCCTCCTTAGCCAACTGTCCACGTTTCCATTTCTTGTATGCATCCTTTTTGAATTTAAGCTGACTAAGGATTTCCCTGTTTAGCCAAGCTGGTTGCCTACCATGTTTGCATTTCTTACAATGCAGTGGGATTCTTTGTTCCTGTGCCTTCAGTAAGACTTCTTTAAAATACTGCCAGTTCTCTTCAACTCTTTTCCCCTTCATCTTCGTTTCCCAAGGGATCCTGCTCATCCGTTCTCTCAGGCAGTCAAAGTCTGCTTGAAGGCAGCTGTTGCTTTCACTATTCTGGCATTGATATCATTGTCTGTTTCTTTCTTTAATAGTCAGAGGTAATTTAGAACCCATCATTTTGTATTTATAATTGGAGTTTTGTTTTCCAATGTGCATTTCTTGGCATCTATCAACATCAAATTTCATCTGACATTTTCTTGTTCAAACAAGCCTTTCAAAAGATAAACCTGTGCACGTAAATTTATTGCTTTGTTAGACACTAGAAATTGTGGTTTTAATAAAGATAATGGGTTTATGGTTTATTACAACAGTCTATAACTTACTAACTGTTTTTTGTCCTATGACTACAATATGTTAATGGCTACTTCACTTTATCTGTGGCCACACTAGCACCTACTTTTGGAGGGGCTATGGTAATGTGGCACTTTGGAATATGCTAATAAGATGCTTCCATGAATATGCAGCATGTCAATGGTATAATGGAGGCAGAACTTGCTTCAAAATTGCCGGTTTCAGAATGCATGCCACACATGCAGCTGGGGACATTTTGAAACAGCCCCCTGATATTGAAAGCCCCTTCTTCCTATTTGATTTAGGGAAGAAGGGGCTTTCAAATTAAGTGGGTCATTTTGAAAGGCCCCCAGCTACATGGGTGGCATGCATTTCAAAACCAACAATTTCAAAGTGAGTGCGGCTGCCATTATGCTAATGAGGTGTGCATATTTGATCACCTAATTAGCATATTCTGAAGTGCCAAATTACTATGGCCTCTCTGAAAAGAAGGGTAGTATGGCATCACCCTTTGAGTGGTGACTTAAAATATGTACTAGCTACTTATGTTAAACTGTATTAAACTGTATACAGCTGACACTCTTAACATCTTTCGTAAACCTGAAAAAGAACTCTCTGTAGCTTGAAAGCTTGTCTTCTCACCAACAGAAGATAGTCCCCCGCCCACAAAAAAAAAGTTACCTCCCTCACTTTGTTTAATATCTTGGGATCTATGTGGCTAGAGAAAGAGAACATACCTTTTGTGGTCCACTCACCCAGTTTTCTGGGATCCTTCTGAAATTAGTTGCAGTCCACTTTGGGCTTAATGATGTTGAGTAATTTTTTTGTCTGCACATTTTATCACCTTTTCCCAGAAACTGTGTCTGCACTTGCATTCCTCTTTCGAAAGAGGCATGCAAATGAAGGAAATTGAAAATGTAAATGAGGCTTTGATTTGCATATCTGGCACTCATTTGCATGTTATGCTTTTGAAAGAGCTTCTTTCAAAAGAAAAAAAAAACAGTGCAGACAGGGTTTTTTGAAAATAAATCCCATCTTCGTAACAACCTGTCTTCCTGAAACAAAATAGAAAGGAAGGTTTTTTTGAAGATAGGGCTCTGTCAACTCTGCTTCCCATAAAAAAAGGGAAGAAGGATTCTTTCTAAGATGGGGTTTACTTTCAAAAGAGCAGTGTCTACACTGGTTTTCTTCTTTCAAAAGAGGCTATTTAGAAATAAAAATATGGAAATGAGGTGTCAGATATGCAAATCTTCACCTCATTCGCATTTCCAATTTACCTCATTTGCATACCTCTTTCGAAAAAGGAATGCTAGTGCAGACACAGCCCTAGAGTGTTTATGAATATATTGAACAATGCTGGTCCCAAGACAGATAGTCAGGGGACTCCAGTATTTACCTCTCTCCATTATGAAAACTAACCATTTATTTCTACCCCTCTTTTCCCCTATATTTTAGCCATGAGAGAGCCTTCCCTCTTATCTATCTAATGTATGTTTAGCTCGAGAAACTTGAGTGAAGGACTTTACAAAGGCTTTCTGAAAGTCCAAATACCCTATATCCACTGGCTCACTCTTCACTACACGTGTGTTGATCACTCAAACAATTCTAAAAATTGGTGAAGCATGGTTTGTTGACTTTTCTCCAATTTATTGGGTTCATCTACTTATCTGCAGCTCTTTTTACAACAGTTTCAAGTGATTTGCCTGGTACTGAAGTTAGACTTCCTGGCCTCTAATTGCCGGTATTATTTCTGGTGCCTTTTTAAGAAATCTTTCCAGAAGGTGATAGGTTACATATCACATCTAGTAATTCTGCAGTTTCATATTTGTGTTCCCTCAGATCTTTGGATAAATACCATCTTGCCCTGGTATCTTATTGCTATTTTATTTATCAGTGTGTTCCCAAACCATCTCTACTGACATCTCATTCTTGGTCAATTCTTCAGATCTGTCGCCTAAATGGAATGGATCTGCTGTGGAAATTTCCCATGTTTCCTCTGCAGTGAAGACCAATGCAATGAATTCATTTAGTCTCTCTGCAAAGGTTTTGTCTTCCAGGAGTGCTGCCTTACAACTCTGATTATCCAGTGGCCCCACTCATTGTTTGGCAGGCTACTTTCTTTTTATGTGTTTAAATTTTACATTTGTTTTCATACCTTTTTCTAGTTGTTCTTCAAATTCTTTTTTTCGCCTGCCGGATTATGGCTGTGTCTACACGAGCCCCAAACTTCGAAATGGCCATGCAAATGGCCATTTCGAAGTTTACTAATGAAGCGCTGAAATACATATTCAGCGCTTCATTAGCATGCGGGCGGCAGCCGCACTTTGAAATTGACGTGGCTTGCCGCCGCGCATCTCGTCCAGACGGGGCTCCTTTTCGAAAGGACCCCGTCTACTTCGAAGTCCCCTTATTCCCATGAGCACTTCGAAGTAGACGGGGTCCTTTCAAAAAGGAACCCCATCTGGACGAGACGCGTGGTGGCAAGCCACGTCAATTTCGAAGTGCAGCTGCCACCCACATGCTAATGAAGCGCTGAATATGTATTTCAGCACTTCATTAGTAAACTTCGAAATAGCCATTTGCGTGGCCATTTCGAAGTTTGGGGCTCGTGTAGACACGGCCTATATGTTTATATTTGAATTGTCAGAATTTATTTTCCTTTATATTTTTTTCAGCAGTATTTGACATCCAGTTTTAAAAGATGTCTCATGGTCTCTAACCACCCCTTTTACTGTCAGAGGGGTATCCGTGTTAGTCTGTAGCTTCACAAATAACAAGAAGTCCTGTATCACCTTAAAGACTAACAAATTTATTAGGTAATGAGCTTTCATGAGCGAGACCCACTGTGGCTACATCTACACTTGCATTCCTCTTTCGAAAGAGGCATGCAAATGAGGGAAATAAAAATGCAAATGAGATACACATTTACATATCTGGCCTCTCATTTGCATATTCGTCTTTCAAAAGAGCTTCTTTTGAAGGAAGAAAAGCAGTGCAGATGCGGCTCTTTCAAAAGTAAACTATCTTCGAAAGAACCTGTCTTTCCATTAGAAAGGGAGAAAAAAGGGTTCTTTCAAAGATGGGGGTTTACTTTTGAAAGAGTCATCTCTACACGCTTTTCTTCTTTCAGTAAAGAATATGCAAAGAGGTATGTAAATCTGTATCTCATTTGCATTTTCGATTTCCCTCATTTGCATGCCTCTTTTGAAAGAGGAATGCAAGTATAGATGCAGGCTGTATGTTTAGTCTTGGTGGCATTTTTTTATCCTCTTAGGGTGAGTCTACACTTGCATTCCTCTTTCGAAAGATATATGCAAATGAGGTAAATAAAATGCAAATGAGGTACAAATTTGAATAGTTGACACCTCATTAGCATATTCTAATTTCAAAATAGCTTCTTTCGAAGGCAGAAAGCCTGTGTAGATGCTGCTTTTCTGAAAGTAAACCTATCTTCGAAAGAATGCTTTTTCCCTTTATTTAATTAAATTTATTTAGTTTATTTCCCTTTATTTAATGAAAAATCCTTCCTCCCCTTTGAAAGAGCAGCATCTACATTGGCTTTCTTCTTTTGAAAGAAGCTCTTTTGAAGTTAGAATATGCAAATGAGGCATCAAACATGCAAATTTATACATCATTTGCATTGTCGATTTACCTCATTTGCATTCCTCTTTCGAAAGAGGAATGTAAATGTAGACGTACCCGTAGTCTTCCAATGGAATAATGATATGTTTTTAACTTTCTCTTTTTGGATCATTGGAATCGGGGTTTCCTCTGATTTTTTCCATCCTTATGCAGAATAAATTGTGCACAGCATATGGGGCTGTGTGCCACCAGTAGAAACATTTGGGCTACGTCTACACGTGCACCCAACTTCGAAATAGCTTATTTCGATGTTGCGACATCGAAATAAGCTATTTCGATGAATAACGTCTACACGTCCTCCAGGGCTGGCAACGTCGATGTTCAACTTCGACGTTGCTCAGCCCAACATCGAAATAGGCACAGCGAGGGAACGTCTACACGGCAAAGTAGCACACATCGAAATAAGGGAGCCAGGCACAGCTGCAGACAGGGTCACGGGGCGGACTCAACAGCAAGTCGCTCCCTTAAAGGGCCCCTCCCAGACACACTTTCATTAAACAGTGCAAGATACACAGAGCCAACAACTAGTTGCAAACCCTGTATATGCAGCACGGACCCCCAGCTGCAGCAGCAGCAGCCAGAAGCCCTGGGCTAAGGGCTGCTGCCCACGGTGACCACAGAGCCCCGCAAGGGCTGGAGAGAGAGTATCTCTCAACCCCCCAGCTGATGACCGCCATGGAGGACCCCGCTATTTCGATGTTGCGGGACGCGGATCGTCTACACGTCCCTACTTCGATGTTGAACGTCGAAGTAGGGCGCTATTCCCATCCGCTCATGGGGTTAGCGACTTCGACGTCTCGCCGCCTAACGTCGATTTCAACTTCGAAATAGCGCCCAACACGTGTAGACGTGACGGGCGCTATTTCGAAGTTACTGCCGCTACTTCGAAGTAGCGTGCACGTGTAGACGCAGCCCTCATGCCAGATTTGGGCTCTGTGGGCACTCTGCCAATCAGCTGGTCAGCACTTGAATCTTTCCTGGATGGCTGCCCAAGCACTCAGCTTATAGGTCATCTGACTGGAGCTACCGAGTTAATAAATGTACTTATGTATGTGGTTGTGTATTAGAGAAAGCATGTGGTGAAAGATGGTCATGTGTGTATATGCATGTATGCATGTTAAAATAAGTGCAGTTATATGTGTTCATTAATCTATAACAGAGAGAAAGAGAGAGAGAGAGAGAGAGAGAGAAAGAGTGGCAGCATTGGCCATAAGGTAGAGGGCAAGGATGGTATTTAGGACACCTGAGTTTTATCGCTACATGTTTCAGTGCCTTACAGTGTGACCTGAGAAAAGCAGGCCACTTACTGGGTACTTAAATATGCATTTAGCTTGACTGTAGTCATCTAAGTTGGACTTACCTTTGAAAGTACTGGGATAATTGCAGATAAAAGATGCTATGGATTATATATTTAAAAATTGTCACCCTCCTGATCTGGGAGCATTGTATAGTCTTGTGTGCACTTTTACATAAGAGTAAATGACTATACAAAGTTTAAAGCAATGGGGACTCAAGCCCACTGTTTACATGGTCATTTTTGTTACTATTGTAAACAATCAATAATAAAATAATCTGAGTTTTTTTCCAAGATTCACTAATGGAATTAGTTTTTGCTTTCATTCTCACTGAAGGTTTCTCTTGTCTTTTTTTTTTTTTTTTTTTTGCAATTTTATAGCAGGTATAGATAATTTCTAGGGCTGTCAATCATCATCATCATCATCATCAATAACCGCGGGCTCAGCGCCTGTTGGTGTCTGATGCGTCTCTCACTATTTCCTTCCATCTTTCCCTATCCAGTGCAGAGTGGCTTAGTTTCTGTAGACTAGCTCCACACCAATCTACTACATCATCTATCCATTCTCTGTGGGGTCTGCCTCTTCTATGCGAATCGTCCATTCTGCTGAATACTAGGGTCTTGATTTTTCATTTGTCGTTCATTCTGCAAATATGTCCAAATAGTTGTAGCTTCCATTTTATAACCTTCTGCAGCAGATTCTCTTTCAGCTATCTTCCTATATAATTTGGGGTATCTTCCTATAAAATTCCTCATTGATGACCTTCTTCATCCATCCTATACTCAGAATCTTTCGAAAACAACTTCTTTCAAATGCCGATATTCTTCTTTTAGAATCTTTTGTTATCACCCATGTCTCACATCCATACAACATGCTGCTGAATCCATGTTTTCAAGATGCCCATCTTCGTTCTTAAGCTAATTGCTTTGCTTTTCCAGGTCTTTTCCATCACCTTCAAACTCGCCCTTGCTTTCACTATTCTATTCCCTATTTCCTTCTTACAGTCTAGATCATACGTTATGTTGCTCCGCAGATATGTGAACTTCTCTACATTTTCTAGTTCAATATCATTAACACTGATCTTCCTTCCTATTTCCTTATCTCCAAATACCATCGTTTTTGTTTTATCGATGTTCATAATCAGTCCTTAACTCTTCCCTTCTTCATTTAACACCTGCATTGTTTTTGCTAGCTTCTCCTCATCTTCCTCAATGATAACTATATCATACGCGAAGCTCAGGTTGTTAATTCTTTTCCCATGCACATATCCCTTCTACCTGTTCCATGATCTTGTCCATTGTTCTCTCCAGATGTGCGATGAAGATACTTGGTGATATTGGATCTCCTTGTCTCATACCGCTACTTGTTTTAAAACAACTTCCCTACTCTCCACATGTTCTCACCACTGCTTCCGCATTATCTCTGATATCTTTCAACAACTGTATCAGGCTACCATCCACTCCACTTTTGTTCTTTTGTCAGCCTTTCTCCGCTATCAGTCTTAGTGCCAATATCTGCTGTATGGTACTTCTATCTTTTCTGAACCCTGCTTGCTTGTCTGCTATATGTTCTTCTATCTGTGATCTTAATCTCTCAGTCAGTATCATCATCAGCACCTTACCTAGATGACTTGTTAGGGCAATCGTTCTGTAGTCCTTGCATTCGAATGTACTTCCTTTCTTGGGTATTGTCACTAGCACAGACCTTGTCCATTCCTTAGGTGCCTTCCCTTCTTTCCATGCTATATTACGTAGTCAGTGTATTTCCTGAATCATTCTTTCTCCGCCTTATTTGACCATCTGTCCTGTGACCTTTGTCTCCTGGAGCTGGGACTGACCCTTCCCCCACATCTGATTCTGGGGCTAAGCCCCCCCGCCCAAACTCTGCAGTGCCCATGGTGGGGTCTACCCACCCCCCACCCAGGGGCTCACCCCCACCCTTGAGCCCTATGCCACCTGCAGTTGGGGGCTGACTCCCGCCAATCTCTTCTTTGCACACAGCAGAGTCTATCCATCTCCAGCCCAGTGCTGCCAGCAGCTGGGGCTGAGATTAAAAGAAAAATGACTGTTCTGACTAGGAAGCAAATATGTTGATTATACAGAAGAATATATTGAATTAATCCAGATACTGATACAGTTCTGATTGTAAATATGGAATGTAAATATCTTGCTACACTGGCTGCAACAGTGCCAAGTGAATGCCTGTTTGCAGGATCAGGTGATATTTCAAACAAGAAGCAGACAGCATTATCTCCCACAAAGGTAAACGAACTTGTTTGTCTTGGAGACTGGATGAAAAATAAGTAGGACTAAGTGGACTAAAGTTTTCAATTGTTTTATTGCTAAATGAAGTAATTCTACATTTTTAAATTCATCTTTCGTGATAGAATTTGCATGGCAATACTTCAGTGAGGTGAACTGTGGGTTTTTTTACAGGGTAAAGGTTTTGTAATAAAAAAATATAAAGTGAGCACTATGCACTTTATAGTCAGAGTTGTAATTGAAACCAATATATTTGAAGATGTACAAAACGTTAAAAATATTTAAATAGATTGCATGCTTATTATTGCTTAACAGCACAATGAATCATGTGATTAATCCCAATAACTTTTTAATTACATGATTAATTGTGATTTATTTTTTAATCGCTTGACAGCCCTAAGAATTACCCAAAATTACTTCAGAAAAGTTTGAACTCCTTGAAAAGTATTGCATTCAGACATACAGTGATGGCAAGTTAACTAGACTTTTTGATGATTATTTTGATCTCTAGGGAGAATAAATTCATGACCGATGTTGACTCTAGTTTATCAGTTTTGAGTAATGTTTTTAAAAGAGTATGTTTATCTTATTACAGAAAAACAATCATTTTTATTGTTATGCTAAGTTTTCATATAAACTACAGGATTTTATCCTTAATAATTTTCACTGTGAATGATAATCAATTATTATAACATTAGAAATGCAAATAATTTTACATCACAAACCTATGTAGACAGTAGCTGTCAAAGGAAAAAAGTGACAAATGTTTGTTTTAAATCTTTTAGAAAACAGTGGAGACATTAAGTCATATCTTACATTTCTAGATGATATGCATTGTATTTGTCAATGGTCTTCAATATCCTGTTTTTTAAAAGGAGGGTGGATAAGAACTTCTTTGAGCTAGGATGAAGAAAAATATAACGAAAAATAAGTTAGATGAAAAAGGAAATGCTATTATATGTTTAATTGACAAGTTTGGTTTACTCATAAAAGCTCATCTCATCATTCTGAGGATCACTGTCACTGTGTGCATGAATCTATGTGCATGTCTGTCTCAATTGTTTTTTAATTTTTTTCTCTACCCATCCTAGCTATATTAAGCTAACCATTATATAGAACAAATCCAGTTTCAGTTAAATTCATGTACTCTGTTCAGGTTTAATGAAGGGACGACCTAGTTTTTGTAGGTTTACAGCAGTTTTAGGATCAAATTCAGCAGTCGTATAAACAGTGATAGAACTTACAGACATATATAGCAGTCATAAAATAAGTGATGATATATTAAATGATGAACTTACTTTGCATTTAGTGGGTATGTAGAACAAGTGTAAATTATATGCTGAGGGGCAGGATGGCAATCTACCAGAAAAAACAACTAACAGGACATTAAATAAAGTAGAATTCCTAATGTATCATATTCACCAGCAAGTGTTTATTATTTTGTTTTGTTTTAATTTTAGTTTTTTTTCTATACCTCCCTTCTTGCATTTTGGCATGTCAGTGGCACTTGTTGTACATACCCACTGAATCCTTTCCCATATCTCCAATGATTTCTTTCCATCGTAGCCCCATGGATTGCCCCAGTTATTTCAAAGTACAAAAAATTTGATGTTGGAACTTGATGAGATGGCATGTGATGTGCTGAAATGTCCTATAGTTGTCTCTTTGCCATTCCCAGTAGCATCTCCTATTGAAAATGAAACTTCAGAGCCCATTTCCCCCAACTTAAGATTTTAGAGAGGAGGAGACATGGAGATTGGAGGAGTTAGATATATATATATTCATTTATATATGGGCAGTCATATATTTATATTATGCTTTGCATTTTAATGTACATGACAAGTGTCAGAAAAATTGGGTGGGTGCATCTCAAGACCTTTTTATATATGAGTAAATAAATCAAATGATGGGCCAGATCAGCTTTTTCAAAAATATCTAAGTAAGGTGAGTTCATATTCCTTCCCCAGTCATTTGCCAATTCATTAATTTTGGTGGAATTCATACACAAATATCATTTCATGAGTAGCATTGTGTGTTGAGCGCACCATCCAGTTATTTCTCTTTAGAACAGTTTCAGTTAATGCAGACCAAGGACATGGGCAAGATGCTTGGAGGAGTGCATCCAACCACATGCTTGCTTGACCCCTGCCCTTCCTGGCTTATTAAATCTAGCCAGGAAGGGATCAGTGGTTAGGTCACAAGGATTATTAATGCTTCTTTAACATCTGGTATACTTCCAGCTGCCTTGACAGAGGTAGCGATAAAACCGCTACTTAAAAAGCCTTCTCTGGACCCACATGACTTGAATAACTCTTGCCCGGTTGCTAATATTCCATTCTTGGGCAAGGTGCTTGAGCAAGCCGTGGCATTGTAACTTCAGGCATTTGTGGAAGAAACAGACTATTTAGATCCATTTCAGTCTGGTTTTAGGTCAGGCTTTTGAACTGAAACCACCTTGGTCTCCCTGGTGGAAAACCCTATGCTGGGAAGTAGACAGGGGGAGTGTGTCCCTGTTAATTCTACAGGACCTCTCAGCAGCTTTTGATACCATTGACATGGTATCCTTCTGGAATGCCTGGGGGAGTTAGGTATCAGAGGCACTGTTTTGAAATGGTTCTGGTCTTACCTGATAGGATATTTTCAGAAGTTGGAACTAGGGGGCTGTTATTTGACCCCATGGCAATTGTGCTATGGGGTTCTGCAAGGTTCTATATTGTCTCCTATGCTGTTTAACATATACATGAAGCCGCTGGGAGAAGTCATAAGGAGTTGGGGAGGACAGGGCCACTGCTAAGCAGATGATATACACATTTATTTCCCTGTGACACTAGAACCAGGTATGGTGGTAACTGATCTAAACTTGCGTCTGGAGGCTGTGATGGACTGGTTGAAGTCTAATAAGCTGATGTTGAATCCAGATAAGACTGAGGTCATGTGGATCAGGAGACCATGTGTTCATGGTACCTGGCTTAGACAGGGTTATTCTTCCCCGAAAGAACAGGTACACAGTTTGGGAGTCCTCCTGGACCCTTTTTTAACATTTGAAAATCAAATTACTTTGGTGTCTAGGAGTGCTTTTGGGCAGCTTTGACTGATTCACCAGTTGTGACCTTTCCTTAACAATCATGACTTGGCCACAGGGATCCATGCTCTTGTCACATCTTGACTGGATTATTGTAATGAACTCTATATGAGACTGCTTTTAAAGAGTCTTCAGAAACTTCAGCTGGTCCAGAATGTGGCTGCCCAAGTTTTAACTAACACTCTTTATGCAGAGCACATTACGCCAATACTCTGGCAGCTGCACTGGCTTCCAGTATGTATCCAAGCACAATTTAAGGTATTGGTCATGACCTATAAAGCCCTAAATGGGTTGGTCCACGGTATCTAAAGGACCATCTTTTCCCATATGAAACTGCACAGGGATTGAGGTCAGCTGGAAAGGCTCAGCTCATGGTTCCCCCTCTTCAGGAGACAAGATTACCATCAACTTGGAGCAGGATCTTCTCAGCCTTTGTTCTCAGGCTGTGGAATTCTCTTCCTGGGGATATTCACCTGGTGCCAACATTATAATTATTTCGGTGACAGGTTAAAGCTACCCTCTTTAGTTGGTCTTTTATTGGTGTTTGAGTTTGTGTGAGTGATCCTTCTTTTGAGATGTTTTAGTAAGTTTTATGTCCTTTTGTAGTTTTGTATTTTTAAATCTTCTACATACATTTATATATATTTTTTAAAATTGCAAGCTGCCTCGAATATTTGAAATAGAGAAGTGGGGTAAAAATATTTTAAACAAATAAACAAAAAATACACTTCTTTAGAGAGGGAAGATATAGGATGTGCAAAATAGAGAGTAAATATTCAGGTGACAACACTATGAAGGCTGACTTCAGTCTGATGCCATGTGGATGTAAGGGATTGCCCTTGTGCTTATGATTGTAGAACTGGGGATGTACCTGTATACATTAGGATTGTGATATTTCTGATTGTTCGATATTGAGAACACTCGCAAATGTTGAATTTTGCTGATATCATTTTACCCACGGCCCATGACCCAAAGATGGAAGCTGAAGGCATCCCCACCTCCAGCCTGTACATAGAGCTGGTAGAGATTGAAGAGCTGCATGCAGGGGTCTCCCATGCTCTCCCACTTGAGGAACATCTCAGCAAGCCAGTGACTGAAGCAGTGGTTGTTTGAGTGCTTCAGCTCTGTGCACACTTCCCTCAAGGTGTTCATGATTGAGCTGCAGGTCCAGGACTTGAGTGCACCTTGTGCCGCCCCTGCCACTCACTCACAAGGGCAGCATTCCCAATGGCTAGGGTGCATCCTCAGGAGCAGCCTTGCATAGGGATTGCCTTTCCTTAGTAAGCTGCTTTATTCAGGCTGCTTTGGGAGGCAGTGATGGTCAGCAGGAGACTTCAGCAGCCCTATGGTGGAGGGGCTGGGTGAGACACCTTCCTTTCCTCGTACCACACAGGGAAGGCCTGCATCCACGAAAAATTGGATTCACGAATGTTAAATTTGCGAATTTTGCAATCTTGCTGTATAGCCAGAAGTGTCTATACATTATTACTAAAAAAAAACCTTTAGCATTTCATGGTCATTTTATTGAGAGTTCATATTTCATAGGTGTAACAAAACTACCATAAGTAATTAAAACAAAAACTTAAAATTAAAATTAAAATAATTGTAATGAAGAATATTCATACATACAGAAGATTTAAATGTGGCTTATCTCAAGCATCTTTACACTTTAATTAGTGTTTTGAAAGCTTAATTGGTAACTGTAACAACTGCTAATTTAGCATTTGGAATAAAAATTAAATGTTAAAGCAAGCTCTGAAACTGGTGACAGAATGAACAGGAAAACAAATTCTTAGTATACAAAGGGTCTTCCAGATGAGGGTATCTTCAGGGACAAAGGAAGGGCAACTCCTGTGGGTCACTGAAATATTTATTTTTGCATTCTTATAGTCTTTCAAGTTTTATTAAATATGTGAATTCAGATTATATTAAGCATCAAGCTGCACCAATATGACTTGATACCAAAATGTGTACCTCAAATATTAAAGGATAAAGTGGTTATCCCACTTCTTGGTGTTGTACAAATATTATTATAATACAACTTTTTGATCTAATACACACACACATAATTTATGGATCCAGTTCTCCTTTATTCTCATCTGTTTTTTAGGGCGTAACACCTCAGATTTCAATGGAATAATGCCTGAATTATAGCTCTTGTGAAAAGAGCATTAAAGCCAGTGGAGATGTTCCCCATTGGACTAGAGTTGTATCATTTGTTCCATGGAGCTACGCCTCAAGGATAGGTCTGGCCTGAGGGAAACCTGGGCCCGCCCCTGCAGATCCCTGGGAATCTGATATGTTTGGAGTTTGCACTTGAGGCTTTTCCATAAGGCTGTTTCTACACAGGCCACTTCCTTTGGAAGTGGCATGCTAATACAGGGAGCAAAATATGCTAATGAGGCATGGATGCAAATTCCCTGTGCCTCATTAGCATAATGTCACGTGATTTGGAGTCCGGAAGACCGTTCTTCCGAACTCTAAAACACCATGTAGAAGCGTGGTCCCAAGGGGGGCTTCCGGAAGGAAGTCCTCCTTCTGGAAGGAAGTCCTCCTTTCAGAGGCCCCTTCTTCCCAAAAATTTTCAGGAAGAAGGAGCCTCCAGAAGAAGGACTTCCTTCTGGAAGACCCCCCGGTGGCTGCGCTTCTACAAGGCATTTTGGAGTCCGGAAGAACAGTCTTCCAGACTCCAAATCACATGACATTATGCTAATGAGGCATGGGGAATTTGCATCCATGCCTCATTAGCATCTTTTGCTTCCTGTATTAGCATGCCACTTCCGAAGGAAGTGGCCTGTGTAGAAATGGCCTAAGGGAAGGTCTGCATGAGGAGATTCTCAAAGGAATTCCGTACTGAGACCATGCTCACATGGACATGTTATTCCAAAGCATATAAAAAAAGAAACACATTAAATATTTCTAATGGACTATGATCTTTGTGATGAATGAGGCGGTTATCACCCATTTTCTAGACATCACAGTAATCAGTTAACTAAACTGACTGTAAAAAATTAAATCCATAGATAGTGGATCCTGTGTTGGCAAACAGCCAGTTGAGGCAATGGGAAGAGAGAGTAGGATTTTTGAATTAAAGCAGTTGTCTGCTGGGTGAGTCCTTTTTGTTACCAGAGAAGAGATACCAAAATGGATTCGGTCTGGAACTGGGCTTGGAAGTTATCAGTAATATCCATATCTCAGGAAGAATCTTGGAATAACAGATATGTGAGTAGAAAGGAAATGTTTAGTCATATGCAATCAAGTGTATTTTTAAATTTTGAAATTGGTGCAGGACTTCTTAGGCTGGCTGATATATCCCTCCATATATTATAACCTATAAATAATAAAATTGCAAGGCACGTAGAAGAGCACGAATTGTTGGGCAAAAGTCAGCATGTTTTCTGCAGAGGGAAGTCGTGTCTAACTAATCTATTAGAATTCTTTGAAGGGGTTAATAAACATGCGGACAAGGGGCACCCAGTGGACATAATATATCTAGATTTCCAGAAAGCCTTTGACACGGTCCCACACCAAAGGCTTTTATGTAAATTAGGCAGTCATGGGATAGGAGGAAAGATCCTTTCATGGATCGGGAATTGGTTAAAAGACAGAAAACAAAGGGTTGGGATAAATGGTAAATTTTCACAATGGAGGGGGGTAACTAGTGGTGTTCCCCAGGGGTCAGTCCTGGGACCGATCCCGTTCAACTTGTTCATCAATGACCTAGAAAATGAGGTAAGCAGTGAGGTGGCAAAGTTTGCAGATGACACCAAGTTGTTCAGGACACTCAAAACCAAAACAGATTGTGAAGAACTACAAAAAGATCTCAGCAGACTGAATGATTGGGCAGCAAAATGGCAGATGAAATTTAATGTGGGTAAGTGTAAGGTAATGCACATTGGAAAAAATAACCCAAATTACACATACAACATGATGGGGTCAAATTCAGCTACGACAGATCAGGAAAGGGATCTTGGAGTTATAGTGGATAGTTCTCTGAAGACATCCACGCAGTGTGCAGCGGCAGTTAGTAAAGCAAATAGGATGTTAGGAATTTTTAAAAAAGGGATAGATAATAAGACAAAAGATATCATACTTCCCCTATATAAAACTATGGTACGCCCATATCTTGAGTACTGCGTGCAGATGTGGTCTCCTCACCTCAAAAAAGATATATTGGCATTAGAAAAGGTTCAGAAAAGGGCGACTAAGATGATTAGGGGTTTGGAACGGGTCCCATATGGGGAGAGGCTGGAGAGACTGGGACTTTTCAGTCTGGAAAAGAGGCGATTGAGGGGTGATATGATTGAGGTGTATAAAATTATGAATGGTGTGGAGAAAGTTAATATAGAAAAGTTATTTACCTTTTCCCATAATACAAGAACTAGGGGACACCAAATGAAATTGATGGGTAGTAGGTTCAAAACTAATAAAAGGAAATTTTTCTTCACACAGCGCACAGTCAACCTGTGGAACTCTTTGCCGGAGGAGGCTGTGAAGGCCAGGACTCTATTAGGGTTTAAAAAAGAGCTTGATAAATTTTTGCAGGTTAGGTCCATAAATGGCTATTAGCCAGGGGTAAAGTATGGTGCCCTAGCCTTCAGAACAAGGGCAGGAGATGGATGGCAGGAGATAAATCACTTGATCATTGTCTTCTGTTCTCCTTCTCTGGGGCACTTGGCATTGGCCACTGTCGGCAGACGGGATACTGGGCTGGATGGACCTTTGGTCTGACCCAGTATGGCCATTCTTCTGTTCTTATGTTCTTATGTTTAAAGTTAATCCCAGGGAATAGGAAGAAGGGTTCTTTCGAAGATGGGGATGTCTTTCAAAAGAGCTGCATCTACACTGCTTTTCTTCTTTCAAAAGAAGCTCTTTTGAAATAAGAATATGCAAATGAGGTTCCAGATATGTAAATCTGTGCCTCATTTACATTGTCAATTTCCTTAATTTTCATGCCTCTTTTGAAAGAAAATGCTAGTGTAGACATAGCCATTGTGTTTTGTATCTCCATGGGTGCGTCTACACTTGCATTCCCCTTTCAAAAGGGGCATGCAAATCGAAAATGCAAATGAGTTGTAAATTTGCGTATCTGATGCCTCTTTTGCGTATTCTAATTCTGAAAGAGCTTCTTTTGAAAGAAGAAAGCCAGTGTAGATGCTGCTCTTTCAAAAGTAAACCCGTCATCAAAAGAATCCTTCTTTCCTTTATTTAATGGGAAGAAGGATTCTTTTGAAGATGGGTTTACTTTTCAAAGAGCAGCATCTACACTGACCTTCTTCTTTCGAAAAAAGCTCATTCAAAATTAGAATATGCAAATTAGGGGCCAAAATGCAAATTTATACCTCATTTGTGTTTTCAATTTACCTGATTTGCATACCTCTTTCAAAAGAGGAATGCAGGTATAGACACAACGCTACTGATTCAGGTGACATGCTTTTAAGGCTTTGTTTAAAATATTGAGTTGACAGTGCATACAGTACCAGTCTTCTGCTTGTTACTTTAAGAGAAATTTTAACCATTATTTCACTGCTTTCTCAAGATAATACTTTGGAGTTTTGCAAATATCAGCAGTTTTACTGGATAAGAAATAGGAAAAATCCCACATTAGAGTTGCAAAGGAAAGTATTGTGTTATCACTTTTGTGAGTACAGAGAATATATCAGCAGAAAACTGAGGAACATCAAGGCAGTTACAAATAAGATGGTGAGCTTTGGGGATTACTTAACACATTAGTGAGATCTTAATTTGCCTTTATTTGATATACTTTAGGGTGGAATGATTTCAATGAATAAAAGGGCTGTTTTCTGTCCAACCAGTTCTTAATATTTGACAAATGTTATATAAAGAGCTTAAAATAATTATCAGAAAACTGACTGTAAGATGTAATGCTGAGTCAGAGTGAGCTGTGCAGAACTGAAAAAAACATGTTGGATAAAATATGTAAGGAAAAGATTAACAAAAAAATAGAAGAACATAAATATTGTGCGTAGCTTTTTCCCACTAGTCATTGACACATGACATTACAACCTAGCTACCTAAGGTGAAGAGTTTGGCTTCATGGATGGGCAATAAGAAGAGGTGCAACTAAGCTGGTGTTCCCCAGTATGCCATCTGACAAGAGAGAAATGGCAGGCTGGGCTTCTGGGCTGCAAGAGAAGGAGCAGCCACTCCTAGCTAGGCCCATAGAGTTTCCTGCAACCCTGCCCTGATCTTTCGACTGCACAACCCAGTACTTCCAAACCCATGCCCTTTGCCCCCCACACCGTACCCTGCACTTACAAGCACTTTTGGATCATAACCTTCCACCTTCCTACTCTGAGCCGCTCCCCACATGGGTGCAATACAACAGTACCTATAAGAAATTTAAATTACTTTCCCCCTGAGAAGCAAAATATAGCTTGTGATGGATCACCCTCTCTGCCAACTCCAAGCTTTATGGAAAATGGGTTATGAACATAAATATGCATAACTCAGAGAAGTTTTGGACAAAATGGCTATGTCTACACCAGCACACTACTTCGAAGTAACCTATTTCAAAGTAAGAACATCGAAATAGGCTACTTCTATGCATATCGTCTACATCACCCTCCAGGTCTGGTGCTGTCGACGTTCAACGTCGAAGTCGTGATGGGGAACGTTGAAAGGAGCCACACCAGAGGGAAATGAAGAGTGTCCACACACACAAGCACTATCCGTCAAAATAAGGGGCCAGCAAAGCCTGCAGATGGGGTCACAGGCTGGACTAGCCTTTCTGGGGCAACATCAAGCCTCTCCCTTAAAGGGCCCCTCCCAGACACACTTGGCCTGCACAGCATGAGGTCCGCAGAGCTGACAACCAGTTTCAGACCCTGTGCACACAGCATAGACCCCCAGCTGCAACAGCAGTAGCAGCAGCAGCAGCAGCAGCCAGAAGCCCTGGGCTAAAGGCTGCTGCACACAGCGACCACAGAGCCCCGCAGGGGCTGGGCAAAGGTCTCTCATCCCCTCAGCTGATAGCCGCCATGGAGGACCCTGCTATTTCGATGTAGAGGGATGCGGATTGTCTACACATGCCCTACTTCGACATTGAACATCGAAGTAGGGCGTTATTCCCATCTTCAGATAAGAATAGCAATTTCAATGTCTCGCCGCCTAATGTTGATTTCAACGTTAAAATAGTGCACGGCACGTGTAGATGTGACAGGTGCTATTTTGATGTTGTGCCAGCTACTTTGAAGCAGCTGGCTAGTGTAGATGCACCCAATGTGTCCTGTAATACATCCTTCTCCATGGTATCATTTGCTGGATTTTAAAATCCTGGATATTTCTTTTCAGTGGTATTTGTGACAAGGTGACAATATCATGTGCCAAGAATGAGCTCTCCTAAATGTTTCTTTTCCCACTTGTTCAGCTGGATGATGTTTGCTTGAAGTTAGGAAGTAAACAGAATTCCTAACCAGAACATGTTAGCATAATAAAAAAGAAGAAGCAAATAAACAAACAAAAAAGTCAGGAGCAGGAGACAATTATTGATGAAGGATAAGAGGAAAACAATTATGCTTTAATGTTCAGACTGTAAATAATTAATCTAATGTCCCAGGTAGTAATCCAGTAGTCTTTAGCTGAAGGGATAGCTATAGTTACAAGAATACTAACAGGAAAAAAATATATGTATTTTAGGAGGGAAAGGAGATTTGAAGAGTATTCTGTAGTTTTATCAGTTTGATTTGTGGACTGGAACAGATTTGGGGCAGCCCTTTTAACTCGGGATACTATAAAGATATTTCCTATTTGCTTGTCACACAGATGATAATCCAGTTTCTTTCTGTTCCTGAAATTTTGTCATGCAGTCTTGATAATGCTGTCATTTCTTTGTGGATCCTCTGGTGCTTTTAGCTTAAATATATAGAATCCCTAGGGTTCAAATCAGACACTGTGGGTTAAACCACGCCACTCCCATTCCAATTTCAAGCAAAAAACAAAATCTGTATCCATGTGCTTCAAATTGTGCAACTCCTTCATTTCTGTATGACTTTTTCCATACAGCTTCAAATACAGAACATGTTTGTATTTGTTTAAGAAAAGCCAGAAAAAGTAGAAAATGGGCAGGTCTAGAATTCAACTTTCATAAAATAAAGACTAAAATCATCTTTAAAGGCTAACCATTTGCCAGCTCTATCCTCCCATAAAAATAGTAAAGTTCCTGTGAAACGTTATAGCCATATCTACACTAGCAAGCCCTTTCAAAAGCAAAACCGAAAGGAGAGTCTCTTTTGAAAAAACCCGCAATGCATCCACACACACAAAACACTCTTTCAAAATTATTTTCGAAAGATCAGGGTACTGCTTTTGAAACAGCTTGTCCTTTCCCATCTCAGGAAGAGCCCCTCCTTTCACAACCCTCTTTCAAAAGAGGGCCAGCATAGATGCTCAGTAGACCACCCTTTCAAAAAAGCAGTCCTCCATGGCACTGACTAGCTGGAGTGTGGAGAAGCTCTTGCCAACACATGTGGGGCTCTATGGCTTGTGCGTCCCACCACGTTTAAAGATGAACTGGCCTGAAGCCCCAAACAGGAAGCTGAGAACATGCTGGCTGCAGGAACCTCATGAGCGTGCAGCAGCACAGGTGGACAGCGAGGGCAGAGGCCAGCAAAGCACGCTACCAGCCCCCTGACAACATCCCAAGACCCCCACAGCGACTAGGGGCCTCCCTCCAACCCACCTGAGGAATACCCAGAGGGCAACCAGAGGCCAAAAAACGCGCGCCCTCCTGGAGTGAGGAGGAGATAGAGATCTTTTGGGCTGTAGAGGGAGAAGGAGTTACTCCTCCACACCATGGGCCAGTGACGGAATGCCACAGCCTTTGTCCAGCTGTTGGTTGGCCTGAAGACTGGGGCCAACCCCCCACTCCGGCCGACCAAGTGAGTAAAAGAACTGCGGCAGGTATACGCCTGGGCCTGGGATGCAGCTGGCCACGTGGGGCAGCGCCTACCAGCTGCCCCTACTGCAAAGCCCTCGATCAGCTGCTGGGGCTGAGGTATGCAGCCAAGCCAGACACTGTGGTGGACATGGCAGCACCAGAGGCAGAGGTTCAGCTCATGCCGGGTGAGCAGGAGGGACACTTGGGCACAGACCTCAGCTGGGAGCAGGACTCATCTTCAGACAGGTAGGGGGCCCTGGTAATTAAGATCACTTCCAGCCCCTCCAGTAGGTATCCCTCCACCTGGGTTCCCCCAAAGTCCTCAAGGGACCATCAAGTACATGACTGGGTAATCAGACTCACTGGGCTGGGGACAGGGGACCACCCATCACAGCTGGCAGTGGGTCGGCCACCCAGCTGCCTGCCACATGCCAACACATCCTGGCCACCTGTGGCCTGCGCACAACACTCAGCACTACAACCTGCACTCCTGAGGAGGGGGACAAGTCCCACCTGGTATATGGCCTTCCCATGTGGGGACTCACAGGTGCCCAAGATCCCACCGGGCCACCAGCAGGAGGCCTGGTCTTGGGGAGTGGAGGGCATGGCCCCTGTTGCCAGAATAAGGGGCTGACAGGCCACCCCCTTCCCTCTTGTCTCCACATCACCAGTGATCAAGGACTGGGGAGCCTTGTCCAGGGCCGAGACACCATCCCCCAGAGTGCTGGCGTGGCTGGGTCATCAGGATGCCCATCACTCATGCAGACCCGTGTGCGGAGGCCATGCCGCTGCCACCACCATGAGGAAGAGGAGGAGGAAGCCGCCTCCCAAACGGCAGCAATTTGGGAGCGTACAGCTGTGCTCCAGTGGTGGTTCGACCTCAAGGTGGCAGGCATGTGTGTGGCCTGGGGTGAGGTCACCAGGGCCTTACAGGCCCTCATCCTGCCTGTCACCTGGCACCCACTCCTGCCACCCACTACCTCCCCGCCTGCCTCCCCTGACACCTCCCCTCTGCTCCCCCACCAGAGCCTTTGCCACCACTTACTGTGCTGCTCTCCCGCCACATGATGCCTCACCAACTGCCCTGCTGGAGCTGGTACAGCTTCTCCTGGCCAGGATGGGCCTTGCTGCACTGGCCTCCCCCACCCACCTGCCTCCAGCACCCAGGCTGCAGTTCACAGAATCACAGAATCATAGGGCTGGAAGGGGCCTCAGGAGGTCATCTAGTCCAGCCCCCTGCTTCAGGCAGGATCAACCCCTACTAAGTCATCCCAGCCAGGACCTTGCCCAGCTGGGACTTAAAAACCTCAAGGGATGGAGAATCCACCACTTCTCCAGGCAACACATTCCAATGCTTCACCACCTGCCTGGTGAAGAAGTTTTTCCTAATATCTAACCTACACCTTTCCCTCTTCAACTTTGGACCATTACTCCTTGTTCTGCCATCTGACACCACTGAGAACAGTTTCTCACCCTCCTTTTTAGAGCTCCCCTTCAGGAAGTTGAAAGCTGATATTAAATCACCTCTAAGTCTTCTCTTCTGTAAACTAAACAAGCCCAAATCCCTCAGCCTGTCCTCATAGGTCTTGTGCTCCTGACCCTTAATCATTTTTGTTGCCCTTCGCTGAACCTGCTCCAGCAAATCCACATCCTCTTTATACTGGGGGGCCCAAAACTGGACACAATATTCCAGATGTGGGCTCACCAGTGCCAAATAAAGAGGAATAACTACTTCTCTAGATCTGCTCGAAATGCTCCTCCTAATGCACCCTAGTATGCCATTAGCCTTCTTGGCTACAAGGGCACACTGTTTACTCATATCCATCCATTCATCCACCATAACCCCTAGGTCCCTTTCCATTGTACTGATGCTGAGCCAGTTGGTCCCCAGCCTGTAACAATGTTTGGGATTCTTCCACCCCAGGCGCAGGACTCTACACTTCTCCTTGTTGAACTGCATCAGATTTCTTTTGGCCCAGTCCTCCAATTTATCCAGCTCCCTCTGGATTCTCTCTCTACCCTCCAACATATCTACCTCTCCCCCTAGTTTTGTGTCATCTGGAGTTGCCATACCCCTGGCATGCCACTACCTCCCCATGGTCTCATCCCCATCCCAGCCCCACCGGGGCCCCTAGAGCCAAAGCAGTTGGGCACCCTGTGGTCACAATGGGTCATGGACCCCCAACCCTGCAGAGGACTAAGGCCCCCCTCCAGGTTTTGCTGCCCCCACCCCCTGCCATGCTCTGTATGTAGTTCTCACTTTTCACCCTTGTATACGGCACCCCCCATTTGTATTATTATTTCAAGACAATTCATTTTAAGTTTCATCGTGTTTATTTGCAAGCACCTCTATGTCCCATGTGATAGGTAGAGGAGAGGAAATGTGTGCATGTGGGAGGAGGTGATAAGGGGTGCACATATGGGGTAGGGGTTGGGTTTGTGTGGGGTGCTGTGGTGAATGGTGCTGTGGGACAGTCATTGGATCCCTTATTGAAGATCACCCTGTGGGCCTCTGTCACCTGCGTCCCATCCTGGCTTTCCAGGTGGCACAGGGCATATGGGGGCTGCTTGTACTCAAGTGCAGCCTCTGTTGCCAACCCCAGGATGTAGCACTTCTGCTTGCTTTCCACATTATGTGGAGAGTGCAGCATGTGGCTACCAGCATGGGCATGTTCCTGAAGCTGACTTCCAGCCTTGTGAGGAGGCAGCGGAAGTGCCCTTTAAGCCATGCAAAGGTGTGCTCCACTGTGCCCCTGGCCTGATTCAGGGGCTCGTTGAAGCGCTCTTGGGTGCAGTCAGTCTGTCACATGTAGGTATGAATGAGCCATGGATGGAGGTGGCAAGTGACATCAGCCACTATGCATGAGGGCATGGTTCTGTCCCCACCCTCCAGCCCTGGGGTGGGTGTGTGAGCCCAGCTGCATGTATCCCGAGCAGGATGGCTCCAACAGTGGCCTTGCCCACACCGAACTGTTGGCCAACTGAATGGTGGCTGTCCAGGGTGGCTAACTTCCAGACGGTGATTGCCACATGTTTCTCCAGGAGGTGTGTGGGCCTCGTCCATGTGTTCTGATGGTGAAGAAGGGGGCCCAGCCAGTGGCACAACTCTAGGAAGGTCTCCTTCCTCAGGCAGAGGTTCTGGATCCACCATTCATCATCCCAGTCCTGCATAACCACCCAGTCCTATCACTCAGTGATGGTGGGGTAGCGCCACATGCACTGGATGGCACGAGGGATGGGATGCAGGAGGTGTCCCATGGTGAGGGTCTGCAGGACTGGGGCTGGGGGTTTGGCCTCCAGAGGAGGAGGAGGATTGCAGAGATGATTGTGGCCAGCAGCCTGACCACATTGCTGCTGGCATCTCCATCAGGGAGCTGTATGGCATCCATGGGTGCCTGTTGGATTTGGCAGTATCTCCAAGCATAGGGTATGCATTGCTGTGTATGCCACAGTGGCCCTCAGTGTGTGCAGGCCAGGGCAGTTGGGAGAGGCCCTTTAAGGGAGCTTCTGGCTGCTGGGCCCAGAAGGGCTTGTCCACCATGAAACCCTATCTGCAGCATTTCCTGGCTTGTTCTTTCAAAAGGGTTCCGGGGCTGTGTGGACAGTCCCTTTTGACTGAGTGCCACTCCCTTTTGGAAGAACAGATTGGTGGATTGATCAGCTTTTGGGTGTATCCACATTCTTTCGAAGCCAGGTTTTTCATAAGGTGCCTTCCGGAAGTTGCCTCTTGAAAGTGCCCAATAGTCTAGACACAGCCTATGCGTATTTTTCTCTATTTCAACAAAGCTGCTATGCAGCTCTGAAATGTTAATACTGTTAACATTTCACATAAGAATCAAGTAAATTTTAATTTGAAGAGCAGATTGTAACAACACACATTGGCCGTATCTACACTAGCCCAAAACTTCGAAATGGCCATGCAAATGGCCATTTCGAAGTTTACTAACAAAGCGCTGAAATACATATTCAGTGCTTCATCAGCATGCGAGTGGCCATGGTACTTCGAAATTGACTCAGCTCGCCTCCGCATGGCTTATCCCGACGGGGCTCCTCTTCGAAAAGACCTCACTGACTTCAAAGTCCCCTTATTCCTATGAGCAGACGGGAATAAGGGGACTTCGAAGTAGGCGGGGTCCTTTTGAAAAGAAGCCCCATTGGGACGAGTTGCGCTGCGGCAAGCCGTGTCAATTTCGAAGTGCCACGGCCACCCGCATGCTGATGAAGCGCTGAATATGTATTTCAGTGCTTCATTAGTAAACTTCGAAATGGCCATTTGCATGGCCATTTCAAAGTTTTGGGCTAGTGTAGACATGGCCATTATGTGCACTTATTGGCATAAAAACATTTTTCTGCTTAGTAGCAACTTTAGTAACACAAATTCCTATTTTTCATTGTGACAGAGAGACAGCCATGTTAATCTGTATTCTATCAAAACAAAAAAAGCAGTCAAGTAGCACTTTAAAGACTAACAAAATGATTTATTAGGTGATCAGCTTTCATTGGACAGACCTTCTTCTTCAGGTAAGTTGGTCTGTCCAATGAAAGCTCATCACCTGCTAAATCATTTTGTTAGTCTTTAAAGTGCTACTTGATAGCTTTTTTGTTTCTATTTTTCATTATAAGACTAGACTAGATAATTGGTTTTATGAATAGAATCATCTGTGATTGGCTGTCTAGTTCATTCTAGATAGTATTTAAGGTTCTGGAAATCATATTTTCTCAGATAAAATTAAGCTACTGTTAAGGCATTGACTTTATGGAACTGCACAAAGTGTAGCTTCAGTAGACTTTTCAGTGGGTTTGATACTGTAACTATGTTGCTGTGCTGGTATGGTCTGATTGTGTGGCACATATGCACCCTAAACAGTGTGGTCCTCCCTCCATGGGGAGAAGGACCCATGACCTAGTAAGTAATCTGGAGTGGATGGTCTGTGGAGATGTACTTCCTGCCCAAGGAAAGTGAAAGTAATGATGGAATCAGTATCACAAACAGCAGAAACTGAATGGCTTCTATCACATCTTCTAATAATAAATTTGTGTTCCCTTACTATTGCACTCATTTCTGTGCCACTGTTCCTGGGACACCGTCTGCTGTACACAGAACTGCACACAGGTTTCTGAGGTAAAACCTGAAACTGGGCCACCACTAGTAACAATTTTAGGGAGGGTGCAGGAGAAGTAACCTTCCTGTTCACCAAGTCACACCACCATGTAGTACCCTCCCCCTCAACCCCATCCTGGATGGTCCTACAACTAGACTGCAAGGCTGCACAACAGCATCAGCAAAAGCTTTGACTGAGTAAGAATTGACATATTTGGTCAATATTTGTTCTCATTGTTTTGAATGAGGATTGGAAAAAAAGCAAAAGGATGAGTAAGGCTTAAAGGGCCATAGCACCACTTTCATAATTCTTGCAAAATAGGTTTAATTTCAGGTTCTCTATCTTACTACATTGTTAGGAGCATATTAACTTCTTTCCAGGCATATACACAATATCTTCCTTTTTCCAAATACTGCATTAAGTTTTGTGAACTAATTAGGCAGAGACTAAATGAAGTAAATATATGGAGATATACCTATCTCATGGAACTGGAAGGGACCTTGAGAGGTCATCAAGTTCAATCCCCTTCTCTCACAGCAGGACCTATCACCATCCCTGACAGATTTTTTTAAATCTATTTGCCCCAGACCCCAAAATGGCCCCCACAAGGACTGAACGTTTCACAAGGCCAATGCTGTAACCACTGGGCTTTCCTTCCCCCCATTTCCACTCTTCATTTTTTTTTCTTTTATTTGGATTCCCACATTCAGTAGTGTGAAGTGGTAAATCAAACCTACATAATCTCACTATTCAACTATACACTTATTTTCAGCCCAGCCATTCTAACTGTTGCTTAGTCGAGACTCCAATAAACTGATTAAAAAGAGGTATGATAGCTTAGAAAACCTGAACCATCTGGATTTTATTTTATTGTTACAATTGATTTAAGAAAAAAAAATGTTACTGCTATTGTCCTTTTAGCACCAAACTTCTGAAGTATGTCATTCCTATAAAGTATACATGAATATGATGTAGGAAGATTTGTTGGATGTCACCAGTGCCAATGGAGGTTCAAGACCATCAATCTTATGCTTTTAAGACTGTAGTTGGATGAAAATATTAAAAAGTCTTTGTTAGTTATCACGGAGTCCCCTAGGCTTACCACAGCATTCTGGGGTGGAGAACATCATTCTCTAAGATATATAACCTCTACTTCATAAAAATACAGAAAACATCCTACAGTGGAGTGAGAGGTTAGCAGTCTAACACAGACACCTTGAACTACAGATTTTCATTTAAATATGTGTCAGATGTGTAGTTGCTGTAATTACTACCAATCTGCAGGTGTTTGATGTCCTAAGTGAAATATGTTACATGATGTCAGCCCACTTATGGTATTAGTATATTCAGAGTACAAAAACAAATCAAAACAAAAAAGCAGCCCAATCTCATAATTGGGTCCACTTGACACCTTGGTGAGGAGTCTCAATACAGTGTCCACAATTCAAGAAGGATGTTATAAAATTTGAGAGGGTTCAAAGAAGAGCCAAACAAATGACTGACAGGCTGGTAAATACGTTTCATAGCCACAGACTCTGGGAACTGTACCTCTGCATTTTTTCACTTTAGAGCATTTTTCTATTCCTTTTATTCATTCTCATGAAAAAGAATATGGCACTGGAGCAATCAGTACTGTAGGAGGAAGAGGGTTATGCTATTATGAAAATGAAGTCTGGGAAAGGAAATGTGGGATAGAGAACATGCCAACAAAATTAACAGGTATCAAAGAGATAGCCATGTTAGTCTGTATCTTCGAGAAGAACAAGAAGTCCTGTGGTACTTTATAGACTATCAAAACAAAAAAAAAGCAGTCCAGTAGCAAATTAAAGACTAACAAAATAACATTAACTGATGAGCTTTTGTGGGACAGACCCACTTCTTCAGATCATAGCCATACCAGAACAGACTCAATATTTAAGGCACAGAGAACCAAAAATAGTAATCAAGGTTGACAAATCAGAAAAATATTATCAAGGTGAGCAAATCAGAGAGTAGAAGGGCAGAAGCAGAAGGAGGGCAGTCAAGAATTAGATTAAGCCAAGTATTCAAAAGAGCCCCTACAATGACCACGAAAATTCCCATCCTGGTTCAAACCACATGTTAATGTGTCGAATTTGAATATAAAAGAGAGTTCAGAAGCCTCTTTTTCCAAACTGTTGTGAAAATTCCTCTTCAGTAAGATGCAAACTTTCAGGTCATTAACAGAATGGCCCACTCCACTGAAGTGCTGACTGACAGGTTTGTGAATCAGGAGTGTTTTTATGTCTGTTAATGTTATGCCCATTAATACTTTGTATAAGAGAGTTTGAAGTCTGTCCAATATACAAAGTATGTGGGCATTGTTGGCACATGATGGCATATATGATGTTAGTTGAAGAACATCAGAATGTGCCCATGATTCTGTGAATAACCTGGTTAGGTCCAGTGATGGTATCTCCAGAATAGATATGTGGACAAAGTAGGCAACTGGCCTTGTTGCAAGGAAAAGTTCCTTGCTGGTGTTCCTGCTTATAGACTGTGGTTGTTGGTGAGAATCCTCATAAGGTTAGGAGGTTGTCTGTAGGAGAGATCAGGCCTGTCACTAGGGCCTTTTGGGGTATGGCATCCTGATGAAAGATAGGTTGTAGGTCTTTAATAATCTGTTGCAGTGGTTTGAGTTGGGGGCTGTAGGTAATGACCAGTAGTGCTATGTTCTTGGCTTTTTTGGGCCTATCTTGGAGTAGCTGGTCTCTGAGTATTCGTCTGGCCCTGTCGATTTGTTTTTTTATTTCTCCTCGTGGGTAATTCAGGTTTATGAATAGCTGCGTCTACACGTGCACGCTACTTCGAAGTAGCGGCACCAACTTCAAAATAGCGCCCGTCGCGTCTACACGCGTCGGGCGCTATTTCAAAGTTAACTTCAACATTAGGCGGCGAGACTTCGAAGTCGCTAACCTCATGAGGAGATAGGAATAGCGCCCTACTTCGACGTTGAACGTCGAAGTAGGGACCGTGTAGACGATCCGCGTCCCGCAACGTCGAAATTGCTGGGTCCTCCATGGCGGCCATCAGCTGCGGGGTTGAGAGATGCTCTCTCTCCAGCCCCTGCGGGGCTCTATGGTCACCGTGGGCAGCAGCCCTTAGCCCAGGGCTTCTGGCTGCTTCTGCGGCAGCTGGGGATCTATGCTGCAGGCACAGGATCTGCAACCAGTTGTCAGCTCTGTGGATCTTGTGTTGTTTAGTGCAACTGTGTCTGGGAGGGGCCCTTTAAGGGAGCGGCTGGCTGTTGAGTCCGCCCTGTGACCCTGTCTGCAGCTGTGCCTGGCATCCCTATTTCGATGTGTGCTACTTTGACGTGTAGACGTTCCCTCGCTGCGCCTATTTCAATGTTGGGCTGAGCAACGTCGAAGTTGAACATCGACGTTGCCGGCCCTGGAGGACGTGTAGACGTTATTCATCGAAATAGCCTATTTCGATGTCGCAACATCGAAATAAGCTATTTCGATGTTGGCTGCACGTGTAGACGTAGCCAATATGTGGTAAAGATCTTGTAGTTTTTGGCCTCTGTCAGTAGGATCAGATCAAATGTATCTAAGGGCTTGACTGTAAACAATGGATCTAATTGTGTGTGCAGGATGGAAGCTAGAAGCGTGTAGATAAATATAGCATTTCCAGTACAGTGTAGTACCGATCAGGCCATCCTTGATTTGTACTGTAATACTTTGTACTGTACTGCAATAATTTATACTTTGAAATATTTCAAAAATCAAATGAAGAGAGAAATCTCTGAACTGCAATTTATTTGCAAATTTGACTCCATCAACCAAGGATTAAACAGAGACTGGGAGTGGTTTGCCCCCTTACAAAAGAAGCTTCTCAGCCTTGGGTGTTAATATCTCCCTATTGGACTCTGACAATGGGCCTGTCTGATCTGACTTGCTTTTTCCTGTTTTGATATAACTGCTGATAATGGGCCATTTCCAACTTGCTGAATAGAGCTTGTCAGCTCTGGCTCTCCCTTTTACTGGGACCCCACTTTTTAAATGCCCCTCTGGAACCCTCCCCCTCCACTCATGCATCTGATGAAGTAGGTCTTTGCCCACAAAAGCTTATGTTCCAAAATATCTGTTAGTCTATAAGGTGCCACAGGACTTCATGTTGTTCTACAAAATTAACAGTCCTTTGAAATTTTATGTGAGAAATTTGCAATGATATGTGGATAACTAGAAGGTATCTGGAGGACTAGACAAACCTAAGGGAAATTTTCTGCCTGTGCCAAAAAGGAGATACATAGACACAGTGTAGTAACTATTGTAGTGTTACCCTGCTAGCATATGCAAACAATATTCTGGTCTATGTAATCAATGACTTTAAGAAATGAAGGATAGAAATAAAACTACCAAATAGCAATCTACGGACAAAAAGGACTAAGGCACATGTGACCAAATAATTAATATTTATTACATAATTTGAAAAGAAAAAAGTACAATCAATTCATTAACTATTCAGAAGCTTTTGATACAATGCAAAATGGCCATCTTTCGAAGATACTGGCAGACATAAGGATTCCAAGTTATCTCATCACAAGTCTCTACCATAAATAAAAAACTACAGTGAAAACCTAAAAAGGGACAGTGGTTTTCCTAAGAGAGAGAATCAGAAAAGAATTACTTTGTCATCAGGCCTCTTTAACATACATGAATTATTTATTAGGAGACAAACCTTGAAAGGTTTTGACAAAGTGGAAGGAGCTAGGACCTTTGTTAGAGTACATCTTTTAAATAATTTCAATAAAAGTTGGGCTCTGTAAAAACAATGAGGAATATGAAGTAGTCCTGATTTCAGTGATAACAAAATTCGTATAAACTGAAAAGATTAACAAAGCCAGGATGCAAACACATATCACAGTTAATAGACAAACTGCAGAGGCAGTAGGTAAATATATTATTTGGGATTATACATGTTCAATGCAGGCAATTGTTTCAAAGAAATTGGAAGAAGATTAGAGAAAACTTGCTAAGCCCTGGCCCCCTTAAGAAAGTGTGACAAAAATGGAATCTTGAAACATATGAAGGTAAGACTAACGTAAAGCCTCATTTTTTCCATATAAATGGGAAGTTTATGGGAAGTTAATGGTACTGAAAAAAAGAAAATTGATGATTTCAAAATGTTGAAATTCTTGTGTAACTACTGGGTGCCTATGTTAGATACCCCACTCTCCAGATCACCACTTTGTCATGGTGCGTGGGCATGTGCGTTCCAAAGAACCTTATAGTAATGCTGGATGGAGTCTTGCGCTCCCAGTGGGGTCACCCATGGTGGCAAGATCAAGTGGGAGTGTACAGACAAAGAATGATCTTAAAAGTTCTCAATGGCAGAACAGGAGGAGGACAGCAAAGACAATGCTACAATGGCTGTGCAGGTAGATGAAGGCTGAAGCAGACAGAAAACTCCCAGTTGTTGTGAATTCATGCCATTGGACCTGAGTTTTCTATCTGTCAAGAACTGTGTGGTGGCTGCAGTGTAACATTTCCCCCATTGTAAAAGAAGTCATGCACAAGCATCTTCCTCTGTGTACTACTTTCCTAAACTTAAGCCCTACAGTGACTGGTGAATGGGGGCAGTAGCAGAACTGTGAAATCTGAAAGCTTTAGTCATGAACCAGCATGTAGGTGGTGGATGTATGTATCAGTCTTTCCATTTTGAGGAAAGATACCTGCCGCAGTATCCATGACTGAGCAGCTCTATTTAGCATCCAATCTGCTCATCCCATATGTGGACGGGGCTAGAAACTGTGCCCTAAATGTAAGTCCACCTCAGTCCCCTTGAGTGGATGACCATATGTGGTTATCCTTGTTCCACCAGATAACCATGCAATCGAAACTGAACAGTAAACTTTGGAACATGGAATATTTGGACTCTAATAAACCATACAGACAGTGAGCAACCTGAAAAACACACAGCATTTACTGCTCATGAGCTGGGATGATTTAACATTGATATCGCTGCCCTGGCAGAAACACGTAGACCAGGAGAAGTACTGCCAAGAGAAGAAAGCAGAGGGTACACATATTCTGTACAGGAACACTGAAGAAAGAAAAACAAGTTCATGGAATAGGATTTGCCATCAAAAACAAACTGACAAAGATCCTATCTGAAGTCCCTGTCAGCATCAGTGAGCATCCCATGACTCTCCACTTGAAGCTTGCCAAAAACCAACAGGCAACTGTCATCAGTGCTTATGCACCAACTCTAGATGCCCAAGATGATGTGAAGTAGAAGTTCTACACCCAACTGGACACAGTCCTGAAAAACATACCCAAAGAATATAAGATTATTCTCTTGGGGAATTTCAATGCTAGGGTTGGAAGAGACGCGGATCTGTGGGAGGCTACCATTGGGAAAGAAGGATTTGACAACAGCAACTCCAATGCAGTGCCCCTCCTTACAAAATGTGTGGAATCTGAGCTAGTCATCATGAACACCTTGTTCCACCAGAAAAACTAATTTGAGACCTCATGGCAACAATCTTGATTGACGCATTGACACCTCATAAACTATGTCATTGTCCACACTTGAGATCAGCATGATGTCTTCACAAGTGCAATGACTAGTGCTGATGACTGCTGGACCAATCACTGCCTTATTCGATCCACAATGGCTACTAGGATTGTCACCAAATGGAGAAGTCAGAGGAAACGGATCTGATGAATGATCAATGTACAAGCCTTGAAGGACCCTATTACATGAAGTTACTTCCAGATAGTGCTCCAAGGGAAGCTACTGACAGTACATCCTGAAGATGTGGAAGAAAACTGGTGTCAATTTAAAAATGCGATCATTGGAGCTTGTGGAGAAACCATTGGCTACCAAACCAGGAAGCATTAGGACTGGTTTGATGAAGACAATGTGAAAAATGAAAGCTTGATTGAGGCTAAAAGGAAAGCCTTTAGGGTCTGGCAAAGTGACATCAATTGCTCGATGAAGACAGAAGTGCATGCCAAGGCCAAGGCAAAAGTGCAACTTAAAAAAGGACTCTGTAAAACCAGTGGTGGACTGAGAAAGCGCAAGGACTCCAGCATCTCTCAGACATCAGTGATACAAGAGGTATATTCAATGCTACCGAAGATGTTTATGGACTGAGAAACCAAGGAATCAATCCCCTGAGATCAAATGATGGTACTCAACTCTTGAAAGGCAATGAAGCCATTGCTTCTTGCTGGAGGGAGTACTATAATGAGCTCTTGAACTACCTCTCCATTGTGGTTCTAGAATCCCTTGACCAAATCCCTCAGCAACCACCTAGAGATGATCTTGCAATGCTTTTCTAACCTGAGTAAGGGTCAAGCTGTCATCAAAACGATGAAGTGCAACAAGGTAAGTCAACTAGATGGAATCCCCACCAAAGTCTTCAAAGAAGGTGGGCCAGAGCTCCACAGGCATCTCCACCTCCTGATTCTCAAGATCAGGGTTAGGGAGCAGATGCCATAAGATTTCAGAGACACACTGATCATCAGTCTTTTCAAGAAGGGTGATAAGTCAGACTGTGAAAACTGTTGTGGTATCTCCCTCCTGGCAACAACAGGGAAAATTTTAGCTCCAATCCTTGCAAACCAACTCCTGCCTCTCTCAGAAGAAATTCTCCCAGAATCCCATTGTGGCTTCTGACCTTTCCGAGGAATAGTGGACATGATCTTCACTTCCCAGTAGCTGCAAGAAAAATGTCCTGAATGCAACCAGACCTTATATGAGTTTCATCAACCTGACCAAAGCCTTCTACTCAGTCAATTGTAGCACCCCGTGGACCATCCTCTCAAAGATCATCTGCCCCAAAATATTCATTAGCATTTTAAGGCCACTTCATGACAATATGACTGCTACAGCATTGAGTAACAATGGATTCCAAAGTGACCTCTTTGATGTCAAAACACGAGTCAAGCAAGGCTGTGTCATTGCTTCATCATTGTTCTTCATCTTCATCACCATGACCCTTCTTCACCTAATTGATGACAAGCTTCCAGATGGTGTGAAGATTGTCTATAGAATGATAAGGAAGCTTTTCAGTCTCTGGAGACTGAAGACTAAAAGCAAGACCTCCGCAACCTCAATAATGGAGCTCTAGTATGCAGATGACAACATGGTTGTTGCTTTTTCTTCCACAGCCCTTTAGACCATCTTAAGTGATTTCACTGAAGTATACAAGAATCTTGGCCACACACTGAACATAAAAAAGACCCAGGTGCTCCATCAACCTTCACCAATGGGACAATCTCATGCACCTTCTCTTGAAATCAGTGAAGTACTGGTGGAAAATGTAGAGAAATCCCAATATCTTGGAAGTCATCTTTCCACTAATGTTGACATTGATACAGAAATCCAGAAGATCTGCTTTTCACCCACCTGAGACAAAGGATCTTTGGGAACTGGGACATCTATCCTAAGACACAGCTGCTTGCATACCATGCAGTAGTTGTTCCAGTGCTACTAGATGCATGTGAAACCTGAACAACATACAAGTATCGTTTGAAGACACTTGAACAATATCATCAACCCTCCCTCAGGAGAATCCTAAATATCTCTTGGAAGGATAGATACACAAACACTAGCACCCTGGAAGAGATGAACATGACCAGCATTGAAGCATTATTATTCCTCAACAACTTCGTTGGACTGCTCATGTGTTTTGGATGCCTGATCCATGTGTCCCAAAACAGATTCTGTTTTCCAAATTAGCAGAAGGACAGTGGAGTGTTGGGGGCTAGTGGAAGCTATATAAGGACATGCTGAGGGCACACATGAAAAAGTGCCACATTGGTGTTGACACTTGGGAGAATGGTAATCCATGAGGGGGGGTTAGCTGGTGGACGGGTAATGTGCGGTGAGGTATTCCCCTGGGTCCTAAACAACCCAGTTTTTTACTGTTGGAGCAGGGAGCTCCTAGCACTCTTACCTACGGCCAGGCTGTGGTAACCAAATGGTTAAAGTTCTTTTTGTTGTGCCGGCTGTGTTGTAGTGACAAAAGGGCAACAGCAGTCAGGATTAGATCTTAACTGGTTACATGTTTATTAAGCTACAGTTATAAGCGTGTGGTTACAAAAGGCTATTGTCTACTTCTTATATGCAAGCAAAGTACAGGTGTTAACAAGTTATGTTACAATCCAAGACAAAGATATCTGTTACCATCTAGCACAATGATATCTTGATACAATGACATCTAGTTACAGAGCTCTAATTCTTTAACTGTGCACAAAAAGAAAGGAGACCTAGCATGTGTATATCTTACCCTTTCTGCGTCTCTCAATACCAGCGTAGCCAAGCCGGATCGGTCACTCAATTCCGTGGAAAGACGAATACAAGGTTGGGTGTCCCCAGTTGCAGACCTCGGAAGGCAATCACCTGACCCGACCAGCAGGTAGTTGGTGGAGATGCACTCAAAGTTAGAGTTCTGCTGGGCCCACCTTTTATACCCCTTTTAGGTTACGTATTCTCTTTCTTATCTAAGGTGTCAGATCGTACTGGTCTGCCTTTTGTGACGCCAGTTTGTTACAAGGGCATTCTTACTTAATTTGCACTTGTAAGACAGGAGATAAGCAATTTAGGAGTACAGGATATTCTTTTGCGGGGGCGGAGACTTCCTCTTCTGGGATGGATGTGTGGTCATCATATCCATCAATGCCAGCTGGGGTGATTTCCTGAGGTCCCCCTCCTCTCTTGTTGACAGTTTGGCCTGTTAGCCCTCTTTTGTACTTTCTGTTTCTCAGGGTCACGATGAGCTAGCACATCTGGGCCTCAATGAGGGCATCAAAGACTGTGCTGTCAGCAGCCGTTTCCGTGCCCTGTGTGCTCCTCAGTGGGGGGCGGGGGGCAAGCAAGCAAGCTGGCTTGTAAGGGGGAGACTTTGTCTGGCTACAAGGGGTGGTGCAATTTGAGAGGTCCCACCACAGTGCAGATGAAGATAAGCATCAAAATCTGCCCTCCACCCCTCCAGCAGCTACTAACACTTGCCACTTCCATGATAAGATCCGCGGCTCCAGAATTGGGCTGATCAGCTATCAACAGACTCACAAATAGGAGGGTGATATGAAGACAACCTACTCATTACCGAGTGGCCGCCAAGGATGTTGGATATATTTACTAGAGAAAAACAGGCTCTGATGTCATAAATCAACAGGCTCAGACTTTTATATTTGGTCAAATGTTGAAAATAATCTTGAGAAATTTATAAAAGGAAGTTAATTGTAATAGGGTTGACAATCAAGGCAATAGAAGGATGACGTGGTAGAGAACTAGATGATCTGTTGCTAAACACACAAATTTAGCAAAAGTTTATGAAGACTTTATAAAATTCTGCTATGATGTCACTGATATCCAGATGTGAAGGAATGGATTTACTTACTGTCTCCAGGACTGAAAAACAGGCATCTTGCATAAACATTAAATTAAATGTAGAATGGAAACCAATAGGTAGAATATTGGTGATTAAAACCTGGTATTTAGAAACATCTTGTTTATGTCTCATTGTTGAAATTGCAAATTGTTGGTCAATATAAGCAAACATGCACTGAAATTTGTGATAATCACCATTGTATTTTGAGGGATTTTTCCTCTTTTTTTTTCATTTTAAAGATTGTAGTTCATAGGTGTCTATCCAAAAGCAATCAAAGGAAGTGATGGGGACAAATTTTAGTTCCCTTGATATTCAATGGCAAGTATTAATTTATTGTGACTAAGTCTCAAAAAAGGCACATTTCGTATTTTATTCTGAAATGGGATGTTGAGCAATAGGGCACTCTGCAATATTAAACATGTTGCCAATACAGTTTAATGTATTCTGCATTTTAGTTGACTAGTCTTCCGGGTATTATAAATATCCAAGTTGTCAGAGTCATATTGCACATGTTTATCTGCTTTTTACTGCCTTTTTCATGGTTGTTAATACACAGACAAATGACTCATTTGACAGCAGACTTGCTTCTAAATTTGAACCTACAAGATTCCGTGTTCAACAAATGTAGTACAGAACCATTGATAGAATGGTTTGTCTTCCTAATGGACCTTGTCCATAACAGACATGTACTGTCAATATTATGCTTCTTCTGTGTATTCCCTCTGGGAGCAATTAAGATATTTCATCCTTAAAATTTACCTTCTTAGTAACTGACTTCAGTGGGCTGATACTAAGCTCTGAAATCTTAAAACTATTTTGTGGTCTTCTGTACTTTAATTTGGTGTATTTGGCTGTTTGGTCTGATGATAGTGGTTGTCAGCTCTGATTCCTCTTTTCCTAATTATTATACAGATTAACATGACTATCTCTCTGTAATTGTAACTATTAGTTTTGGTTTAGAAGACTACGTAATTAGAATTCTACTGGTTTAAACCATCCAGGTGATGAATAGGAAAAATACTCATTCTGTCAATCTGTTAAGAGTTTTCCAGTCTGACCCTCAGTGTTGCAATATTTAAGCCACACCATAATTTAGAATGGTAAACACCTAAGTACAGATCTGTTACAAGTGATGAAAATTATAGTGTTACCATGTATTTGGTGAGGGAGTATCTTCTTTCCGAGTGTTATAGCTTGTTATACGTACCACTAAGAGACTATTTCCCCCCTTTTATCTTAAAGTACTTGGTTTGGTAATTATAAATGGAAGGAAAATGTGATAGTCACATGTTGCAGATTGCAGCCTGGGCTTGGAACATTGAAATGATTTTAATAATAACTATATTATACCAACACATGGGAGGGTCCGGGCATACGACTAAAGAATAAACACTCAATATGGAAATACTCTGCAACTAAAGAAGCCATTGTTAGATACGAAAGAACATAATGATGATGCCAAAACCATTCCTGCCTCTCTTTTAATGTTCTTTTAGAATGTATTTAAATTATTAAAGGGAAAGACTGTGACCAGCCACTGCACAGGTGTGCAAGATGAAGCCTACATCCACATACAATCTTCTTATAGAGAGCAGACATAATCTGAGTCCTCATTTGAACACAGGTGCTCTGATGTCATTGCAACAGGGTTGGTTTAAAAATCTAAATAGAATAGAAGAGCTAGCTGGCCATGTCATAAAATATACGCTGCAAACTATACTGATAAATAGCAGGACCCTGCAGACTGAAGTTCTCCAAAAGGCACAATGGCCTGTAGAGTTCTCTCTGACATGACGTGACTCCACGTTATAAGCTAAGGCCTTTCACGTTCATTTTTCAACAGCGCTTCAAGTTTGAATCCTCAGAAGCACAGCAAAATAAACACAACTGAAGACCAACAGGGGCAAAGGTAATCAGAGTGGTCCAGAGGAGCTCCAATTTACAACATGCATCTTAAAGCTATTATCAGACTGCGTCAAAGTCCAGAACAGCCATATCACTAGTTTCCCATGGTTTCTTCCCAGGGACAGGAATCCAACAATATGCATTACAATACATGATTGGGGTCTAAATAATAGGTAGAGACTTATATTGCATAAAATTCTGTTCTTATTCAGATAAAATACTCATTGTCTTCAATACAAGTTTTGTCTGAGTAAACGGAGTAGCATCTCATTCCAAAGTGTTTGGAAAATGCAAATACTACTACTACTACTACTACTGGTACTAATTTCTCTTCACTGTAGAAAAACATATGAAAAATGACATTATTAATTATTGATGTTTTATTCTCTGTTAGAAACATCTGTTTGATTTCCATTTTTCCATGTACATACCATTTAAGCATAAAAAAACAATAAAAACAACTAACAACTAATTAGCTGAGCATAGGAAAATTTTGCTTTTTAATTCAATTACCTTTTTCATAAAACATAAAAACCATGAATCATACCTCTTTCGTAGCAGTAAAAATGATGCAGTGTACAGTATTTTCAAGTTGTAAAACAAAATGCAAATTATATTTTAATGGTGTAATGGCTTCTACAACTTCTCTAAACTTAACATGTTTCAGTAATTTTGTAAGGGTGAAAATACCCTATCATGCCTTCAGCCTGATTGAATCAAAATTACTGGTTACTTAGCAGTAATATTTTCCCAGTAAGGATGGGAAAGAACAGCATTTGGTACATTTTCATCAATACTTTTGTACGTAGTCATTTAGTTAAGGGTGTTCTTTTTATAGAGGTGTCACTAAATATAATATGCCTCCCGAATGCTAGGAGCTAAATAAACTACATTGCCTGAGTAAAAGAACTTGTGGACACTGTGCACAGCCCATGGAACACGTGATATTCATGAAGTGATAGTTGATAGTGTGCTGTTACTGGTAATATTGTGTTCAGTTCTAGTAAATGTATCTTAACAGGGAGAGATAGATGACATAGGTGACATGTGGTGCACAGGGGGCCAAACACACCCCTCCCCTGTGTCGCTGCCTGCTTCCCTCCCCCACATGCATCATCAGCACTCATGGCACTGCATCCAGTGAGTGTGGGGGTATCCCCCAGAGCAGCACAACATGAAGCATTGTGAGCTTCCTATCTTGTGTGCACCACCACAGGGGAGGGCAGGAAGGCAGTTATCAGTGGCTTCATCAGCACACTGGGGGAGGGTCAATCCCAAGGGGTTTTCTGTGATCCAATCTTTCACAGTAGAACTGAACGCTATTTTGTAACCAAATCATTTATGTGTGCAGCTGCATAGGCAAACACCTATATTTCTAATTCTACTAATCAGTTAAACTGTGCTACAACAACTATGTAGAATTCCACATTACTGGAGGCATATTATTAATTTATCTTTCAAAATTAGATGCTTTTGAAGATGTTTATTTTCATGCACTTTGGAGAGTAACATGTAAAACAGAACAAATGTTAAAGCTATTAAACAAGTTACATCCCAAACTAATTCCATTGTGTACATTTTTAGGTAGGATTAGTATTCAGAGAATGACAACACACTTCACCTTTTATAGAGAAAGGTAATTATCCTTTGTCAATTAGATACCACATTTCTGAACTATAAGCTGCTGGTGATTCATAAACACCATTATCATGTAAAAAGTTGTACTGTCTCTCCAAGTTTATCTAGGCATTTTAAAGGTAAAATATTTTTATGGCAGAAAATTAAGTGAACATGGGAAATTAAAAAGGAAAGCCAAAACCTAGGAGAAAGGTTTTAATTTTAATTGTGGATAATAATTATACATTTAATTATATTATAATAATTATATATCACAAGAGGTTCATCGTTCAGTGAGTCAGAATCTAATTTACCAGGAATAATTACATCTTCTCTAAAAAGTGGGGGAAAGTGTACTTTTTCTATGGTATCACTAATGAACCAGGTGAGGAAGGCCGCACGTTTTTGCTTTTTTTATTCTGTTTAAAAACTTTAATATTTGGAGTCAGTTTCTGCACTGAAACGTACTCATGCAGTCTCATTCAAGTCAGTGAGTTTTCATTTGTGTATAGTTAAGGTGGTATATTGCACTCATTGGCTACGTCTACACTAGCCCCAAACTTTGAAATGGCCATGCAAATGGCCATTTCAAAGTTTACTAATGAAGCGCTGAAATGCATATTCAGCACTTCATTAGCATGCGGGCGGCCGTGGCACTTCAAAATTGACGCAGCTTGCCGCCGAATGGCTCGTCCCGACGGGGCTGCTTTTTGAAAGGACCCCACCTACTTCGAAGTCCCCTTATTCCCATGATGGCTGTGTCTACACTAGCCCCAAACTTCGAAATGGCCACGCAAATGGCCATTTCGAAGTTTACTAATGAAGCGCTGAAATACATATTCAGCGCCTCATTAGCATGCGGGCGGCCATGGCACTTCGAAATTGATGCGGCTCGCTGCCACGCGGCTCATCCCTACGGGGCTCCTTTTCAAAAGGATCCCGCCTACTTCGAAGTCCTCTTATTCCCATCTGCTCATAGGAATAAGGGGACTTCAAAGTAGGCAGGGTCCTTTCGAAAAGGAGCCCCGTCGGGATGAGCCGCGCAGTGGCAAGCTGCGTCAATTTCGAAGCGCCGTGGCCGCCCGCATGCTAATGAAGCACTGAATATGCATTTCAGTGCTTCATTAGTAAACTTCGAAATGGCCATTTGCATGGTCATTTCAAAGTTTTGGGCTAGTGTAGACACGGCCATACTGTATCAAAGAATAGATTATGATCTGAACTACAATAGCATATAGCCGAAGAAAATCCACTGGTCAACACAAACAAATGTAATACATCTAATATATTGCTATAAGTATACATATTATGGATTTGTTTTTACTATATTTAAAATGTAATTATGAATTTCTTATAATGCATAGACCACATGGTCAGCATTTAAATAATTAGTTTTCAAATGAATGAAAACAACTAGTATTCTTTATTTACTAAATCTAGTATCATTTCCCCAGGATAATCACAAAGGACTTCTAAAATACTTGTTCTTAATGGAACAAGAGTCTCTTCATCAACCACTGAACTACACTGACATTTGAAAAGAAAGATGGTACCTATTTTCTTGTACCTCCTTCTAATGTTGATATGTACAGGTTCGTCAACATTACAAAGAGACAGGAGTAAAGAATACTGTAAAGAGCAAAAAGACAGACCTTCCAGTGAGGGGAAAATAATTGTCCTAAACTAAAGTTGGCCAGAACACATGAACAAAATTCTTGCTATAATGCAAAGCATTATAGATTTTTAATATCCAAAATTGATCATGAATCCAATTTCTCACTTCATGCAAGAGCATCTTTATCAGAATTGTTATATCCACTCTATTACCTAATTTCAGTACTGATTAAACTTTGCCATTGAATAAACCAACATTATTTCCTAGAGCTTATGGATATTATAGAAAGATCTGCCACATAAATACTGACTAGGTACAGCTCCAAAGTTTGTAAGAACAGAGTAATCGTATGCCAGTTTGATCAAGGTCATAAAAAATATTTCTGAACTTCTAATTCAAAGCTATAAGACAGGAATTTTTGTTGTTTGTTTGTTTTTGATTTTGTTCACTCATTTTTGTCTTTGCCTGCTGCAATGACATTTTGGCAGCTTCCATTAGGACATTGCTCTACTTTCTAATAGACTTCATTTGAAAGATTTTTTTTCCTAACAATCAGCGAGGCTTTTTGTTAATTTCAACTCATTACTCCTGTTTTTTCAATCTTATAGTACTTTATACCATTTTTCTACATCCATGGTCTATGCAGCATAATATATGGAACATATCATATGTGACTCATAAAATTATAGAATGATTGGAATGGAAGGGACCTTGAGAGATCATCTAGTCCAGTCCCAAGCACACAACAGGACTAAGTATTATGTAGACAATCCCTGACAGGTGTTTGTCCAGTTAAAAATCGCCAGTGATGGAGATCCATAACATCACTATGAACTTTATTCCAGTGCTTACACACCATGATAGCAAGTTTTTCTTAATGTCTAATCTCAACATTGCTTGCTGCAGTTTAAGCCACTTGCTTCTTCTCCTGTCATCAGAAGTTAAGAACAATTCTTGCTCCTCCTTGTAACAGTCTTGTATGTAGCGGAAAACTGTTATTTTGTCCCCTCTCTTTTCCAGGCTAAACCTCATTTTTTCAATCTTCTCTCATAGGTCCTGTTTTCTAGAACTTTAATCATTTTTAATCAGTGTGGAGTAGAAAGGAAGAATTTCTTCTTGTGCCTGGCTTACAATACTCCTGCTTATGCAGCCCAGAATGATGTTCCCCTTTTTTGCAACAGTGTTTCCTGTTGACTCATATTTTACTTGTGGTCCACAATGACCCACCCTCCCCAGTATCCCTTGCCATAGTATTCCTCTCTAGGCAGCCATTTCCCCATTTTGTATGTGTGCAACTGATTGCTCCTTCCTAAATAAAGTACTTTGTATTTTCCTAATTGAATTTCATCCTATTGACTTCCAATCAGTTTTCCAGTTTGTCCAAATCATTTTGAATCATAATCCTATCCTCCAAAGCACTAACAACCTCTCCCGTCTTTACCTCATCTACAAAATTTATAAGCATACTGTCTGTGGCATCATTTAAGTCATTGATGAAGATACTGAACAGAACCAGTGCCAACAGTGATCCTAGTGGGGTCAGACAAATTATGTCCTTCCAGCATGTCTGTGAGCTAATAACTGATAACTACTCTCTGGACATGGTTTTCCCATGAATTTAACACCCACCTGATAGTAGCTTCATTTAGGTTGCATTTCCCTAGTTAATGAGAAGTTCTGCGAGACAGTATCAAAAGTTTTACTAAAGTAACGATATACCACGTCTACCACTTCCTCCATCCACAAGGCTTTTTACGCTGTCAGAGAATCCTATCAGGTTGGTATTGACATGAATTCTTTTTGACATATCTCTGCTGACTGTTGCTTATCACTTCTTATCTTCTCGATATTTGCAAATTGATTGTTTAATTATGAATGTTCCCCTATTTGTTATTTCACCAAGGTAAGCAATATGAATGTGAATCCATATGTGGTAAGTCATTTTTTCCAGCCACTTAATCATTTTAGTTGCCATTCAGTGTTTATAATTTGTTATAAATGGGTGTTTTCTCCCATCACGGAGCACTGTGTTATGTTGATGTTACCAATGACATATAGAGACCCTCCTACAGGGACTCTGCATATGCATTTATAGCAATTAGTCATCACCTCTCTTAGGTTATTTCGGACTTTACTGCTTTCCAATTATTTTTCTCTGGGTGTGTTGCATATCTCAAGAATAACTCTAGCAGTTACATTCATGCCCTGAGGCCCAGTGTTGAAGATACTAAATATTTTGCTTCTAGGATATCCAAAAGCTCGCCTAAGCCTCCAGAATGAAGCCTGTATTCAATAACTTTGCTCCTCTGGCACAATGGAATTTTTATATTAAGGATAAAACTTGTTTATCCAGGAGAACATGGTTTCAACCCTCGACAGTAGAATGAATTTCCACAGGAACAGCAGATCATCAAAAACTGAATAACTTTCCATTTGCAAGTGCTTGCTTCTTTGACCTTGCCTTCTCTAATAAGTTCAGAGAAACATGTACTTTAAAGAAGAAAACAAACAAACAAACAAACAAAACTTCTACCAATACAAACCACTTCACTGAGCATACCTGGGGAGAGGATGAGAGAATAAATAACAGGTGACAGATATTAATCATGTTGCTTTATGACCTACTGTGAGATAAGCACAGAGTAAGAACCTATTTAGAAAATAATTCTTTACATGTATCAAAATCATTATATTTCCTAAGGCTTTTGACCATAAAGTAAATTCAAAGAAGCAAAGTCAGTGCCCATTAACTATCTGTGAATTCTCTGGTGATACAGGAACTGCTTATTTCACCACAATTGCATTGTTGAAAGTACTATTAAGAACAAAGGCTATGTGATGAAAAGCAATAAACTAAATCTATTATTGCCTATCTTCTGACTATCTTCTGAAGGACAGCTATATCATCAGGTAGGCTTTGCAGTGTTGTAGTCATGTTGATCACAAATATTGGAGAGGCTAGGTTGTATATCTTTCTCAGATCAGAATAAGAGCTCTGTGTATTTTGAAAGCTTATAGCTGCGTCTACACGTGCACGCTACTTCGAAGTAGTGGCACCAACTTCGAAATAGCGCTCGTCGCGTCTACACGCGTCGGGCGCTATTTCGAAGTTAACTTCGATTTTAGGCGGTGAGACGTCGAAGTCGCTAACCCCATGAGGAGATAGGAATAGCGCCCTACTTCGACGTTCAACGTCGAAGTAGGGACCGTGTAGACGATCCGCGTCCCGCAACGTCGAAATTGCTGGGTCCTCCATGGCGGCCATCAGCTGGGGGGTTGAGAGATGCTCTCTCTCCAGCCCCTGCGGGGCTCTATGGTCACCGTGGGCAGCAGCCCTTAGCCCAGGGCTTCTGGCTGCTTCTGCGGCAGCTGGGGATCTATGCTGCAGGCACAGGGTCTGCAACCAGTTGTCAGCTCTGTGGATCTTGTGTTGTTTAGTGCAACTGTGTCTGGGAGGGGCCCTTTAAGGGAGCGGCTTGCTGTTGAGTCCGCCCTGTGACCCTGTCTGCAGCTGTGCCTGGCATCCCTATTTCGATGTGTGCTACTTTGACGTGTAGACATTCCCTCGCTGCGCCTATTTCGATGTTGGGCTGAGCAACGTCGAAGTTGAACATCGACGTTGCCGGCCCTGGAGGACGTGTAGACGTTATTCATCGAAATAGACTATTTCGATGTCGCAACATCGAAATAAGCTATTTCGATGTTGGCTGCACATGTAGACGTAGCCTATGTCTGTTAGCTGCAATTTTTCTCAATACAAGGTATTAATTTACTCAATATTTTATTGTTATTGGCATTTTATTTGTACTGCTTTGCTTTTGTTTGTTTTTTACTTAGAGCCAGATCCTTAGCTGAAGTCAACATGGAGCAGGGAGGCTTGACATAGCTGATAAGGAGCAGGTGGAAAACAGACTTTCCTGATTCTGGGACTACATGACACTGCTATAGTGTAATCCCACAATAAGGGTTAATGCAACCTCTCAACTTCTCTTTTTCCCAACATCTTTAAGAAGTCACCATATTGAAGTAAGTAGCGTGCACTAGTGTTAATATATTTAATCATAATTTCTTTAGTTAATCTTATGAAGTAAGTGTGATTAATTGACAGAGTATTCTTTTTATTTCCAACTGAGTAAATCTGCAAGTCTTTTACAACAGATGATGTAACATCTAAATGGAATACTTGTAATCTTTTCAAATATTTTTTGTGCCACATGTTATGAGTAACTATGATTTTGCTCATGCCTGCTGACAGGAGAGTGGGGGAAGGTAGCAATTGCCCCTGGGCCTGGAGGTCTAGCCATCGATGCTTCCAAAGTAAGTGTCAGCAGACAGATCTCCAGTTCCCTTTGAACTGTTGTGGCAGCACTGCTGCATGCACCTGGGGAGAGGCAGCACTGTGGTCCAGGTGGTGCTGAGGGCTGAATAACCTAGAGTCCGCCCCTTCCACTCTTGGCCTTGCCCCTTCCAGAATCTAGAACATTGTTCAGGGCTCCTGGTGAAGAGGCACCACTGATTGTGCTGGAATAAAACATGTAAAACTGGTTGATAGCAGATATGTCTTTTTGAATTTGTATGTAGGAAACTGGTTTGCAAAATGCTCTGAATAAAAATCCAGAGTATTCTCATTCATTAATTGTTACGGACAGTAAAAACAAACAAATTATCCTTTGCTATGTTCTATTATAATTCTTCTTTCCTGATCTTTTATAGTTGTGCAGTAGTTATAGAACATTATATCAAGTTATTTCAACTTCAGCATGTGCTTTATAATCCAAGTGCATTGTCAAATTCAAATCATTCAATACAACTCCATTGACGTTCACTTCCAAGAAGCTCACTGAGCATAAGTAAGAGAAGAATTTAGCCCTAAATCTTTTATGTTTAAAGTTTTGTCATTTCTTAAAAAATATTTCCTGTATGCATTTATTTTATTAACAGTCTTTAAAACATAATAAGGTGTTATAACAAGGATTTGTTTTCAATTGCCAGATATAAATACATGGCCTTTGACAACACATTGCATTTTCCACATTTTTCACATTTCTTCTTAAATGTTACCTTCAAATGGGTTTAGTTCTGAAGATACAAAGCACACATTATGTACATTTGTGTAACAAATTTATGCCAGATGTGGAAAGGGATAATGGGACTGATATATGAAGGAGTAATTAGTTCAACCGGCACCATAAACTTTAAGTTACTACATTGTATGTAAAAAACAAAGCAAAACAAAACCAAACTGAATGATTTTCAGGCTTCAAGCAAGTAAATCTAGCTAATTATCCCTATTTTAACCCATGACATTTTTCCTTTTCAAGCGGAAATGTTACATACTTCTTATTGTTTTTCCTGATCCTCTCTTTGTTATAATGCTACCATTTCAATCTACACCTGATGTCAATTGTATCCACACTGTTGCCTCAAACAAGGCAGAGTGGTTGTTAGAACAATTAGCCTGATAGGCTGCACTGATAGGAGAACCAGATGAAGCCCAGCTGAGCAGGTGTAGACTGAGCTTGTAGAAAGACAACAAGCTGAGAAGAGAGGAGGGTTCTAGTGGAAGAACTCTTCAGGCATTTTGCAAGGTGTCTGGTGAGGAGTCAAAAAAGAAATGGTCTTTAGTTATTCCCTAAGAGGAGATCATTTGTCCTGGAAAACCTGAGAGGCAGAAACTACATCAGGGAAGATTGAAGGACTCCAGGGAAATAGAGACAAAATCTGGAAATAAGCAGGCCATAACTGCTAGACACAACAGAAGGTCTCTTCTGTCGACAAAACTTTGTAGTGTAGACACAGCAAATATCTCTGGAAAGGAATCCAGTGTTTTGGGTGGGCCTGGGTTCTCCTACCAGCCATGGGAAGGAATACTGTCTACAACAGTAGGTAGATATCTGAACCAGTTGACTTTGATAACCTGGAAGAGGAGGATTAGATGAGTTTGCTGGAAGGCTGAATCCCAGAAAGAGAGGAGCCAGATACTAGGCAAGAGCATCAAACTTAAGTGGAGCTAATCCCTAGACCCAGCCACAAAGAGGTGCCCAATAGTGAGTGAACTCTATGATGTATTATTAGTCATTCTCCCATCCATGCGGAGATTATATTTCACAGTATTTTTCAACATTTATGAAATCTTGTGGGTTGACAGTTAAAATAAATCCACACTACAGTGCTGTGCACACAGTCTTTGCCTTTATGAAAGGAAGAGATGCTGCCAAAAGAAGTTAGTAATATGAAAAAGCTGTGTAAATGAAGGGTGTGACCCTAAGTAACCTTGAAATGAAGTCCTAACTACTTGTTGAAACTTGCATACACACTAGAATTAGAGGAATCACTCTTGTAGAAAATTCTATGGAAAGTTGAACAGCAAATATTACTATAACATTTACTACATAAATTGATGTTGACATCTTAATACAACATAGCTGATTAGTATAATGGAATGAATGACATGGCAGATTGAAAGAGGATTTTGTCCTTGTTTCTGGAGTCGGGCAGTTAATGTCATTTTAAACTCACCAGGCTTTACTTCTAGAGAACAGAAGGAAGGATTTGATCCATTGTATTCTCCAGCCACTATGCTTTGATTAAGACATACAGTAAACTTTTTCATATCTGGCATTCTATCACATGGAACACTCAAGTAACTGGCATTTTAACCATAAGTAAATTTTAGTTATGTTTTCTATAAATACAGTACCCTGAAAGTAAATACAAATAAATACAGTGTAAGTTTACAGTTGGTATTGTTGGTAAAGTACTCTGCATACATTTTTGTTTGTTTCTTGATATCTAATCTTGTTTTTTCTTTAGTGTTATGTATCGCTAGGTATACGTCTATTCTCCAGAATATTTGAATATCCAGCAACCTCCCAGTCCCAGGGCTGCCAGATATGAAAGAGTTTACTGTATACACATGAACACAGTTGGTATAATTTTTTCTGTACAGGCTTGAAGAGATCTGCTGGTGCTATGAGATGAGAATAAACTGTTTCCTGGATGCACTATGGCTAAATGTGGTGTACATGAATACTAACAGAGAAGGCAGTAATTAGATGGTAGGTTAAATGTAAAATCACGGTATGGGATACTTTGTATTATTTCTTTAGCTATGCAAAACTTGATTTCATTTTGTGATGCATCCTAGAAACAGACCAATGGAAAATCAGAGAGACAGAAGATCTTCTCTAAATACACCTTTTGGCTTTCCCTTTCTTATACCATCACTTTACACTCAGAACTCTTCTCCTTTCTACCCACACTCTGCTCTTCTCCCACACCTTTCCATTTCTCTTGTCAGTAAGAGTCTTACTCAACTAAAGGTTCTCACCAGATCTGGCAGTCCTAGAAATCACATGATGCCTGCAGTTGTCCTTGAAATTTTGCAGTGCTGCTGGAATTTATCTAGAGAATTTTGGGGGGGATGTCTTACGTGTGTTTCAATATTCAGTCAGTGAGAATGCCATCACGAGACATGATGGGACCGTCTGGGTTCCTCTGTGTATCTTGGAAGCCTGTTCATAGAGGATGAGTTTTTAGAGTTTGTCTAGGAGATTTTTGGGCAGGATTTTATGATACCTTTAAATTCCTGCATAAAATATGATGTGGCTATTTCTTGAGGTCTTTATAGTAGATCATGTTACAGAGTTACTTGGCCTTATGCCCTTCGGACTGCTTACTCATTGAAAGTACTTTGTGCTATTCTTACATTATCTGTTCAGTTATTTCTCCACTGTGACCCCTTTTACTTACATTGATCTTCAAGATGAGAAGTATCAGAATGTGCTGGAATCCAAGTCAGGAAATAATCTGCAGAACAGGAATAGATATTGTTCAGCTCAGTGAGACACCCATTCCCCAAAGACAGCTATTTTAAAATGAGGTTTAATTATTCATTCCAAGCAGTCATCTGCTTCCTGAAAGTAACTATAAAATATTCAGAACTTGATATGGGAAATGACAAATGAAAGACTTGTACTGTACTCCTAAAAGTGTATGTCTAACTTCAGAATCGTTACCAAAAATGTTACACTGGCCACTGGAAGATATATGAAGCAAAGGATGTCAGCTATAATGATGTTACAATAGGAGCAACAATCTTTAAGTTTTCGTGACTTAAATATGAAGAAGTTACTAATTCTATCTGAAAGTAATTGTCCCTTCTGCACAGATAAGCAGAGTGCAAATATGCATGTAGCACTTCAAGTGTGTAGAGCTTCATGGTTTTTGGTAGTTATGTTATATGAAACTAGTCCACATTCTAAATTTTTTCTGACACTTCCCCCTACCAACCCAGTCCCTTGTGAGGTTTTCCTCCCACCCCAACAGAGTATCTCAACGTACTGAAATCATAAGCACATAAAGATATTGATAGGTACCAAAGTACCTCTGAACATTCCACTCAGTCACCAGCTCCAATGATTTCAATGGAGTTTGGGGTCTCAGGCCCACAGACTTAAATCTGGCCCACATTTGCTTACAAGTTAGAGCCTTGGTTGCAAGGCTACCATGTCACCCTAAGCTATCTTGAAAGAATTAAAAAATTTTCAATTCAAGCAGAGAAAGATCCTGAGGGAACTGTGGCAGATCCTAAGAAATATAAGGCCTTATTTCAATCATGGAACTCTGGCCTACAAGTGATCTTGAGTTTGTTTTAAAAATCCCCAACACTTCAGCAACTGACCCTGTTCAGTAATTTCAACATTTATAAGACCTCATCTGTGGAAATGTAGGCATCACATCAAAACACTACTACCTGTCACTGACAGCAGAGACCTCAATTCATGGAATCAGAGAATCATAGGGTTGGAAGAGACCTTTGGAGGTTATCAAGTATATCCCCTGTTCAAAGCAGGACTAATCCCAAATAAATCATCCCAGTTTTTTCAAGTTGGGACTTAAATCTCTAGAGCTTCACCACCCTCCCAGTGAAACAGTTTTTGTTTTGTTTTTTCTAATATTCAACCTAGACCTCCCCCACTGCAACTTGAGACCTTTGCTCCTCATTCTATCAGCACTGAAAACAGCCTCTCTCTATCCTCTTTGTAACCCTGCCTTCAGGTATTTGAAGGCTGCTATCAAATCCCACCTTACTCTTCTCTTTTGTTGACTAAATAAGCCTAAATATTTCAGCTTCTCCCCATAAGTCATGTTCCAGCACCCTAATAATTTTTGTTGCCCTCCACTGGATTCTCTCTAATGCGTCCACATCCTTTTTGTAATGGGAGCCCAGAATTGGACACAATATTCTAGATGTAGCCTCCCCAGTGCTGAATAAAGGGGAATAATCATTTCCCTAGATATGCCGTAAATTCTCCTCCCAATGCAGCCCAATATGCTATTAGCCTTCTTGGCTACCAGGGCACATTGTTGATTCACAGCCTGCTTGTCATCTATTGTAATGTCCAGGTCCTTTTCTGCAGAACTTCTGCCGAGCCCATCAGTCGCCTACCTGCAGCAGTGTTTGGGATTTTTATGTCCTAAGTGCAAGACTCTGCATTTATTCTTGTTAAACTTCATCAGATTTTTTTTTGGCCCAGTCTTCCAATTTATCTAGGTCACTCTGTTCTCAATCTCTGCACTCCAGCAATCTACTTGTCCCCGCATCTTAGTGTCATCTGCGAACTTGCTGAGAGTTCAATCTATCCCCTCATCCAGGTCATTAATGAAAAGGTTGAAAAACATTTGTTGAAAGCTATAAATCATTAGCCGTTATATAAATGAAAACACTACTTGTTTATTAACTTTACAATGGAAGACCAAGAAGTTTACAGGACAGAACATTTATACTGTGAGTTCTAAACAGTCACTGACATCTAAGTTTTTTGGCAAATATTATGTAAGATGAATGAGACAAACAATCGTTGGAGAGGCACAAACCAAACATTCAATATGACTGATTCACTCCTGTGAATGAGGCATTGTGCATACAAAAAAATTGTCTATTAATATTATTCAGATTAGGAGTTACTCTGCAGCTCAACTTTTAGACAAAGACTGTGGAACTTTTTCTTCTTTTTAATCAGTTCAGCCTTCCTGAATTCCCCCTACTTGCAGCAATACCTCGAACATCACCTAACCAAGATATATTTTGTAAATACATAATCCAGATTTCAAAGAAAGTATCCAATAGATTTGTTATAATAGAAAGACTGAAGAAGCATCATGAGGAGGGATTTCCTGAGACACACACACTCTACCTTTCTATGTGTTGACATGTGCATTGGATGAGCACAGAACATGCCTCTTAATTTCCATTCAGATCCTGAATGGTTTTTTTTGTAAAAGATTAATGTTAGTCTCCAGAAATAGCTGTCAATATTACAGGTAAAAAGCATTCGAAAATGGAGTATTACTTGCTAAGAACTCCTATGCAGTGATTGAAGATGAGGGAAAGCTTGACATAGCATCCTGATGGAGCCTTTTTCAAAGATTTCTTTCCAACGCAAACTAGTGTAGCGTAAAAGAAAAACATGCACCAAAAATAAAAATGATGGATGTTCAATATGCTTCTCAAACCTATTGATCACTTAAAGCATAAAAAAAAGGCTTAGGGAAATTGGTAACACTCCCCAACCTCTCACAGATAGAGTAAGAGGATTCAAGAGGATACAATCATGCCCTGCAGACATGATTGTATAAAATTAAAATTTTGGAGCATGATTTTGTCTAAAGGAAATTTTAGTACAGAAAACAAGTTCACTTCAGAGGCTGATTCATGAGAATTGTTTTTAGGAAAGCACAGTTGTGAAGTGTTAAAAATACTACTTTAGCCATCAAAACCATTAGAATGTGGTGGTTTATTTGTAGCAGGAAAAATAAGGGAAACATCTTCTTGTTCCAAAGTTCTAAATGCTCAGTGTCAAATGTATCCTGCCCACTCTGGCCCCAGCTCCCAGTCCTGGGAGGAACGTGCTATGGCATGATGTAAGTTGTAGAGATATATTAACATGGATTACATTGCCTAACGTTTTATTTTCAGATGCTTTGATGAATTCAGAAAAGGGGATTTTTAAAAAAAAAAAAACGTAGTATAGGATTACCATATTTAGTTTCCCCTAAAAGGGATGCTGCTGGGGGAGGAAGAGATGGGGGTTTCATGAACGAATGCCTGTAAAAGGCTACACCCAAAGAGAGTGGGTTCTTTGTTGGCAATGAGCCAGATGAGCCAATGGGAAGATAAAGGGGGATTTTTGAGGAGAGCAGTTACCTGCTGAGAGGATCTTTCTTTTGTGTGGCCATAGGCGATAGACAAAGATGGTTGAAACCTGAGCAGGTTTGGGGAACTCAGTATATACCCAGATCTCAAGGAAATCATGGTATACACATATAACAGTGGAAAGAAAATGCTTAGTCAGATGGAATCGTGTTATTGTTTATTTTGGGTTTGGTGAGGGACTTCTCAGGCAGGCTGATGTACACCCCCCCCCCACACACACACTGTTACTTTTAAACTGCACTCCAGGGGAATAAACCTCTGTGCCTTAATCTACCTTTTTTATCACATATATCATTTGTTTTGTAAATAAATAACTTTTTTTTTAAAAAAAAGCAATGATTTGATTCCTGTGTCTCAGAAAAGGGTCTGTGTATATGCATGCTTAAGACTAAAAGGGATTTTCTCACTTGGGTGGTGGCAGCTTCCCATCAGGGTCAGGGGATCTGTGACCTTGGGAGGCTGTTAAGCAGAAGCTATAGAGGCAAAATATTTTAAGGTCTCTTGAGGGGGGTCCCTGAAGCCTCATTCTCAAGGGCTACGTCTACACTAGCCCAAAACTTCGAAATGGCCATGCAAATAGCCATTTGAAGTTTACTAGTGAAGTGCTGAAATACATATTCAGCGCCTCATTAGAATGCCGGCAGCAGCAACATTTAGAAATTGCCACAGCTAACCACTGCACGCCTCATCCAGATGGGGCTCCTTTTTGAAAGGACCCCGGCAACTTTGAAATCCCCTTATTCCTAACAGCAGATAGGAATAAGTGGATTTCGAAGTTCCCGGGGTCCTTTCAAAAAGAAGCCCCGTCTGGATGAGCCGCTTGGTGGCGAGCCGCGTCAATTTCAAAGTGCCGTGGCTGCCGGCATGCTAATGAGGCGCTGAATATGTATTCCAGCACTTCATTAGTAAACTTTGAATGGCTATTTGCATGGCCATTTCGATGTTTTGGGCTAGTGTAGACATGGCCAAAGTGGGGCTCAGTTTCTCTCCCTGTTATGGTGGTAGGGTGGCTGGTACCAGCCCAGGACACAGTGCCAGTGATTAGGCAGTGCCTTCCTCAGACGAATGTGAGCTGGGGCCAGTATTGGAAGCATCCAGTATCTTTGGCAGCAGGGAAATGTATTAACCAGCTGCAGGTGGACCGCTCAGGAAGTGGACCAATCAAGTCACTTTCTGATCTGCAGCATTTATTCTGCAAAAATACAGGAGTCTTCCTGTTATTTGAAAAAAATCCACCATGACAGATGATTGCTTCTTTTTTGAGCTTCCATGTTCTGGAAAACTAGGATGTAGGGTAACCCTAATATAGCATATCATCAGGCTACCTGCTTCATTTCTAGGAGTTGCATCAGAAGAGGTTGCTATTAGGAAAGAATAACCCAGACAGGTCTTCTTGGGATGACAAGTGGTGGACTGTCAAAGTGAAGAAACTTATGGTGGGTTCTCTCCAGGTGCGAATGGATGAAAAAGTGACAGATAGGTCTCAAAATGCAATTGTAAATGGGAACTCATCATGAATGGGTGTGTTGTTAAGGATTTCACAGAGCCAAAGAAAGGTTTAAGGATTAGAAAAAAATAATTACAGTGATAAGCTTTTGGACTCTAACAAATATAAAGGGTAATATGCTTATATTCTCTGGCTATGTCTAGACTGCAAACTTTTGTTGAAAAAATGGCCATTTTGTTGGCAAATCTCAGGGAGGGGCCAGATTGTAAAGTGCATTCTGCCAGCAGTAACTTGTACCCCAGTCACCATGAGGAAAAACGCTTCTGTCGAGAAAGATGTATCAACAAAAGGCAGATGTGGGCGTTTCCGGGGGGAGGAGGGGCGCATTCTGTAGACAAAAGAGGCCTTCAGGAAGTCATGCAGGTGCCTCACTGGACAACCTGTTCACAGCAATCAGCACTTTATGGTTTCTGCCTCTTGGACTTCTTAAAGCTATAGGGAGCCCAGGGAACCCCATGGCAGGAACCTGAGAGTGTAGGCGCAGCTACATGGCATGCAGCTATCCCCTACATCCTCACCCCTGCATGAGAGCATACATGGATGAACACCAGGAACCCTGTGACTCCCAGGACCTTCAAGACAGCCAACCTGGGGGTCCCAAGATCCTTACCAGGGCTCCAAGAAGTGTGCCCCATCCTGGAGTGAGGCAGAGATCTAGGACCTACTGGATCTGTGGGCAGCAGAATAAACCCTACAGGAACCCAGAGCTAGGCACCACAAGGCTGATATGTACAGCTGCATGGCTGAAGCCCTTGATGAAAGGAGCCACCCTCCACCACACTCTTGAACAAGTCCATGCGAAGGTCAAGAAGCTGCAGCAGGGATACATGCTGGCACAGAACTCTGTGGTCCACTCATGGGGGGGGGGCGGGGCGCAGAATTAGCCACTTGCCCCGCTACACACAGCTGCACTGTACCGTGTGCGAGGGGAAGCATATCATCCCCTGGCCTCAGCCTGTATTTGGAGTTGAAGTCCCCCAGGAGCCAGAGGAGGAAGACAAGCCACAAGATGTGAAGCAGCAGAAGCCTGATTTGGAGACCAGCAGACAGGTCATCACCCTGGACCTGATCCTCTGCAGACAGGATGCCTCCCAGGCCTCCTCCAAGCTTGGCCAGGATTCTTCTCATGAGAACCCTATTTGTCCCACACCCCAGGGTGTGGGAGGTGGGTGCAAACAGAGCAGGCTGTGATCATTGCTTGGCCTGCTTGAATGAGACCCCATGCTGCAGTCTTAGCTCATGCAACCATGCTTTGTGACAGTGTGCACCACCTGGACCCAGCCAACATCCTCAGGGTACAGGCCACTTTCTGCTGCCAGGCTTGTGGGAAGCCAGATGAGTATGAGGCTCAAGGGAGTGTGGTGGCACTCACAGCACATGCCAGGGCTGGAAGCAGGCTACCCACAAGGGCATAGGCATGACCCCAGACACACTGAAGAGTGCGGCACATGGCACACGGGCATGCCTGCATTCGCCAGGCAGCAACTGCTCCTGCATACAGTGCTGCAAGTTTCAGGTGTGTGAGTGGGCCTCAGAGAGGGCCAGGCTGCCTCCAGATTCCCCATTACACATGAGGGGACTGGACATCCCTCTTTGGCTGTTAACCTGTCAAGCTTGGAGGGGGTGGCAGTGGCCAGCATGGTCCCATAGTCACATCAGAACCCCTGTGCAGCAGGGTCCACTGTGCAGGCCACACATCTTTGTTCCTGGGACATCCCTGTCTCTTGCCTGGGGAGTGTTGGTCACTGCTCACTGTGGGGAGCACAGCACCAGGGACGGTGTTGTGTGAATGACTCTCTGTCTCTTCCTCCTTGTGTTCTGTAGAGCTGGACCAGCACTGACTGAGGACTGAGCCACCCTGAGCTGACTGAGCCACCCTGAGCCACCCTGACAACACTGCAAGACCACACCCAGAGCTGGATGAGGAGGTGGAAGATGCATGAGGATATAATGCACCAGCATGTTGCCATACTGAAGGACATTAAATGCACCCTGGATGACTGTCCAGGAGGATGTGGTGTGCGGCTGTGGGCATGGGACCAGCTCATGTCACCAGACTCCAGCAGGACATTCTGGCCCAGCTGCCTGCTGCTGCCCCTGCCTCCCTACACTTGCTTGTTCTCCTGCAAGGCACTCTGTACCCCTTCCTGATCCCCTGGGCAATGGCCATGCCCCTTCCCCATACCCCCTGCTTCCCTGCCCCAACCCCTCCTCGTCCATATCTCCCCCTAGTCCTGGCTCTAGACCAGCCCCGCTGTGGGCCCTGGATGCTGACGCTGCTTCCAGTCCTGCTTCCCGTTGGGTTTGCAACCTCCATCCTCCCATGTTCTAAGGACCCCCACCCCCTGGCCCAAGCCCTCCCACATACAAGTTGAGAGCCCCCTACCACTCCCCTGTCACAGCCACCACCCACCCCCACCACTCTGTAAATAGTTTGAACAATAAACCCGTTTATCATTCACCACACAAGTATGTGTTTATTATTCAGGGGTCTGGGAGGGGTAAAGTTTTGAAGGGAGGGGTCATGGTGGGGATGGACTAGGGCTTTGGCCTGAAGCCCCAGATATGGATGGGGTGCTGGGGAGGTCTACTGGCATTCTTGAGAGAAGCCACCCCTCAGGGATCTCCCTAATGGGCTTGGAGGATGGCAGCTGTGCTTGGCTGCTCATAGACTCATCTCTCACAGCTGGCATTCAACTGCCTCCTTGGGAGGAAGGCCTCCCTTTTTTCCTCCAAGATGATGTACAGGATACAACAAACTCCCATAAGCTTGTGGATGTTGTGCTCTCCCATATCGATGCAGGGCAGTAGGCAACTGAACAATGCCTTGAGGTAGCCAAAGACACACACAACCTATCATCCTGGTGCAGTTCAGGTGCTCACTGAATTGTTCCCTGACGGGTATATAGCTTCATCAGTCATGACATGAGTGTGCCCCCATAAAGCAGACTGGCATCTGCATATCCCCAACCACAAGACATGATGGGGGACAAATGTGCCTTCCTCCACCTTCTGGCACAGGATGGAATTGAAGAGCATATAGGCTTTGTGTGCCCTGCCTGATCACCCTGCAACACCATGGAGAAGTACAGTACCTATTGATGACCTTGGTTATGCGATGCTCCAGGGTATGGATTGGGATGTCAGTCCCATCAATAGCTCTGGCACAGTTCAGGAACCCCAGGACAGTGAACCTGGCCGTGATCTGGTCCAGGTTTCCCAGATGGAAGACCCTCTGCAGCAGGACCAAGTTGATGGCACTCACAATCTGCAGAGGGAGACAATCAAACACATGTGACAGGGACTGAGGGAGCGAGTACCTGGGCCCTTGGGAGGTGGGCCCAGCCCCCTCTCTTCCACTTCCCCATGGCCCTCCAGGAGCCAGCTGTGAGGACTTCCTCCCAGTTGCCAAGCTGTGTGAGGGTGGGACAGCATGAACCCCGGGGTTGGGGTTTCCCCCGAGCTCCCTCCTCTCCTCAGACTCCCCAACCTAGTTCACAGGATCCCCCTTTATCAGGACCCTCCCCACCCCACCCCACCCAGTGGAGACTGCAGCCTGAGGTTACGTTACCTCCATAAGGAAGGCCCTGACAGTGAACTTCCCTATGCCAAAACTGGTTGCCAACTGACCAGTAAATGTCAGAAGTGGCAAGCTTCCAAAGGGCAATTGCAACCCGCTTCTCCACAGGGATGGCAGGTCGCAGTTGGATGTCGTGTCTCTGGAGTGGGGGGGGCAACCCAGGCACAGGGCTCCAAGAAGTTGGTCTTCTTCATGCAAAAGTTTTGGAGACATTTCTGGTCATCCCACTGCTCCATGACTTGCCGGTCCCCCCTGTCTGAACTGGTGTGGTGCCTCCAGAGCTGCCTGTGCACCATGGGAGGAGCAGGGTTGCAAGTGTGTAGCTCCTGCAGCCAGTACAATGGTCCTAAAGATGATCTTGGGGTCAACCTGGCTGAGGAACAGGAAGGCAGCTACCAGAAAGTTCAACACAAGCCACAGCATATTCATGTGGGGCCATCGCAATCCCAGGGGCATCTCTGGCTGCATGGCACCAGGGACCACCTGTGTCTCCGACAAATACAGGGCAAGCACAGTAGGCACTGTGAGAGCTCTACTGGCCCTTGCATGGGTAGGCAAGCCCTCATTGGGGCAGGGAATAGCTCTGTGGAAGGGTCTCTTTAAGCATGTGTCTCCACAGGGCTCTGGCACCGGCTCTCAGAATCAACTGGTAACCTACAACCCTGGCTGACGTAGTTCTGGGTGGCCATTTTACCAAGAGAACAGCTGCCTGTCTGACTATCACTCTTTCAATGCACCTTGGTGTCTGGACGCATTTTGTTGACAGAAATTTTGTCACAAGGTTTCTTCAAACACAAAGTTCTGTCAAGAAAAGCCTGCAGTCTAGACATAGCCTCTAACTAAGTACAGGTTGAACCTCTCTAATCTGAAACTCTCTCATCTGGCAATATTAGTAATCCAGCATGTTATAGTAAGCTGGGCCACCACTTATCATAGGTGTGGCAAAGTTTCTCACGGTCCCATAAAGTTTGTTTAGAGCAAAGCAGTTGAACTCACTAGCTCTGCTTCAGCTAATGTTCAAATACAACAGTATGGCAACAGGTGTGGCTACCAAATAAGTATCTATCTAGGGGTCAGGCATAATTGTACTCAGGCAGCTAGCCTGTATCGCGAAGGGCAATGCTGTTAAGCAATGTGTGTGCACTTGGGGAAACTGAGGCACGACACCAAATTTAAATTTTTCTTGATTTTTTGCCCCCGAGACACCTAACCACACCCTTAGAGATGCTGGTAGAGTGTCTCACTGGATTTTACCCCGCAACCCAGCGCAGTGTACACAGTGGTCGCTCACAATGGGGTTTACAGGGTTGTGGTAGGATCCGCAGAAATGGTGCTGAACACTGTCCACCCTGAAAGAATAAACGAGTCCCTTTAAAGGTGGAACCACAAGAGGAATTTATTAAGGGGAGAGGAATTACACAGGAGGATAAACTTAAATTGACAGATTATAGGTTTTCCCTTTCCTCAACTAGTTTTTTAGCACAGAGTTTGTCTATTTATGAGACCAGCCCTTGAATTATGTAAAGCTGCAATGAGCAGCACCCTCAAAATGTCCCACTACTTACAGCAAATCCCAGGAATCCCATGACGTCTTCGCTGAGTGCTGCAAGGGGAAAGTAGTTAAAGCACAATATTACACAATCCTCTTTTATAGAGGTGCCAGTTAACGGCAAAGAATAAGAAGTAACCTGCTGCAGGGAGTTATTCCCTCACAGGCATGGGGGAGAGCCACGAGGCTCTCAACCCTAATTCTGGAATCACCTCTTACGATGATCCGGGTGCTCAACCTCCCTCTCGAACAGGGGGGAGCAGATGGAATGGGACTGCCTTCTACGACAGTTCCCGAGGTTTGGGGTCACCTCGTACGACGACTCCTGAGGTTTAGGGTCACCTCTTACGATGACTCCCTAGATTGGACTGCCAGTTAAACAGCTAGCCCAAGGTAAGAAACACCTTTCACAGTAGTTTCCAAATACAATATCCGTCCCTATTATGGGCCAGTCAAATTAATCATTGCCTCTTACTGGCAAAGTAAATTATGCTTTTAGAATACTCTGAGGGTTGAAGATATCTCGGGCTGGCTATAAATAGTGCCCCCTGTGCTTTACATGGGCTAGTAGAAACAAAGGGTTACACAGTTCGGATTGTGTTAGCAGAACTGGGGCAGTCCCAGCCTACCACCTATAATGCGTTGCTGCTATTGGTTAGCACATCCAGAAGCAAGCAAAGATACAACGACACGTGTAAAATACACACATTAACCAGATCATTACAAGTACATTTGATTGTTACCTCTCCTTCCTTAGCTCTGTTTCCAGGTGCTGGGCCTGCAATCGCTTCTTTCAGGAGCTAGGAAAGTATGGCTGCACAGGCGCATTTTTACAGCACCACGCTAGGCCTGACAGGAAAGAGGATTAAAGAAAAGAACCAGAAGGAAAAGAACCAACTTGGGATACAAAAACCTCCTGTAACAAATTTGCAATAAGCAAGCAAATTTGTAGTGATTTCAGAACAGCCTTAGTTCTCCCCACCGGCCATGGCAATGGTCGAGGAGGAGAAGGAGAAGGGCTGCTGAGGTTTGTCCCTGTCACAGGGCGCACACTTGTTAGGCGGTGTCACCTGCCGGAACAAACCCTCCGGGAAAAAACGGAGCCTTCAAAATGGCTGCAATCAGGAGCTCTTCTTTGTCCCTTGATGACTATGGGCGCAAAGTGCAAGTTCCTGAAGGCGTCCTCTTCAGGTCTTCGACGTCCCTCGGCGGCTGGGGTACGACGACTGACATGAAGCTTGTCACCTTATTTTCTTCTTTCTTCTTCAGCTCTTTAGTGATTTCAGCTCAGTCCAGGTTCAGGTCCCCAGAAGGAGTGAGTGCAAGGGCCTCAAGCTCCTAACTTTATAAGGCCTGTGAGGACCTGTTTGAAGTCCATGTTGCATTTTGGTTGCCATAGCAACCGAGGAAAGCTATATGTTACATATTTAGTAGGTATCCAAAACTAACCAACTAACTATTAGGATTTCAAACTGTAACTTATACATATTAACTGCCCCTCATAAATATTTACACCATGTCATTTTCTAACTGTCATTCTTGTTTACTTCATTCTAGACAGTTCTATATGGTGTTTTTCAAAGGGGATTTTTTACAGTAGATTTTTATAGAGTACTTCTATGGGCTTGATAGGGAATAAAGTCATGAATTAAACAACATAGATGTTAAAATGCTTAGTTCCCAAGGCTTTTGGTTAAGATGTGGGGATGAACACACAGACACCACAGCCCATGGCCAGGGACATATCAAGCACCTCAGGTGAGGATATTTCAACAGCCTGAGCCACCTGCCATGCTGCTGTGCTGTTATTTTACCACACTAGCTCAAGCGAAGCAAGTGCATATATAGCTACCCATGCTTGGAACCAACATAAACATACTCTAAGTCAAGAAATGCCTTAATTTGAAACAGAGCCATCTTATTTGAAAATACTCATTCTTTAACCTATTGTGATAAACATTGGTTTTGTTTTTATTTGAGAACATAACTTTTGGACTTTGAAAATAATTTGTCATTGGACAACACATCTATAAAACATTTCCAGTGTAGATTATGAAAACATCTGGAATTTGCCTAATCTTTCAGCTGATAGAGCTGATTGCAAAGTGGAAAATTTTAGCTGCAGTGTGTTGAAGAAAAGCTAGAAGAGAAAGAAATTTGATCTGAATACTGATATACAGCTAAACTATGCCTCTCTAAAGTGCACTTGACTAATCCAAGATCTAATTGTTTTTATTGTAACTGGTTTCTAAGGGACTATCAGCTGTAATAACCTCCATTAACTTACTCATTTTTTATTGTAAAGGATATTTAAAATTTTTAAATATGCAATAATTACAGAAGTTTAATTTCAAACAGTAGAGAAAATGCTGGATGCTAACATTTGGGTCTTAAGATATCTCAGTCTTTTGGTGGGGAGTGGGGAGTGGGGAGCAGGTACTCCCTTCTTGCTCATTCTCTGTCTGAAGTAAGACACCTCTCTCTCTATCTCTCCCCCCCATACCTCCTCTTTCACTAAATATAGCCCCACACAGAATCAGATCTTTAGCTGCTGTAAATCAGCACAGTTACTGAATGCTTTGGAGTCACATCAGTTTACACCATTTGAGGATCTGATGCTTATTGTCTGAAAGTATCACCTTATAAGATGGGTTGCAATTCACCTTTCTCAAAGAGTCAGGCAATCCTGGTACCATAGCTCTAATTTGTTTGGGCATTCAGGAGACTAAGTACATTAGAAAATAAAATAACGTTATGCACTGTAGCATTCATTGCTGTTATCTTAGAATAAGAAAGAATACATTATATACAATATGTACTTAATTTTCATAGGTATTGCAAAGACATTTCTGATAAAATTACTATGAAATTTTCACTTATTGCAATCCTCTTGGTTTTAAACTCTTGACCTGAAGCTTCTGAAAGAGCAGCATTGCATATGTATGTGGCAAGAAAAAAAAAACATACAATGATAACTACCAGACATTCTTGTAAGATTTTTCTACTAAAGAATTGTTTGCTTTCTGAAAAATAACTTTTTTCCTGACAAAGAAATATTTAGTCTTATTCTTTGTATTCCCTAATAAACTCTGGGTTTATCTGAATTTCTGATTAATCTACTTATTGGACCAGGATTTTCAAACCTGATGCATTTCCACTTTTTTCCATTAAAATAGGAAACAAACAAATGCATCTAAATAAGGCTAATCCTGAAGGAAATCATTTTGTTGACTACCGTAGGAGTACGATGGAGATCAGTATTCGGAGTCAAACCAATGAAAGCTATTATATTCACGGCTGAAGCCCTAGCAAAACTGGTTGGATGTCACTGAAGTATTATTCCCTGAAGAGTGTTCGCACTTGGATTAGTCACCATTTAAGTGGGTAAAAGCAAATCACGTAGAGACAGACAGGAGTAATTTTTGGATCACATGTGATATTGATTCCTCAGGTGCACATCACTTAATCTCATCCAGAATCTTACTCTATTATTTTATTTTCTCATGTCAAGGTGCAGTCAAAATGTTCAGGCACTTCTGTCACAAAGAGTCAGAGTATTTAGGCATAGTGTAGGTGTGTACAGACTTGGGGAGCACCATCCCTTGGTGAGGGGTCTTTTAACAGGCCCACTGTTCCTATTAGCCCTTTACTTGGAGGCCCTTTACTCCAGGTAATACCTGACTCACAGTGCTCCTTTTGAGAATGATTTCATACTAAACATAGTTCATACGAAACTCAGAGTCCTAAACCACAATAATCCAAGAATTCCCTGGGAGTTCTAACACAAAATCCAAAATCAGAACCTCTGCCTACCGCATCTAGCCCCATCCTCCTTGAACTGGAGCTCAGACTTCTGGCTCTGTGCCTGTGCATGTGTGTGCGTGTGTGTATACACACATTCCCTCCCTCTTTCCTTAGGAAATGTGAGAGTTCTGAAGAGTGATGGCTCTTTGTTATGTTCTGTGTTCACCAAGTATTTGTTTTCATCTGTTTATCATTATTTTGCTTAAGAGGTGTTGTTGGTTTCTCCCTTTTTAGAGGTGGTAGGTTTTGCTTGTGGGGTCCATTTCCGATGTATTTATTGGCTTGATTCACAAACATGGAATCTGGTGTGTGCCTGCTGTCTCATGCATTGTGGAGGGTGTGTTGCTGAGTGGAGGTAAGGTTGCTGACTGTGCTAATATAAAATCTGCCTCTCAAATGAGCAAATCTCTTGCAATTTTCATGTCTCTTGAACACATTATGAATCATTTTTGTACAGGAGTGACTCCAGGTCAAGGAGACTTTTGTCTAAGTTTTTCCCTTGTTTATTCATGCTTTTAAATATCTTTTCCCAATTCCATCCTCCACATTCCCTCTGTCCCTGCACAATTCAATGCTTTTGTTTGTTCTATTCCATTACAGAAGAGGAGTTTGTGCTATTAAGATGATTGCATTAGGCTGCAAGAACTCAAATGTGAGGCATTCTATGTCATTTCTGGCACCAGTTGTACATGTTTCTGAATAACTCTGAACAACCCTTGAACCTGGTTTTAAATCACCACAAAGATGTGGTAGATTCTACAGTGTTTGCTTATTCTGGAAGTATGAATGTTACCTGTGTGGGGACTCTGGTCATCTGAATGTGTGTGTTGGGAGGGTCCCTGCTAACAATGTGCAGTCCTAGGATAGTTGGGAGAAGCATGGATCATCAAGTTCCTAGCAGAAAACCACCTGCATCTCCACCACCAAATTATATCTCCCAATCTTTCTATGTGGTCTGCCCGCTGTCCAGGGAGCAGCCCCCTCACTCACAGGAACTCTCTCTGTCTGTTACTTTTGACTGGACAGAAGTCATCTGGAAGCTTGAGAAGCACTTCTTTGAGGAAGAAGCAGAGACAGATTCCAGAATTCTGACAAAGAGGATTTAGACAGGACTATATCTAAAAGGGGTCAGGCTTTGGAGGCCTCGGAGCTGCTGGCAGTGACTGAGAATGGAGCTGTGTGCCCCATGAAGGAAGATAATGTTACACTGAATTTCAGCATCATGTTTCTTCAAAGAGAGAAAATTTTCAGTTTTCCCATGACATAGTGAGCCCTCAAGACACCAGTCCTTCATGCTGCAATGATGTTGCTGTGTCCCAGCCTGGGTCTGCACTTCCCACCAGTCTTGGGATAATAGATATAACAGCTGCCTTCACTGAGTATTGTTACTTAGTTAATTATATTAGAATGTCACAATGGCTGCTCCATGTTTTTAAGCTGGTAGAGTCTGAGATAACCAGGTGAGGAAGCATGAGGGGACTGTTCAAGCTATGCAGGCCTCACTGTGGCTTGTTGTATTCAAAGAACTTTCACTTTCCATTGTGTCTCTCTGCAGCTTGACTCTCTCTGTCTAGCTCTATGGTATTGGTCGTCTGTCTGTGGCCTGCACACAGCCCATCAGGGTAATCAACTGGCAGGCCTGCATACAGTTGATTTACAATCAGTGTCTGCAGACACAGCTTCCCGCAGCTCCCACTGGCCATGGTTCACTACTCCCAGCCAATGGAAGCTGGGGGAAGCAGTGGCCAGCACATCTCTGCAGCCTGCACACTTCTCAATGCTCCTCCTGCCCTGAAACAGTGAACTGCAACCAGTGAGAGCTGCAGAAAGTTGTGCCTGCAGATGCTCAGTGTAAACAAACTGTCTCTGAGCCTGCCAGTAGATTATCCTCAGGGGCTGCATGTGGTCCACATGCTGCAGGTTGCCTACCACTTCTGTATGGTGTTGCTCAGCTTTGGCTCTGTAAATAGTATTGGATGGCAGGATGCTTATGAAAGTGTGTGACTGAGTTTCTCACACAAAAATGAATGGCATCCTTCGGCAACAAATGTACTTATACTCTGATAATCAGACAAAGTGGCTGAAATCATGGGAAGAGAAAGTTTTCTTGAGCCATGGTTTCAATTTCACTGCCGGGATGGCTGTTCTCTTTTCCCAGGATACAGAGGCACAGATTCTTTCTGAGAAGGGCATAGTGAAGGCCCAGTTCCTCTAGGTGGAGACACATATTAGATTAAAACAAGAATGCCTTTTACTGTGTGTGACCCTACTCCAGGGTGAGAGTGTATATCCTTTTTGCACGCTCTTCCCCATGTTGCAGCCCCAATAGCAGTATTGTTCTGGGAGGAGATTTCAATTGCACCATACTTTGTTTTAGACAAGAACAAGGAGGGTCCAAAACTGTATTATCTCCTGAAGACTTTTAGGATTAATAGATAGGATCTGCGAAAGCTGTATGACTGGGAAACAAAAAAGCCATGTAGCACCCAGAGGCACTGAGACCTCATCTGGGGTGAGTGAAGTCTCTGCTCTACAGCCTCAGCTGGCCTTTAGCTCATGTGGTGGAGTGCAGGGCTTTAGCCCCTATGCTCACAGGTTCTATCCCAGGCACCAGCAACCCAGGTCTGTTGGTGTTACAACTAGTACATTGGCTGGGAAGAACTGCTGGAAGGTCTCAAAAGCTCAGGACGTGCTTCCTCATCCCAGGGAAGCATATAGTATCTAGAGGAGCTGAGGCCTCATCTGGGGTGAGTGAAGTCTCTGCTGTACAGCCTCAGCTGAGAGTCACCTGGCCTGTAGCTCATGTGGTAGAGTGCAGTGCTTTAAACCCTGTGCTCACAGGTTCTATCTCTGAGGCTGGCAACCCAGGTCTGTTGGCATTACGAACAGATGCAATGCAAAGTAATGCACATTGGAAGACATAATCTTAACTATACATGTAAGATGATATCATTTTGTATCAAGCATCTGACAAGTGAGTCATTGCCCATGAAAGCTTATGCTCCAAAATATCTCATAGTCCTTAAGGTGCCATAGGACTTCTTGTTCTTTTTGAAGATACAGACTAACACAGCTACCTCTCTGATATAAAATGATAGGGTTTAAATTAGCAGTAACCACTCAAGAAAGAGGTCTTGAGGAGGCTGTGCCTGCAGACACTGAAAAAAATCAGGCATAAGGGGCTGTTGCCAGAGGGGCTTTTTGCCAGCAGGGGCAGGTCCTCACAGTCTCTTCACTGCTGGCACACCACTCTGCCAAGACCAAGCTCTTGCAAGGCTATGCTAATGAGCCACGGGACCATGGTAATGAGCAGCCATTTGCAATTTTGAGGCTGCTCATTAGCATGGACCTACCAGAAAACCCATGACGTGTAGATCCAGTCATATATTTCTCAGCGTGTTTCTCCCTGTTCCTGCCTGTGCTTCCTGGCTGTGCTTTAAAACCAAATTATTACATGACCTTAATATCACCTAGTTGCTTGCTGTGTTTTGGAAACATTGGCGGCAACACAAGCTACTGCTCGCATGCCTCAGATAGTGTGTGGGATGGTGCTAAGATCCATGTTCATATTCAAATGTTCTGCCACAGCTTCATCCACAAGTGCCCGCTAAAGTCAGCCCTGGATGTGGGAAATCCAGTGCAGATTCAACAAACCTTAACTGAGATGCTCATGGGAAGAGAAGTTGCAAGCAGCCCTGCTTTGGGCCCATTTTACTCAGCTGCATAACACTGACACTCCAAGCAGATTCCTTTTTTAAGTTAGAGACGACTACAGTGCATTTGCTGGGGTTTTGCTCCTGGCTGCTGGATAGTTGTCTGATAGCTAACATTGCTGAGAGCTTGAAAGCAGCTGTTTCCTTTGACAGTGTTATACATTCACCTGAATCCTGTGATGCTAGAATGGAGAAGCTTGATCGGGGTTACTTCATTTGACCACTGTGGAACAGCACTGCCTGGATGCCATGCTGTAATTGCAGGAGCAATCTGTTGCACTCCACCAGCCCGCATCCATCTGAATTCCACAAATGCTTTTAGAGTCTTATCAGTCCTGATTTTTTATTTTTTCTAGTTCTGCTTGGAGTGTATCCAGGAGAAAGAGATGACTCTCCAGTGCTCATGCAGCAAGGCAGTGATCACTCTGCCGCACAAAGAAAGGGAGGGACTTCTGTGACTTTCAGAACTGCACACCTATTTCTCTCTTCTGCTTTGATTAAGGTTTTTATCATAGGTAACATACTGAAGGACTGACTGCACTCACTGTTACACCCTGATCAAACATGTTGTATTTCTAAACAATGTATTCTTAATAAGGTATTTTTATTTTGGAATGTTTTTATTGTTAGTACATTTTGTAACCTAGATGTAGATCTTATTTCAATGGATCAGGAGAAAGCCTTTGATAGAATTAACTATAGTTATCTTTTAAAAATATTAGAAGCTTTTGGGATTTGATGAGTGTTCTCTTCAAACATGTCTTTATTGTACTATAATGTTTTTAGTGTCTTAAAGATTAATGAGTGTTGTAGCTGCTGCTTTCTTGTCCACAGAGGCATTCATCAGGGATGTCCTCTGTCTGGAATGTTATGTGCTCTGAGTTTGGAGTCTTTCCTGCTGCTCAGAAGCTATTTGATTGGCCTTTCTGCGGCAAGGGGGCCAGATGCTTTCTCAGTTCATCTGTCAGACTATGCGGATAATATCTCAGTTGTTATCTTGTCTGACAGTGATGTGCAAGCCCTTTGTGTTTGTTTACAAGTACAGGAAAAGGCATCTTCTGCTTTCATTAACTGGGCTCACAGCAATTCAGTCCTTCTGGGTTCTTGGTGGCACAGCTTTGCCTTTTGTTACCTCATCAGTTGCAGTGGGATGAAGCTGCTGGAGGAGGAAAAGGGTGTTTTGTCAGCTCTGAAGAGCTTCTGTTGAAGAACTGTGTGAGGGGTGAGAAGATGCAAGGCTGCCTGCAGAAATTATGCTGGGGGCTTCCTGTACTCTCCTTTCAGAGATGAGTTTTGATTTACAAGAACTTAATGTCCCCAGTCCAGTGGTCTCTGGACTTTTTGGATGGACTCAGAGGCATATTATTTTCTTTAATAGTTATCACAGATTGCACCCTGCTTCATTGTTCCTGCCATTGCATGGAGTGGGCCAGTGGCTCATGGACTCAGGCAATGATGTGTCAGCTTTTTGCCTCAGGTCTGCTCAGTGGTTGTTGTAACTATGACTGCTGCTCTGGAAGACCCTTCCCTTTTCTCTTGTCTAGCATGCTCGGTGGCTGGGCTTTGACTGTCACCTGCTTTTATTGGCAGTTGGTCAATTAAAAACTAGACTAAACTGCATTCTGTAATGGTCTTTCTAATGCCTGTAGACATCTGCAAAGTGCCCAGGTGGAGAAGGTATTTTCCAATATATGGTTTTTGGATGAGCTGCAGTTTTCTATCCCATATTTTTCTGTTGAGTCTCTTCCATCTGGGAACCTTTTCCTGCCTTACCACAGGCCAGGTTGATTAAGAAGTCCCACTGGATAGTTCCTAGGTAGTCAAGTTTAAAGTCAGTGACAGCTCTTGCTGCTTGAACAAGAATTTGGTCTGTGTATTTTTGGATGAGATCCTCACTGAATTCCAGGCAGTGCTCCCTCAGTGGACTGCTTAGTATTTTCAAAAAGTTTTTCATGGACTTTTTCCCTTCACTATTTGTCTCTTGTTCTGTGGATGAGGTCCTTGTGGAACTGGGCAGATTATTGTCCAGTATGGTTTTGGTAAATGTTCCTTTTGCAAACTTAACCAAAAAGCGCCTATATGGTACGTGTGTCAGGGTGAAGCATTAGACTACCCTGTCTGATTTCCCTGACACAGACTCAAGAATGCTCTGCTTCTGAGTGTCTCTGTCCCCATCATCTTAATAGGTGCTCTGATAACTTGCAGAGCAAGATCCTGTGTTGCATCATAGCAATAAATGATTTGTGAGCCATAATTACTCTTAATGTTCCCTGCATAGTGTGCCTTTGGCCACAAACATTTGTTTCCTCCACTGTCCCTATTCATTTCTTTTTTGCTACTGCTCTTCAGTGTGTAGGGACTGTTTTTCTCCAAGCCTCCCAATTTGTTCTGGGAGCAAGAGACAATGCTCACATTAGACAGTGTTCTACCAAGCTGGTTTCCTGCTGGATCAGGCTAAACTGGTAATTTTGAAATGTCACCAGGGTAGTGGCAGGAGATGGTCTCTGGTGTTCCACACACTGATTGTGGCACAGCTGCAGATCTGATTATATCTTCTATAAATTTTACTTTTAACCTGGACACATTTCAGTAGACTTGGGCTACGTCTACACGTGCAGCCAACATCGAAATAGTCTATTTCGATGAGTAACGTCTACACGTCCTCCAGGGCCGGCAACGTCGATGTTCAGCTTCGACGTTGCTCAGCCCAACATCGAAATAGGCGCAGCGAGGGAACGTCTACACGTCAAAGTAGCACACATCGAAATAGGGATGCCAGGCACAGCTGCAGACAGGGTCACAGGGCGGACTCAACAGCCAGCTGCTCCCTTAAAGGGCCCCTCCCAGACACAGTTGCACTAAACAACACAAGATCCACAGAGCTGACAACTGGTTGCAGACCCTGTGCCTGCAGCATAGATCCCCAGCTGCCGCAGAAGCAGCCAGAAGCCCTGGGCTAAGGGCTGCTGCCCACGGTGACCATAGAGCCCTGCAGGGGCTGGAGAGAGAGCATCTCTCAACCCCCCAGCTGATGGCCGCCATGGAGGACCCAGCAATTTCGACGTTGCGGGACGTGGATCGTCTACACGGTCCCTACTTCGACGTTGAACGTCGAAGTAGGGCGCTATTCCTATCTCCTCATGAGGTTAGCGACTTCGACGTCTCGCCGCCTAACGTCGAAGTTGGTGCCGCTACTTTGAAGTAGCGTGCACGTGTAGACGCAGCTTTGGTGTGCTAACAATATTATGAGTGAAGGGTGGTGATAATGCTTTAGTGGTCAATGTTTAATGTTTGCTTAAGATGACTTATTGCAGTTTATTCATAAATTGTGCATATTTGTAATTTTGTATATTTTAACTTTTTTAAGTGGCTTTATGTGAACAATGGGGGTTTTCTTTTTTCGTGTCACATTTTTCTCTGCCAGCCAGCTTACTGATTGCTGTTTTCACATTGGAATCCCATATATCTCTCAGATAGTGCTCATCTTGTGATTATAACTAGCTTAGCTCCAGGCTTCCTAGCTCCTGGGCAAGTCATTCTGATACATGCATTTCTACAAAGGGAGTTCTGTGCCAAAAATTAAAAATTCTGCACCAAAATATTAAATTTTCTCACCAAATATTGAAAAGTCAACACACAGTATTTTAAAATTCTGCAAAATTTATTTGTCAGAATAGCACTAGTTTCAATTAATTGAAAATACCTGTCAGCAAGTATCTCTGCCACATTATGGGCATACAAACAATTGCCCTAGCAGGAGAGACTTACAGAAAGCTATGATAACCTAGTTCCTGTTTCTCTGCTTTCTTCTCCCCCTCTCCCAGAGCCCAGCTGGGGGGGCCACTCCACCCAGGGTCTTCCCCCCACCGGCAATACACCCAAACCTCCTCCACACTCAGAGCCCCGCTGTGCCCCTCCAGTGCCCACATACCCATTGTCTTCTCCCACTCAGAGCCCAGGGCTCCAGGGGGAGAGACAGCCTGGTGTTCTGTCCCAGGCTGGCAGCATTTCCTGCACACTGCCCTCTTCTTTTCTAAAGATATGCTGGGAATTGCAGCTGCCCGGAATCCTTTTAGCTCTTTCCCGCACTTCCCAACAGTGCTGTACAAACTGAGCCCTACTGAGTCCCATGGGCCCTAGTGGCAGCTAGCAGCACTGCATCCTATTTCTGTGGGAGAAAGCAAAAGCTGTGCGCACACAAGGGGCAGGTTTACACTTAGGAAAAAAGTTGACATAAAATACTCAGTGGTGTATCTGTTTTAGCCTGTAGCTTCACAAAAAAACAAGCAGTCCTGTAACACCTTAAAAGACTAACACATTTATTTATTAAGCAATGAGCTTTCGTTTTCATGGATAAGACCCAGTTCTTCAAATTCTCAGAATGTATTTCTTAAAATACACAACTCCAGCTATGTGAATAGCATGGTGGAATCAATGAACCTTAAGCTGAATTTCTGTGGTGTTACCGGAGTGAGAGATCAATGGGAGATCTGAAGAAGTGGGTCTGTCCCACCAAAGCTCATCACCTAATAAATTATTTTGTTAGTATTTAAAGTGCTATATGACTGCTATTTTGTTCCACTGAAAACATTTTATCATATCACGTTGCCGTATTTGGTTTCAGTGGTGAAAAATATCTTTATTTGTTCTTTCATGATATTAGAGAGAAAACTTTATAATGGGACCTTTTTGTGAAACAAAGTCGTGACATCTTGTGAGACTTCTAAGTATATTGCCAGAGAAGTTATATGCGTTGTTCAAACTGACATGCTCTGGCAATATTGTAGGAGGAGCATTTCTTCTTTCTCTGTTATGAAATTTCTGTTGGCCAAACTTTCTCTGTGCAGTGCAGTACTTGAGACATTTCTGTTTTATTGCTCTCATCTGCTCTTCCCAGTGAGAGATCACCACTTTTATGTCCTAAAAACTTGCTTCTTTTGATACAATATTTTCATGCCAGCATGATCTCAAAAAAGTCACTGCTTATACCTGTGGAGTTTTGGGGATGACAACTGTCTTTGTCTACTTCAGCAATATAAATCTGTATTAGGGATTGAGAATGAATTGTTGAAACAAGGGAAGCCCACAGTCTACAAACACTGCCTATTAAGTTCTTCTGCCACTGCTAGAAATAATTGCTGTTAGCTTAACAATTTATTAAATAAGGCTCAACTTACATTTTATCTGTAAACGTGTTCAGATTGGCTATGTGGACATAGATGTTTTCCCCACCATGTGCATATTTTCTTTCTTGATGAAAATACAAACCCATCTAAATCCTAGGCACATACTAGTATACTTCCATATAAAACTCTGTGGTATTAGGTGCCAGGTATTCCAATTCCAGCATAAGAGATCCCTGGCAAAATTACCTAATGCCTCTGTATGTGGTTAGTTCGGCATTAGTCCCTCTGAGTGACTGTCCTTAACCTCAGTTAAAGCCTTTCATAGTGAAAAACGAACCTCCAGGCAATCTATTTCCTTGCCTACACCACAGGCAATAAGAAGTGCAAATGGGGCACTCAATAAATCATCTAGCAAGCATTAAAACTAATTAAAATGTGATGAAGGCTGTTTTTAAGATCTCAGTTTATAATTTATATTGCCATCTAAGTGAAAAATCTTCAAGCTGGTTTCTGTGACACTGGTTTTCAGTTCTGACATGTGACAGATCTCTTTTCTACTGAACATCTACAAAAATATTAAAAACCAATATGGACAAAAATTAAGAAGAAATAGTACTTTAAATTGACGGTGCAATGGAATGGTGATAGCTCGGGAAATTCTGCTTGCTATAGAACCTTGGACTTATTTATCTTTTAAAAGAGAAAAAGATGATACATTACTATGATAAGAAATTGTTTTTGTCAGCACAGAGCACTGGATGGAATTCTGTCTTTGGCATAATGGTTGATGACACACTAGATGGAGCCAAAGTTGTGATGACAGCTCCTGGACATAGGATCAGATTACCTCCTTACTCATGAAATAAGTGTGAGTTTTGCCCTCTCCACCTTCCTGTCGCACCATTTCTCCACAGAGACCACCTTTCCAGATCCTCCATGGTGAATGAGACACTTTTTCAGAGGTAGTCCCAAGGACAGCCACTATCTATTTGTGGTAATGTCACTCAGTTTCAGTCATGGAGCTTAAAATGGTATGAGAGGACCATGCAGTAGATAGTACAAAGGCGAAGCGCCTCTTCACAAACAGTTCCTGTTTCTCCAAGACACTTTCGTTGATTTATTTTGCAAATCACACGTCAACACTTTACTCACTCTTGCCTATCAAGTTGTAATCTTTTCTTTCAGGAGTTACCTTCCTGACATAGTGGCTTCTCATGGCATTACATTCTTTTTCTACTCTTATTCTGTGGGGACAAGAGCCACCACAGGTCTGGGGGTAAGGTAGGAGGCAGGGCACAGCACTCCTTCTGAAGGCAGAAAGGGCAGGATTTAGGGCAATCAGCACTAGGGGACTCCTCCCCATACTCCCTCAAAGCCACGTATGGAGTGGCGACATAGAGCTGCTTCACCATTTCAAAGGGACCCAGAGCTCCCAGCTTCTGCCATTGCTACTTTGACAGCAGCAGTGGCTGGTGATCTGGGCCCCTTTGAAAGGCCAGACCCCTCCCCCCATCAGTGGGCCTACTCTTACTTCAATTAAATTACCTACCTCAACACCTTTCATACCACGTTAAATCAAAGTATACCCCCTCCTGTTCAGTAGCCCACTAAAAATTTCTGCAAAATAGGGGAAATTGTGTGATTTTCTACACCACTTTTAAAGACTAAACCTGGGGTTCCTTTGTGTGCTCTGCATTGTGTGTTAGCGTGTGCCCGTTTCAGACCCACTCAGACAAACCACCAGGAACAGACTTTACTCTGTAAAGATCATAGAACAGTATCATACTTCAGCAGCCTCCTTTCTGCTTGCAGCCTAGGTACTCTCAGCTCAGTCAGTGCTGAGACGCTACAGTGGGGCAGAGGGTATATACTGTCAGGAATCAGAAAGTTCTCTCAACCTGCTACAATTTGTAATGCACAATTTGTGGTTCCCAGAACTGCTCCTGAAGCACCCTGGACCTTGGGCTCCACCAGTAATAATCTAACGTGTAGCTTAATACAAGGGTGCCTTCCCCAAATTATGCAACTCCCAAAGCTCTTATGTTCTATTCATGATGTCATCAAAACCAAAAGTTTTTTTAAAGATTTAGTTGCTGCTTAGCTGTCAAAGTTTTCATTTCTGTTGACCAGACAAGACAGACATGTAATTTTAAATAGTTCCCTAGCTTTAGAGTACTATAAAATACTTGTCAGCAACAAAAAACTGAAGAACAATTGTTTTGTCTGTTTGTTGCAGATGTCTATTGCTGATGAATTTCAGTAGCTTTCTTGCTGAGCTTTTCCTCCTTCATAACTCAAAATTATTTTAAAACAGCTCTTATAGTTAAGCCTTAAACTAATGTTCCAGTTAAATATGTTTCTTTTGATTATCGAAAACTTGAACTCCCTCCTACTTTTCTTCAGTAATGTTTTTCTTTCTCATTCCATTTTTAAGTAATCCTTTTTCTCTAAACTAGATCTGACCAAATTTCCCCTATGAAACCATTTTCCTTTAAAAGGAGTAGATGACATGAAATTAAAACACAAATACATTGCTTCTATAATTGCTCTTAAGACCACAAACTAGTCTACTAGTATTATCCTCCCACTCAGGAAGTGTGTTAATAGCAACATTTGTGATTCCCAAGCGTCATCCCTGTGATGATTAATATTAGTGCCATCCATTACAAACTAGAGTCTCCCAAGCATAGCATTTTCTCCTGCTCACTATCAGCCGGTACCTCGCTGTCTGAGCTCAGCAACTGACTAGAAAAACATTATTGTGTGTGGTGCTGATGTAGCCATGTTGGTTTCAGGATATTACAGACACAAGGTGGGTAAAGACACACATCTAGTTGGACCAGCTTCTGTTGGTGAGACAAGTTTTCCAGCTTACACAGAGCTTGGCTGGAACTTGTCTCTCTCACTGTCAGAACTTGGTCCAATAAAAGGTATTACCTCTCCCACCATGCCTAGATAAACATTACTCACTTTTAGGTCCTGATCATGCAGTCCTTGCTCAGGTGAATAGCTCTGGCTCACCTAATTCATCAATGATTATGTGTGGGAACCAGGAGTACTGCTGTGAGTAAATATTTCTCATATAGGGCCTCTAAATGGCTCCAAATTCTGACTAAGGCTCTATCCTGAGCTATACAAATATAAGTGAAATTATCTCTCTTCGCTGTTTTCATCCTAAATAACTTCCTGCTCTTCTACAACAAACACAGATGACTGTGTCTTGGTTCCTGCTAAAACAGCATGCTAGCCAGCTCAATCTTTTCAATTTTCAATTCTTTTTACGTACTAATTTCATGTCTGCTCTAATGCCAGCTATTGGAAAGCATTATAGCTTTCCAGAACAAAAGTATCTAGGTCAGTCTGATGGCATGGCTAAAGCTCCATTCTGACTCTGTCACATCACACCAAAATTAACTCAGCACTAGCCAATTTCAGTTCCATATCAGGTCTTGTATTAATCCACATACAATAACAGCTTTCTGACTGATTCTACAGACACACCAGGGCACAATCCCTGCTGTAATAATCTCCTCTTATATTTCACTTACAGACCCACTAGCCAATTATTTTCTTCCATGTTCCCTCAAAAGTAGCACACCTGCTGTAGTGCCTATTAAATGTCTGCAGTGCTGCAAAATTTTCCGTGTAAGTTCCTATATCTGTATGACAGGAAAATAGAAATTTATATCAATTTATTATGTATATTGATTTATTGGAAGTGAAATTTTCTTCATACTGGGATCTGTCTGACACACAGGGGGGAGAGAAACAGGTTGACAGGGATCAGTTATAGTTCTATGAATTGCTTATGCTCTCCTGGCTGCTTGCTTCAACATATGCCAACCAGCACTGGCCCCAAGGGATCAACCTGCAGGTGAGAATTACCGGATCATAGTGATATGGATTACACCTCTCTTAATCACAGCATGTCCTTCCGGTAACTGAGAGCCTCAAACCATGGAAATTCTCTTCTGAGCAGATACGGTCAAGGGAGGGAGATAATATAGTCTTTATCCCTCTATGACTTGAAATATTTTAATGAATTTCCATTCAGCATTCAATACTAAACACTAAGGCTACGTCTACACGTGCACGCTACATCGAAATAGCTAATTTCGAAGTAGCGACATCGAAATAGCCTATTTCGATGAATAACGTCTACACGTCCTCCAGGGCCGGCAACGTCGATGTTCAACTTCGACGTTGCTCAGCCCAACATCGAAATAGGCGCAGCGAGGGAACGTCTACACACCAAAGTAGCACACATCGAAATAAGGGAGCCAGGCACAGCTGTAGACAGGGTCACAGGGCGGACTCAACAGCAAGTCGCTCCCTTAAAGGGCCCCTCCCAGACACACTTTCATTAAACAGTGCAAGATACACAGAGCCAACAACTAGTTGCAGACCCTGTATATGCAGCACGGACCCCCAGCTGCAGCAGCAGCAGCCAGAAGCCCTGGGCTAAGGGCTGCTGCACACGGTGACCACAGAGCCCCGCAAGGGCTGGAGAGAGAGTATCTCTCAACCCCTCAGCTGATGGCCGCCATGGAGGACCCCGCTATTTCGATGTTGCGGGACGCGGATCGTCTACACGTCCCTACTTCGATGTTGAACGTCGAAGTAGGGCGCTATTCCCATCCCCTCATGGGGTTAGCGACTTCGACGTCTCGCTGCCTAACGTCGATTTCAACTTCGAAATAGCGCCCAACATGTGTAGCCGCGACGGGCGCTATTTCGAAGTTACTGCCGCTACTTCGAAGTAGCGTGCACGTGTAGACGCAGCTTAAAAGAATTATCTCATACTTCTACATATAGAGCATGTAGCATGTGCTACCTTACAACTGCATGCAATCCATTCAGTTGCAAATTTAATCTAGAAATACATAAAGTCATAATCTCCACCAAAAATATCTAGTTAGGGCCTTAATTCACAAAGGATGCTTTATCATGTGCTTAAATGCCTCCTGATTTTTTTTATTTCAATTCACTAAATCTTTCTCTGTATAATGGGTGACTGGTTTCATGGCTGGGCCTCTAGTCAGTGATCATACAAACCATAGCCTACAGAACTAGCTTTAGCACATTTTGTTCGGCAGTAATGAGAAGGTCCCGTAGCCTGTACCTTGTAAGACACTGGCCTCAGCAGATAGAACAACACCTGAAGCCTATGAACTTGGGCACAGATAAATGGCCCAATGGTCAGCTTATGTTTTGGTGAACTGGAAACAGAATGTTTAAGGAGATGTTTGTGCATAATGATACCAATCAATCATGGGAACAAAAATTAACACCAGCTCTTAGATATGTTAGTGCAGGAATTTTTGCAGATTTCTGACTAAAAAAGTGCTAGGGCAACAAACTAATTTATATGCTTTTAAATTGGGATCTTTAATATACTAACCTAGAGAGGAATAGCTCCCCAACATTGCTATGGAGAGGAAATACAAATCAGGAACAGGGGATGCCTTTCCAACTGAATATTCATTAGATCTGATGGCATCAGCATAACATATTGTAAAAGTTGTACCCCACCCTGTATGTGGCATCAGAAAGAAATGTAGCCCTCAGGAGCAACCAGGATGATGGTCACCAGTGCTAATAAGTGTGGTGAAGATGATGATAATGGCTAACAGTTTGTTTTGCAAGAGGTTCTGTGGAATACTCAGATGTATGTTCCATATATCTATCAGCTTTCCTGGGTTAAAGTCTTTGTGACTTTGCTAAATGTATTAATCAACTAATATATGTGGTATTGCTGCAGCTTTTCAATAATTTTGATAATACTGGTCCTGATCTTGGACAAGGACTTTCAAAACTTCAAAGTTCTAACTGGGACTCCTTACATAATCAATACAATTAGTGCACAATCCATAGATTGAGCTATATTTTTAGTCATCTTTAAAATACCAGCATTATCTTATTTGAGGGTTTAGGTTCACAACTGAAATAAGGAAGATATAATTAATGAGGTACCTCTGCTATAAATGATTAGTTGTATAGGTTTGATTTTAAAAATGCTTAATTCATTTGTTTGGAAGAAAGGTGGTAAATGAGACAAGAAGGAAACTTTAACTAGAGGGCCCTGGTAATTAACCTGCTAAAATGATAGGGTTCAGCCTGAACAGTCTCACCTGGCTTTAGTTAAGATCATGGTGAACTCTTTTAAAATATTAAATGCAGAGGCATTTTTCAAGTAAGTTCCACATAACCTTTGATGCTCAGAATGGGAGGCTCATTAAAACAAAAGTGATTATTTCAACGTTGTTTCTAAGGTAACCATGGACTAAACATAGATTTGCAATCCTTATTAAATGTTAAAACATTTGACTGTCTCATTTTTCCCACTGAAATTTGAATTAGAATTGTTATACATTCAAGTTTTATGAGAATCATCTCTCTTTTTATGCAGCAGTGCCTAGAAATCTTTAAAGATGCTCAGTAAACACTGCGGGCTGTCAATTTTACAGGCTAAAATCATCCTTGGTGTGCAGGTTCTTTGTACCTCAGAAGGTAGCAATCCTAATTGGATCATCCATGTTCTCTTACAAATATGACTTTTTTAAAGAAACTTCCTTGCACAACATGTTTGGAAAGAAGAGTAGGATTTTGATCTAACTGTCTGTGCTATTTATACTAGAACAGACAAAATCAGAACTGAAAAGTAATCATACAGTTTAAGGGCAAAAGGGACCATCAGAACATCAAGTCTTATCTCCTGTATACCAAAGGTCACTGAATGCCACACACACCAACAATGAGAATTAGACCAAGGTGTTACACCCCCCCCAGGGGACTAAAATACTGTGAGCCAGAGGCACATAATAAAAGGAGCCAAGAGGACACCAAGACTCCTGAAATAGCAAGGAACTGAGTTAATGAGACAAAGCCAGGTGATCCCATCCAATGATCTATACTCTGTGAGGCAGCAGAAGGTAACATTGCTTTCTCCAAGGTCTCTGACAATCAGATTTGAGACAAAATTCCTTCCTGACTATAATTAGACACTAAGTATGTGGATATGTGCAAAGTGGAGGGCAAGAGGCAAGGACTGACCTCGGAGCTCACCCCCTGGCCAGCAGATGGAGGGGTGGGAGAAATGGCAAGGTTCCCCATGTGGGAGCACTGGACACTTGTTCTCCTCTGCATATCTTGGTCAGCAGCCTGTCCCTGGGCTCTGATTTGGACTCTGTGTGCTTGCCAGCTGAGGTCAGAGCAGTCTTATGTTTCCCTGGTGCCTCCGGTCCCTGATGGGGCTCTGCAAATTCATGGGGATCCCTGGAGCCATCTGGGGTGGCTCTGCACTGCAGATGGTCCTGGGCTCACTCCTGCCTGACTTTTGCCTTAATAAAGATCATAGCTTCCCTCTTGCTAGAAGAGAACTGCAGCTTTCTCTGTTCTTGGGCTCTGGAGGCTGCAGTTTGTAATAGGCATCCAGTTGTTGCCTTTAGGAACCCCAAATATGTGAAAGGAAAGAATCTCTGTCCCAGAGAGCACCCTGCCTATTTTTCCACTTGCCTGCGTGGTCTGGTGGGCAAGGGAGAGCGGAGCTGCATGCTGCCTGGTGCGTTTCCAGGTGGTGGATAGGAGGGGAGCCTCTCCTGAGAGGTTTGCTGCAAAATAAGTGTGCGTTGTCATGCAAATATGCAGATACAGACCAGCAGAGGCAACTTTACTAGGGTGTGAAGGGACACTGGTTGGTATCCGCTGTCCCAACTAAAAAATCACAAGTGCCCGATGACAATGTTGTGGCATGGCATATATAGCCTGCCATCAAATAAGGCAGGATACTTGGGTCCCTGGATTATTTTGGATTATCCAAATGGCGTATGAACCATGATTTTGTCACTGGCATCCAAGGGAACATGACTCCTTACATCACCCCAGGGAAGACAGCCCTGTCAGAAAATTTCTCACTGCCTTGTGGGAAGGTTCAGGAGATCCAAAGGCTATGGGAGTAAACCCAGATGGAAAATCTGGAGTGGAGACCCTAAGCTGGTTAGCAAAGAGGATTAATCAAACTTGTTTTCCCACATCTTCTTGCAGTCACCTCAGTTCCAAACCTACTGACTTCTGTCTTTTCTTTGGATTCAGCCAGGGCGACCGAGAGGGGGACGGTGTCACTTGGGTAATGCACTTGCTCTAAACACTAGCCCAGGCAATACAATGCATAAGAGGGCTCCAAATAGAGAGGACACTCCATCCTTGCTGATAGCATGGAAACAACACGGGAAGTTGCAGTTATGGGTTATAAGCCCTCCTTAACTGGTGAAGAGGTGGACGCCACAGGTCACTTGCATTTGTAGGAGGAGTCATTGCACTCCACTTGTCAGCTACTGTCTGCCTCAAGCTGGGCAGACCCCAGTCAATAAGGTGCTGACCCACCACATCTGCCTTCCTCATTGGGAGCATGGGGATAGGCCAAAAATTGAAAATTAGATGTAAATTATATACCCGCCATGAAACGAAATAATAAATCAACGTGCCTCCAGCTCAGTAGCTGGAATGTGTGGACCATGTTTCTGGGACTTGAATCTTCCCGTGAACTTACGAACACAGATTCAATATGCAAAACCATATAGATCAACAGCTACACAAACTGAACTTCAACATCACTGATCTCCAGGAAACTAGGCTGGCAGATGCTGGGTCAGCGTAGGAAACCAATTACACATTCTTCTAGAAGGGCCTGAGTTCAGAGGAACACTGCCTCTGTGGAGTTGGATTTGCTGTTCAGAACAATCTGCTGAAATCTATCAATAAGCCCACAGCTAAATCTGAGCACATTATATCCTTGAAGCACTACACCAAGTCAGGATGTGTCAACATCATCAGCTTATGCACCCACATTGGCATTATGCACCAAAGACAAGGACCACTTCTATTATAATCTTCAGAAAGTTATTGACTCCTTTCCAACAACTGTACATCCTTCTTGACTTCAGCGCAAGGGTTGGACGCAACCATCAGTCCTGGACTGTCTGCCTCTGTCATGACAGTATTGGGAAAATGAACAAAAATGATCAAAGGCTTCTCGAATTCAGCTCTCAGAATCAGCTCTGCATCATTAATTCTTTCTTTAACTTGCAAGAGCGTCACAAGGTTTCATGGTGCTACCCTAGATCTGGTCACTGGCATCAACTTGACCTTGTAGTGGTGTGCAGGAAAGATCTCAACATTGTCAAATTTACACGCATGTACCACAGTGTGGATAGTGACACTGTTCACTCCTTGATCATCAGCAGAGTGAAAATTGTCCCAAAGAAACTCTATATGACCAAGGAATGCAGTAAGCTAAAGAGCGATACCCTCAATACCAGAGATGCACTGAAGTGCTCTGTCTTCACAGATAATTGTCAAGATTGTGAGACAGGGGTGTACCTGCTAGGTACGACCATGCTCACATTATAAGGCGAACTGCGCACGTATCCTACTTAAATAATTAAGAAAAGGGGCTGCTATATTGGTGTGGTCATGAAAGGTAGAAATCAGAAAATTTTTACCTCAGAAAAATCATTTAAATCATGTATATCCACTTCTCTATAGGACTTCAATGTACACAATTCTAACTGTGAAAATTCGAAAGGGCAGCAGTCTTCAAATAGGTCCGCTTTGCCTCAGAGAGCAGACACCTCCATATATGGGCATGCTTCCAGCAACTTCTGCATAATAATGAGCTGGGCCTATACAAGGAGGGATGGTCAGTTAGTGCAGGGGTTCTCTCTCGTGCTTCTTCTCTTCTTCTGGACAAGACTGAAATCACTTTGAGCTGACTAATCACTAGCACTACTGGCACTTTCAAGCTGCAGTTGCATCAAGACTGCATCCTGTAGGGGGAGCCTTTTCTGTTCCTGCGCCGCTTCTTTATCTAAAGAGCCAGCAGAAGAGGACAGTGACAGAGCAGCAGCATCCGCCACCTGTGGCACCACACATCTTGGTGTGCCCCTCCCCGACGTTGACCCTCGTTCACCTGCCAACATCGCTGTGACCAGCTGCACCAGCAAGACTCCACTGAAGACCTCGCCTGACGCGGCGCCCAGTGCCAGTGCTGCAGGCCTCTCAGACCACAGCTGTTAAAATAAAGGCCTTGAGCCCATATTAAGGCTTTATAAAGCCAGAAGAAAATTATATCCTTTAAGAAACTTGTTTATAATTGTTTGTAGTAGTTAATATATTCAACTGTTTAGTAATTAGCATTATAATAGTTGGTGGTTAAGGGTATTTAAGCAATATATAGTAGTTATTAAATAATGTTATAGTTATAAGAGAGTTAATAGTGTAAGCATAAGGGATAATAGTATAGGCATGATTTAATATTCGGGTATCTAACTGTACTGAGGACCATTTTGAGGTGGGTACACCAACCTACTGAAATATTCAGTGGTGGGCCAGCAACCCCCAACTGAAATAACCAGTTCTGGCCAAAAAGCCAGAAGCTACCTTAATCTGACACAAAAAATCAGACCTAAGGGCTCCAATCTAGCAAACTGGAAGCCATAACAGGCTCTGGCATAGCCAGATAGCCATATCACTGGCCTAAAAGCCAGATAGTTAATCTCAGTAGCCTAGCAAACTATTGAGGTAAACGGGTCCTGGGCCAAAATAGGCCGGACTCATAATTAGTCTGGGTAAACTGTCCCTAAAGGCGTCTATCTATTAAAAGTGTTCCAACAGGGTCTCCAGTGACAGACACCATGGTCTTCAAACCTGTGATAGCAATTCTAACTGTAAGTTAAAAACCACGGGTATTGTGTCTTGTTTGTGTTATTGTTTTTCTGTTTACTTGTATTTTGTTGCTGTTATTAACAATAAACCAGTTGATTCGTTCCATTTAAACTCATTGCTATTCTCATTTTTACCCCTAAGTAGAGGGATTACTCGATTGTCTGGGCTTCCCCTCGTGTAAATCTGGTTATTTTATGGCTGGGTCAAGGCCAGCTGAACCCATGACCAGTTAAAATAACACATCAAGGCATCCTTTTGGCCACCCCCATTTTATTAATTTACCATTTCTGCCTCAGCAATAATCTCACTCGCAAAATGGAATACAAACCTGACCAAAACAACGTTGATGAACCATGGTCCAAGAGGAGAGATGCAATATGTGAATGTGCCAAATCTGCCTTTGGAACATATCACTTCTCCAACAAAGTCTGGATCGATGAAAATGCTGACATTCTTAGGCCTCTTCTTGATGAAAAACACGAGGCACATCTGAATAACCTAAAGAACCCATCTCAAAACACAAGAGATCAATTTTGACATCCAAGATCTGTTCTTCAGAGAGAATCCAGGTGGTGTGTGAACAAGTATTGGGCTGATCTATGTTCTAATATTCAGAAGGTGTCAGATTTGGGTGACCTGAAAGCTACATATGGTGGATTGAAGAAAGCACTCAGACCAAATATTATGAAAGTCACCGCACTGAAGCATTTAAATGGACAGGTCATCACAGCCAAAAAGCTGCAGATGTCCAAATGGGTGGAACACTACTCAAGTATTTATTCCCATGAGTGTACAATACAACCTGAACTTGACAAACTCATCCCAACTCTTCCAGAAATGTCTGAGCTAAGTGGAAAGCCTAGGGAGGAGGAATTTTCTCAAGCTGTTGATGCTCTCTCCAATGGAAAAGTGCCAGGAAACGACAGAATTCCAGCTGAAGTGCTGAAGGCAAACAAGGCTGTGCTCCTCCTTTTTTTTCTATTTATTTACTCCTAAAATGTTGGAGAGCAGGAGATGTCCCACATCATATGAAGGATGCAAGCATCATCACTCTATACAAATAAAGGCGATAACGGTGACTGCAACAACTACACAGGCATTACAGAGCATCACAGGAAAAGTATTTGCTTGAGTCATTCTCAAACAGCTGCAAAAAATCACAGATTGAGTCTATCCAGAACCACAATGTGTCTCCAGGGCTGGCAGGTCAACAATGGACATGATTTTCCCTCTTCGACAACTACAGGAAAAATGCAGAGAACAAGGAAAGTCATTATTCATAGCATTTGTGGACTTAATGGCATTTGACACATTTAGTAGATCAGGACTATACAGAGTATTAACCAACTGACTGCCCACCGACCCCACTCAAGCTCATAACATCCTTTCATGAAAACATGAAAGCCACAATGCAATATTATGGATCTACATCAGAACCATTTATGATTAACAGCCGAGTCAAACAAGGGTGTGTTCTTACCCCTACCCTCTTTGACACAGTCTTCTCAGTTCTACTAAATTGCACATTTCAAAACTCACACAGTGAAGAATTTCTCCACGCAAAATTAGATGGCTCTCCCTACAATCTGTCAAGACTCAAGGCCAAAACTAAGTTCAAGCAAATCCTCATTGCAGAACTCCTCTTGGCAGATGATGCAGCTCTCTTTGCTTGTAATGAACACATGCTACAGTCACTGATGAATTCTCTGTCCAGAGCTTGCAAGTTGTTTTCCCTTGACATAAGCATGAAGAAAACTGTTGTATTCCCTCAAGGTATACCTCAGTGACCCAATGTCATTCTGGATAACAGCCTGTCAGATGTGGTTCAACAATTCTGTTACCTTGGACCTGCTGTCACCACAAACTTATCCATGGACGAAGAACTGAACATCAGAATTGGGAAGACAGCTACTATCTTTGGCAGACTTACAAAACGAGCATGTAGCAATCCTAAACTGACAGGGAAAAGAAAGATACTAATCTACCAGGCATGTATGCTGAGTATCTTGCTATATGGTTCTGAGGCATGGACCACCTACTCAAACCAGGTGTAAAATTTGTACAGGTTCCATCTTTGCTGCCTTCGCAAAATTATGAATATCAATTGGCAAGATAAAGTTTCAAATACAGATGTCCTGTCAAGATCTGGCAAGCCCAGCCTCATCATGATCCTCAACAGCAGAAGACTATGATGGCTTGGGCATGTGAGAAGAATGGGTGACGAACGTCTTCTGAAAGAAATCCTCTTCAGTGAACTGTCATGTGGGTTAAGAACAAGAGGAAGACCAAAGCTAAGATTCAAGGATACATGTAAAAACACCATGAAAATATTCAGCATGAATCCAAAGTCCTGGGAATCTACCTCATCAGATCAAAATGCCTGGCTACTATTGCTATGCCAGGGAACATCATCGTTCGATAGTATATGTGCAAGCCATGTAAAAGAACTTCGCCTTAGAAGGAAAAACTCTCAGAATGAAGAATTTGGAAATATACTGACATGTAGTATAGGATAGATAAGCCATGAGAGAAGCTGTAGACTCAAAATCACAGTCCATAGAACCTCACTGCCACAGCTAAGCACCGTCTCTCGAGATAAAAAGGGGCCATAGTAGTATAGTGTGTGGATACAACCCATCAGCCCAACCCCACAGCAATAGAGAGTATCCCCTTGAAGGACTGCTCCACATTCCTTGTTTACGCAAAATGTACATTATTGTGCATATACATGCTAGATATCCTAACTCTTGAAGCAAAACATGGCTAATAGTTTGCTCCACAATATTTGCTTAACTTATTTGTGAACTAGACACTGTTCATTCATGTGTACACTTTATTTTAAAAACTTATACTGATCCTATGCCATGCGTGACTGTTATATTGGCAGCAAAGAGTGCAATGGACTGAATGATCTGAATTCACCACCTCACATACCCAGTTCATCAGTTACCCACAAAGTTTAAGCAACTTATGTGACTCAGATGCCTTCTGTAATGACTGTCTTCCCATTTTTCTTTATAAAATGGGTGAAAGTGAAAGTTACTCTTTTTCCTGTTAGACTGTTTTCTACAATTTAAAGTTTGGTTTGTCTGTTTAATTTCCTGTGACATATAGCATGTCCATCCAGAGACATCATGGTTTGTCCCATCACATTAAATAATTTAATGCACCCTGACAGATGCAACCCTTAGGGCCCATCAGTCACTGAATTGTGTTCTGTGAATACTTACCTTGTATTCTGTCCTTGTGGTGTCTCTGTCATGTGAAGAATACCAAATGGGGTGTGACTTAAACGTATCCATGCCAAAAACAGGACAAAGACTGAAATAATCAAAAGACATTCTGGAGCTATTTAAGTGGTTATATTCATTGAAGGGCAATGTATTTGTGAAGAAATAAACCCAGAATTCCTAAAGTACAGCCCCAATTCTGCACTATGTCCCAGTACCATATTATTCTTTATCTCAATTCTGTTTAATGTTCAAGCCACAAATTGCTGAATAAGTGATGGGGCAAACTGTGCTCTCAGTAAGACTAGGTTTACATTGGCTTATCGAAGTATTTGTGTGAAAGATTGGGAGCAGAAGCTGGCTTCTGCAGTGACCAGCTGAAGTCAGAGCCAAACATTTTACTTCAATTACCATGATAGTTTAATGAACCATCAGGAAAACCTGGTTGCAAGTCCTTGCATCTCCCAGGAGTTGTACAGGTATGAGGAAGGATGGTTTCTGGTGCCTAGTGTCAGACATCTCTAAACAGAATCTGAGCTTGTGAATTCTGAACTAAACTCTGAACCTATTCAGAACTTCCTGTTGCACTTTTAAGGATTAATCTCAATTTCTGAAAATCTCTTTACATAATAGGTGCCAAAGAGACAGCACTTTGCATAAATCAGTACAGAATTTGGCCTACCACACTGATAAGGATTATTACTGTGGTAGCTGCAATGTTACAAATTTCTTCCTTGTGGCATATATTATATGCTGTAACACAATACCATCTGTACTACATATCCATTTGCAGAGAAAATGTTTGTCTACCATTAACTTTTGACCCAGAAAAAAGATTAATCTAACTATGATTTCAAGCCACCCCCAGCTTGTTTCCAGAGATTGCAACTAATGCCTCATTACTGAAGTGTCAGTGTATCACATTAAATTATGCAGTACAGCATTACTGATTCAGATAGACATGGCATATCACTCCGCAACCCGTCAGCTAAAAATGTATACAAAAGAATGCATTTTCATCAAATCAAATGAAAAGCTGCCACGCTGTTGAATGAAGGAAATAACTAGACCTTTACTCTGAAGAAAGCTTTGAAGTTTTTTTTTTTTTTTTTTCCTGCACACAGTGTTTATCAGGTAATTAGAACTGTGAGTATTACAAAAGACTCCCCCGGGCCACTCCAAGAACATCCTGTTCCAGATACCTTTGAGGGACTGACAAATCTTCTGGAACACACCAAGATTTGATTGAATCTTGTCATATGTATGAAGTGCCAACAGACCTGGGTTGCTGGCCCTAGTCATAGAACCTGTGAGTATAGGGTCTAAAGCCCTGCACTATACCACATGAGCTAAAGGCCAGCTGGCTCTCAGCCAAGGCTGTAGAGCAGAGACTTCACTTACCCCAGATGAGGTCTCAGTACCTCTGGGTACTACATGCTTCCCAGGGCTGAGGAAGCACAACCTGAGCTTCTAAGACCTTTCAGCAGTTCTTTCCAGCTTACTCCTTTTTCCTGTATTTTTCTTAAAAAAAATTAGAAATACACATGTACTTTTCTGCCCACTGCCGTCAGAAAAAGAAAGAAAGAAAGAAAAAGAGAAAGAAAAGTTTCGCCACATATGTGCTACACTCTTTCTAGGATTTTAAAGTATACAACTACTTGGCCGCTGATATGTTGTTTTCCTCTGAGTTCACCACCCATATGCTAACCACAGACAGGGTTTCCTGAACTAGTTATTTGTGGTATTCAAACTACATCAGTTTCTTTATAGGTTAAAATAGCATTATTTAAATATATTTATTAATTAAATATATAATAATTGGACATTTTTACATTATAACAACAATATGTTACTACTTCCTCTTACCCCAGCAGTCACCTGCATTTTATACTGAACTCCTCACCACACTAGATGATCTGTTGTACAGTTGACCATATGTTCAGTTAGGTACATCTCAGCATTCAGCCACTGAGCCTGCTTCACCCAGAATATGCTTTTTGCCCTATAGGCAGGAAAACTCCACATCTTATCATACAATTAATTGTAGCTCAAAAGTTCTTTCAGATAATTATGTTGCATGATTGGCAGATAATAATTGCTTGTACAGTATATGTATTTTCCTCCTCTGAACTCATTTTTATGTCTTTCTGTCATGCAACACTCCCCACCAGCATTAACTACAGTAGCCTAATTAAAATTTAAAACAACAACAACTTGGTAGCATATTTCAAGTTAAGCTGATTTCAGGATAATTTTATTACAGAAACTTAAATGTTACTATGAAGCAATATGCTGGTAAATATAGGCTGTCTCTACATTTGCTTCCAACTTCGAAGGGGGCACAATAATCAGGGCCATGGGAGATTACTAATGAAGTGCTGCTGTGAATACGCAGAACTTCATTAGACTAATTTTCCCCCACAGCAACTTTGAAGCATCAAACTTTGAAGTGCTGGCATGTGTGTAGCCATGGGTAATTCCAAGTGCCCACGCTACCTCCAAGTCCCTTTACTCCTCAAAATTTTGATGAGTAAAGGCACTTCAAAGTAGTGCAGGCACTTCAAAGTTCCCACAGCTACACACATGCCGGCACTTTGAAGTTTGATGCTTTGAAGCTGCTGTGGGGAAAATTAGGCTGATGAAGTGCAATGTATTCACCGCAGCATTTCATAAGTAATCTTCAGTGGCCCTGATTATCATGCCCCCTTCGAAGTTGGGGCAAGTGTAAACACAGCCAAAGTGAAAAATCTATTACAGCAAAAGCCTCATGGGAACCCAGAACTTCCTATTGCACAACAGGTAATTTCAGATGTCTGTGTAAGCACTACATGAGGTACCATACTATGTGAAAGGTAACAGAGAGAAAGCCATGCTAGTCTATATACTACCAAAACAAAACAAAAGCAGTCCAGTAGCACTTTAAAGACTAACAAAATAATTTATTAGGTGATGAACTTTCGTGGGACAGACCCACTTCTTCAGACCATAGCCATACCAGAATAGACTCAATATTTAAGGCACAGAGAGCCAAAAATAGTAATCAAGGTTGACAAATCAGAAAAACATTATCAAGGTGAGCAAATCAGAGAGTAGAGGGGCAGGGGAGGTGGGAGGAGTCAAGAATTAGATTAAGTAAAATATGCAAAAGAGCTCCTATAATGACCTAAAAAATTCCCATCCCGGTTCAAACCTTGGTTTTTAGGAAGCACAGCCATCCAGAACGGGCAATGCTCCAGCCCGCCTACCAGTCTCCCTGGCACCATGGCCAGTGTCCCTGACTCCTGCCCACCCCAGAGCCCCCCCAAGGACACCAGGGAGCCCCCCAGGAGGGGAGCCAGCCCCCCAAGTGCCGGGCCCCCTCCTGGACCGACACCAAGCTGCAGGACCTCCTCGCCATCTGGGCAGATGAGGAGGTCCTGCAGCAGACCGGGTCTGGCACCGAAATGCGGCCGCGTTCAAGTGGCTCAACAATGGCCTCACTAGCCAGGGTCACCCTACCTGGACCCCAGACCAGGTGAGGTTGAAAGTGAAGGAGCTCCAGCAGGCCTACTGTCAGACTTGTTACATGGCCGGGCGGTCAGGGGCAACACCCACCAGCTGCCCCCACTTTAAAGATCTCAACCACCTCCTTGGGTCCAAGGAGGTGGGACCCTCAGCCATGTACCTTGACACAGAGGACCCCCCAGTGGAGCCGGAGCTGAAGGGGACAGGGACCAAGGGGGAGGACCACCCCAGATCTCCATCAACCCGCAGGCGGCCACCGTGGATACCAGACACCAGCGATGATGAGGGCTCAAGCAAGGGGGCCCTCTTCATCGAAGTCCCCTCAGGCCCATCCAGCCTGGCCCCCTCGGATCGTGCCTTGCCTGAGCTCCTGGAGGGACCCACAGGTATGTACCGTGCATGCAGATGGCCGCAGAGCCAGAGGAGGGGGCACGCAATTCTGCCCGGGGTGGCCTCAGCCCACACACAGGGACATCAGCCCCATAGCACAGGTGGGCCAGATGGCCCCACCACCCCGGCCTCACAGGGCTGACGTGTGGCACTCAGCACCATGCAGCCCGGGCAGTAGCACAGGCTGCCAGGCCGCGGAGGAACCGAGGGGGGCAGGGGAGAGCCAGTGCTCCTGCAACCCAGCTGTGGAACCCCAGATGCAGTCCCTGCAGGACCACCGGGATGGGTTGGCTGGGATGGGGGGCGTTCGGTAGGCTCATCATCAGGACTAATGGCCTGTTCCTCTCCCCTTATGTCCCCACAGCTCCAGTGGCCGGCAGACAGACCAGCCCCATGACAGGCCTGGGGAGCCTGACCACGGAGGGTGGGGGGGAGCAGCCCAAGCCCCAGAAGGGGACAGCACGGGGCCTCTGAAGGTCCCTCCACCAGCACCACAAGGCCGGGGAGGAGAAGGCAGGGAACATGGCCCACATGTCTTCCCTGAGGGAGTTGATGGGTGTCATGTGGGAATGGCTTGCCATGGAGCTGCAGGCATGGGACCGGGTGTTGTCCAACCTGGATGCCCTCACCCAAAGTGTAATCAGCCACCTGGACCCTGCCACCGCTCCATTGTGGGATACTCCCGCACCCACACCCCCCGTTGCCCCTCCACCATCCCTCACACCCCTGTCACCTGTGCATGCCCCCTCAGCGTTTCCTCCCCTGCCCCAATCCCCCATCCCCATGTCTCCCCCAACACCCCCCAGAGGAGGCCGACCTTGAGGCCCTGCCCCCTTCCCACCTCCCACCAGGCAGCCTTATCCACCTGGCTCACACCCTGATGGCAAGGGCTGGCCAGCTGGAGGTCGAGGCCCTGCCTCCTCCCCCCGTGCAGAGGCCAGCACAGGTGTGGGGACCGCTTCCAAGCTATGCCCCTACTTCCCTGTGCTGCCGACCCTGGCTGGGCCCCAGTGGGGTCCCCAGAGCCAGGAAGGAAGGGTGGGAGCGGGCAATAGGGCTCCCGGCTAGCAAGCCCCAAGGAGGGGTGAGGCCCCCCCACCCCGGCTCCCCATTCACCCTCCCCCACATGTAAATATTTCTCCATTTTCACCCTTCCCCTACACATGTAAATAGCTCTCCCCACTTACCCTCCAACCACATGTATATAGTTCCTGCTAGAAAATGAGGGGCACAGTTCTTCAAAGTAAGAAGTTTATTTTTATGGTTTAACCTGTGTCCCCTGTGCATGGGTGCTGGTGGGTGTGCGTGTGTGTACAGGTGGGGGAGGAGGGTGTGTGCAGGGTGCGGGGGTTACCGTGGCCCCCGCTGAAAAGCCTGGCTCAGGGCCTCCCTTACACTCACCTCGTCCTGCTGGACCTTGTGGCATGGGGTGACAGGGGGCTGTTCATACCTGTGTCCCAAATCGGGGGCCCACTCCTGCATGTCGGGCTCATGTTTCACCTCCACCAGGTTATGGAGGGTGCAGCAGTCCATGACTGCTGCTGGGATGTTGGGGAGGCCCACCTCCAGCCTGGTGTAGAGGCATCTAAAATGCCCTTTGAGGCGGCCAAACGCCTGCTCGACGGTGTTCTAGGCCCATTTCAGCTGCTCATTGAAAAGGTCCTGGCTTGACTGGGTGTGCCCGGTTTATGGCTGCATCAGCCAGGCCTGCAGGTGGTAGGCTGCATCCGACACGATGCAGGACAGCATTGTCATGGCCCCGATAGGGAGCTCCTGCCTGGGGATGTAGGTCCCCTCGCCCATATTATGTCACAGCCCTGAGTTCTGGAACACCCTTGCGTCGTGTGAGTGGCTGGACCAGCCCATGTAGATATCCTGGAACCGGCTGTTGGCTTCGACCGGGTCCTACAGGACCACCAAGTGATAACCCTGGTGATTCATGTAGGCCTGGTGGCTGTGCTACGGGGCCTGGATGGCGATGTAGGAGTCATCCAGGGCCCTGAAGCAGTTGGGGAAGCCCAGCTCCTGTCATTCTCCAGATGGCATCATCTAGGTCCCTGATGTGAACCAGCTGCCTCAGGAGCACCTTGTTGATTGCCTGGATGACCTGAAGGACACAGGGGGGCGCACTCATAAGCGTGGGGTGGAGTGCGGCTTGCCCACCCATGCCCATCCCCATCCCCGCCTCTGTCCCCGGGGGGCCCGCCCTTCTCCCGACAGTGCCTCTCTTTTGAAATTGTGCTGGAGGCATTTCGAAAGAACAGACTGAAGCTTTGGTCCCCGCTGGTGGGTGTGGATGCTCCGTTTTGAAAGACCACATCTTTCAAAACAGAACTGTAGTGTAGACACCGCCCAAATGTTTTCACAATGCACTTGAAATTGTGTATTTCTTTTTTTAGAAGTGGCTAGGGTTTGTGCATTGAGTTTATCTTCAGGTACTTTCAAAAGCAAAGCCTGATGCCTAAGACAGAATTCAAAAAACCCCATATAAGCTCATATTGAGGATTAGAGACTCATTCAACTCCAAGATTTTCAGTGCTTCTAAAAGTTCATTTTAAAGTTTAAAAATCATTTTGATATCTTAACAGGTGGGTTGAAATGTGTTATTTTCTATTTTAGCAGTTTACAATTTACTTCAAAAATATATAACCGTGTTATAAAAATCTCCATTTTAGTTAATGAGAATACACATTATTCATCTTTCTGTAATTTTTGCTGGATTCTATTGTTTTATGCGTATTCTGTTTTTAAATACTATTTTTGACAGGGTGTCTCTGTTGTAACTTTGTGAAGGTATTACCTTATATTAGAAAAAAGATTATTGCTGTTTTTCTTTGTTAACTCATCCATACCAAAGACTTCCTAGACAAACAACCTGACTGAGTCAACCATCCCCTTATATACTCAAAATTTCCATCAAAATTCATCCTATCTGTGAAAATTAAGTCTGGTAATAACTGACCAATTTATTCTTCAGTCTCTGGATAAGAGGCTGCAGTGTGATGAATAATCTTCTGGAGCATTTTCATCCTCATTATCTGAATTGGGATGGAAAAGGAAATTATACATAAACAGGTGTTGTTCCTGAGGTATAGTGAGAGGAGATAGCTTAGTGGGTTAAGCAACGCATTTATAACAGATAGCATTTCTCAGACTATAGAACTGAATGAGAGTTACTATGAATGGAAAATATGCCTAGGAAAGGTGGCAGGACTGAACCCTGCTGACGGTAGTGAGGTATGAATTTTCTTCTTTTTACCCTCACTGCTGGGTGATCTACAGAACCAATACCACTTATTTGAACACTAACATTATTAAGTACAATCTTCACTTTTCTTTATGACACTCTCCTACCACCAGAGAATAAATGAAAGAAGATTGTGGCTCCCTGAGGCATAATCTTTCTGATGAGCTATTCCTTGGCCCTTACTTTGGAGAAGTCCACATGTGGATGATCTATCCTTAAGGGAATGCATTTAAATATATCTGACAGTGGATAGGCATGGTGTTGCATTTTAGTCATAATGTGTTTCCTTCTCCTTTAAATTGTTCTCATCTCTCCCTTTTGCTTCTGCTTGTAAGGCCCACCGTAATCCTATATTCTATAGCATAAACTAATTTATTTTGTGTTTGTACAGTGGGATCCTGATCTTTGACTGAAGTCTGTAGTAAATATATTAATACAAATTAATAATTAAGGGACTGGAAAAAAACAAATTTGCTTATATTTAATTATACTGTGTGCTTTTAGTTTATTATTTTAAACATATCTACTAATTTTATATATATATAATTAGTAACAGAGAGATAGCCACGCTAGTCTGTATACAATGAAGGCAAAAAAGCAGTCCAGTAGCATTTTAAAGACTAACAAAATAATTTAATAGGTGATGAGCTTTCATGGGACTGACCCACTTCTTCAGATCATAGCCATACCAGAACAGACTCAATATTTAAGGCACAGAGAAGCAAAAATAGTAATTAAGGTTGACATAGCCAAAAAATTATTATCAAGGTAAGCAAATTAGAGAGCGGAGGGGCAAAAGGAGGGGGAGGAAGTCAAGAATTAGACAAAGCAAAGTGTGTAAAAGAACCCCTAAAATGAGCTAGAAAATTGTCATCCCAGTTCAAACCACGTGATAATGTGTCGAGTGGGCATTGGTGGCACATGATGGCATATATGATGTTAGTTGAGGAACATGAGAATGTGCCCGTGATTCTGTGAGTAACCTGGTTAGGTCCAGTGATGGTATCTCCAGAACAGATACATGGACGAAGCTGGCAATGAGCCTTTTTGCACAGAAAAGTCCCAGGACTGGTATTCCTGTGGTGTAGACTGTGGCTGTTGCTGAGAATCCTCATAAGGTTGGGAGGTTGTCTGTAGGACAGAACAGGCCTATCACCTAGGACCTTCTGGAGTGTGGCATCCTGATTAAGGACGGGTTGTAGGTCTTTAATTATGCGTTGCAGTGGTTTGAGTCGGGGACTGTAGGTAATGACCAGTGGTGTTCTGTTATTAGCTTTTATTTGGGCCTATCTTGGGTATTCGTCTGGCCCTGTCAATTTGTTTTTTGTTTGTTCCTGTTAATCTGAAACCATCATGTGCTAGCTATTTTTATCTGTGATTTGGCAATGTGAATGTGATAAAACAGACTTTAAAATTGAAACTGCACCAAATTAACTCTCAAATTCAATGGTCACAGAGAGGTAGCCGCATTAGTCTGTATCTTTACAAAACACAAAAGCAGTCCTGTAGCACTTTAAAGCCTAACAAAATAATTCATTAGGTTATATGCTTTCCCAAACTTTACATGGATCGTGATCTAGATACACAATGTGCAGCTTAAGTTCATCTTAAATTAAAACACAGATATCCACCCAAATAAATATGTGATAGATTCTGTTTCCTCCGCAAACTGATGCAATTTTAAAAGCATTTGAATATTGTAGTTCCAATTTGCGGGTGATTGGACTCTGCCTTTTAAGATGAAAATGTGACTTACCAATGTGTGTAAATGCTAGCAATTCAGGGCAAGGGTATCTTTGGGGAGTTTTGGGGGCAGGAGAAGGAGAGGAACAGCATTTGTGTGTACCGGGATACTGCTTGCTCTCTTCCTGTTCCCCGACTATCTGGGAAGAAGGGGAAAGTATACAGGTTGTATGAATTACTCCTCTCCCCATCCCATCACTGTCCAGGAGCGAGATGCATGCATGCAAGACTTGTACTTACTCCTCGCCCACTGACAGTCTGAGGAATGAGAAGAAGAGCAAACAGCATCCCAGTACACACAGCTGCTACTCCCTCCATTTCTCAAGAAATGGCACCCTTGATTCATAGGTTTCTCTTTAAAGTCAGACATGGTAGTTGTTTTTCTGGGTGCACCTTGTTTCCTAAGAAAGCAAGGATGAGCCATTTAACAGCTGTGTTTGGTCTAAACCAAAATGCAAAGAGAATCAACAGAGGGGAAAAAAGCTGTTGTATCCTGCCTCCATTTCTGAAATTTCTAGTGCCTCAGTGAAGCATAGCCCCAGTGAAATGAAGAGGTTTAAAGCAATGAAGGCTAAGGTGTGTGCTATGAGCTTAGTGCCTGAAGGTTTAATTTTTTTGAGAGTGCTTTCTTAAATTCTCCTTAATTCTTTTGAAAATCAGATGTAACTGGAAATATTCTGAATTCTTAGAGGAGGCTTCTGGGAACTTGGACTCCAACCATTTTGTATGCAGTATTCAGACATCTTATTGTGCATTGAGGGATTTGCATGGTGAATATCAAATTAAAATACAGTGATTGAGTGGAAAACTGTGGGGGTTTTTTTGGTAGGGGGCAGGTGGAAGGCAGGTAAAAACTTTATTCTGCAAATAACTCCTTACACCAGGAATGAATTTGGCCTATCTTGATTCAATGAAGATATCATAATTTAGTTTTTAGCTGAACTTCTACGTTTCCCCCCAACATCTTTGAATTCACCCCTTGTGCACTTGTAAAATTGGTAATTTGAAAATGGAAAACAACAGCTGTGCACATAAATGGGAAATGTGCATGTGAATTCTCTCAAAACAGAAGCAAAGTTTTCATGTACAGTTGAAAAGCTAACTTAAAGCTAGTTCAAAATAATGTGACATACCAGAATGTGTTATCTAATACTTCTAGGTGGCACTAAAGTTAAATTTCCTGGCGTTTTTTTCCCTTTATGAACAGTGATTGTGAAAGCAATTTTGCTAGGACCTTTTGTTATAAGCTTGCATTTTTTCAGGATAATTATTTCATTTCCAGTGTTCTTGTAGAGTGCTACTTGACTGCTTTTTGTTTTGCAGAATGGAGTGATAGTAAGCTGGGAAAAGTAGGAGTACATAACACTTAGATTATATGACTAAAATTTGTGTTTGCTACTTGAATTTGGTAGTGGTATATTTGGCCAGAGGAGTTAGTTTTTCTCCTCTGATGTTTCAGCACTATTATCCCCTGGTACCCACCCACCTGCCCAATTTTTTGTCACATGTCTCTAGGCCTGGTATATATATTTGTGGATCTATTTAAAATGCTGTGAGGCTGATGACATTTTTGGAGTTTCAGTTTGTGGCTCCAAAGGAGTAAGTAATGAGAAAGACAGTGCATGAAAGTGAAAATAACTGAGAGTGGAGTTTTCAAGGGATTTTTGCAGCCAGCCAGCAGTGAAAGATAGAGGTATTTTCAGAGTGTGATCTTCTTCTGGATGATTTCCCACTGGCTGTAGATAAAGTTGGAGCTGAAGTGGCAGCACTACTCTCCGATGTATTCCCTACCTTTATCTTCCTCTCCTTTAGACCTCACTCTTATCAATTGCTCCACTTATTTTTTATTTCTCCCTCCTTTCCATCCTTTCTTAGTTTCCTGTCCTCCATATCACTCTTCTTTTTCTCCTTCCCCAAGTTTCTTTACCTTCACCTGTCCATCTTGTCTCCTAACATTTTTCTTCTTTCTCTACTTGCTTCCTAATACCTCCTTCATTTTTGCCTCCTTCTCCACTCTTTAACTGTTCTCTCATTAATTTCACTCCTCTCTCTTTCTGAGTCTCTCCCCCTGGTTTTACTCTCTTCTTTACCCTTCCCATACTTCCTTAGGGGTTCCCTTCTCTTCATAATCCCCTCACACTTATTAGATGGAATCATAGCAGAAGAAGGTAGAAAAGTTGCTATTCTAGTGGGCAGTGTGGTTGGGGGGAGGGGGAGAAGAGAGAAGACCCGGAATACGTGTGTAGTGAGAGGAGAGGTATGTGGCTGAAAAGTTCTCTGTTTCCTGGTTTCAATTTCATCTTGGAATTGTGGTGTGCATGAGATCTATTTCTTCACCTTTCTGCTTCTACACCCCTCCCAGACTCCAGTCTCATAGGTGCCAATCAGAGACAGCAGGTGAGAGAATTGCTATGAGACAACCTTAGGTGATACTCATTACCAACAGATTTCATGGAAAGTGAATGTGCTTGTCCAGGTCAGAAGAAAATGGACTACCAATTTAACAGGTATCATAACTCAAGAAGACTGGGAATCAATAAAACAGAAAATCAAACTTACATCTATCTTGCTCACATCATATGTCTGTCTAACTTGCAGGTATTGTAAATAGCTTTGTTGGACAACATTCAGATTTCATTTGGCATAATGGAATCTGGCAAATGTTGACAAGGTCAACAATAGGTAGTTTTCCCCACTTGCCCTTAAATTTGTTTTTGCATTAGAATGATAATTTAGTGGCTAGAAAAATCTGTCAAAATCTATCTACAATATTGTTAATCTACTGAGAATCTCTGCTGAGTTATTTATATTGCTATCAGTTCTGTTATGTACTTTATCATCCCATAAGATGAAGAAGGGGGAAGAAAGTGAAAATATTATGATGACTAGCTTTCAAATGACACAACAAAAATGGAGAAAACCACCCACTGTGAAAAACCACAGAAACAACAGTGATAATTGCATGCAGTTTTGAAAATAGGCTAGTCTTTGAAGACCTTCACTTTTCTGTGACCATGACAATAATTCTGGAAATATAACCCCAGAGGTGCCAAGACCACTGACAAGGGAGAGTCAAGTCTCTGTGTACTACAGCTTTGGATGAGAGCCTGCTGGCCTTTATCCCCTGTGGTAAAGCACAAGTCTCTAGTATGTAAGATTGGAGGTTCATTCCCTCCTGGGTATAATCCTGAGTCTACCAGCCATATGTATACAGACATTACATGAGTTAATATTGTGTGTAATATAATATCAGGTCAAGCAATATATGAACTGAATGGCCTCCCCTTTTGAATATAATAAACAAGCTGTCAGTAGTGCCCTTTAAACTGGATTGGTTTTATTTTTAATTTCAAACCAGTTTTATTGGATTTGTTTTTATATATAATTTGTAAAGTTAAAGTATGGCCGTAGCTTTCCCTTAGCTAACATTTCAGGTAACTTCTCTTATAAAGCCCTATTTCAAAAGTTCTATCACTTGGGTTTGGAAAATATATTTGGGCTGAAAATTGAAAGCTTTATTCTGAAAGCTCCAATATCAATAGTATCAGAGGGGTAAGCTGTGTTTGTCTGTATCCCCAAAAACGACGAGGAGTCCTGTGACACATTATAGACTAACAGATATAAGCCGTGTCTACACGTGCACGCTACTTCGAAGTAGCGGCACTAACTTCGAAATAGTGCCCGTCACGGCTACACGTGTTGGGCGCTATTTCGATGTCAACATCGACGTTAAGCGGCGAGATGTCGAAGCCGCTAACCCCATGAGGGGATAGGAATAGCGCCCTACTTCGATGTTCAACGTCGAAGTAGGGACTGTGTAGTTGTTGCGCGTCCCGCAACATCGAAATTGCGGGGTCCTCCATGGTGGCCATCAGCTGAGGGGTCGAGAGACGCTCTCTCTCCAGCCTCTGCAGGGCTGTATGGTCACCGTGTGCAGCAGCCCTTAGCCCACGGCTTCTGGCTGCTGCTGCTGCAGCTGGGGATCCATGCTGCAGGCACAGGGTCTGCAACCAGTTGTCGGCTCTGTGGATCTTGTGTTGTTTAGTGCAACTGTGTCTGGGAGGGGCCCTTTAAGGGAGCGGCTTGCTGTCGATCCCGCCCTGTGACCCTGTCTGCGCTGTGCCTGGCACCCTTATTTCGATGTGTGCTACTGTGGCATGTAGACGTTCCCTCGCAGCACCTATTTCGATGTGGTGCTGCACAACGTTGATGTTGAATGTCGACGTTGCCAGCCCTGGAGGATGTGTAGATGTTATTCATTGAAATAGCCTATTTCGATGTCACTACATCGAAATAAGCTATTTCGATGTAGCGTTCATGTGTAGACGTAGCCATATTGGAGCATAAGCTTTTATGGCCAAAGACTCATTCTGGCTATGGTTACAGGAGCAAGTTTTGCCAACAAAATCCTGGTTTTGTCAACAAAACTTGTGGACTGTGCACACACAAAATGTTTGTCAACAAAACTCAGCACTTTTGACATCAGCGTTCTGCCTCTCATCCATGAGGCATAATGCTGCTGTTGACAGATTCTGTTGACAAAAATGCTGTGTGGGCTGTCTGGGTGACCTTCTCTCAACAGACAAGGCATCCAAACCATCAGGCAGCCCTGTCTGCTGTGCTTCTGGGTTCCTATTTTGTCTCAAGAGCAGCTGGGCTGTCCGGCTGCTCTGTCGATAGAATGGAGCGCTCTTGCAATCTGCTTTTACTATGTGACTGCACTGAGTCAACAGAAGCATTGTCAGGAAATCTCTTCCAACGGTTACTTCTGTTGACAGAGCACTGTAGTGTAACCATAGCCTTCATCACGAGAAGTAGTATATCAGTAGTATACTAATATGTAGTAATATCAATAGTAAAACATCTCTGGCGTTACCAACATCATTTGCCACTTTATCCTAGTTTCTCCTGTTGCCACTTCAATAGTTTTGCCTCCATGGTCTCTCTTACAGCTTCAAGGGCTCCAAATGAATTACACACAGGTAAAGCCTTTCACTAGCTCTATCTAGTCACGTGCTGCAGCCTCTCCTTACAGTCATTTTTTAGTATTGTTTTGCTCAAAATACTTACTATCACTCTTATGTCTATGCAAGTCATTACTTTGTAGATCACTTGCAGTTCCTCTTTCAATAGTTAACCATTGAACAGGTTGGTATATGAAGATCATATGCCAAAACAATTCATTTTCATATTGCATTATATTTTACAGATCGATTTCTATGGCAAATTATTTTGAAATTTTTTTTTTCAGATTAATCTTTGATAGGTTGTAGAAAGAAGTGTGTGGTAACAAGAGACTTGACTGAAGAAATGATGACATTTGTTCTTCATCCTGTGCCTTCAGGCACATTGTTTCATATTGTCCCGAGACAGGAATAGAGAATCCACTGTCTGTCTTTCTAATGCAATCTTCATTTTATCAAACCCTTTGAAGTATATACTGCTTGGTAGGTAAAATAACTACTGTACAGTTTCCCTGAGGACTGACTGGAAGATTTTTTAATAGTCTCCCCATCCAGCAGGTCTGGTTTTACAATTGGAATTATTCCCGTAATGGAAATAACTTGTACAAAGAGACACCTCTTCTCCCTCCTCCCACCAATGTGCCACTATGCCACTGCAGCAGTTCAGTTCAGCTAAGGTGCTCAAATTATGAGTCACTAGATTTAAACATGAGTCTGGTGACACAGCATTATCATCTCAGGGGCTGCAAATGTGGAATTTGCTTCCTCTGTTGGTCTGACAGATCCCAGGTTTGTTGATCACTTTGGCATGGTTTACTTCTTTTCCCAGACATTAAGCGGGGAATGGTGTCATTGAATATGTGGTTTGGGGTTTTCTTGGAGGAGGAGCCTTTTCTTTTGCTTGGAAAAAGGAACTTCACCTGTATGTTTAACTGGGTTAGATTTAGTTTTACATGAGGCCTAAGATACGTTGATAGTATATATTTTAATAAAGCATACAAAAAGTGCAATAATAAAATATCTTTTTATGATAATACTGAATATCAGTCAAAATCTGAAAACTTTAAGTTCATTTGTGTGAAAGACTGTCTGATTCAATTTACCTTTACTGAAGGGTAGTCCCTAAGCATAAAGTATCAGGAACTGACATTGGTAGGGGGCAGTAAATACACATCACTAGACAGGTAATAAAGTCTATAGCATTACTATCAAGGGGAATTGCAGAGACTGGTTTTGACCAGATTCAAGATACCATTAAACAAACAAACAAATAAACAAACAAAAAGATCATGGTAATGGGCCACTTCAGAAGATGCTAAAGAGATGCTGCTATGAACATGTAGCATCTCATTAGCATAATGGCGTATGCGTGTGCTTCAACATTGCCAGTTTTGAAACGCATGCCACCTGTGTAGCTGGGGGCCTTTCAAAACGACCCCCTGATTTTGAAAGCCCCTTCTTCCCAGAACCAAATGGGATTTAATGTGCACATGGGTGGTGTGCATTTCAAAACCGGTAATTTCAAAGCTTGTTCGGCTGCCATTATGTCTCATTAGCATCTATCGAAGTGGCTCATTACCATGTCCCCTCCGAAGAGGGGGGCTAGTGTGGCCACAGCCACTGTATTGTAAAGGAGGATGTAAGGATATCTGAGAACTTCCAAGATCTACATGAAAGGTGTTTAATATCTGGTAAAACATTGTAATCAACTTACTGTTTCCAAGAGATAAATTTTCTGTAATAATTTTATTTTAGGTAAATAACTTGTTTTATGAAGGTTGGTTGGCTCCTGGTTAACCTATCATAGTCCCGGGGAGAGAAAAGGACATCAAATGTTGAACTGAACACAGAGTAAGGCAATTACAATGAGTTGTAGGAAAAATTGAAGCCTAAAACTCTAGTCAGGATGGAGATAAAAGTAAGTTTTCACCACAAGAAAGGTGATGGATAGAAGCCTGAGGCCTGAGTGGGGTTGTCCTTGAGAAGATCGTGGAGTGAGAAGCACGGTTTCCCTAAGCATTGCAGCACTGTCATTGATGGTAATGCTTACTTGACAGCATGGTGTACATTGGTGCACATAATTCATTTATATTCACAATAGTTCAAGATATTGGATCTCAGATCATTGTACATTTGAAGTAGCCTTTCTTCTTTTGGCACCAGTCCAGCAATTAATTCTGGCACAAGTCTAGCAATTCTAGCACCATAAATAAACATTATTTTTGCAACATTTTGAACAGTAAAAATATTTCATGTGTTATCACTCTATCTTCAGAACATTTTTCATTAAAAAAATAGTGAATCCACCCACCAGTCTCTGATGGAAGTGTAAGGATTAGTATTCTCATTTTACTAGTAGGTGTAACAAGTACTGTTTCAATAAAGTACTGGTATGTTTCTAGTTAATAATACATGATATGACACTGCTTTTCTATAGTCAATGATACTCCATTTCTTCCACTTCACTGTAGTCATTCCCTAGTTCCAATGAATGTTATCTATGCTTTGCCTCCTACTGGAAACAGGTGAAACTGCCTGTAACATCATGAAGAATAACACAAGTTAAATATCCCTGATACATCAGTGGTATTTATTGTGCTGCACATTTGTCTCTAAAAGACAGACAATTTTAAAATCATCAATAATAAAGAGCACATTAATCAATCATTTTCACGCCTTTGTACAGGAATTTCTGGGGTGGGAGGATGATTCTTTTATAAATGTGGATCATTCCCCCAATGTGGTCCCTGCCCTTCTCCCTCTCCACCTCTGGCTGTACAGCTTGCCATGTCCCACCCCCACGCTGGCCTTCCTCTCTGCCCCAGCATTCCTGCTGACAGCGGCCAGGCCTGTGAGTACCAGGCACCTTACTGTACATCCCTGCCCCCTCCTCCTCTCCAACCTGCACTGAACCCTGGGAACCTGGCTGCCGCACAACCAGGGCTCTTCTAGCTGGCCTCAGCCCTGTGCATGCACCAGGGATCTCCCAACAGCATGCTGGGCGATGGAGTAGTATTCCCTCCAAGATTTTCCATCATTGGACAGGTTGAATTTTGTTTTGGGAGGGTTAAAATTTCTTATGTACAACAACAATACTGAGGTAGTGTGTAGATGTGCACTACTAGTATAAACAAAAAAACCCCGAGATATAAATATATATTGTAAACAGTCTACAAGTATGGAATAAAATATATCAAAATAAGGGATAATTAACAAGGACCAGTTCTTGTGATTTTATTTAATATGCAATCAAAAAAAATGGACACTACGCTTGGATTACCTGTCTTACCAGCTTTTCTAACAACTCAAGCTACCAAACACACCAAAATGCATATTATCCACACCTAGGTCAGCTTTAAGGTTCTAAACAAATGTATGAGTCAATTAGAAACACTCCAAAAATTATGGGATGGATTCTTGGAGGTTCAGGGCAGTGGGCTGAGGATAAGGAGGTGCAGGAGTCAGGGTTGGGTATATAAGGTGCTCAGGTTATGGGACTAGAGTGTATGGGGGTAGAGAAGTTAGGGCAGTGTGCTGGAGATGTAGATGCGCAGGGATCAGGGTTGGGGTTAATGAGGGTCTCAGGGAAGGGTGTTGAAATGTGTAGGGTGCAGAGGATGTCAGGGGTTCAGGAGTCATGCCTTCTAGTATGATACAAGTACCTGTGTGGCCCAGTATAAAGGTACCATGATGTGTCCCAATGGGGCTGAAACCCAGCACAGGCACTAGGGCAAGATGGGAGGGGAGCTAGGCTCTGCACTCTGGGAACAGTGGGGTCATGCATGGAAGGGACAGTCAGCCCTTAGTAGTAGCCCAGGGCTCTGTATCACCAGGAGTCGTCAGCTAACAGAGGATGGGACTTTGATCTTTACTCAGTGGAGGATCTTTCTCTTTCATGAGTGGATTCTTTTGCAGGGCTCAGCTCCTATTATTCTCTGGCCATCCAGGTTCTGATGGCAGCTGGTTATCCAGACAGGCTGGTTGAGGGGACTGATTCCTTTGTACACACACCTGTTCACATTTTCTTCACTCACACAAAGGAAAGTTTACTTCAGAGAAAGGAATTTATTTTCCAAAGGAACTGTCAGGATTTCTTAGACTTATGGTATCTGTAAACAATTTCTTACTAACTTATAATTCTTAATATAGAGCTAGCAGCTGCCACAAAACAGAGCTTATGAAACAAAATATAACTATATAGAACAAAGCTAAACCAATATAACAAAGCTACTGTTACCAAGCTTAAGGGTTATACAGGCAATGACTTGCAGAGCTTGCAGAAAGTTGCAGGATTTACATCTGCGTTGTATTGGACTGAGCTGAGGCTTTATGCAATAATTTTGTGAACTGAGAAGGTGGGAGTACTGAAATATTTAAAGGGACAGGACATTGCGTTACTCCACCCTACTTGAAGAAAAAACCCTTCAAAATCTTTAAAACAAACTTATGAAACACACACACACACACAATCCTTTACATATGTAATAATGAACAGTATTTAATCTAACTAAAAATTGACAATAGACTGTCACAGACTCTTAAATTACATGTTGTAGTAACTGTCTAATGAAACAACCTGTAAATTAAGGCGCACAATTTGTTTTATACTGTTTTGGGATAATATATTGCTGGTATGAGAGCAACCCTGTATGGACAACAGAAACAGTTTGGGATTAGGAATCAACTGGCTCTTGTACCAAAGTTTGCCCAAATTAGTAGTTGTAATAGAAGGACGTTCAGTTGGAGGAACAGAAAATTCTACTGATCACCTTCCCCTCCTCCACCTATGTTTGTTGAGGCTGCAGCTGGTTTCTATTAATGTTACCTCTAAACTTTTCCATCCTTGTGCAGATTTAGTCCATCCATATGTGGAATAAACTTTTATGTGCACCGAGGCATGTATGAATGTGCACCACCAGTAGAAACAAAAAAACCTATCTGTTGAAGCTCTGATAATTAGCTGGGCAGCAATTGAGTCTCTCCTGAGTGGCCTCACAAGCACACCGCTAACAAGGAACACTCATCTATATGTAATTGCCATAAAATGCCATTGGATAGCTTTACCATGAATGAAGTGGATTACATGCATTTTATATGTTCTTCAGGTTCCCATTTCACTCCACTCTTCACTCCGCATCCATAGTTGTGAATGTCCAGGAAGCCTCCTATTTGAAAAGAACCATGATTGCTATAATTTCATTGATCAATTGGCATAATTTAGTATTTGATTATATTTGAAGAAATATCAGGGAATAGCTGGTACCAACAGGCAGTTGAAAATCTCATCAAGAAAAGAGTTTAAGGTGACTCTAAGGTAATAATATATGGGGTATTCCTACAGATAAATCAGAAATTGTCTAATTTCTGCAGATGATCCAAACAGACTTGTTATCTCAAAGTATGCATATGGTTCTGAATAAAGTGTTTCATTAGTCCATTTGTAACAATATAGCATTGAACAAAGCATATGTGTTGATTTCCATTTGAAATTAGCAACCTCTGCCTTTTTTCAGGACAGAATTGCAGTATATTGTCCTTAATGGTGCTTTGTTGCTGTATTTTAAAGGGATGGGCAACCTATACATCAAATTAACTGCTTACTTTTTCTTCTTCTACAGGCTCTGGGGACATAAAATCATCATTGTCAATATATTATTTTTGGGCCCAGCAGAGACGGTGGTGGACAAAAACGTAGAAGAAGCTGATAGAAATACAGCTATTTCTGCTATGAAGGCTTCATTCTTCTATAGCAAAACAGAAATAAACACAAACATGAGGCTTTACGGGATAGTGGGTGATACTACAAGATTCAAAGGATGAGTCTATTACACATGGTAAGGACAGATTGCAACAGACCGATAGACTGAATAAATTATGAAGACCAGCAAATTATTTAAAAAATCAGCCTGTTTGCAAACACTTAACATTTATTAAAAATATGAAGTTTATCCCATTTGAAAGAGATGAATAGTGCAATGGTCTTCATGAAGTTCATCCAAGACTATTTGTATCTCTGAGACTGATAGACTTTAATGGACATACTAACTTTTTATCTTTACATCTCTTGAGGATAATAAGACTTAAAGTTTCTGTCCCACCTGACAAAGTTTAAATTAATGTATTCTCTCTTATGAAAGAAAGATACCGTAGAGTCTCAATATCTTTTTAAACTGAAATGAAAATACATTATGTTCCATAATATCCTAGTTGGGGATTTGCTCGGATTTCTCTATTCTAACTCTTAATCAAGTAACCCAAAGAAACCTGAAGGAAATCTGAGTTGAGTTAATTAATTTTGGATGTAGTTAGTCAAAATGCATAAGAGTAAACACTGAAAGTCAATTATCTAAAAGTGAATTCCCATTGTTATCTAATTTGAAATATAGAGAGTGAAACAGGGGACTGTACAAAAGCAAAAATTATCCCTCCCCCAAAATGCATCTTACTTCCCAACTATGGGAATTCCTAGCTTTCTTAATATTTTGATGAATGGAATACAAGATAAACTTGTAAGATGGTTAATATTTCTGTCCCATCAAAACCATTTCTTTTTTCCTCTTTATTCAGGATGTCAGAAATGAATTCAATACTAGCCTACAGTATCATTTGAATTATGGGCCTGGCAAACTATAACCGAAACAATGGGAGCACTTGAGGCACATACGTTCCCATGATAATTGGTGTCAGGTATGAAAACATTTTGACACATGAGAGTATTGTTAAGGCACATATTTAAATCTTATCCTGATCATTTGGTATATATTTTCTCACAATGTATTCTGATACCAGTAATACAACTGGTATTCATATCCAACCTAATCTGAATCTAGTATTCTTATATCTTCCTCCTTTTCTTGCTTTGGTAAATTAAACACATATTTCTTGATGAAGCCAGTTAAGAAATTACAAATATATACTTCTCTTGATAATCATCTCTGAATATTGATGACTTTTTGATCACAAACTCATTTTGTTTTTGAAAGCATTTGTTCATTCTCCAGAGGAATATTCCACCACTAAGACTGGTCAACCAGTTGGAGTCTGTTTGCAGTTTCTCGTGTTTTTCACTGCCAGTGACTGTGTGTTTGTGAGTGTGTGTTGAGGGGATATTACTCCTGTTAGGATACAAGCAGATTGCTCAAGAAGCACAGCACTAGTCCTCTCCAAACTGTGATGGGCTGGGATCAGAGAAGACACCTTGAACTTTTTTCCCTGGTGTGCTGATCATGTCACTGACACATGCCTTCTTTTTCTCTGGGTCTCCCCACCACCCTGTCTTTCTTGGCCAGATGCTTTGGTCTCCAGCAGATAAGGCACAGACTTGGGTTTACTGCCCTCTAGGGCTATGTCTAGATTAGAGTGGTCTGTTGACAGAATTTTTTTGTCAGAAGATATATTCCGAGAAAGCTTCTGTCAACAGATTGCATCCAGACTGCCAAGCATATCGCTTTTCTGATCTGCTCTGTTGACAGAGAGTGGCTGGACTGCCTGGCTGCTCTCTTGACTCAACAGCCACCCAGATCACTGTCAGACAGGGTCACATGGCTGGCAATCCCTTCCAGGAACCCTGGAGAGATGCACCCATAAAGGGCACCCCCCAAGACTACCATTCCCTGCCCATGCTGAGGCGTGCCTACCTCCACGAGGGACAGCACAGCAGGGCTTTGACTCTTCTGGGGGGACACAGCTCTTTCCAGGGAGCCATGGTGCCAGAGCTGCCCCTGGGCTTGCACTGGCCCCACAGAGAAGTGCTGCAGCACCTGCTGCACCTCCTGATGGCTATTGTCCTATTCCTCAGGGAGGTTGAGCCTGAAACCAGGGCATGGAGGGTGGGCGCAGATGGGGTGCACTGTGAACATCACCTGGCTGGCTCGGGCTGGGTCTCATGCTGCTGTTCCAGCACACGGAACCATATACAAAGGAATGTGTGCCACCTGCATACAGCAGGCAACCCCTGGGTATGGATGCCAACCTTCTGCCAGCCTCATGGGAGACTGGATGAGCCCCAGGGAATGGGGATCCTATCAGCACCTGCCCCAGCTGGAAGCAGGTTTGCAACAAAGATGATGGCCTGATCCCAGATGCATTGAGGAGTGTGGCTCTGAGCAGCGTCTGCTCCCACAGACATGCTGTGAGCTGCAGGTGTGGCAGGGCAGGGTGGGGAGCAGGGATGGCCAGGCTGCTCCCAGCTCATGTGCCACCCACGAGGGAGCCCCTCTGGGGCTGGAAACTCTTCTTGGCTGCTAGCCTGTTGAGAGGGGCAGGAAGCACAGCTACAGTCAGTACAGTCCCATGGTGCAGGCCACACCAGGCTCTCAGCTTTAACTAGATAAATTTGAGTTTGTCTTCAGCTGACAGCAATAAGGGGATTTCGATGTTAGCAGGGTCCTTTCAAAAAGGACACCTGTGTAGATGAGCCATGGGCGAGCAAACAGCGGTGAAGTGCCGAGGCCAGCGACATGCTAATGAGGCATGGAATATTCATTTCAGCATCTCATTAGTATTCTTCTATTTGGCCATTAGCATGGCCATTTCAAAGTATTTTGTAAGTGTAGAAGTAGCCAAACACAGGTGCAAGTAAGGGGCTAGTCTTTATTTTAGGAATAATACATATAACCTAGTGTTCCTTTTTACTTTGCTCTTTTTTATTCAGGAAAGGATATCTTGCAGGCACCCTGGCTTCTATGTGTGTTTGTTTGATTTATTGGATTTTTAGGAGTTACCAAAGAGCATCAAGTAACTTTAAAGACAAATTCAAATATATCTAGTTAAAGCCGAGATCCTGCGTAAGGTTTGTTGAAATGTCCTTTTGGGATATTTAGTCAATAATCCTGGCATGACATTGGAATTCTGGCATTATTTCACTGGTGAGTCTGTGATGTGGAGCCCTATTGTTCCCTTGCTGTTACTTCGTGCTGTCACTGAAGCTAATTGTAAAACTTGTTTTGACTTAAACAGGAGTAGGAGTATGCAAAGGCTGTAAACCCCTAGTTTAGCCACAGGTCACAGTGAAGGATGACCTGTTTAAAACTAAATCCTAAGGATTCCAGATTCTTGCAGAGTCCTTAATCTGAAATGCTCCTTTACACAGAGCTCCTATTGATTTATGTGAGCCAGCTCTAAATATGAAAACTGGAGTCAGAATTAACTTTCTGTTACAGCACAAGTTGGCTTACAATACTGCTATCCTACAAACTACAGTGGAGTTACTCTCATTAATACTGTGGTATCTGCAACCAAAATTCAGATCAATATGTTTTCAAAAGCTGATTCAGGCTAAGTCTATGAGGCTACATCTACAGTGCATTCCACTTTTGGAAGCAGAATGCAAATGAGTGAGACTGAAAATGCAAATGAAGCACCGATTTGTATAACTCATGCCTCATTTACACATCCTCATATAATCTTGCTTCTGGAAGCAAAAACAGCCCTGTAGATGGGGTTTCTTCAAAAACAAACCTCATTTTTGAAAGAACCCTTCTTCTGCTTTTGTTTCTGGAAGAAGGGCTCATTCAAAAACGGGATTTGTTTTTGAAGGAACGTCAACTACACAGCTGTTTGTGCTTCTGGAGAAGACTTTTCCAGAAGTGTGATTGCAAGATATGTGCAAATGAGGCGAGAGATATGCAAATCAGTGCTTCATTTGCATTTTTGATCTCACTCACTTGCATTCTGCTTCCAGAATCGGATTGCAATATAGACATAGCCTTAGTGTTTGCAGGGTATTTTCCTTACTCAAAACCCTCTTAACTTGATTCTGGCATCATGCTGCTAAATATTTTTGTCATTGTTTCAAGGTCAGTTTGCAGAGATAGTGCTATAGGGAGGTAGATCACAGTTACCATCTCTTAAGATGCAGTACAAATGGGCTGATTTAATTCAATGAAATGTGTGGAAGTAGTTTAACTTCAGTCAGAAGAAAACAACTGAGTAAAATGTTTCCACATTTGTATAAATCAAGAGAGTTAATATATATATATATATTTTAGAAAAATATGAAATTATAGAAATATGGATGAAGAAACACCCTCTCGTGATGGTTTTCCAAACCACCAAAAATATGCCTGTCTCTGCTTTACAGCTATATAATTAGACAAATATAACACTTTGGATAGTGATGAGATTGTATCTGATATATCCTTCCTGAATGTAACATGATTTGAGATATTATCATAGTACAATCTGGAAACCTATAATTTAATAGGGAATGATTTGATATAACCAGAAGATATTGGGAGATGTTGTTGATCAAATACTTTTGACGGTACAAAATTTCCGAACTTTAAATATCCTGATACCTAAACTATACAAACAAGTATCAGATTGTCCATTACCTCTCTAAAATTATGCATAAAATCCTGTCACCTGACAATAAGCTAAAGGGAAATTAGATTTATTAGAGCTCTGTCATAAACACTGATGTAAACTTGTGAAAATCAGAATAAATAGTTCTCAGATTGGATAGATTTGCCATACATGATAGCACAGTGCCAGAGAAAAATAGCATTTTTGCACCACAAGAACAATTGCAGATGAACTGCAGTAACTTCTAAGCACAGGAATGCCAAACATTATGTCAGTTTGGGCTAGCTAAACTTATGATTCAGAAGTAGATATAAGACATCCATATTCAAAGTGCTGAAGTTGAAACTGCTGCACTATGCTGCTGAGCACCAAGAAGACTAAACACAAGGTCTGATGGCAGATAGTTTTCAGCTCCGCTCTCAATTTTTTTTGTATGACCTATGATTTTCTTCTCCCTTAAAGTGGACTCTATTAATGACAATCTCCCAAAAATGAAATATACTGAAAAATGAAAAAATGTCATTTCTCACTTTTAGAAGACTTGATGCAAAATGAATTAGGTCTTCAGAAATTAGGCTTTTGTTAGTCACCGTAACCAAGAATACTGGCTTAAATTCTACTTTCACTTGCATGCACTGATCTTAGATTTAAACAGGACCAACAAGCTATTCATTATTCTTTGATACTACATGTACACTAGAGAGTTTTGTAGACAAAACTTGCAGCACACCTAAACACAAGCTGTTAACAAAAAGAATAGGATGGAAATGCCTCAGGCAGGCCGTGGTTTGTGCTAAAGACCCCCTGTTTGATGCTTAAAGTCTGGAGTAGGCCTTTAATATGGAAACCCAGTTAGCATGAGTGGAAAGATACCTTGCTGGGCCCCTTCTCCCTTATCTCACAAGGCCCAGAGAAGGACATCCCAGCTCAAGAAGGAAAGGCCTTGAAGTCTGAAGGGAGTAATAGCTGCCTTAGCAACTATGTTCCAAGAAGAGGCCCTGTATGTGGAAACCAATAGTGCTGCATACAGTTAATGACTTGTGCTTTAAATCTTCTAGATAAGCACTCCCGGAAGCACCAGTATGGAGGTGTCACCACCTCCTCTATCCTATCTTGACACAAACCGGTCATTGTATATCTGTTTTGTTTAACATGTAGAGGAAACCACCTGTAGTGGAGATAAGATGTTCTATAACCTATGGGCAGTGATAATCTGTAACCTTTTTAGATTATTGGTTTATTGTGCTCATTTCGTCTTGCTGCTCGAACCTAACCAGGTGTGGGTCACACCCACGTCATAGTTCTCCCCCGCCCATCAATAATCTGTAAAATCAATTGTAGTCTACTGTCTAGCTGTGCTTCATTGAGTCCTGATGGGTGAAGTGGCACTCCACCAGCACTGTGTGCAATAAACCCTCCTGCTTGCTTCATACGCGGTGTCCAGACTTTGTTCCAACAAAAAGCCATATAGATGCTCCGGGGGGCCTTTTGTTAAGAGAATGGATTGAAATATCAATCTGCATTTATGTGTGAGCATGATCTGTTGACAGAAGTTTGTTGGAACATCTCTTCCGACTGTAACTTCAGTCAGCAGATGCTTCTGGTGTAGACATAGCCTGAGAGGTAACTGTACAGAATATTAAAGGGGCTATTTGACTGTGAAAAGTTTAGCCTGAATTTAAATAACATAGTAATTATACAAAAAGTGTATTTTATTTAACTCAATATATTAAACTCATAGTTACTGAAAGTCCAACATAGGAGATATTTTTTTTTCCAGTGATAACTGTGGAATATACAGGTAAAGTTAAGAAAACCTTTTTACTAATTATACCTTTTTCCAATCAACAATAACTTTTAAAAACAAATTCTCCTTTCGGAAACAAACAAAACTTGTGTTTTAAAAATTGTCCCAACTTTATTTTCATTCAAAGAATTCAAAGTAGATGTATTAAGAATTCAAAAAATTGATTTTTTTATAGCTTATGTATGTGGATGGAGGTAGTGAATTTTGATATCATATGGGATAATGGGTATAATGTTAGTCCCTTGATCTGCAGCTATTGAATTCAGTTTATGTTTCATGGTGGGCCAGGGACTATGCAATTCCATAAAGGAGAGGAACTAGAGTACTTGTGTAACTAAGAATGGGTGTGGGGGTGATTAGGCATATTTACACAGCTTGTGATTCCAGCAGAGTGCTATCACCACCTGGGGAGAGCTTAAAATAGAGGGTGCATCTACACTAGCCAGCTACTTCGAAGTAGCTGGCACAATGTTGAAATAGCACGTGTCACGTCTACATGCACTGTGTGCTATTTGACATTGAAATCGACGCTAGGCGGTGAGACATCAAAATCGCTATTCCTATCCGAAGATGGGAATAGCACCCTACTTCAATGTTCAACATCGAAGTAGGGCGGCATGTGTAGATGATCTGCATCCCGCTACATTGAAATAGTGGGGTCCTCCATGGTGGCCATCAGCTGAGGGGTTGAAAGATGCTCTGCCCAGCCCCTGCAGGGCTCTATGGTCGCCGTGTGCAGGAGCCCTTAGCCCAGGGCTTCTGGCTGCTGCTGCTGCTGCAGCTGGGGGTCCATGCTGTGTGCACGGGGTTTGCAACTGGTTGTCGGTTCTGTGGACCTTGTGCTTTGCAGGCCAAGTGTTTCTGGGAGGGGCCCTTTAAGAGAGCGGTTGGTCTTGCCCCAGAAGGGCTAGTCCAGCCTGTGATCCCATCCACAGTCTTTGCTGGCCCCTTATTTTGACAGAGAGTGCTTGTGTGTGTGGAAACTCTGCATTTCCTTCTGGGGTGGCTCCTTTCGTCATTCCCCGTCACTACTTCAATGTCGAACATAGACGGCATCAGCCCTGGAGGATGTGTAGATGATATGCGTTGAAGTAGCCTATTTCAGTGTTCTTACTTCGAAATAAGCTACTTCAACATAGTATGCTAATGTAGACGTAGCCAGAATGATTCAAACTGGATTGTTCAGAAAGAACCAGAAAGGAAAGCATTCTAGGAAAACCACCAGTGTGGGGACTAATCACCAACCAAAGTCCTTGTCAGAGTAAGGGGGTGATCTCTGGTAAATTTACTAGCATGCATGTAGGTTCTTTTTTTCGGTTTTGTATGCCTTCTCTGTAATTATTTAATGTTAAGAATAAATTTACACTACTTCACATTCTATTATCTTTTGGCACTTCTAAATCAATCTCTTTATTGTAAAGAATATGATCAAAGGGATCATCAACAAGAGATTTAAATGATGGTCTGGAGGAAATTATTCAGTCCATTATCTAAACAGGACCCATGACACAAATTCAGACATGTACCAGAAGACTGGGAGGGGTGTTATGTTATATGATTGAAGTATGGCTGTAAAAGCCATTGTTGATACCAGTGTTATATAATTGCAACTTATACTAAAGTATGACACATGGCCAGAAAGGGTTAAGCATCCTGCAGTGTAAATGACCTAGACTCAACCTGTAGAGACAGGTTAGAAAAGAATTTAAGTGGTAACTAGGGCCATTCAATGCTAGACAGGCTGGATCTTTGAAATGAAAACCTATATTTTCTGAAGTTATAAGTAACACTAATTGTGTTTGTATTCTTATAGGTGCTAACCATGTAAACAGACAGTTCCAGTCTGTTTATTATAAATATTGATTCAGAGATCAAAAGAGAATATTAAAATTTAGATGGATGTTGGGTGAAATAATATCACTTTCTATACATCTCTCTGAAGTTTGTGATAGACTGTCTAATGGATAAATTGTCCCATGTTAATTTGTGTAACTAAACACAGAACATCAGGAAATTAGATAAAAAAGCTGTTGTTTACCCAGGACTGTATGGTCATGTGGATGCTAGAACACTGTATAAAATACGCTTGGGTCCTGATCCTTTATATCTCAAATCTGCTTCCTTAGGAGAAGTTGAGGATAAGCTTCATCAGGAGAAGTTTGAGTTACAAGATTTTAGGTCTCCAGGTCTGCTTGGAGTCACCCTGCATAGCCATATCAGACTACAGTCTATGGACTAATTCTGTAAGGACTCTTTGAAACTATATTGCTCACCAACTGTACTAGGAATCTGATCTCAGCGCTCTTCTCGTGTGTATGTATATTAATCTCTTAACTAGCACACTCCATTTTCTTTTTAAAAAAATATTTTTAGTTTAGTTAATAAGAATTAGTTATAAGCATGTATTTAGGGGAAGATATGAAGCATTCATTGATCTGATCTGATCTGATCCTTTAGGACTGGTAGAGCTTTATTTGACTTGGGTGTCTAGCTGGAGGCCTAATCCTGGGTTGCTTTAAGGGAACTGGCTTCTGTATAACCAGTAAGGATTGGAGAAGCTCTTTCGGGCTGGGCTGATACATAAATAGGAGTATGGCACACGTTCAGATGTACATCTGAAGGCAAGGAGATGTTGTTAAAGCATTATTGCCAGGGCTCAGGAATTCAAAATCATTATGTGTGTTTACACTAGAATGCAACGTCGAAGTAGCAAGCCCAACTTCAAAATAGCACCTGCTGTGTCTACACACTGCACATACTACTTTGAAGTTGAAATCGAAGTTAGACGGCAAGACATCGAAATCTCTATTCCTATCAGAAGATGGGAATAACACCTTACGTCGATGTCTAACATCGATGTAGGAAGCGTGTAGACCTTCCACGTCCCTCTACTTCGAAATAGCAGGGTCCACCATGGCAGCAATCAGCTGTTAGGTGGAGACATGCTGTCCAGCCCCTGTGGGGGTCTATGGTCTCCTCACCCAGTGGGTCTTAAAGCTGCATGGACCCGGAAAACCTGTAGCAGAAAGCTAAGACTGTGCAGGCAGCAGCCATGCCATGAGGTGCACCTGCACAGCCCAGAGACAGCACATGGAAGCAAGCCAGCCCCCCAAGCACCCCTAGAGCTCCCCCCGGGTCATCCCAGGGCTCCCAGCCCTTCAGCCAGTGGGGCAAGACGTGGGGACCCTCCTGGACTGACTTTGAGTTTTGTGACCTGCTGGGGCTCTGGAGTGAGGAGGAGGTGCTCCACGTAGTGGGGAGCAAGTGGCAGAATGCAGAGGTGTTCTCCCAGCTGGCTGAGGGCCTGGACACCTGTGGTCACCCTGCCCGCACTCCTGACCATGTCAGGAGTAAGGTCAAGGAGTTGTGGCAGGGTTACGCCCAGGCCCAGGACTTGGCCAGCTGGTCTGGGACTGTTCCTGCCACTTGCCCCTATTACGAGGAGCTCAGGGCTATTCTGGGCCCCCAGGACACCTCCACCTCCCCGGCTAACCTTGACACCACAACTGAGGAGCTCCAGCAGGCCTTGGAGCCAGAGTTGGGTCCAGAGCCCAGGCCTGCACCCCCAGGGCCAGAGCCAGGACCCCCCACTCCGGCCTTGGAGTGGTCCATTGAGGAGGGGGAGCTTGTGCTGGACATCCCCTCCCACAGCTCCAGACAGGCCTCTCCTGACCATGGCTGTGGACTGTCGGGTATGTAACCCACAGGGCACACACCCCCAGGGCATAGGGCTGGGGCACCACATGACCAGAGGCCCCCCCCACATCCCCAGCACACCCCAGCCTGCCAGGGCCCAGGCAGACCATGGCCCAGGGATGGTGCCATGGTCACCAGTGCCCATCTGCACCCTCACTCATGGACAGTTCTGTTCCCCGACCCTGGTGGGAGGTGGGAGGGGATGGACCACTGGAAGGGGCCACCCACAGGACCACTGCATGTGCTGATGGGGAATGGGGGATGGGGACCAGACACTCATGGGGGTATGGAGGGTGAGCCATGGGTCAGGGCTCGGTAATCATGGCCTCTCTACCCGCTTCCTTCCCTGTTTCTGCAGCCTCACCATCCAAGGGCCAGGACAGCATGGCACAATCCGTGGTCCTGGACAGCCTCCCAAGACCCCTGGACTATCACTGCCTGGGGGCACCGCCAATGCCGGGACATGCCCCCCCCCGCCGGGGCCAGAGGTGCACCACCCATGACCCCGAGGTGGCCACTGCCCTCCAGCGCCAGGTGGGCATCATGGAGTGGAGGTACCACTTCGAGGAGGGAGGCCACCTGGCACTGGGAGGCCTTGCAGGACTTTATGGCTACCTTTAACCATGTGGCCTCCACCAGTGAGGAGCTGGTGGTCCAGCTGCCCTGCCCTGTTGTCCTCTGTGCTGCCCTCCCTGCCGCACCTCCTGATGTCCCACCTGATGTCCCACCTGCTGGCCCACCTGATGTCCCATGTGCTTTTGGTGGTGGCGGTGTGCAGGTGCTAAGGGCAGTGTGCAGGGGACCCAACAGGGATGGCCTGGGTGGCGCTCACTAGGCCCCCTGGTCAAAGTACTCCAGTGGGCCTGGCGGCTAGGGTCAGCATCCTGCTGGGGGTATCTTGTTCCAGCCTCCAGAACCCAGCCCTGCATGAAGGCATCCCCCCTGCTTTCCACTAGGCTGTGGAGCATGCAGCAGGCACCCACAACCTGGGGGATTTTGGGAGGCCCACGTCCAGGCAAGCCAGGTGGCAACACCACCAGCCCTTCAGGCACTCGAAGGCCTGCTCAACCACTCAGCAGGTGTGGTTCAGTTGGGTGTTGTAGTGCCCTTGTCTGGCATTGAGGTGGCCTGTGTAAGGGGGCATAAGCCGGGGCTGGAGAGGTAGGCCGCATCCGCCATGAGGCAGAGGGGTACGGTGGTGTAGGTCCCTGCCACCAACCAGTGGCACAGTCCCAAATTGCAGACACGCAAGGGCCCCAAAGCAGTTAGGGAATCCCATGGCGGTGAATCTTGTGATGGCCATGTCCAGGTCCCCAACTCGTATGACCTTCTGCTGCAGCAGGGCATTGAGCACACACACCATCCGCCGGGAGTGGACATGGGTGCCTGTGAGGGTATGCAGGGTGTGCCCCCCACCCGGGCCCCCCTCTTGGGCACCCCTCCCCAGGCCCCCCTCCTGGACCCCCGACCTAGGCCCCCCTCCCTGGGAACCCGCCCCCCCACCCCGTGGGTTCAGTCCCAGGCCTCCTTAACTCCATCACAACAGCCCTGACTGGCTACGTCTACACGTGAAGCCAACATCGAAATAGGCTATTTCGATGAATAACGTCTACACGTCCTCCAGGGCTGGCAACGTCGATGTTCAACTTTGACGTTGCGCGGCACCACATCGAAATAGGCGCTGCGAGGGTACGTCTACACGCCAAAGTAGCACACATCGAAATAAGGGTTCCAGGCACAGCTGCAGACAGGGTCACAGGGCGGACTCAACAGCAAGCCGCTCCCTTAAAGGGCCCCTCCCAGACACAGTTGCACTAAACAACACAAGATACACAGAGCTGACAAATGGTTGCAGACCCTGTGCCTGCAGCATGGATCCCCAGCTGCCGCAGCAGCATCCAGAAGCCCTGGGCTAAGGGCTGCTGCCCACGGTGACCATAGAGCCCCGCAGGGGCTGGAGAGAGAGCATCTCTCAACCCCCCAGCTGATGGCCATCATGGAGGACCCGGCAATTTCGACGTTGCAGGACGCGGATCGTCTACACGGTCCCTACTTCAACATTGAACGTCGAAGTAGGGCGCTATTCCGATCCCCTCATGAGGTTAGCGACTTCGACGTCTCGCCGCCTAACGTCGAAGTTAACTTCGAATTAGCGCCCGACGCATGTAGCCACGACGGGCGCTATTTCGAAGTTAGTGCCGCTACTTCGAAGTAGCGTGCACGTGTAGACACAGCTACTGTGTTCCCGCCAATGCCAAACCTCTGGCCTACAGAGCAGTAGCCGTCTGGAGTGGCCAGCTTCCATATAGCTATTGTAACCCTCTTCTTGATGGTGAGGGCGCACTGTATCCAGGTGTCCTGGTGCCTCAAGGCAGGCGTAAGCCACTGGCAGAGTTCCATGAAGGTCTGCTGGTTCATGAGGATGTTCTGCAGCCACTGGTCATCATCCCATCCCCCCATGACCAGGTGCTTCCACTGCTCAGTGATGGAGGGGTAGCTCCAGAGCCAGTGGGGCACCCGGTGTGTGTTGGGGGGAGCAGGAGGGCCCAATGGTCCGGGGCATCCCCTTGTGCCTCGGGGAGGTATCCCCTGCCAGAAGCTGCTGGGTGGCCACCCGTGCAGCATCTAGCAGGGCACATGCTCCTCAAGAGGCAAATTGAAGGGCTTCCAGCTGCTGCTGGAAGTCCGTGTCTGCGGGCTCGAGGTCTGCGAGGCTTGTGTCACCAACACAGAGATTGTGCAGTGCAGGCCAAGTGTGTCTGGGAGAGGTCTTTTAAGGGAGCAGCATGCTGTTTCCCCAAACGGGCTAGTCTGCCCTGTGACCCCATCCACAGGCTTTCTTGGCCCCTTGTTTCGAAAGGGGGTGCTTGTGTGCATGGATGCTCTGCTTTTCCTCCCAGGGTGCCCCTTTCGACATTCCCCAAAGCTACTTAGACGTTGAATGTCAATGGCACCAGCCCTGGAGGATGTGTGGATGATACGCGGTCAAAGTAGCCTATTTTGATGTCATTACTTCGAAGTAGCCTACTTCAGTGTAGTGCCCTAGTGTACACATAGCCATTATGAATACCTGTTTTTCTCTTTTGAATATAAAATGCTCCATTACTGGTTAGAATTTTTGGCATAACTGATGCTTGATGGACATATTTTTAATACCGGGTATTTTTGATTAGCACTTACAATGCTGCCAGTTTGAGGCTTTGATTCTGCAGTCCAAGCCATATGGGTAGACCCCTTAATCAACCTAATCTTTCAGATTGTAAGCTCATTGGGCTATGAATCATGTGTTTGCTGTCTTTGAACAGCACACAACACAATGGGGTGCTGATCCAAGACTGGTGTCCCAGGAGCTATGAAAATTTAAATAAATAATACTAAATTAATAAGGAAGCATCCCATTAACTTGGCATACATATCATTTATCCACATAAATCAGAAAGCATGATCAAGTCTTATATTCCATAAGGGCTACGTCTACACGTGCACCCAACTTCGAAATAGCTTATTTCGATGTTGCGACATCGAAATAGGCTATTTCGATGAATAACGTCTACACGTCCTCCAGGGCTGGCAACGTCGATGTTCAACTTCGACGTTGCTCAGCCCAACATCGAAATAGGCACAGCGAGGGAACGTCTACACGCCAAAGTAGCACACATCGAAATAAGGGAGCCAGGCACAGCTGCAGACAGGGTCACGGGGCGGACTCAACAGCAAGTCGCTCCCTTAAAGGGCCCCTCCCAGACACACTTTCATTAAACAGTGCAAGATACACAGAGCCAACAACTAGTTGCAGACCCTGTATATGCAGCACGGACCCCCAGCTGCAGCAGCAGCAGCCAGAAGCCCTGGGCTAAGGGCTGCTGCCCACGGTGACCACAGAGCCCCGCAAGGGCTGGAGAGAGAGTATCTCTCAACCCCCCAGCTGATGGCCGCCATGGAGGACCCCGCTATTTCGATGTTGCGGGACGCGGATCGTCTACACGTCCCTACTTCGATGTTGAACGTCGAAGTAGGGCGCTATTCCCATCCGCTCATGGGGTTAGCGACTTCGACGTCTCGCCGCCTAACGTCGATTTCAACTTCGAAATAGCGCCCAACACGTGTAGACGTGACGGGCGCTATTTCGAAGTTACTGCCGCTACTTCGAAGTAGCGTGCACGTGTAGACGCAGCCAAGGCTTTATATTCCTATAAGGCCCTATATTCCGATATTCCAACTTTACATTTTAAATCCTTCACCTTTGTGAATTCTTGTTCTTAAAATAGCATTACCGCAGTTTCATTTCAGTTATTCTAAATGAGTTACCATATAATTTTTTGATCATTTTTGTGTGTTTGTGATTTAATATTCTGTATACTTGGCTGAAGCTGCATTTACTCCTGAAATAAAATATTGAGTTTATGGGTTTTGTTAGGATTTTAGTAATAAAAATATCTTAATTTATGGATTTGTCTATTCTACTTTCAGAAGGAATTTTACAAACATTAATAATTCTGGATAAATTGGTTTTCACTCCTATTCAGATAGGAAATAGGCAGCATGATTTTTCTGCTGAGGGTTGCAATGAAGGGATAATGCTGCATTCTTAGCTGTGCAGAAAGATGACCTATACAGCAGAAAGGACAGGAAGACTGTTTGAATCCTTTTTCCTAATTTATTCATGTCAGGGCTATTCAGGATGGGAGAGGATAATTTTAATTAATGAGTTTATTACTAATGAACTTATTATACGTATCCTTTGTAGAATTTTGTTCCTAAGCCCTGAAACCCTCATATAGGTGTATTATGAATCAGCCATCAGGGACTCAGGAAAATCACTTTCATGTACTATTGGCAGTTGTACTTACAATGTTCACAGGTTGAGAGTCCACTATTATTTACCTTTAAAATGTTTTTGGAACTGAAGCTTCCTTTTTGATTTGGTGGGGAAATTATTTTATTCCACTTTTACTTTAACAAAGACAATGCTAAATATCCAATTATGGTAGTTATGCTAGATAATCTGAGCATCCTCTATGACTGGAATTGGAAATAGGGCACCAGTGTAGAAGTGAACCTTTGGAAATTGAACACCCCCAAAAATCAAAACTTTCATTAGGCTTTTGGAACTATTCCATAGAATGAATAGAAAATTATATCCTTGCTATAGTATAGTATAGTATAGTATAGTATCGTATAGTTAAAATGGTAATGATGCAACAGCAACTGCCTCTTTCTCTGCCTGGACCCTTTTTCCCTATTGGCTGTTTCTAGCTGTTAAAGGGAGAAGAAGGAAGGTTAGTTACTATTTGGGAAGTGATTATAATTCAGATTTTATAAGCTGGGCTCCATGTCATGGAAGTTGCAGAAGTCATGGATTCCAAGACTTTCCAAAATTTCCATGACTTGAGTGGCTGGCTCCAGGGACACCCAAGCAGATGCTCCATTGGCCCCGCAGCCAATCACGGGGACCACTTGAGTGGCCCCAGTTGTCTCCTGACATTAGTCTCTGGGCAGCAGGTGCAGCTATTGTTGGTGACCCCCAACAAATGGTGCCACAGCTGGCCATACCCCAGCAGCAGCAACCCCTTCTAGATATCCCATCCATCAGTGGTCACCTGGTTTCCTGCTCAGAAGTGATCACTGCAGATGCCCCTGCCCCCCAGCAATGGCCCCACTTTCCCCAAAGTGACCCCACCCTTAAGATGTAGGCAGAGGCATTTATCATATACGTCCTGGGCAAGTCATAGGCTGTGAATTTTTGTGTGTTACCTGTCTGTGACTGTTACACAAAGTACCCATGTCTAAATGATAGTCCTCTCTATAAGTCACAGACTCTTCAGGCTCATCACAGATTAAGATATTAAAAAGACAAGAAATACAGGCATCATCAAACCTGAGTTAGAGACAGAGAAAAGAGTCTTTAAGCAGTGACTGTAACATGGTGGTGGGCTCACAAGTGAGGGTGGGTAGGGCTGGTGGGTTGGAACATTAGAAGAACTATTGAACGAATGCTGGGAGTTGTTCATCTCTGGTGGTTGGTATAAAAGTCAAGGGGAAGCAACACCTTCCCTGGGTCTTACTGGCCAACCGTCCCCTCTTCCTAGCCTTACTCTGATCATTCCTGCAGGCTCTCACAGCAGGTTGGAACTATTAATTTAAGAGTAAAAAGCTTTTTGGCTTTCCAGACCTATTAGAATAATGTTGAACTTTTGAAAGAGCTATTAAGTGATATGAAACCACTTAATAAACATGTGCCAACCAGGAAGTATATACTATCACTTCCTGAGTTTACAAACAAACAAACAAACAGTTATGCATTACTGGACCTTAGTTTAAAATGTGATTTAAATATTTCATTAGCTTGTTGCTGAAAATTATAAGATCACATCGCTAAAAATCCTTACACAGATGTTCAGATGCACAAGACAAGTAAATTGGTTTAGTCTTAAATGCTTGGATATTCAGACATATAGGGTTTTTTAAATAAATTCTTCAAATAACTACCCTTATCTAAAATACTCATTAGTGCAAAACTTGCTTCCAAAGTCTTCCTGTTCTTTCTGTCCAATATTGCTCTCCTTTAACACCACTGTTTAGTAGCATCCTTCAGTCTACGTAGACTATGGATCGCGCCCTTCGTAGTTCCATTTGGGATCATTATTTGCAGCATTGACTGTGACTGTGAAGGCCCACACGAGAGTCACAGTCCTCGCTGCATCTGTTGCATGTGTAATGGGTGTCTGCCAGGTCCTTACTGTGCTTTCTGTGGGCTCGCTTCTCCTCTGCTAGCTGTCTGATCCTCATGTCACCCTTCTGAAGGCCTTGTGTAGTTCCTGCCTCCATCTGCTGCGATCGTCTGCCAGCTCTTCCCAACTGTCCAGCTCGATGTCTACCTCCCTGAGGTCCCTATTGCAAACATCTTTGTAGTGCTTAAACCACTGTTTAAGAGATCTCTTAAATGCACAACATTACATTCCTTTTCTTCTAGATAGCTGGACACATGAGTTTTCATTTCTTTACTTCTGGTTATTTATATGATGAACTAGTTTTAAAAGAACTCTCCATCAAAATAAATACCTTAGTAAAATATAAAATCCCTTTGACTGGAAACTTTGGAAACATATTTTTAACATAAATGTATGGTGACATTTCATAAACATCTCTATTGTTCCTTATTAGTAAAGGCAATGAACATTCTTATGAACATACCAAACCTCTCTGGATTATTAATTTAAAATAATGTCTTTATTTCAGTGCATTAAAGATATATTAATCTGGAATGATTACTTTATGAAAGCTTAAAAGTACAGGTTCAACATCCTTGGTTCAGCACCCTCAGGACCTGACCAGTCCTGGACCAGGGTTTTGCTGGACCAGGGAAGGTGAATTCTGGCCTCCTGCTGGCCTCCAGTCCCTGCCTCTGGGCTTCTCTCCCCTCCCCTCTGTTGCTCACAGCTCCATGACTCTCCCCCACACCCCTCTTCAGGTTCCCTGGCCAGCAGATCCCAGCCCCAGCCACCCCTCCGTAGCCATGGCTTTCCAACAGGCCCCAGCCATAGTTTCTCAGGGCTGTGGTGGTTTACCACCTGACCCCAGGGATGAGCTCTGTGAGCTGCTGCTCCCCAGCTTGGGACTTTCCATCCAGCCCTGGCATTGGATTCCCTGGTCTGCAGCTTCCTGCTTGATCAGCTCCGACCACTGCTACTAGCCCTGAGGCCCAGGGACTCTGCCACTGGTCTGGCTGACCCGTCTTCCTCCTAGGCCCAGCATTCTCGACTCCTGGAAGACCTCTGGTCTTGCTGGACCACAGATGTTGCTGGATGAGAGAAAGGTGGATTTGAGAGTTTCAACCTCTACATTGAAAATGTAAAATCAGCTTGGAAATACTGTTTAAGAAAATGTGAAACAGAAGAACTTCATCATGTATTCCACAATATTTAATGTTCTAGTTAGCAGGACAGCTGACTTGCCCTTACTACAAAGTTCTTACAAATAAATGTCTGACAAACTTCAGAGTATATCCCATATAAAGAGGGAAGAAGGATTCTTTCAAAGATGGGGTTTACTTTCAAAAGAGCAGTGTCTACATTGGTTTTCTTCTTCCGAAAGAAGCAATTTCGAAATAAAGATATGCAAATGAGGTGCCAGATATGCAAATCTGCACCTCTTTTACATTTTCCATTTCTCTCATTTGCATACATATTTTGAAAGAGAAATGTAAATGTAGGCACAGCCATGTTGTATAAACTGTTTGTTTTTAGGTAACTAAAAGAACTCTGAGCATGACCCCTCCAAGGGGGTGGGGAGAGTCTTTATATTGTCTTAGTGCAATTGTGGGCAGCTAAGGACAGTCAAATGACACTTTTTTTTTAAATTATTTCAGTTGCCAAGCTAATAGCATCTTAGTGTAAATAATTTTGCTGCTGCATTATTAGCCCTACAGACAGTCAGTATAAACAGCATTGAAAGTTTTCTCTTCCTTCTTACATAGTCCAATAATATAAATATGCACCGAGGAGTGAATTTCAAAGACTGCTTGAGACCCTCTAACTCCTAACATTTTTAAGGCTAGGACATTTATTTTCACCTTAGCTTTTTTCCATATGTAGTACCAAGAAAAATAAATGTGATATATGATTCAAGTGGCTGATCAAATGTTACTGTAAAAAATATTAACATTGTGAAACCCTGAACAGTTTGATCAAACATTTCAGAATGTCCCAAATCATAGAGTGCTGCTGAATTCTTTTGAAGATCTGTCCCTTTTGATTTCAGAGGCCAAATTCAGTGATGTTTTGAGAGCCATTAAGTGGAGGATGCTAGTCACCAAAGAAATTCTCAGCACTTTGTTCAATGTGGTCCCACAACACATTTAGTTTTACATGACAGATATTTAAATTCCAATACCATTTTTACATGAAAAAGGAGTTCACACCTTTAGATAAATTTCATTTCACACCAGTGTAAGTCACCGTAATATAGGAATGGAAGGGAACTGAATATATGATCTGGTCCAGTCCCTGTCACTGAGGCAGGACTACGTATTATCTTGAATAATCTGGAGTTACTCGAATGAACCCAAGGAGTTGTTCCTTGTCATACTTGTATAACTCAGATCAGGAGTAGACCTAATTTGTTTAGTTTAGAGAAAGGATTTTAGCTGTTCAGTCTCCTTACCACACATTATGTTTAAGTTCCTTATTCATGAGGGACATTTTTCAGATATTTGTTGGCAGGATTCCTTTACTCATCTTGCCTTGTTGAATTCTTGATGTTTATGAATTATTTCTAATTTAATATAAATTTATACTGTCTAACCTTGAACAAATTATAAAGATGATGCTAAAATGTCATAGGTTTTTTACATGCTGGAGCTGTACCTTCTGAAGTTATTAATGTTTGCTTAGCTTCATTGTCAGCCTACTTTGCAGGTGGAAAATATAAAATGCTTCTGTTATTAACTCTTTGAATGTGTATGATGATTCAGCAGAAAATAACATGTTTTATGGCCTTCTGTAAAGAAGCAGATTTTATGGACCTGTAAAGGCTATTAGAGACTTGGTTGATCACATGGTAAAAAGGCACAATAGCACTTCTGTTGTGACGTTCCCATTTAAACTGTTACAGCCAGAGAGATGTTGTGGGCTTATAGATGGGACTAGAGGGGACATGGTCTGTGCAGACTAAAGTGGGAGAGATCATAGCTAGAAAAATCATGGATTAGTGGGATTGGAAACAAGTTTGAAAACCTAGGAGGTAGATCTGATTTACTAGTGTTGCCATATTTGAACTTTCAAACAAGAGGACATCCCTGTCGGTGAGTGTATCTGTATCAGTACCTACCAACTCATGTTGTATTAATGTGTTGTAGTATACACAGCTTAGGAACGAAGCTGAGCATCTTGAAAACGTGTATTCAGCAGCATGTTGTACAGATAAGAGACATGGGTGATAATGAAAGATTCAAAGCGAAAAAATATTGGCATATGAGGGGAGTTTTTATAAAAAAGATCCTGAGAATAGGATGGATGCACAAAGTCACCAATGAGGAATTATCTAGGAAGATACAGACGAAAGAGAACCTACTGCATAAGGTTATACAATGCAAGTTACAGCTATTTGGGCATATGTGCTGAATGAATAACAAACAAAAAATCAAGACACTGGTATTCGCCACAATGGACTGTTTGAATAGGAAGTCAGACCCCATGGAGATGTAGATTGGTGCAGAGCAAGTCTACAGAAATTATACCACTCTGCACTGGACACGGAAAGATGGAAGGAAATAGAGAGAGAGTCATCGGACACCAACAGGTGCTGAGCCCATGGTTGTTGATGATGATGAGTAGACATAATACTGAATGTGTCTACAACACTAACCTCCATACTTCACATTGAATCATAAATTCATAGAATACTAGAATACTAGAACTGGAAAGGACCTTGAGAGGTCATCAAGTTTAGTTCCCTGTCTTCATAGCAGGACGAGGCACCATCTAATCATTGAAATGTTTGTCTAACCTGCTCTCCAGAGATGGAGATTCCATGGCCTCCCTAGCCAATGTTTTCCATGCTTAACCACACTGACGGTTAGGATTTTTTCCCTAATGTCCAACATAAACCTCTCTTACTGCACTTTAAGCCCATTGCTTCTTGTCATATAATGAGTAGCAAGGAAGAAAAAAATGTCTCCCTCCTTCTTGTAACTCCTTTTAGGTATTTCAAAATTGCTGTCATGTCCCCTCTCAGTCTTCTCTGATGAGAGGCGTGATCCTAAATTTAACCTTCCAGGGTTGAATTTGGGGTAATGTAGATAAAATGCTGATTAAGTCAATGTTCTTAGACTTTGGGAGTCCCACAATGCCCTAATGTGACCATTCTGGCCAGCACTTTCAGCTCTGTTGCACTCCCAAAACTATACAGAAAAAGACCTAGGAATTTATGAATTTAATTTCCTGTTTGGCCAGCATGGTGAGCCTGGCAGTATATCTACCCATGAATTCCTGTGATCTCAAACAAGCTCCAGCATGGAGCATCCAAGAGATATTTGATTTAACTGCTGTGTGGAGAGAAGAATCTGTTCACGCAGAACTCAGAAGCAGCAGAAGAAACATTGATATCTATGCCAAATTTGCACAGAGTATGTTGGAGAAAGGCTACATCAGGGACATGCAACAGTGCCATGTGAAAATGAAGGAGTGCAGGCAAGCATACCAGAAATCAAAGGAGGCAGAACTACAGGCATGCTGCTTCTATGAGCAGCAGCATAGTATTCTAAGGGAGGCCTGACCAGCACCCGAAAACTGTCTGTGGATACTTCCCAAGCAACTCTTCAGTCAGTCTTGGGCAATGAGGATATTATAGATGAGGAAGTGGAGGATCCATTCTTACCAACATGAAACACCTTCTCCTAACTCTGGAGACAGTCCACTCCCAGGACTTCTTATTGCCAGGCTCTGATGGTGGGGAGGGCATGTCTGGTGAGTGCACATTTCCTGCAATCATGTTCTAGTGGATAAATGCAATTGAACAATTGAGAGTCAGTGGCTGTTCATCCACCTCCATAGCAGGTGCTCCACTGAATACTTTGTTAATGTGGCTGGAGATGGAATGGGAATGCTCCCCTGCGCATCTTCAAAGCTCTCATCAGACTACTCCACAGCCCTCCATGGTGGGACTCCTTACCCCACCAAGCCAGCAGTAAATGATTTAGTGCATTGCAGCACAAAGCAAAGTAGAAGGTTCAAGTCTCTGACCACATTCATGCAACATCTGCTCCCTTTCATGCTCTGTGATTCAGAGAAGACTAATACTGTTCATGGTGACATGAGTAAAATGGGGTAAGTATCACAATTAACAGCCCAGAGAAAATCCACCTCTGTTTGCTCACGCTCAACAAATTATGACCCTAGATGTTCTCTGTATATGATGGGCTTGAAGCGATCATCCCAGGCATGCTGTGAAGGGTGAACCCCCCCCCACACGGATTATGTTCATCTGTGTCCCTCCATCCCAAACCCATTGGCCCCCTTTGGAAGTGCAAACTCGTGAACAGCTATGATGGCTGTAGTTTGCAAGCACCCTTTCCCACATGTTTTCAAAGTGGAAGTTAAAGACGTCTCCTAATGAGCTGCTTACTATGCCTACCTGAGAATTGGATTCTGCTGCCCAAGGCTCTGCTGTGTGTTATATACTACTAGTAGGCACTCAATTTATAATGAAAACTCTGTCGTACCAAACACATATGCTTTGTGTTATGAAGCGCAAGGGTCATGAGTGTAAGACACTGGACAAGATGCTGAGGCTCATGAGGGAGCAAACAGAATTGATGAGCTGCCTGGTAGAGATGCAAGAAAAGCAGCTGAAGCACAGAGTCCCCCACATGGATTAATAAATCACGTGTCCTCCTTTCCAAGTTCCATATTATCCTCTCCCTGATGACCGAGAATGAAGGAGGGGAAGGCCCAGAAAGCTATTCATGTGACTCTGAGGGATGCCTAATGCAGCAGAAGAAAGCCAGGCACAGATTGGATTTCTATGTGGGGTGATTGAAATAAGCTAGGTGTCCTTTTTCCCCATCCCCTAAGTTACCAGACTCTTGTTATGCCCACAGCTCCTTTTCCATTCAGTGTTACTAGTATTCTCTGTGTTGCCTGAATAAAAATATGAATTCTGAAAAATAGGATCTTTATGTACAGTTTCAGTAAGACTTGATCCCCGACCCTGCCAGAAATTTTCCCCTCTACTTTCACAGGTATTATGCAGCAGCCAGCAAGCACCAGAAACATTAGGAATATTGATTTCTCTGAAGTTTTACCAAGTCAATAAACTGTGCCAGTGTTCCCTTAAACAGCCAAAGGCGCTACAACCCATCTGAACTTTCTCAGCTAGTAGTTGAGCTGCTCCTTACTGGTGTGCTGGCTGCCTGTGTGCAGCTTCATGAGCCATGGAAGCAAAGGGTAGGCTGGGTCTCTAAGGATAACTACTGGCACTTCAACATCACCAGAGGAAGTTTTCTAGTGTAGAAGAAAGTTCGATCTTGCAGCTTTCTAAGGAGACGAAAGTTCCTAAAGATTCACGTCATGCACCTTTCCTGAGCATCCCACACTGATGCCAGTGAAAAGGACCTTGCAACCCAGCAGCACTTGCAACACCATTGAGAAGTATCCCTTGCTGTTTATGTAGTCTTTGTCAATGAGGTCTGGTGTCAAAATAAGGATTTCAGTTCCATGTATCACCTCATAGCTGTGGAACCACACTGTAGCAAAGCTATCCACTATGTCCTGCACATTTTCCAAAGCCATGGCCCTTCCTAGCAGATTGATTCCCCTGGTTACTTGGAGCACAATGGACCCCTCTGTGGATTTATCCTCCCAAATTGATTCCCAACTGACCAAAAGCAATCCAGGATTGCAATCTTCCACATGGCTATAGTCACTCACTTCTGAAATGTCAGAGTGGGTCTCATTTTGTAGAGCTGCTTTTTAGGGACCTGGGCTTGAATAACATGACATCAACAGCAAGTTCCTATATTTATGCCGTTAACTGCAAAAATCACTTAAAATGTTTTACAGCAGACTTGAGAGAAATATCAGCCTTGTTTTACTCGATGATGACTAAGACCCAAAGTTCAAAATAAAATAGGAGGAAAAGAAAAATTATAGATAAGTGAAATAAATCAATATGTCCTTTTTTGTTTGGTTTTCAAAAGACATCAGTTTCCAGCATGGAAGAAAGGAATGTGGAACTGCTAGTGCAGTCTACAGGTGGCTTTTTTTTTTAATGTGGATGGATGACAAGTTTAAAGATTTAAAAGTTACTGTAGAAGTACTACAAGAAGGACCCTTTGAAAGTGGGTCAGAAAAAAAAATCCTAAACTAGATGAGGAATAATGACTGTAATAGTTATAGCCAAGAGATAAAGTTCAAAATCCTCCTTAAAATCCTCTTTGTTAGTTTCTTTTTTTGTTTTGCTTTTATTTTTTAAATTAGCACCTTTATATTTCCTCTTCATCGTGCAGTAGCAAACCAAAACTAATGACAGCTATTTTGGACTGTTAATGTCTGAAGTTGTTAAGTAATTTCAAAAGAAACTCCAAAAACTTCGTATAAATTTTGCCCACCTATATAGTGTCCAAAGCATACAACTTCCCATTTCTTGACAGTGTTTAAGAACAAACATAGATGAAACTGCACCAAGAGAAGCTATCCCAAGTTTTTATGTTGACACTAATTAATGGTAGCACAGGACATTAAAGCCGTGTCTACACGTGCACGCTACTTCGAAGTAGCGGCACTAACTTCGAAATAGTGCCCGTGACGGCTACACGCGTCGGGCGCTATTTTGAAGTTAACTTCGACGTTAGGCGGCGAGACGTCGAAGTCGCTAACCCCATGAGGGGATAGGAATAGCGCCCTACTTCGACGTTCAATGTTGAAGTAGGGACCGTGTAGTCGTTGTGCGTCCCGCAACGTCGAAATTGCCGGGTCCTCCATGGCAGCCATCAGCTGAGGGGTTGAGAGACGCTCTCTCCAGCCCCTCAGCTCAGTGGTGGCCGCATGGAGCGGCCCCTTAAAGGTCCCCTCCCCCTCCCTTCCTGTGCAGGAAGCTGAGGGAATGTGCAGGCGGCAGCCCAGACACGCGGCCAGCCTGCACGTCCCTCAGCCACCCACCCAGCTGCGATGGCTGCCCGGCAGCCCCCACAGCGCCCCCAGGGGACCTCCCCCAAGGGGAGCCAGGGCAGCCAGCCCAGCCAGAAGGGCAGCCAGGCTGGCAAGCGGCAGCGGGGCCCCTCCTGGATGGAGGCCGAGCTGCGGGACCTGCTGGCGCTCTGGAGCGAGGAGGAGGTGCTCCAGGTAATGGGGAGCAAGAGGCGGAATGTGGATGCGTTCGCTTGGCTGGCCAACGGCCTGGCTGCCCGGGGTCACCCTGCCTGCACTCCTGATCACGTCAGGAGTAAGGTGAAGGAGCTGTGGCAGGGTTACTCCTGGGCCCGGGATGTGGCCAGCCGATCTGGGGCCGCCCCCCTCACTTGCCCCTTTTACAGGGAGCTCAGGGACATCCTGGGCCCCCGGCACACCTCCTCCCCTCTGGCCACCCTTGATACCTCGGCCGACGAGCCCCAGCAGGCCCTGCAGCTGGAGTTCGCCCCGGAGGTAGGCCCCGCACCCTGGGGGCCCCCCCCCGGAGCCCACCCCCGGGACATCGCGGCAGGAGGAGGAGGAGGAGGGGGGGGGGGGGCTCCTCCTCTGCAGAATCCGGGCTGCAGATCCTCCTCCTGCCATCCCGGAGCAGCAGCCGGGCCTCCGCCCCCCGGGGATCTCCAGACCGTGGGAGTGGACCAACAGGTATGTACCCCCCTCTGGTGTACACCCTGGGCTTGAGTGGCAGGGGGTAATAGATATGTGTCCAGGGCCCCCCACATGCTCACATGGCCATCGCCCCAAGGACAGCAGGGCCATGGCCCTCACAGCAGTGCATCAGCCCCTGCCCCCCCCACCCCGCACGACAGTACCATGCCCCATCCCCGGGGCAGGGGGGAGCGGAACCTCTAGGGGCCCCCGGGAGGAGGGGGTGGGACACCCCGCAGCAGCAGCAGCAGCAACAGCAGCAGCAGCAGCATGTGATGGAGTGGGGGGAGTGCAAAAGGGAGACTCAGGCTACATATGAGCAACAAGAGCCGAATAGCTCCCAGGGGCAAAGGATGATCCTGGGGCTACAGCTGGCAGGTGACACCTCTGCCCTGAACAAAGAGGAGGGAGGAGCCGAGCTGGCTTGGAATTGGGGGGGGGGGCGGGGGCCACAGGTAGAGGCTAGGGGAAGGGAGAGCTGGAAGGCAGCCAGCCTGAGGAGGGGGAAAGCTGCATTCCCGAGGGGCACCCCTTGGGGTCTTCTCCCCAGGATGGGTTGGAAGGACTGTCTCTTCCGACAGCTGGTGCTGTCACTCCTGGGAGAAACTGGGCATCTGTGGCCTAAGAAACCTCTCCTGCTGTCAGACCCTGTGGGGTGAAGTGAGAGTCGCTCCCACCAGGGGATGGGGTGCAGGGCAGGGGGACCCCTGAACCCCATCCATCACAGCAGCATCTCCCGGGGACGGGGATGGGGAACCTGCAGCACAGGGCTGGGGGGACAAAGGCCATGGCTCGGGGCCCACACTAACGCCTGTCTCCATTCTTCTTCCCCCACTCCTCTCCTGTGTCCCACACCTGCACCATCAGAAGGACCGGAAGAGAGCGCCGGCGAGGCATCAGTGGTCCCGGAGAGCCCTCCGGGACCATCGCTCCAGGCCAGCCCCTCGGCTGAGGACCGACCGGCCCCACGGCAGGCTAGACGGTGGACCCCGCGCCACCAACAGCTGACGGCGACGGACCCCCAGCTGCTGGCCATCCACCGACGGCAGCTGGAGGTCGCAGAGCAGCACCTGCAGCTGCAGGAGCGGGCGCTGGCCTGGCGCCAAGAGGCATGGGGGGCCTACATGGAGACTTTCAACTGCCTGGTGGACTACCTGGCCCCCCATGCCACGCCGGCCGCCGCAGTGCCCGCCGTGCCTGCTCCACCAGCCGCACCACCAGCTGCTCCACCCGTCGCTGTCCCGTCCGCCGGCACCCCGCCACCCACCGCCGAGGGCCGGAGCGCCGAGGGACCCCTGGAGCCAGCTGAGACTCGCCAGGCATATCTTCCGGTCCGGCCCGCCCCCAGCCAGCCCAGGACAGGGCTGTGGCCGCGACGGGGCTCCCGGCCAACCATGCCCAGTGCCGGACGGTAGGGGTGAGGGGCCCGGGACGTGGCCCCCCACCTTGTATATAGTTTAAACTTATTAGTTTGTGCCCCCCGTTTGCCCCATCCCCCCCATGTAAATAGTTCTCCCCTTTATCCTCCCTGGTTTTCTTTTTATTAATGAGGACACTTGTTTGTTACGATTGTTTTATTTGTACATATGACTTTGTTTCCACATGTTGTATATAGTTTGTTCTTGTTTTATATATTTACAGTTAAAAAAAAAAGTTCTCAAAGAAAAAGAAGTTTAAGTTCAGCCACAAGTGCGTGCTTTCATTTGTCCAGGAAAAGTGGGAGGGGGGTGCGGTTGGGTGCTCCATGGTGTGGGCGTTGGGCCAGGAGTGTGGTGGAGGAAGGGGCGGGCAGTGGGGGGCCTGGGCAGAGTTCACCCCGCGGCCTGTTCATCAAAGTGGGCCCGCAGGGCCTCCTGGACCCGGGTCACTTCGGGGTCCACCTGCCGACTGGGGGCAGCAGGTGGCTGGACGTCGGCCTTGCCGGCCTCCATGGCCCAGCCCTGGAAAAAGGTCTCCCCCTTGCTCTCCACCAAATTGTGCAGGGCGCAGCAGGCACCCACAATCAGGGGGATGTTGTTGGGGCCCACATCCAGGCGGGTCAGGAGAGATCTCCAGCGTCCCTTCAGGAGCCCAAATGAGCGCTCCACCACCTGGCGTGCGTGGTTCAGGCGCTCGTTGAAGCACTCCTGGCTAGCGGACAGATGGCCCGTGCACGGGTGCATGAGCCACGGCCGGAGGGGGTACGCTGCATCTGCGATGACGCAGAAGGGCATGGTGGTGTCCCCCAGAGGGATCTCCCGCTGGGGGATGTAGGTCCCCGCCTCCAGCCGGCGGCACAGGCCCGAGTTCCGGAAAACCCAGGCGTCGTGGGTGCTGCCAGGCCAGCCCACATAAATGTCCTGGAAACGTCCCCAGCTGTCCACCAAGGCCTGGAGGATGACAGAATGGTAGCCCTTGCGATTCAGGTATCGTCCTCCACTGTGATGCGGGGCGCGGATGGGGATGTGAGTCCCATCCAGAGCCCCGAAGCAACTGGGGAAGCCCAGGGTGGCAAAGGCCGTGATGGTGGCATCTGGGTCCCCCAGCCTCACGAGCCTGTGCAGGAGCATGGCGTTGATGGCACGCACAACCTGCAGAGAAAGCACATGGGACAGCACCAATGAGGGGTGAGCAGGGTGTGCATGGCCCTGCCCTGCCCTGCCCTCCTCTGCCCGGGCCCCCCTCCCCTGCCCGGCCCTCCTCTGCCCTCCCCCGCCCTGGCCTCCCCCGCCCTCCCCTCCCCTGCCCTGCCCTCCCCCCGTGGGTTCTCTTGCCTCCATGAGGACAGCCCCAACGGTGGCCTTGCCCACACCAAACTGCTGCCCCATGGTAGCTGTCAGGAGTGGCCAGCTTCCAGACAGAGATGCTGACCCGTTTCTCCACTGTGAGGGCACGTCGCATGGCGGTGTCCTGGTGCCTGAGTGAGGGGGTGAGCCACTGGCATAGCTCCATAAATGTCTGCCGGCTCATCCTGAAGTTCCTGAGCCAGCGGTCATCGTCCCACTCCCCAAGCACCAGCCGCTCCCACCAGTCGGTGCTGGTGGGGTAGCTCCACAGCCGCTGGCATGTGAGGCGGCGGGGGGGCGGGGTGCTGCAGGGTTGGGGGTTGAGCCCTGCTGCCCTGGGGGCAGCTCCTCCTCCGGGGTAGCAAGGAGGTGCTCAGCTGCCTCCCGCATGGCATGGAGCAGGGCAAGCCCTGCTCCTGCCGGGAGGGCTGGGTGGACCTCTGGCTGCTGCTGCTGCTGCTGCTGCTGCTGCTGTTGCTGCTGGGGGTCCATGACTGCGGCGCCCGGGGTCTGTGTGCCTATGGCTCCTCAGACTGCGTGCTGTGCAGGCTGAGTGTGTCTGGGAGGGGCCCTTTAAGGGAGCGGCTAGCTGTTGCCCCGGAAGCGCTAGTCCACCCTGTGACCCTGTCTGCAGCTGTGCCTGGCATCCCTATTTCGATGTGTGCTACTTTGGCGTGTAGACTTCCCCTCGCTGTGCCTATTTCGATGTTGGGCTGCGCAACGTCGAAGTTGAACATCGACGTTGCTGGCCCTGGAGGACGTGTAGACATGATTCGATGTCGCTACATCAAAATAAGCTATTTCGATGTAGGCTTCACATGTAGACGTAGCCTAAAAGTTTAATTCGTCTGGTATGAGCAATAAAAATTACAGTTCTAGATTTCACTATCAGCTATCACTATGAAGAACTTGTATGAACTGCCATTAGTTTTGAATTTGGACAATTGCTTAAAAGTATTTTGGACATTGTGTAGTTTTTTTGAAAAAGACAAATAGTCATGAAAAAATCTAAATAAATCTTTAATGGGAGGGAAAAGGTAGTACTTCAGTCATACAGAAAGATACTTCTCTCCTTGTGAATGCTACTTTCAATGTGTGCACATGAAGATGATTAGCATGATTTAAATGAAAGAAAAATAATCTTATTTTGCCTTCTATATTCCAGATGGTAAAACATTCCCCTATTTCTTAACAAGTTATAAATGATCCTCTGTCTAATTTCAGATTTGCACCCTGATAAATATTATTATTTTGGCCACATATTTTAAAACATCCTATGTCTTCTTTAGTGAGAGGAAATATGTGTGTATATATATATTTAAAATATATATTTTTAAAATAACTGACAGCACCTTGAATAGTAGCAGAGAGGTAGCCATATTAGTCTGTTCTCCAACAAAACAAAGCATCAGAAATGTAGCATTTTAAAGACTAATAAAATGATTTAGTCAGTGATGAGGTTTGGTGGAGCAGACCCTCTTCATCAGATCAGTTTCATTTCCAATATAGACTGACATTTATAAGTACAGAGGACCAAAAAAAGAAAAAAAAAGCAATAAAACCTGACAAATCAGATAGGATTGAAGGAAGGGGGTGACGGGTGGGGGGACGTTAATTGTCCTGTCTGAGATAATTATGAGCATCAAAAGAAGGGAAGCAGTCCTTGTTATGCGTGAGGTAACTGATGTCTCTGTTCATACCACGTGACCTGCTATGATTAAGTTTTTGACACTCTCTCTCTCTCTCTCTCTCTCTCTCTCTCTCGGCAATCACTCAGTAATGAGTAGGGGTGTTTTTATGTCACCTTGCTATATGTGAGTCTGTTGATGGGGGACCAGCCCAATTCTGAAGCAGCAGGTCTTATGACAGAAAGGACAGGTCTTTGCAGCAGTAGGAGGGGCAGGGGCAGTTTTTCCTCCTTCTTTTCTTCTTCTCCATCTCACCTCATCTGCATTGTGGCGAGACCTCTCATACTGCAACACCTTAAACCCACTGGGTCAGATTATGTTCTGGATGAAAAAGTGTTGCTTCTAATTATTTTATTGTGGAGTCTGAAAAATGGCTCCAATATGTTCTGCTTGCACTCCCATTCAGCATCCATGTCCTAAGATGATACAAACTGCCTGATCCTGCAGACATCCAGATTAGTAACTTTGCTCCAGAGAGCATTTCTTCTGAACTCTGTTGGAGCTACTTGTGGATATATGGCTATAAAAAGTATGGTTAGACTATAGGGAAATGTCAGAAAAAGACACAGCGATTTGCATATCTGTTTTCTGCTTTACTGTCGGGAGGGGCTTTTCTGAAACTTACCCATCTACACAGTGCCAAATTTCAGAAAAAAATGGCATCTGTTGGATCATCCCTTCTTCCTGGTAGAACGAAGTTTACAGGGATGGCAACAGAATATGTCCGCTTCCCCGGAAGTGGTCTTGGATGCAGCAGACATTTTCCAAGAACCTCTGGTATCCCAGAAAATGGCTGCAGTTTAGCCATAGCCGAAATGTTTACAGGGTTAGGCCAAGAGTAATGTCATTAATGTCATGAAAAAGAGTTTGAGGTTGCAAATTTGCTACTGCACATAATTAAGTAAAGTTACTTATTAGAACCCTTAATCTACAGATTCTTAAACACTAAGAAAAATGAACCTGCAGTGGTATTCTGCAGTGCATGGTAATATATGTGTGAAAGACTGGCTGTCTGATCTAGTCATCAGGAGACACAGGAGCACAGTATTCCAAATCTCCTTTCTCTGTCCCATTGAACTGATAGCATGCAAAATTAGCAAAGAGGAGACAGCCTTGAGCTAATACTATCTCTAAAAGCTTACAAGGTAAATTTCAGCTCTTTTTTCCTATTTAAAAAGTTAATTAATAAATGTAAAATTATATTCCAAAGTAATAGAATAAAAATACTTGGGCAACAAAGAGTCAATTAGTGGGGGTGGAAGAGCTCATTTTCATTTAAGCTTATTGGGTTCTTCCTTCTTTTTTTAAATATATGTCATAAATCAAGTAGTAAAGGAACTAATTTTGTATTCATCCATAGGAGAAAATCAAATATATTAATTTGCTTTTTATCCTACAGTGAAGGCAGCTCTGAGAATTAAAATAAGCACAGTTGTTTGCTGCTTTTATCTTTTATGTACATAGAGTCTTTTTCTTCAAACCTTTTGGAGAAAGCAGCTTTATAGTTTCTAAGAAACTTCAGACATTAGATTTATGGAGTATTTATTTTTCCAGTAAATTTTCCACTAGGCTTCACAGTCTTTCTTCCATGCCACTGCAAAATAAAATATCCAGAGTGATAGTAAAAGGAAGTTTCACTTACCGAAATCTGTTCAGTATTCTGCTAAGGGGTGAGGAACACTCACACAAGCAGATTCATTAATGTAATAATTCATATGTAGCATTTAAGGCCATTATGAGCACCTAATTTAACTTTCTGCATAACACAGGCCATGGAATTCCACTCAGTGGCTCCTGTACCAAACTCAGTGATTTGTGGTTGAACTACAGTATATCTTTTAGCAAAACAAGCAGTCTTTTTGTAAGAATGTCAAGATATTGAGAATGTACCAGATCTCATCTTGTTCAGGCCATATCAAGATCTAATACAGCTGCATCTTCGTAAAAAACTAAGGCCTGCCACCATCTCTCTTGGGAATCACTATTACCACATGCAGAGGATGTATCAGAATCTGCTATATCCATGTTCACCCTCCAGATGATTTATTAAACTAGGACAGAACAGGATCATGAATGAAAATAGAGTGTTTCAGTGACTTTTGTTCCTTCAATGGATTGATTATAAGTGATAATGTTCTTCCACAAAAAAATGATCCATACAGTCACTCAGGTTTCACCAGACCACCAGTCAAAATACCAAATTGATCACTTCTGTATCAGTAGTTCTTTCAGAAAATTGTTGCAGTATGTCCGCAATAGAAGAGGAGCAGATGTAGGTTCAGACCATTTGGTTATGCTAAAACTCAAGTTCAAGCTCAAGAGTTACATGAAAAAAATGACTAAGCTGGGATCGAGATTCAACACGGAGCTGCTGAAGGAGACAAAAGCCAGTTTCAAAGTAGAGCTGTCCAACAGATATGTGCTTCAAAAAACCTCATCCTGAAAGCTGGAATAAATTTGGGAACCTGTGACAAAACATTGGGAAAGAGAACAAGGCACCACAAAGAATGGATCACAGTAGAAACTCTGAGAAAAGTGAAGGAACGAAAGAACAGAGAAGCATCAGACAACAACAGGAAAACAAGAGCACCCATGTTGGAAGTTCTGAGAATGTATGCAGAAGCCAAGAGAGAAGTTAAAAAAGCTGTAAAATGGGACGAGAAGAACTTTGTGGAAAACCTTTCACAAAAAATGGAACATGCTGCAGGATGAAGAAACTTGAAAGAGCTGTATGACATCACATGGAAGCTAGTTGGTTTACAGCATACAATGGACCAGCCAGTGCAGGATAAGAAGGGGCTTCTGCTAACAAATCCAAGGACCATCTCAGTAGATCAAAGGAACACTTTCAAGAGCTACTGAACTGTCCTGCCTCCATGGCTTAAGAGATATATTGGAGTATAAACTTTCATGGGCCAACACCCACTTCGTCAGATGCATTCAGAGAATTAACATTTCAGAGAATTGCCTAATTATGGACATTCCAGGACCAGAGAGGTAGAAATTCTTGATCAAACTATTTACTGAATTATTCTACAAATGATTTGCACAGCTCCATTCAGTACAGCATTTTGAAATATAATTTCTGTGTAAACCATATGAATGGAATTATAATTTTATTAGATTTCCAGAGTTTGCAGGAAAATTCAATGTATGCAAAACCGCATCTTAACCTGTCTCAGTATACCCAGAACTCAAACAACACCATTTAACGTTTATCTTAGGGGACAAAAAAAGCGATTGTAGATTGGAAAGATTCCAGGGGACTGGAAAAGGGCAAATGTAGTCTTAATCTATAAAATAGAGTATAAAGACAGCCTGCGGAATTACAGACAAGTCATCTTAACTTCAGTAGCTGTAAGGATAATGGAGAAAATAATTAAAGCAATCAATTTGCAAACTTCTAGAAAATAATGAGATACATCCCGGTTTGGATTTGTTAAGAACAAATTGTGTAAAGCAACCTAACAGATTTTCTGACAAAGTAACAAACCTTGTAGATTTTAAAGAATCAGTAGATGTGGTATATTTTGACTTTAGTAAGGCATTTGATAGGGTGGTGGATGATCTACTAAAAAACAAAATAGGAATTTCCGCCTAGATGGAACTATTATAAGGTGAGTGTGTAAATGCTTCCCAATGAGTAATTATCAAGGGATTAGAGTCAAGCTGGCAGGGCATATCAGGTGGGGTACTGAAGGAATCACTTCTGGGTTTGAGTTTGTGATTTGAATAATACCATAGATCAGGAGTAGACTATATTTTTTGATGTGAGGCCACTTCAAGATTTTGGCAAGTGGTCAAGGAGAGAGTGAGGAGATCTGAGATGGAGTTTGGGTTGAGGAGATTGTGACATGGGGCAGGGGAGGGGGGTGCAGAGACCAGGAGAGAGTAAGAGTGTAGGATTCTGGCCTTGGGAAGGGTATAGGAGTAGATGCAGAGTCTGAGAGAACATTGTTACCTTGAGCAGGGGGAAGGAGAGCACAGAGGGTTTGGGTGGTGACCAATGGCAAGGGGTTGCAGTGCAGGGTCTGGGAGGGGAATATGGGTGCAGGATAAGTTTCTGGGCTGGGGAAGGGATGTAGGCATGGATGCAGAGTCTGAGAGGGATTTGGGTTATAGGGGCAGGGGAGCCAGAGTCAGGCTCTGGGTGGGAGTTACTGACCCGAGCATCTTCTGGCCTGCTGCAATCTTGAGCTATCTTCCAGGCTTGCTGGCAGCCCTATACCACTCTGTGTTGCTCTCTGTGCTGCTGAGGAGTTTTCTTTTGCTGCCCCCACCTTGGCAAATTCTCTCAATTCCTGTTGGCTAGTTTCCAAAGCCCTCCCCACATAGTGCAGGTGCAGGCTGGATGAAGGGGTTGGCTGGCTGGATTCAGCCCACAGGTCATATCTTTCCCACCCGTGGCATAGATAGTATACTTATAAGGAATCTTGTGGAATGTTCTGAAGTAAATAAAATGGACTTCAATTCGGACAAATGCAAAGTGCTGCACTTAGGAAGGATCAATGAGCAGCACACACACAAAATGGGAAATAACTGCCTTCAAAGGAATGCAGTATAAAGGGATCTGGTGCTCATAATGAATCACAACCTAAATATGATTCAACTAAGTAAAAATGTGGTAAAGCAAACAAACAAACAAAAAAACAAGCATCATTGTGGGATGTATGTAAGCTAGACACTAGAAGCAGTTATTTTGCTCTGCCCCATGCTGATTAAACCACAACTAGTGTATCGCGTCCAGTTCTTGGTGCCACATTTCAGGAAAGATTTGGCAATATATGTAGAAAGTCTACAGAAGAACAACAGAAATAAAGGTCTAGAAAACATGACCTGAGAAGAAAGGTTGGAAAAAAATTATTTTTTGTAAGTCTGAGAAGAGAAGATTGATGGCGATAGTATGACAGTTTTCAAGTATGTAAAAAGTTGTTACAAATAGGATGTAGGAGAATGGTTCTTGTCACCTTCTGAAGATAGGAGAAGAAGTGGCCTAAATTCTAGCAAGGGTGGTTTATGTTGGATATTTGAAAAAAAAAATCTGTCTGTCACAATATTTAGGCACTGGAAAAACTTACCCTGGAAGGTTGTGGAATCTCCATTACTGGAGATTTTTAAGAGCTTGTCAGATAAACACCTGGCAGGGATAGTAAAGTTAAAACTTTTTCCTGCCATCAGTGTATGTGGATTGAACTAGACAATCCCTAGAGCTCATTTCCAGTTCTTTTAATCTATGGCTAAGCAGTGAAATATAGGTGGTGAAATATGGCTAGATATTGACATGCAAATATTTGCACCAAATATCTGACTTTGCCTCATAATTGCAGTTTCAGTTTAATGTTGATTCAGACTGGGATACTTAGCAAGAGTGACAAAGCCCCAGCTTTGTCCTTGCCGGGTCTTGCACTATGTGGCAGTTTATAATGCAGCTTCAGAGGCCCACTGTGTCCCTTGCTCTGCCTCCTGCTCTCACAGAGGCTTGAGACACAGCATCACTGAGAAATTCTTATAATTGGATAGTCCAAAATGCAGTCATTAGTGGAGGAGATCCACTCTGCTTAGGGGCGTCCAGTCTCCTCCTGCCCTCTAGAGCTGCCCTCGGATGTGAGATGGTCTGGGAGGGAACCGGCCCCCCCAACACATACATATCAGGTTGTCAAGCCAGGACGTAAAAACCTCTAGGGATGGAGAATCTACCACCTTTCTAGGCAACGCATTCCAGTGCTTCATCACCCTCCTGGTGAAGTAGTTCTTCCTAATATCCAACCTACTCCTCTCCCTCTTCAACTTCAGACCACTGCTCCTTGTTCTGCTGTCTGACACCACTGAGAACAGTTTCTCTCCATCCTCTTTAGAGCTCCCCTTTGTCAGGGATTTTTATCCCTTGGGCATTATCGTCCCCGTGGGCCAGGGGAAACAAGACTTTGGCCATTAAACATCAATGCAGGTACAGGTAGAATCTAAAGATACATAGGCTGCCATTTAGCAGCCCCCTGCAACTGTCACTCTGTGTCAGTTGGTTTCCCTGGTAACCTGAACTCATGAATAATTCATGATCATGGATTTGAATTCCGGGCCCCTGATTGGACACAGGTGGGCAGTTTCTGGAAACTTCCTGGCCCAGAGGACGTGTTTGAAAACAGGTGCTCAGAACTTTCATATGATAATTACCTCATGAATCATGCATGAACTCTCTCTATATAAGTCAGGCTGGTCCTGGCATTCAGGGCCCTTGGGTACTGCAGGCAAGGATTCTGCAGACCCTACATGGGAAGGCGTGGCCAATAGGCATCCGCTAATCCCGAGGCCAGGTGAAAAGCCGAAGAAGAGCTGAATCACAGACGCACCTGCAGCACAGAGCTGAAATCACTGCAGCACCTGCCTCTGGGCAGTGCTGAAACTGAGCTAAATCACTGCCACGCTTGCCAGACCTAGCAGCGCCGGCCATCTTTACCTGGAGCCCGTGCTGCTCTGAGGCCTGAAGCAGCGTCATCGCGCCAGAGCGCCCCACCACACGCTAGCTCACGCTTGCATTGAGAAGCGGCAAGCAGACCCTTTGGCCAGGCCACCGGGTGGCAAACTGGCCCCCCACTTTGGTGGGGGGTACTGCGTACCCGGTGGTGCATCCAGGGGTCTGCCAACACCATTGTCGTCGCTCCAGCCTTAACATCGCCCACTCCGCTTTCTACACCGAGACAACTTACCTGACACGTCATCACTGGATTGGACTCTTCACACACCGGACTGGACCTCAACTCACCTACTTGTGACACGTAAACTTACTTTGACATACATACACTTTTCAACACATTCCCACCTGGGACACCGGGACCTTCTGTGAGGGAGTGGGGGGTTGCTCCTCCTTTGTTCTCCCTCCCTGATGGGGGAGGGGAAGTACCTGGGGGCCTGACCCCTGAGGCCGGGTCTAAAAGCCCAGGCTAGGATACTATCTGAATTCTCTAGAAGCACATTTAATTAATAATTTTGTTAATAATTTTTAGGTACACACTTCTTTAATAATTAGTATTAATAGTAATCATTAGGTTCCTAGTTATTGCAAATGTTGTTTAACCTCCCTTATCCTTCCCTTTTACCTACCCATCTCTATTAAAATAAATTGCAGGAGAAGGCACTGCCTCCCTGCTTCCCCTAGTTGTCCATCCTCCCTTAGTGACCTTAGGAAGAGCATAGGCCTCCCAGGTACACTCAGTTGAACCGACAAGGGACTACTGGGAGGCCCCCAAAAGAGGGACAGCCCTTACCGGCTCTCGGCTATCAACCCCTTGGGTCGGGCTAGCAACCTGACCCCGCGCGGAGGTGGGGCTTAGCACCCCCACCCCGGCCTTGGAAGGAGACAGCGGGGATTTTTAAAATCCTTTAACCCTTGTTCTTAATTCCATCCACCCTTTTTATCCCCATTCAATTAACCAGTTCTTTGCTTTGTGGATCAATAAAACAAATTCAAGGACTGCAGTACAGGTAAACATAATGGATACTGTTTTAACTGTAAGTTATGGGTATTATTAGTAGCGTTCAGTTAAGTCTGCCCTTTAGCACTGTTACCTCTTATAGTTTGATCTTGTTGTGTTGCTTAATAAAATCTTAGTTACCTTGTTTCAACTTTAGCCCTTGTCCTGGACTCATTGTCTCTGCCAGCCACTTCTTTCCAGGAGGCCTTAGCGGGGACCAAAGTGTACCGGGGTAGCACTCTCCTGTCTTGGGGTTGCAGCAGGGTTCTGGTTCGGGTCCTGGGATCTGTGCACAGGAGGTTCACGCACCTCCTTATTCAGGGACTCATTTAAATATTTAAATACCTGTCTACCAAGAGAGTCCCATCACCCTTCAGAAAGTTGAAGGCTGCTATTACATCACCCCACAGTCTTCTTTTCTGTAAACGAAACAAGCGTAAATCCCTCAGCCTCTCCTCATAGGTCATGTGCTCCAGCCCCTTAATCATTTTTGTTGCCCTCCGCTGAACCTTATTTAGCACATTCACATTCTTTTTATATTGGGAGGGGCAAAACTGGACACAATATTCCAGATGTGGCCTCAACAGTGACGAATAGAGGGAAACAACCACTTACCTAGATCTGCTCGAAATGCTCCTCCTAATACACCCTAATATGTTTTTAGCCTTCTTGGCTACAAGGGCACACTGTTTATTCATGTCCAGCCTTTCACCCACTAGAATGTCTAGGTCCCTTTCCACTCTACTGCTGCTTAGCCAGTCGGTCTCCAGACTGTAACATTGCTTGAGATTTTCCATACTAAGTGCAGGACTCTACACGTCTTGTTGAACCACATCAGATTTCTTTTGGCCCAATCTACCTCTCCCCCTAGGTTAGTGTCATCCATAAACTGGCTGAGGGTACAATCCAGTCCCTCATCCAGGTAATTAATAAACATGTTGAATAACACCAGCCCCAGAACCAAGCCTTGCGGCACTCTGCTTCAAACCAACCATGATCCCGATATTGAGCCACTGACCACTACGCATAGGGCCTGACAGTCAAGCCAGCTTTCTATCAATCTTACAGCCCATGGTTCTAATCCATATTTCCTTAACTTATGGGCAAGAATATTGTGGGAAATTGTATGAAAAGCTTTGCTGAAGTCAAGATATATCACATCCACTGACTTCTCCATTTCCACAGAGCCTGTTACCTTGTCATAGAAGCTAATCAGATTGGTTAAGCATGACTTGCCCTTGGTGAATCCATGTTGACTACTCTTGATCACTTTCCCCTCTTCCAAGTGCTCCAAAATGGATTCCTTGAGGATCTCCTTCATCATTTTCCCAGCAATTGAGGCAAGGCTGACCAGTTTACACTTCCCTGTATTGTTCTTCTTTCCTTTTTTAAAGATGGCCACCAAATTTGCCTTTTTCCAGTCATCCGGGATCACTTCCGATCTCCAGAAGTCTTCAAAGATAATGGCCAAAGGCTAGGCTATAATGTCTGCCAATTCCCTCAGTACCCTTGGGTGCATTAAATGTGGACAAATGGATTTGTGTACATCTAGTTTTTCTAGATAGCTCATAACTCATTCCTTCCCCACCATGGCTGCCCTCCACCTTCCCACACTACATTGTCTAGCACCGTAGTATGGCAGCTGTCTTTGTCCATGAAGACTGAGGCAAAAAAAGCATTGAGTACTTCATCATTTCTCACATCATCTGTCACTAGGTTGCCTCTCTCATCCAGTAATGGCCCCACACCTTCTCTGACAACCCTTTCATTGTTAACATACCTGTAGAAACCCTTGTTGTTACCCATCACATCCCTTGTCACCTGCAGTTCCAACTGTGCTTTCGCTTTCCTTATTACTCCCCGGCATTCTCCAGCCATATGTTTATACTCCTCCTTAGTCAACTGTCCACGTTTCCATTTTTTATAAACATCCTTTCTGGGTTTAAGCTGACCAAGGATTTCTCTGTTAAGCCAGGCTGGTTGCCTACCATATTTGCATTTCTTACTATGCAGCAGGATGGTTTGTTCCTGTGCCCTTTGTAAGACTTCTTTAAAATACTGCCAGTTCTCTTGAACTCTTTTCCCCTTCATCTTCATTTCCCAAGGGATCCTTCCCATGAGTTCTCTCAGGGAATCAAAGTCTGCTCTTTTGAAATCAAGCATCTGTATGTTACTGCTCACCCTTACTTTTATCAGGATCCTGAAATCTACTATCTCATAGTTGCTGCAGCCCAGGTTGCAACCCACTTCTATTTATCCCACTAGCTCTTCCCTGTATGTGAGCAGAAGGTCAGGTTGCTCATGGCTCCTGGTCAGTTCCTTCAGCACTTGTACTAAGAAGTTATCCCCAGCTTTCTCCAAAAACTTCCTGGATTGTCTGTGTGCTGCTTTATTGGTCTCCCAACAAAAATCCGGATACTTAAAGCCTCCCCTGAGAACCAGGGCCTGTGCTTTGGAAGCTTCCCTTAGCTGTCTGAAGAAATCCTTATCTACCTCATCTCCCCAATCTGGCAGTCTATAGCAGACACCACCTACAACATCACCTCTGTTGTTTCCTTCTCTAAGCTTAACCCAAAGACACTCAACTGCTTTTTCTCTCTCCTGATATTGGAGCTCTGAGCAATCATACTGCTCCTTCATATAGAGTGCAACTCCTCCTCCTTTTCTCCCTTGTCTGATCTTTCTAAGCAGTTTATAACCTTCCATGACCTACAATATGTCGTGTGTAAAACATCAGTACAGACATTATCGCCCCCATGAGTCAGAGACAGCATGATTTTGGTGAGAAGGGGCTCTGTGAGAAAAATCCCCTCAGACACACGAAGCTTCAGATTGTCACAGCTTGCCAGTTAGCAGCATTCCAACAGTGACTTTTTGACCGGTAGCTCCCCTGGCAATTTAAAAAAGGTTCCATGAGCTCATCCATAATCATGAGGAAAGGTGTCTAAATTTACACAGAACGCTCTGATTGGGTGAGCCTGGAGAAGTACCAGAACCTTCCACCAGGGGCTGGACCTAGTTGAGAACTGTACCAAAATGGCAACAGACTCATGAATAATGCATGAGCATGCTCTATAAAAGCAGGGCACGCAGCCCATTCTGTGGCCCATTACAGGAAGGCATCGTTCTGTAGAACGTCTGCCAGTCCCCAGGCTAGCCCTTTGGGGCGAAGAGAGAAGAACCGAAGACTGCCACCTGCTCTGAGGCGCAAGATTTTCCACCACCTGAGCTCCAGTGACGGCGGCGGCGGCAGTGCTAACAGCAAGTGGTGTCCCTGTGGGGAAGCAGGTCGGCTGTCGAACTGGCCTGGACCAGTGCAGGTACTGCGTGGCCGGCTTAGTGGAACCCAGGGACCGCCACCACACCAACCAGTGGCTGCTTCACCGGACTTGACACACCCACTGGACCAGACGTATCCTCACCGGCAGGCCTGCGCCTCTGCGCAGAGCTGCAGCTAAACCACCACAGTCCATTTAGTGGCCAAGGGACCCCTAGTAGGGGAGTAGGGCTGATCCCCCTATTGTGCACCTGCCTGGCAGGGCAGGTGTAGCACCCAGAGGCCTAACCTCGGGCTGGGCCTTCCTGGCCTCTGACTGGATTTTAATTTAAAAAAGACACATCATAATTATCTATAATCTTAATTGTTATTGTTATAACTTGTTATCTTAGGCAAAGTTGTTAGTGTTAGTTAATTAGTTATATTTTAAGTAGGTTTAGTTATTATAGAAGGACTGTGTATTAATTCATCTTATTAGTAGTGTTAGTTATTAATTTTCAGTTGGGGGTGGAAATTGTTAGCACTGTGTTAAGCAACCCAGAGTAACATATTACAAAGGTGAAGGCATGGCCTCTCTTTTCCCTGTCTTTTTCTTGCCAGGCTAGATAGAGGGGCAAATCCCTCTTTGGCCTTTTTATATACCTTTTTTGGATCGTAGTAGCGACCTGGTCCCAGTAGGGTGGGGGGAGTAGCACCCTCTCATCCTCCCATTAATATAATTTACATAAATACAAATTTATATTTATATTTTATAATTCCTTTAAACTTACCTTTATACCTACCTGAGGTCACAATTCACCCGAGTATTGTCATGAATATCCGCTCCTGTGTAAGTAGATATTGTTGTTAATACGAGAACTTAACACAATATTCCTTTCCCTCTCCTAGGGGTTAATAAAATCATTGTCTCTGTCTTTCAAAAGTTCCGTTGTACATCTCATTGCTCCTCCTAGCCCTTGCCTGCCCAAGGGGGTTTAGTGAAGGCCTGTGCCAACTGAGTGTGCACCCCAACATAGCCTGCGGAGGTGGGTTCTGGGACCTAAAAGGTGGTGCAGGGTCATTCAATTGCGCCCTCTCACCACCTGGCAGAGGCCCAGATCAGCTGACAACTTGCAGCGGTGTTGGAGAGTCTCCCCAACACAATAAAAAGACTTTAACAGCAGAATAGAAAGGGAAATGTGTGAACTGGGGTTCATACGCAAATTTGACACATTAGCACTTGGTATGAACAGAGACAACAATTATATCACTCATTACATGGACTGTTTCCCTTCCTTTGACTTAACATCTCCTACCCCACATCCCCTCTTCTTCAGTTCCATGTGTTTAATTTGTCAGTTTTTAGTGCATTTATGTTTTGGAATTCTGTGCTCTGTAACTGAGTCTATACTGGATATGCTCTAGATGTGAAGAAGTGGGTCTGTCCCACAAAAGCTCATCACCTAATAAGTTATTTTATTAATCTTTAAACTGCTACATGACTGCTTGTTTGTTTTGTTAGAATACAGACTAACATGGCTACCTCTCTGTTACTATCTAGCTCTTTTGCTCTCACCCTTGGGAACTCAGTGAAGGATTTCAGCATACTTGCTGGTGCACTGAATTCTTTTTTGTTTGCATTTTAAACTAGAGCTCTGGAGACTCTTTCTCTCACCCGTGTCTTTATTGTTTCACATGTGTTTTCTGAGAATAAGAAAAAAAAATTCAAAAACCACCAGTATCTGCCATCCTTGAATTCAACTTTTGTAGCTCATGAGAACTCAGTGGAATTACACAAGGACCCATTTCTTTTCCACTTAGTTAAACATGCCTTAACTACGTGTCTAGAGCATTAGCTAGATTTTTTTACTATCTAAGCCCAACAGATTTATTTTGGAAATGTTCTTCATTTAAACCATACATTTACTTAGTGTTTTGTAGTTCTCTGTAAGTAGGAAAGGTCATTTAACTATTAATCTAAATGTTATTAATGCAACTTTAAACAAATTCATAGTTTAATTGTTCAGGGTATTCATTTGTATGTTTTTATCTGTGGCTTGGTATAACTGAAATTTTAATTTGAAAGCTGGTCTTCAGTTGATCCACCTAATATTTATACAAAGTTATACTCTGATTTTCAGTTGATGGTATAGAGAAGTACTTGTTTTTCACAGCTTTATTTACATAACTGATGTGTCATCGAGAAAAACTACCTTTGCTCCTTTAGGAGGGAATAGCATATCTTCAAATGCAATGTGTTTAGCAAGATATAATGTGAGCAGAGCTATGTAAAATGTTGGTAACCACAAATCAATGTACCCATAAACTGAACTGGTTTCAGAGTTTGTCACAATGTATAACACAGAGCATGCTTCTCAAAAGATTTGTAGAGAGAGAGGGTGGTTGAGGTAATATTTTTTATTGACCTATCTTCTCTTGATGAAAGAAAGGAGTTTTTAAGGCCTATGTCTACAGTGATCTGTTGACAGAAGTTTTTGTCAGAAGAGACACATCTCATAGAGCTGGAAGGGCCCTCACAAGATCATGGTGTCCAGTTCCCTGCCCTCTTGGCAGCACCAAGCACCATCCCTTCTTTGTTGTTGATATATTTGCCCCAGATCCCTGAACAGCCCCCTTAAGAATTGAGCTCACAACCCTGGGTTTAGGGGGCCAATGCTCAAAACACTGAACTATCCTTACCCCTGTGCTGCTGTCAACAGATCACAGCCAAATTACTAAGCAGAGTGCAAGAGTTTAGAACGCCCAGCCATTCTCTCAACAAAATGGCCAACCAGAAGTAGAGCAAACAGTGCTGCCCAGTGTCCTGGAAACCTGTCTGTTGACAGAAGGACCTCGTGGAACATCCAGACTGGCTTTCTGTTGATAGAGATCTGCCAAGAGAGATGTTCTGCCTCATGGGGGAATGGCAGACCACTGTCCAAAGAAGTGCCTCATTCTGTCAATTTACTGTTGATAGAACATCTTGGGAATGTGGATACTTCATGGGTTTCGTTGACAAAATGCCACTTTTGTTGATAAAACTCTCTAGTGTTGACATAGCCAAGATTACACAGAGTTCTTCAGATCTGGGAAATGTTCTCAGAATATCACAGATAAATACAAAGTAGAACAGATTGTTTAGGATAAATAGTTAACACACAATTCATGGGGGTGGAGCATTCATAGTGAAGTTGCCATTTCAACCTCTTAAGTCATAGATAAAAAAGAACAATGGAAGGGAGGGAATTTGTGGGGAGGGTGCAGCTTATTGGGTTAGGCTTTATCTATACTACAGTTTTGTTAATGCAAGTTACAAAATGGATGCAATTACATTGGTCATATATATTCCCATGATGGCCCTTCTGTCAGCAGAGCTCATTCACACAGTATGGTAACAGAGAGGAAGCCATGCTAGTCTATACACTATCAAAACAAAAAGCAGTCAAGTAACACTTTAAAGACTAGCAAAATAGATTATTAGGTAAGCTTTCGTGGGACAGACCCACTTCTTCAGATAATAGCCAGACCAGAACAGACTCAATATTTAAGGTACAGAGAACCAAAAACAGTAAGCAAGGAGGACCAATCAGAAAAAGATAATCAAGGTGAGCAAATCAGAGAGTGGAGGGGTGGGGGGGAAGGTCAAGAATTAGCTTGAGCCAAATATGTATATGCTGTGCGTAACCCTCCCATTATATATACTACATTCTACAGCCACCATTTTCAGCCAGGATTTGTGGGCAGGTAGAATAGATTTCAGTAAAACATAGCTTTGGGTTCAATGTACCATGATGCATTTTTTCTGTCCCATCATTACATGGGGTTTGGACTGCATTTCTTGGTATTTTTCAATAACTCTCATTTATTGTATGCTCTGTCTGAAAAGATAGATATTGTACTGTTCTCTACTATTATGAACACATCTTGTCTAGTCATGTGGTATATAATGAGTACCCAATGTGAACAGGAATCAGAAGTGCTTAACCCACTGTATACTATGGAAACAAAAACACCATGGCTACATATATACTGGAGAGTTTTGTTGACAAAACTCATGGAACATCTGCACACAAAATGTGTTCTGTTGACAGTCTGTCGACAAAACTCGGCACTTCCACTGACAACGTTCTACCTCCCCGTGATGAGGAATAATGCTTTTGTTGACAGATGGGGCTTCCTGTTCATCGAGCAGCTCCACTTGCACAGCTTCTGGTAGGCCGTTCTGTCAAGATAGTGGCAGGCAGTCTGGCCACTCTCTGACAACAGAACAGATTTCTCTTTTGATCAGCTTTTGTGCCTGCACATGATCTCTTGATAGAAGTTTTCCCAGAAAATCTCTTCTGACAGTAACTTTTGTCAACAGGTTATTGTGGTGTAGATATAGACCATCAGATTACCTTTGACATACATGAAGCAGCTTCATATGTTGGACCAATGCTTTTTGGTTCAGGAAAAAAGCCTTGAGCATTGGGATTGCATTATTATTCAGGTCTGGTATGAGGATCATTAGGTGCAGAACTTTCAGATACAAAAAGCCACCTTCCTGGAACTACAGGAAGTCCTGTGGCGCCTTATAGACTAACACATATGGGGAGCATAAGCTTTCATGGGCAAATACCCACTTCATCAGATGCTTTGTCAGACATTGCATCTGAGGAAGCAGATCTTTGCCCGTGAAAAATTATGCTCCCAAATATCTGTTAGTCCATAAGGTGCCACAGGACTTCTTGTTGTTCTTGAAGATACAGACTAACATGGCTGCCTCTCTGATACTTCCTGGAACTGTGTGTTGAGCTCACTCCGGCAGTGCAATACAAAAACACCGAAATCAGAGCTTGCCTCTTGATAGAGAAGTGTATAGTGACTGCTGTGTGGAAGGTGGTAATTCCAGACTTCTATTGGATGGCTGTGAATCAACTTGCAGTTGGGAAGTCTGCAGCCTTCAATTGCTGTGGCTGAAGTAATGCAAGTGTGCAGGGCCATTAATTGCCTCTTGCTATGAAAGATTTTGACTCTTGGCAATGTGTGAGAAATATTGGATGGCTTTGTAGCAAAGGGATTCTCTATCTGCAGCAGAGTGATTGATAGCATGCATATCTCAGTTTTGGCCCAGACAATCTTGCAAGAGAGTACATCAGTAGGAAGGTTGTTTTGCTGCTTTGTTGCAGGCACTTGTGGATCACCATGACTGTTTCATGGACATCACTGCAGGCTGGTAAATGATATACATCTTCAGAAATGCTGGCCTGTACAGGAATTTTCTTTCCAAACCAGCAGATTATTCCAGTGGGGTATTTTGAAATGCTCATGGTGATCCTGGGAGACCCAGCATATTTACTTCCATGGCTCATGAAGTCTTACAAGGGAAACTTGGACAGTAGCAGGAAATGTTTAAACATTCAGCTGAGCAGGTGCAAAATGACCATACAGTGTAACTTTGGCAGATGAAAAATACATTGGCATTGACTTTACGGCAGGATAGATATACATAAGGAAAATATCCACAAAAAAAATAACAACCTGGTATCTGGGCTACTAGGGTGGGATATTTGAATCAGTGGCTACGTCTACACTAGCCCCAAACTTCAAAATGGCCACACAAATGGCCATTTCAAAGTTTACTAATGAAGCGCTGAAATACATATTCAGCGCTTCATTAGCATGCGGGCGGCCGCGGCACTTCAAAATTGATGCGCCTCGCTGCCGCACGGCTCATCCCAACGGGGCTCCTTTTTGAAAGGACCCCGCCTAGTTCGAAGTCCCCTTATTCCCATCAGCTCATGGGAATAAGGGGACTTCGAAGTAGGCGGGGTCCTTTCGAAAAGGAGCCCCATCGGGACGAGCTGCGCAGCGGCGAGGCGTGTCAATTTCAAAGTGCCGTGGCCTCCTGCATGCTAATGAAGAGCTGAATATGTATTTCAGCGTTTCATTAGTAAACTTCGAAATGGCCATTTGCGTGGCCATTTCGAAGTTTGGGGCTAGTGTAGACACAGCCAGTGAGATTTTAAGGTCCGATTTCGACAGTGTGCTCCCATAATGTGTTTTTCTATATAGCATTCTCCCATGCTTTATTAATGTGAAACATCACATGATTTCTTTTTATTCCAGACCATGATTCGTACTGAGCAAATGATCAAATTGCCACTATGTATTAATTCCAGAAGCAACCACTGCATTCAGGAGATCAATAAAGCTTAGCTATCTTTCGGAGTGTAAGTTTTTATTAAATCCCAGTTAACAACACCTACAAAAGGTTTGGTGGGAAGAGAGGTAATGAGGGGTAGTGTAGGCTGTTATAGCTGTCTGTAAATCTAGCTATCATTCCGTAGGCTTTCTGAAAGGGTGAAGTGAACAGTGTACTGAGATAGGCTGGAATGTTGCAAGAAATATACGTGAATACTTTGGGGAGGCAATGGAAAGAAGGGTTGCATCTGCTACAGCGGTTGAGGGAGGAGGAGCACACATGAATTCTGTCTGCAGCATGAATAGGAAACAACTTCTCTGTTTGCTTGCCTATTTCTTTTATCATCTGTGCTCAGTGCATTAAAATTCACTCCTAGTTCTCCTTTCTATCTTACCTGTTTATTTCATAATTTTTTTTTTTACTAAAGTTTGTCTTTATACCCTATGGGGTTTTTTCCCCCTCTGAGGATTGGATCATTTCTTGAAGCATGTCCTCCTTGTTCTTTCCAGTCACTTTCTTATCTGGTTGAGGAAACCCACCAACATGTAGGGGTTTCCCTTGAAGGCCACTGTAGCCAACCAGGCTCGGGTTCCCCAGAAACGAGGCTGCACCCAGAAGGCGAGTGCTATATTTGGTTTACTGAAAGCACATGACACCTGCGACAGGAGCCCCGGAGACGGTGCAGTCACCAGTGGGGGAAAACCCAACGTGTTGGAACTTCACTTGGGGAGAGGCTCTGTAACAGGCCTCCTAACACTAGCTGATAAAGCTGAACTCATTAACATAAGATTGCCTAAAATTGCCTATGCATTTCTTATCACTATTTCTTGCGGCCTACTGCCAGCATAGCCTTGAAGTCTTTGCAAGCAAGCCTTGTTTGCAGTTGTTGCCATGGCAGGGTTAGTTGTTTGCAGCTTTTCACCTTGCACAGACTGGTCTGTTTGGAATTCTGCTGAGGATTCACAGAGGGGTCGGACTGCACTCTCGACCATTACAAAGTCTTCTCGCACCCTACAGCCACATATGTAGAAGCACAAGAAATGATAAACAGAAGCAGAATTGTTAGTGTACACGCAGCACCAAGTCACTAAAATAAAATGCACCTTTTCTTAAATAGAAATCAGTTTTCCACTGTCTCTTGGCAAGCACAAAGTTTGGTGAACATGCTAAACTTGTTGAGTTTGGCCCAGTGCATGGGTGTGTGCAAGATGTGACAAAAGATCTTGTTTACACACATACACACACACACACACATCAAGGGATGACAATATTGTAAATTCTGCCACCTCTTTCCACAGCTTGGATATGTGAAACCAATATTTGACGCCTGAGTGTAAGCAAAGATGGAAGGATGCTTCTTCTGCATGCATATGGCTCAGAATGGGTTCATACATTGATAACTTGTATGCCATTTCCAACCCCACACAAGCAATTGCTCATTGGCATGGGAAAGTTTCCTATAACTGTGAAAGTAACAAAGCAACTCTGATAGAGCTCCTTCAGCAGACAATTGGTGAGTATCCCTAGGAAAGTTTCCTATAGATCAGTCTGGAGGATTCCCTGGAAATCTCATTGTGCATTAACACACTATTACAATACTTTGCTTAGTTGCACAGTAGAATGCAAAGCTAATCTTGTACATGTCTGTCCCTTCATCCACTTCTAGAATATACAAAGCAGAGTTCTACCTCATATGGCTGAGCAGCAGCAACTCAAAAAAGATCACTTACCAGATCACAGTTCATGCCATAGATGGACTGCTGAGACTGTTTAGACCCATCTGAAGTGAAAAAGGGGACTTGACTCACTGTACCACTTGATAGTCCTGCTGTGCACTCTCATCCTCCAACTCAACTTCCTTGTCCACAAATTTGTCCTCACAGCTGACTCTTCCATCCACTGTTTCCAGCCCTGCCAAAGTATCCATGTGGCTCTTGGCAATAGGTGTGGTTGCTATTAAGAACAATGTATAGCTTCTTATTGAAGCAGCAAGTGTTTAGAGAAACCCAAAATTAATGAAAACAAAAAAAGCAGTCAACTATTACTTTAAAGACTAACAAAATAATTTATTAGATGGTGAGCTTTCGTGGGACAGACCCACTTCTTCAGACCATAGCCATACCAGAACAGACTCAATATTTAAGGCACAGAGAACCAAAAAAGTAATCAAGGTTGACAAATCAGAAAAAAAATCATCAAGGTGAGCAAAGCAGAGAGTAGAGGGGCAGAAGTTGGGGGGGAGGGAGTCAAGAATTAGATTAAGCCAAGCATGCAAAAGAGCCACTATAATGACCCAGAAAATACACATCTTGGTTCAAACCACAGAAGGAAAGAAAATGGAAATAAAAGTTGGTTACCCCAGAACATTGCAAAAGTAGATTAAATGACATGAATATTGTAGAGGTCAAATAAGTGATAGGCAAATCAGAATAGACAAGTAAAATGATAATAAGGAGCAAGAAAACATTGTGTATAAGTAGAAAAATCAGTGTTTTGAATAATTCAGCTACAGTTTCAGGTGGGTGAGGGATTAAACCACAAACACACACAGACTCAGTCTTTATCTTCCTAGTCCTATTTTCAAAAGTGCCTTAGGGTCAGATTTTTTTTAAGGAATTTAGGCACATAGAGGTACAGACAGATGCTTAGTAGGATTCTCATATATGGGAGTTGAGCCCCTCAGCACTTTTGAGAATTCCACTAGATTCCTGTCTGCATTCTTAGGTGCTTGAATACCTTCACACATCTTATACTTTGGCAGTAGGGCCCAGGTGTTTAAAAGTATTTCAGATTTACTATGTTCTGCATAGCAACACCTAACTGAGTTTGGAGACTAAATTTCATTTTCAAGGGAGATTCACATACCTGGACATCAAAATCCTATGGACTATCAAAGGAATTTTATTTCCTAAAAAAGCCTCAATCCTAAATCTGTTACACGCTTCAGTGCTGAGGACAGAAATGTTTGAATACTTTTTAAAATGTGGACCATGGTGCTTAAATCTTATTGAAAGCCAAAGGGACATAAGTTCATGAGTACTTAAATAAGTTTTGAAAAAGATAGTCTCCTAACCCACACAGACACTTGAAAATTTTGCCTCCTCATCACTTTTGAGAGACAGTGCTAACCTCAGGGAATCTTTAGAAAGCCAGCTTTCCAGCAATTTTGCACTAGTGGAGAAGGTGAATATCTGTTCCTTAGATTCTAATTCATTCATTCATTTTATCTTCATGTGGGGAAAAATACCTTTCTTCTCTCTATATTTGTCTAGAGTGCTCAGAACTGTTGCCATGCAGGAGCCTTGTGGGTCATTCATATGAGGTGTGTCTACACTACAGAATTTTGTCAACAAAGGTCACTGTCGACAGATATTTCCTGATAGAACCTCTTTCTACAGAACATGTCCACACCTAATACAGGCTGCCCTTGTCAACGTCCTCTTTCGACAGAGAGAGGCCAGGATGCCCAGCCCTCAGTTGACAGAACAGCCAACCGGAAGCTCTGCAAACAGGACAGCCTGGTGAACCAGAAGCCCTCTCTGTCGACAGAGGGCCCCCCAAACATCTACACTATTTTTGGTCAACAGAATCTGTCAACAGAGGCAATATGCCTTTTACAGTCAAGACAGAACTTTGAGGGGAAAACTGCTGTGTTCTGTCAACAGATGCTCAACAGAATGTATTTGTAGTGTGGATGCTCCCTAGGTTTGTTGGCAGAAGGCCTCTTCTATCGACAGAACTCTGTAGTGCAGACCCAGCTACAGGGAAGAGAAAGGCTTTGCCAGGTAGATGGGAAACATTAATTCTTCACCCTCAGTAAATCCTCTTAAAGATTGTTTTTGCCCTCAATAATGATAGCAAGATCTGATCCAACAGATGGTGTCTCTGCAGTGCTTAACATGTTTCTCCACCAGACAACACAGTGAATAATTTTCAAGTCTGTCGTAAGTATATCAGCAAAAATTCTGTCAGCACTACAAATCTGTTCCTTTCGCTGACTAATTTAAATATTAAACACAATAAATGTTAATTTAATTTTGAAATTATGTGACTGCAAACTTCTCTCACACATAGGAGGGGGCCTTTCCAGAGCATCTGGAGTCCAGAAAATAATTAAACTCATCAAGGTTCGTTGAACATCAGAGTATTTAGTAGCTATGAATTTGCACCATCATGAACGTTATGCTTCTGTGTGATCTATGTGCTATTCCCCCATTACCTGCTATCAACTCCATTGAAGACTGGGTATTTTGTATGCCCCGTTACTAGTGTATTTTAGGATTATTAAAATGAGATGAAGGGCAGCAATCTCAGATTTAAATGGGAGGGGGGCTAAAGGCATTTGTCAATGAAAGGTTTTCAACTCTCAGACAAATCTTTGACCTGAGTGGATGAGTATTATGGGGGAGTTTTAGTTTGGCTGGACTTTGATGTAGGCCTCAGTTCCAATTTGAATTAATTAGGTATTGGTATGCAGAATGTAGTAAATCTTAAATGCTTTTAAATATCTGGGCCCTACTGTCTAAGTGTAAGATGTTTAATACACTTTATTCATGCTCTTAGAGCCATAGATGATACATTTCATGTGAACAAAGTAGAGATTGACACCCTACATTTTGCAATGTCAATCTGTTCGCCCCTGACTGAGGTCAGTGCATAGTGGATTGATTGTTGACAGCCTCTAAGTTTTCCAGTTTATCATCACTGGCTGAAGTGCCTCTTTTATATAAATATAAAAATCGAACCACATATTATTGTTGAAATATCCTCACCTGAGGTGCTTGATATGTCTCTGGCCATGGGCTTTGGTGTCTGTGTTTCTCCCCACATCTTAACCAAAAGCCTTAGGAACTGAGCATTTAAACATCTATGTTGTTTAATTTGTGACTTTATTCCCTATCAGGCCCATAGAAACACTTTATAAAACCTTATTGCAAAAATCCCCCTTGAAGAACACCATAGAACTTTCCAGAACAGCGTAAACAACAGCAACGGTTGGAAATGACAGTTGGTGTTAATATTCATGAGGGGTAGTTAATATTTATGAGTTACAGTTTAAAATTCTAGCGTTCAATTGTTTAGTTTTCAATCCTTCATACATATGTAACTCAGGACTTTGCTGGTTGCCATGGCAACCAAAATGCAACATGGACTTCAAACAGGTCCTCACAGGCCCTATAAAGTTAGGAGCCTGAGGGCCCTGGACTTCACTTGTTTGGGGACCCGAACCTGGAAAGAGCTGAAGAAGAAAGAAGAAAAGAAGGTGACAAGCTTCATGTCAGTCGTCGTACCCCAGCCACCGAGGGACGTCGAAGACCTGAAGAGGACGCCTTCAGGAACTCAGACTTTGCACCCATAGCCAGCGAGGGACAAAGAAGAGCTCCTGATCACCACCATCTTGAAGCCTCCGGTTTTTCTGGAGGGTTTGTTCCGGCCAGTGGCGCCACCTACCAAGCGTGTGCCCGGTGACAGGGACAAACCGCAGCAGCGGTCCTGCCCTTCTCCTCATTGACCATTGCCGTGGCCGGTGGGGAGAACTAAAGGCCGTCCTGAAATCACTACAAATTTGCTCGCTTACCTGCAAATTTGTACAGGAGGTTTTTGTGGACCAAGTTGGTTCTTTTCCTCCTGGTTTCTTCTTCAATCCTCTTTCCTATCAGGCCAGCGCAGCGCTGTAAAAACGCGCCTGTGCAGCCATACCTTCCTAGCTCCTGAAAGAAGCGATTGGAGGCCCAGCGCCTGGAAACAGAGCTTAGGAAGGAGAGGTAACAAACAAATGTACTTGTAAATGACCTGGTTAATGTGTGTGTTTTACACATGTTGTTGCATTTTCGCCTGCTGCTGGATGTGCTAAGCAGTAGCAGCAAGGCGCTATAGGTGGTAGGCTGGGACTGCCCCAGTTCTGCCAACACAACTCAATCTTTGTAACCCTTTGTTTCTGCTAGCCTATGTAAAGCACAGGGGGCGCTATTTATAGCCAGCTCGAGATTTCAGCAACCCTCAGAGCATTCTAAAAGCATAATTTACTTTGCCAGTAAGAGGCAAGGATTAATTTGACTGGCCCGTAATAGGGACAAATATTAAACTCAGAAACTACCAAAAAGGTGTTTCTACTCTGGGCTAGCCATTGGCCAGGCAGTCCATTTAAGGGAGTTGTCGTAAGAGGCAACCCCTAAACCTTGGGAACTATCGTAGGAGGCAGTCCCATTCGATCTGCTCCTCCCCGTTCGAGAGGGAGGTTGAGCGCCCAGATCATCGTAAGAGGTGATTCTGGAATAAGGGTTGAGAGCCTCGTGGTTCTCCCCCCTGCTTGTAAGGGGATAATACCCCACAGCAGGTAACCTCGCCATTAACTGGTACCTCTCCAAAAGAGGAAATCTTGTAATATTGTGCTTAACCGCTTTCCCCTTACAGCACTCAGTGAAGACTCCATGGGATTTCTGGGAGCCACTGTAAGCAGCGGGACACTCTAAGGGTGCTGCTCATTGTGGCAATACATAAATTAAGGGCTGGTCTTATAAGTAAGCAAACTCTGTGTTAAGTGGCTAGTAGAGGGAAGGGAAAAATCTATAGTGTGTCAATTCAGGTCCATCCCAGTTGATAAAACCTTTCCTCTTAATAAATTCCTTTTTGGTTGCACCTTTTAAAAGAGACTCACTCATTCTTTCAGGGCAGACAGCGTTCAGCACCATTGACTCAGATCCTAGCACAACCCTGTAAACCCCATTGGAAGCAACCACCGTGTACAGCGCACTGGGTTGCGGGGTAAAATCCAGTGAGACACTCCACCAGCATCTCTAAGGGTGTGGTCAAGTGTCTCGGAGGCAAAAAATCAGAAAAAATCAAAAATTTGTGTCGTGCCTCAGTTTCCCCAAGTGCACACACATTGCTCAAAAGCATTGCCTCTCGCGATAATTATGAGAATATGTGAGAAGTATATATAGTTCAGTAAAATATATATGGCTTTGTGACACCATTAGTGAAGATTACGGTAGGGTGAGCTACCATTGCCATTATATATGATCCAGTACAATGTGAAGGAAATAAAAAGGCCAAATTTATTTTAATGGTTAAATTCATTACCCATGAGAACTCTCATATTATAGTGAATGCTCTCTGGCCATGTTTATGCAGCAAGTGGAATTTTGGGATGCAAAAATATCCCAAAATATCTGCCCCCGTCTATGCAACGTGCATGCTGTCTCAAACAGTTTTCAAGATAATGGGCACACTATTACAGCATCCCTGTAAACCTCATAGCATGAGGACTACAGAGACGCCTCAAAATAGGGCTTTATTTCATCATGTGCTCTCTCAATGGCACCACACGCTGAAATAGCCTATTTTGGAATCTACTGGAAATAAGCTACACGATATTCATAATGCAAATTGCGTAGCTTATTTTGGTGATAGAGTCCCATCTAGACATAGCCTCCCTGTCCACTGTTTCTTGTTGCTTTTCTCTTCAGTGGCAATTATAGCCTCCAGTCTCCACAATCTACAGAACTGAATATACCTGTGGCATGTTCTACATACAGGAGAATGGGAGCTGCCACCTTCTTTACATTTCTATAAAGTATGAATCTGATGTTGCTTTCTTCAGGTCTACATCTGGTTATGCTGCACAATGTGATGTGATTAAAACAGACTGAATTCAAAATTAGTGGACAGCTTAAACATACATTTGACTAAAAATAAGAAAGGATCTGAAAGGCAGAGTGTGAGTGCAGTTTGAAGAAGTAGCTCTTAAGGGCCAGAACTTTGCCACGAGTTTTGCAGCACAATGACAGTGCGGGCAGAATCACGGGCGATAAACCCCCCGCTGACCCTGCACCAGCAGTCCGTCCGGATCCCCACGGGGCCTCAGACGAGGGCAAAGAGGAGACGGCAGGAAGCCCGCCGACTGGCAAAGGACCGCTCCGCTCCTCAGCAAACCGACCCCACCCACCTCCGGCAGGGGGCCTAGAGCGCAGTGCAGTGTAAGTGGGGAGAGACTGGGGAGAGGCTAATCCCTGGTAGGTTAGGAGCTGGCTTGTTTGTTGAGGGCAAGGGTGAGATACGGAGAGGAAGGTTGGATTAAATAATGATTATATTTATTAACAAAAACAGTAACTTATAAACAAACAGCACAATAATTGAACTTGTAGCACTATATATATTAACTTATCTACTTCTAATTATACTTTAAACACTTACAATAAACAGCAACAAGGGTTCCATGAGGGAAGTCTGTATGAGACTCTCCTTGTAAAACACAAGGACAAAAAAATCTAATAAGTTTTTCCTCCGGGTTATAGGGGATAAATTAGTTTGTCACCCCTATGTACCCTGAGTGACTAATAGTGCCACTCTATTGGACACCTTGAGGTCCACCCTACAAGGGTCCTTCCCAACTGATTTTTTCAGTGGGGATTGGAGAGAAGGGAGGAAAGGGAAAAAAGGGAGAAAAGGGGTTATAGAAAAAAAAAACACAACGATAAACAGTTAATTAGTAAAACTTCTAGTTATGGGCTTGTTAACCAGGTGTGCAGCTTTAAGCCAATGGTTATAGCCCCAAGTAATAATAGTTCCCAGTTAGAGTTACTGGCTTGGTAAGTATCCCCACACAGCCCAAATTAAGCTAGAAAGTTAGTGTTTAGGGCGTAGGGGGTTTTACGTGTCTGATCCGGTGGTCTAATCCGATAAGATGGTCACGTCCGGTGGAGAAAGGCTGAGGCGTTGGCAGCGAGAGCGGTGGTGCTGCGATGGTGGCAGACCTTAAGCCTCAATTGGAGTGGACGCAGTACCCCACCCTAGGGATGGGGCCAGTTCGACCCACTCCAAATCCGCTCTCAATCTGTTTGTTGGCGGCGAGATCGGAGGTGCCGCAGTGATTTTTGGCAGGCTCTGGGTGCTAAGGGGTGAGGATGCAGTACCCCACCCTAAGGGTGAGGCCAGTTCGTCCCTCACCCAATTTACCTCAGAGCGGAGACTGCCTTAGCTCTTTTAGTATGTGTGATTTCAGCTATGCCTCAGCAGAGCGGACTCTGCTGGGCGGATGTAGAATTGCAGCTGAGGACCTTCAGGGAACAGGAGCTCTTCACAAAGTCAGGAGCACTTCGCAAAGTCTTCTTTCAGCGCCGGCTGCCGGTGGATAGTGGCACACCTGAGCGCTGCGGGGCGCTGCCTTATATTCCCTGTTTTTATGAATTATTCATGAGGTCATTTGCATATAAGCATTCTGAGGGGCCTGTTTTCAACCAGGTCCCTTTCCAGGAGCTACCTCATCTCCGTCCAATGAGGAGCCTGGATTTTGAAATTCATGATTTGAAATGTTTGTGAGTTCAGGTTACCGGTAAAACCAACCGACACAGAGTGACCGTTACGGGGGCTGCTAACTGGCAGCCTATGTACCTTTTAGGGTCTACCTGCCCCTGTAATAATATTAATGGCCCAAGGCTTGTCTTCCCTGGCCCACGGGGACGATTATGCCCAAGGGATGAAAAATCCCTGACACACAATGGCCCAGAAAGCTGGTTAAACAAGAGAACTGGTGATTCCTTTATATGGGCAATAATGGATGCATTTTTTTTAGACTGATTGATAGATAGAACAGATGAAGCATTTCAGCAAATCATAATCTTTCATATATTTTATATAGCATGTTATTTACGAAGTATATCATAATTATATGAGTGAATGGAGGGATCCAGAATTCTGCTTTGAGGCATAGAGTCCCACACTGTACAAACAAGCAAACTTGTACACAGCTCAAGTTCTGACTTTGTCTCCTCAGATGAGTAGGAACTATGCCTTTTTTGGAGCTCTGTCCAACATACAGGGACATCTGGTGGCTACCTGTAAAGATATCATTGCCAGACTAAATCAATAGAACTTAACTTACAGATTTCTCCCATCAAATAATCGGAACAGATTCTGTCACCTTGAAACACCTTTGAGTAATATACTTTATACTACAAGTAATCCCACTAAAATCGATTGTGCTACATTTTGAATCAGCTACTCTATATGATGTAGGTTGCAGAGTTTAGCACCATGTCATATAAATATACGTTTTCAAAAAATGGAGTTTCACCAGCTATATGATTGGCTGCTGAGTAAAATGCGCCATCTTGATCATATGCTGAGGAAAAAAGAGAGTGAACTTTCCTTCATTTCAATAGTACTTAAACAGGGTGCTTTTATTCAGTATGTCACAAGTTCATCATACTAGTATGCCATCATGATCAGACTTAGAACACCACCAGTCAGTGTTCAAAGAATTAATGGCTGCCTTGGAGGATGTTATGGCTGCAGTTCTAGTAATCTGTGCTTGGTCACTTATTTTATTTCCACTTCTAGCAATTTTTTTTCACTGTTTTGCTTTCATTCAGGAAATAACTGTTTTCTTGAACCCTTGTGTTTACCACAGTTCTTGCTGTTTCTGATTTTCTGTTGCAGATGAATCTTTAAATTAAGGTGCTTTTAAGAATCTAGTTTATTTTTCATTTTCAAGATTGCACTTTAAAAAATGCATCCACATACACTGGCAGTTTCTTGTACTACCTCCAAAATTTCTTCATTCATAGTTTCACTACAGAGCCCTTTGTCTCATTCTTCTTTTGGAACTCTTTTTTTTCCCCCCTAAGTTAATGTAGTTCTTTTCTAAAGTACCCCTGCCTGGTGGCTGACCTATGTAACTTTATTCTCACCCACAATTGTTCCCAATTTGGGGATAACTTATACCTCCAGATCAGCAACATTGCTATGGGCACCTGCATGGCCCCACAGTATGCTAACATTTTTATGGCTGACTTAGAAAAACATTTCCTCAGGTCTTGTCCCCTATTACCTCTCCTTTACTTATGCTGCACCGATGACATCTTTATCATTTGGCCCCACTGTAAAGAGATTTAAGACTTTCACAGAGATTTTAACTACCTGCACCCCACCATCAATCTCAATCTTGACCATTCAACACAAGAGATCCATTTCCTGGACACCACAGTACAAATCACTAGTGGCCAGATCAATACCACTTTCTACAGGAAACCCACTGACTGCTACACTTAACCACATGCCTCTCACCTCCATCCAGTACATACTACATGATCCATCATTTATAGTGAAGCCCTTAGATAACAATCACATCTGCTCCTATTCTACTGACAGAGACCAAAATCATCAAGGTCTCTATCAAACATTCATAAAACTTAATTACCCACTGGGAGAAGAAAAACAAAAACAAAAACAAACAAACAAAAAACAGCTTTACAGGATCAGACAAATATCCAGAAACCAACTACTCTGAGATAGGCCCAAGAAGGTCAATGACAGAACATCACTTATCATCAGTTATAACCCCCGGCTCAAACCCCTGCAGCGCATCATCAGAAACCTAGAACCTATACTGGAATACGGTGCTACACTTCGAGACACCCTAAGTGAGAGACTTATTCCCTGCTACAGACAACCACCTAACCTCAGGAAAATTCTCACTTGCAAACACAGGCCATACCACAGTAATGCTAATCCTGGCTTGCAACAAATCCCATTGCCAACTTTGTCCACATATCTATTCTGTATATACCATCACTGGACCCAACCGCATTAATTACAGAATAAGGGATTCATTTGCCTGTACTTCACACAATGTTATATATACCATCATCTGCCAGCAATGCTCCTCTGCTATGTATATTCGACAAACTGGACAGCCACTTTGTCAAAGAATGAATGCACACAGGGCAGACGTTAGTAATCTGAACACACATAAACCTGTCAGTGAGTGGGCCAGTCTGTTAAAGACCTGAGAATATAAGTCCTACAACAGAGACTTTAACAGCATATTACAAAGGGAGATGTGTGAACTACAGTTCATGCTCAAATTTGATATGTTAACTCTTGGCCTTAACAGAGATAACAATTCCCTTAGCACTACAAAGACAGTTTCCCTACCTTTGGTATTCTTAATGATCTCAGGACACTTACTATTTTGCTCCCCTACTCCCCACTTCTCACCCTTCCCTCACATTCAGTGCTGTGTATCTGATTTGTCAGTTTTGTTTCAATTTTTTTAAATCTCTGTGGTATAAAACCGTCAGTGCTGTATTGGAAAAAGCATATGTCCAGGTCTGAGGAAGTGGGTCTGCCCCACAAACGCTCATCTCCTAATAAATTATTTTGTTAGTCTTCAAAGAGCTACTTTACTGCTAGTTTGTTTTGTTAGAATACAGACTAACACAGCTACCTCTCTGTTAATATTCAGCACCAAAAAAGTAAATTATCTGTTTTTCCATATAACAGGTACACCATGGTACAAGTAGTATTCTCCCAAAGGAGGGCCTCTGCCAGCAGACACCAGCCAAGCAGATCTCCAGAAGCCCATGATTACCTGGTAAATATTCCTCTCCAATAAGCACTATAAAAGGTGACAAGGTAACAGCAAGAGTGGGGCAAGATGGCTTGGTCAGACCTTACTAGAATCTGCAGTTCTGATTTCTTATGAAGATTACTACATAAACATTAGGAGCTTTATCTCAGCAGCACAAACATGTTAAAGTAGGACTAACTTGACCATAGCACTTTTGGGATTATTTTACATTTTAGAGGTTTTTGTCAATTTTGACTGGGTTTAGACCAATAGCTTAAAACTGAACATACCAGCACTCATTGCCAGTCCTTTGAGCCACTCCTGCCCCTCTCACTGTACCTCAGACACAGTTTTTATCTATGGTCAGTAAGTGTTTCCTGAGTATTTGACGGACCACAGCTCTGGCAGTGACGAATCTTCTGGGACTCCTTAGTCCCTTTCTTTTTGACTGGGAATCGAAAACTGGGCATGCACTGCACATGTTCTCTTCACTCTCTCTTCGGTGCTGCTGGACATTGTTCATCTCTTGAGAGCCGTACCACTTGTCTTTTTCACCAGCCCTTCAGCAAACTAGCATGGGAGATGCCCAGCCTCTCCTGTTAGGTGTGCCACTGTCATCTTCAGTTGCAATTTGGGATTAATCTTGCAAGCAGCTAAGCACTCTGTTCCTGATCCAGCAAGGCACTTAAGCATGTCTTTTACCCGAAGAACTTTGAGTAGTTGCCTCGAGTTCAGTGAGACCTTTAGTGATCTTAATGTTACGAATGTAATTATGACCAACACTGAGCACCATGAAGTAATGAGACATTATCCATTTGCTCTGCTCTTTTGACCCCTTTTCCCCCATGTAATATCCCACAGAATATGTCCTCAAATGTTTCCTCCAAGAGGATAAAACAGCTTCCTATGAAATGTAAATAGACCTGGAAAACATGCAGTGGACAACTGTATTCACTGCTTTAGAGAGTTTTAGTTCTTATTTTTCCAATATCTTTTTTTTATTTTTTTTAATTTCAAAAAATTGTTTAAAGGAAGTTCCATCTTTACATTTTAGCATCTACTGTTCCATAGACTAAATAAGGAAGGGTTGAACCAAATAGCCATGACCAAGCCTGTTAATTGTCCTATATGGAGGACTCAGACTTTGTCCAGTTTACTATCTGCCAGTCCTGTAATTCACAGGTTCTGATACTAGAAACAATGATTATGATCACCTAGTCTGTCTATCTACATAAAAAAGGCCAGAGAATTTCACCTACTAATTTCATCTAGTCCATAATGTGTTCTCATCTTTATTGCACAGTAAATTGATCATGATTTAGGAGCAGATTAACATGTCATTCAGATCATTTGTTTGACCAATTTTCTCTGATCTTATTTTTCCCAAATACACAATGACCTAGTTTTGTCTTTAAGTCAGTGAAACACTTTCTAGTATAACGGATCATTAAATGAATAAAGACACCACTTTCAAAGCCCTTGCCCCCACTTTATGGTTATCTCTCTCAATTTTTTTAGAATGTGTGCCTGTCTGTCTGTCAGTGTTATGTTTGTTGAAGAGCTCCTATTAAACCATAAAAGTTATGACCATAAAATATGGTATGCAGCTTCCTCTTACCTTAACTTAAACCAACATCAGAGTTTGGCTGTGCCTGGAAAGTGGAAAATGCCTGAAATCCCTGCATTTCCCAGAACATGGAAAGGGAGGGGCACTGACAGGGAAGACGGCATATTTCATACTCACTGGGGGCAGTAAGTGCAGGGAACAGTCATATTGCAGAGTGACCACTGGGGGTAGCTGCAATAGGAAAACAGTGGCCACATGGAGACAGGGCTCTCCATCCTGCCACGACATCTAAGTGCGTCTCTACCCTAACCTCTCAACTTGACCACAAAATTACTCCCCCGCCCCAAGACATTGCAGCCCCGAACCCACCCTTTACCTTCAGACCTCCAATACCCCAACGCTTGCCTGCTCCTTCTTTCTATTCTAACAAAAGACTAAAACACTGCAAATGCTGTCTGCCAACAAGCTCAATGTAGTCTTTGAATCACTCTCTGACTTGAATTAACAGATGTAGTTTTCCTTCATTTTCAAAAATGCATCATATGTATAAACCATATACATTTGTCTTTTATTTTCCAAACAGAAAAAAAAAAATCCCACCTTACTTCACTTAAATACCCAAGAAATGCCTGGTCAATTTGCCAATCAATATAGAACTATGAATTTTTGTAGGCCTATCAATCCCGACTTCTTTGCTAAGAAATTTGAATATTAAAATCATATTTACCAATATTCACAATTTTATGGGACACATATAGGTTCCTTCCAGACAGAATGGAATGGAGACTTTTGGTAGCATACAGAAAATCATTAAATTTATAAAGGTTCATTAAAGAGCTGAGTGTTTAATAATTACAGTACATGCCTTAAATTTTAATTTGAGATGTACTGGAAGCTGGTGCAAGTCAAGTAGCACAGAAATAATGCATTCACTGCAAGAATTACCACTTAACATGCAGCTGTTTCTGCCACAGCAAAATTTTGAAAAATCTCGTGGACAAAAATGTGGGATAATACATTAAGACAAATTGTTCTTCTGTTATTTTGGTGCTTATGTATATGTGGTAATTAAATGGCTAAAATGGATTTACAATTGTCCTCCACCAGATATAATCAGAAACTTAGTTCAGCTTCATATCCTACGGCCTAAATTATTATCAAGCAAATGAGATTCTCCTTCAGGCCAGATGTTAGTGCTTTTACTTTATAGTAGCATGGCTTGTGTTCTGTAATGAATGCCACTGTCAATTTTTTTCTTTTACTCAGTGAAAAAAAATCTCTTTATTAAAAAGGATTATTGTCTCAATAAGGAGATCTCTTTCAAACCCTCCAGAATAGAGTATATTTTAGTAGGCACATATAAATGAGAAGAATAGTGTTGTGTTGTCTTGCACAGCAGGTTTAAGGTTCTGCCCCCATACCTGCTCATCAATGACAAATAGGAATGAAGTCTTAGAAGGTCAAAGACCAATTTTTCTGATTTGATTCACTTTTCTTTCTCCTGTCCATCTCCAACCCACCATATTTCTCCTCTCTCTCAGGATGACTTTCCATATTCATACTCTCCACTTTCACTGACCATCCAAAAATCACCTGTGATAAATTTCTACTCAGAGTAGCTCTAATCATTCTTGGCAACTTCCATGCTAGTTGTATCACAGAAAGGAGATGGTAGGACAGAGAAAAATGTAATTTATTAAGGATATCTGAGGCTGAAGAAATACCTTCTTATGAGTGTTGAAACATTGCTTCTGGCAATGAAGTTACAATTTTTTTCTATGGCTACACCTACACTATAACATAAAGTCAAATGTATTAAAGTTGACTTTGTAATACTGGATTTTATTAAGTCAAAGTTGCATCCACAGCAGCCCTCAAAGTCGACTTAGTACGTTCCCACTAAGTCGCCAAAGTTTGACTGTTGCAGTATTGCATTGTGGGTACCTGTCCCGCAGTTCCTTCAGCCCTGTTGTATCCTGGGGGTTTTTGTCAGGGAGTTATAGGAAAAAAATGTCCCACAAGTGGTTGTGGGTATGTGATGTCATCTTCCTAGACTGAATTGCCCTCATTCCCCTCCCACTGAAAATAAATGGCCATTTTTCCAAAGGATCTTTCCCTAGTAGTAGGCATCCTTCAGTCTGCACAGACTATGGATCGCGCCCTTTTAAAGTTTCAATTTAAGACTTCATTTACAGCATCTATTGTGACTATAAAGACCCACACGAGAGTGACAGTCCTTGCTGCATCTCTTGCAGATGTAGTGGGTGTCTGGCAAGTCCTTATTGTGCTTTCTGTGCACTCGCTTGTCCTCTGCTAGCTGTCTGATCTTCAACTCGCCCTTCTGAAGGCCCTTGTGTAAGCCCTGCCTCCATCTGCCGCGGTCGTCTGCTAGTTCTTCCCAGTTGTCCAGCTCGATGTCTACCTCTCTGAGGTCTCTCTTGCAGACATCTTTGTAACGCAACTGGGGGCGTCCGAGGGGTCTTTTGCCAGAGGTTAGCTCACCATACATGATGTCTTTTGGAATCCTTCCATCGTTCATCCTGTGGACGTGGCCAAGCCAGTGGAGTCGACGCTGCCTGAGGAGGGTGTGCATGGTTGGGATTCCAGCTTGCTCGAGAACAGCTGTGTTGGTAACTCTGTCCTTCCACGATATTCCAAGGATGCACCTGAGGCAGCGCAAGTGTAAGACGTTCAGCCTCTTTTCCTGGTGGGCATACAGGGTCCAAGTCTCGCTGCCATAAAGGAGGGTGCTGAGGATGCAGGCTCTGTAGACTTGCATTTTGGTGTGAGTGTACAGCTTGTTGTTATTCCACACTCTCTTGCTGAGTCTGGACAGAGTTGTGGCAGCTTTTCCGATCCTCCTATTTAGCTCAGTCCAACGACAGGGTGTCAGTGATGGTGGACCCGAGGTAAACATACTCGTGGACAACCTCTAACGGATAGTTATAACGTATATAAACATATAGTTTGCTCTGGGCAAAGCGTCCTAGAGGAGCTTGGGTGAGTGTGGGATTTGGGGGCTGTGTGGTGAGCTGGTAGGGGGTGAATGTCTGTCTGTCTGTGCAGCTATGTTACTTTGCAGAGCCTGAGCTTGTGCTGTGCAGAGAAGAGCAGTTTGCAAGGTGTGAATTGGGGCAGTTCCCTGCCAGGTGAGCCTTGAAGGGAGGCTGAATAGACTGGAGGCAAGGCTTTGAGCCAGGCCTGACCAGCCAGCAGCTCTCCCTATAAGAAGGGAGCTCCCAGCGAACCAGGGGTGAGCAGCGAAAAGGAGGCAGCAGCATCTTTCCCTAATGGAAGAAATTATTTGAGTCATCTATATTATGGAAAGAGGCATCTTTTTTATGGAAAGGGGCAGCTTTTGCAAAAGAGTTTTGTTTCAAGAGCCTTTAAATTGCAATTAAATGCAAATGAAGAGAGCGAGAGAGAGAGAGAGTCTGAAGGAACCATGTTTGAATGAGTGAGAAAGAGAGAGACATTTGTGAGCCATCACCACAGAGAAATGAAGAATAGTCATTTTCAGAAGTCTCTTCCCATAGTGAAAATCCACCAAACAGGATCCATGAAACTAGGAAAAGACTTCATATTATTCTCAAGGAAAGAAGATACTATGAGGTAGTATATCTGTCTGAAGGAGCCAAGTTAGAAGTAGAGAGAAATCTGTGAGTTGTCACCACATAAACATGAAGAATGCTTTAGGGAGGCCAATGGAGATACATACATCAAATGGAAGGGACCTAGAAAGGTCATCAAGTTCAGTCCCCTGCCATCTTGGTGGGACCAAGCACCATTCCTAACAATTTTTTTAAATCTATTTGCCCAAGACACCTTGGTCCCCTCAAGGTCTTAGTTCACAACTTGGGGCTTAGTAGGCCAATGCTCAAACCACTGAGCTATCCCTCCCCCCAGCTGACACCCCCAACATGAGAAGAGGAGACCATTAGAAATATTAGCTCCAGACTCATGAATCCACAAGACTAAATAGAATAGAAGGAAGGAATCCTGGAGGGTATTGGTGTATAGTGGCTACTGGAAGGAGCCATTACCCCATGAGAAGTAGTAGAGGCTTAAAAAGAGAAGGAAAAGCTAAGGAAGCATTAGAAGATAGAAAAGTTGAGGAAAGAATGAAGTCATTCCCTTGGTTCTTCTGGTAAAGAAGCCCTAGCACCAGCAACTGCCTATGTGTGAGAAGGAACGGGGAGAAAGAGCCCAAAAGCTCCATTCCATCATAGAAAGTCCTCTGCCAAACCACACAATTTGGGAAAGGAGAGTACTGTTTATGTCCCCCTGTAAAATATTTGGGCAGTGGGCTAGCTCACAGATGCATGGTGCTTTGTGGGGGCAAGCCCCGTAAAATATTTGTGGCAGGTGGCTAGCCCCCAGGTGCATGGTGGCTTGGGGTGCCATGTGCATTAAATGTGAAGTGGAGAAAACAAGTTTCTCACAGGGAAGAAGCCATCACCTTGAGCAGGGAAGGACATGCCACTGTCCCCACTGCTCAGCTACCACATGCTGTGGTGGCAGGGGCTAGCCTCTTGGTGGGGGGAAGGGGGCTTGCCCACCAGATGTATGGCAGCTTGTGGGAGGGCCAGCACCTGTAAAATGTGTAAACTTCGTGGTTGGGGGGAGAGGGTTAACCCATCAGGTGCATGATGTCTTAGGGGGCCAACCCATGTAAAATGTGATAACCTCTTATTGGGGATGAGGGGGCTAGCCTGATGGGGTGGGGGGAACAGTCCCTGTGAAATTTGAAGCAGAGAAAACAAGTTTCTGGCAGTGAAGAAGCCTTCACCCTGCAAATTCTTTTTGATTATGTTGCTTTCATGTCGGAAGTGCACTCTATTAATTATACAGATGATTCTCTGTGGCACTCCATAAAGGGCATGGAGTAATTAACAACCAGAAGAGGCTATATATAGGTCCACAAAAGTGAGGAAGACTCAGCTGAGACTGTGGGGGCGTGGAACACACCACTTTTCTTGTGCTTTCCTGCTAAATCCTGTGCTGGAAAAAGCCCTCTCTCTCTATCACTGAAACCATGGAAGAGACAGGGCGTATTGCTGTCTGCAGGCAAGGTTTTCACTGCCCAGCCACCACATGGTATGGTGGCAGGGAGCTAGCCCCTAGGTACATGGCACCTTGAGGGGACCAGCCCCATAAAATGTTTGTGGGTATCTATTGTAAATTCCAGACGCTGAAGCTTTTAAGATGAGTTGCAACTCATATGATTATGTTACCCTCTCAAACACTGAAATCCAGCATACGACAGGTTGTTCTGCTGTCTGGAAGCACGGTCTGCACTACCAAGCAGCCATGTGGGGTGAGGGAGGAGACTAGCCTGGCAGCTGCATTTTGTCTTGTGGGGCTGGCTGCATAAAAATGTGAAGCACATAAAAAAAGTTTCCCAGCCTCTTCTGCTAAATCTTGTGCAACAAAGAAGCCCTCTCAAGTACTGAAACAGCATGCAGGACAGAGCATGCTTCTGTCTGCAGACATGTTCTGGCAGCCATGTGTGGAGGACTTGATTTTCACGTGGCACTGCTAAGTGTCCCTGGTGTTTACTCAGCACAGATTCATCCACCCACACAGAAATGAGAGCCTGGATCTCTTAATGGCTCCATGCTGGGGCTCTGTCGTGACTTAATTTGAGAAATTATGTCTATATATGATCACCACATTGTCCAGAAAGAAAATGAATTCAAATTTTCAGGCTTTTCCTACACCCTGAACATGTAGGCCGTTTCTACACATGTCACTTTCTTCAAAAGTGGCATGCTAATAAACAGCACGAAATATGCTAATGAGGCATGGATGCAAATTCCCCATGCCTCATTAGCATAAGGTCACATGATTTGGAGTCCGGAAGACGTTCTTCCAGACTCGAACACCATTTAGAAGCACGGACCCTGGGGGTTCTTCCGGAAGGAAGTCCTTCTTCTGGAGGCCCCTTCTTCCCAAAAATTTTCAGGAAGAAGGGGCTTCTGGAAGAAGGACTTCCTTCTGGAAGATGCCTTGGGGGCTGTGCTTCTAAACAGTGTTGTGGAGTCTGGAAGAATGTCTTCTGGACTCCAAATCATGTGACCTTATGCTAATGAGGCATGGGGAATTTGCATCCATGCCTCATTAGCATATTTTGGGCCTTTTATTAGTGTAGAAACAGCCCTAGAGAACACCAGAAGTGAGAGTGGTCAGAACAGATACATTTGAGGCGTTGTCTCGAGGCCAATAAAATCAATATAAAGTTATGCTGTTTCCCGCTAGCAGTAATTCGACCTTGAAAATTTGACCTTGGCATTGCACCACATTGGAGGGGTGGGGTGAGAAAGTCGATCTTAGTGCCCCTTAAAATCAACCTAATGGTATTTGCAGTGAAGACAGCCATGTTGCAAATTTGAATTAAATGCCTTAAAATTAACTTTATGTTCTAATGTAGACATGTCCTGTGATGGACAAGATACATAATGGAAAACTTTGATTACCCTGACATGGATGAGTCAGGCATACTGAAAGCAATTTTACCCCTGGATTTTTTTACTTTACCAGGCAGTGTTCCAGGACTTCAAAGGGATATATGAAGACTTTATAAGCCTCCTGCCAGCAGGTATTGGAAAACAGCAAGGGCTAACTAAGCTCGATAGTGGTTAGAGTACTGGCCTTATAAACTCAGACTTGTGAGGTCAATCCTTGAGGGGCCTTTTAAATGTCTGGGGCAGGTTAGATTAAAAACAAATCTGTCAGGGATGGTGATAGTCCTGTTGTGAATGCAGGGGGCTGGACTTAATGACTTGTCAAGATCCATTCCAGTTGTATGATATACATAAGAGCTTACTCTTAACAAATAAAACTGGCTCAAATGCACACCCAGAAATCTAGACAAGCAGAACTCCACTGTTGGGTGCCTCTCAGATGCAAACACTTCCCTACTCTTAAGCATTGGAAATAACAAAATAAATTTGGTCATTAAAAGTGACACTGAACCCAGAATTACTCTGGAAAACACCACAGCAATCATTCAAATGTGTGACAGATATCCACCTCACAGTATCTTGAACAGGAGTCCTTTGCTTCAGTTTTCCACTTTCTAGCCAGAAAGTCTGACAGATGCCTCCTTAATATGCCACTCGTCTCTCCCTTCATTACACCTCACACATATTTGGCTGTCTGAAGTCAGCAAACTCTCAAAATTTAGCACTACATCCATGTAGATTCACCTTGTATCCCTGAAAGAGGGGTGAGGGATCAGCTATTCCTCCGGTTCCGGTACTGGTGTCCTCTGTGGTCTTTGGCTGTGATACTGTGTTCAGGAAAAACATCATTTAGCCAAAAACAAGAAGTGCTGTGGCATCTTATAGACTGACAGATATTTTGGAGCATAAGCTTTTGTGGGCAAAGACCTGCTTCGACAAGTGCATCTGATGAACCAGGTCTTTGCCCACAAAAGCTTATGCTCCAAAATATCTGTTAGTCTATAAGGTGCCATGGGACTTCTTGTTGTTTTTGAAGATACAGACTATCTCTCTGATACTTATTACTTAGTCAAGTTCTTAGTGATTTTGCCAGGTATTGAGATATCTTGTTACTGAATGTTCTTGCTTTGTCTTTCACTTCAACACTGTTTCCACACTATATTTAAGGTTTCGCCCCTTATACCTGCTCATCAGTGAATTTAATGCTAGTGATTACAGAGCAGAAACAAAGATCGTCAGCTGAGTCTCATCAGTTCCGTCTTGAAACAAGTTCGGGAAAGGGAGGGTTAAATGCTATCTACGGTCTTTAAACAGAGTCTATACCACCATATAGGAACTCCTATTCTTTACCCTCTCCGACTTTCCCTTGGATTTGTCATCGCTATCTCCTGTTCAGCAAGTGAATTTATGATCCCCTCAATTAAGGCATGTCAGGCACTGCTCTGTTACCTTTTACTTATGTGGTAAGGATACCAACATTTCATTACTCCTACAGTCAAGACTAAAATTAATATTAAGCCCAAACCAGCCAAACACTTCCACAAAGTCGATCTGTCTGCTGAGCACCTAGGAAAAGGAGCAGTAGAAATGTAGCACTTTAAAGACCAGCAAAATGAATTATTAGGTGATGAGCTTTCATGGGACAGACCCACTTCATAAGATCAATTTCGTTTACAGTACAGACTGACATTTATCAGTACAGAGGACAAAAAAAATTGCAATAAAAACTGACAAATCAAATAGGATTGATGGAAGGGGGTGAGAGGTGGTGGTGGGAATGTTAATTGTCCTGTCTGAGATAATTACCAACAACAAAGGAAGGGAAGCAGTCCTTGTAATGAGTGAGGTAGTTGATGTCTCTGTTCATACCACATGTTAATGTGTCAAATTTGAATTTGTACTCTAATTCACAAATTTCTTGATCTATTTTGTTGTTAAATTCTTTGTGTTCCAGGACACAGATCCTCAGATCTTTAACAGAATGGCCCACTCCACTGAAGTGTTCACTGACCGGCTTACATGTATTGAGTTTCTTGATGTTTGCTCTGTTTCCATTTATTCTCTGTTGAAGGTTTTGCCCAGTCTGTCCAATGTACATAGTGTCAGGGAATTGTTGGCACATAATATCATATATCATGTTGCTGGAAGTGCACAAGAATGTGCCTTTGGTCTTGTAACTAACATGGTTAGGTCCAGTATCAGAGAGGTAACCGTGTTAGTCTGCAGCTTTGAGAACAACAAGAAGTCTTGTGACACCTTATAGACTAACAGATATTTTGGAGCATAAGCTTTTGTGGGCAAAGACCCACTTCATCAGATGCATGAGTGGGTGAGGGGGGGGTTTCAGAGAGGTATTTAAAGAGTGGGATCCCTGTAAAAGGGAGAGCCAGAGCTGACAAGGTCTATTCAGCAAAGTGGAAATGGCCCATTATCAATAGTACTTATCAAAAGAGGAAAAAACAAGTTAGATCAGACAGGGGGATGTGAGTCTTTGTCAAGGTCTAATAGGGAGCTATTAACACCCAGGGCAGAGAAGCTGTTTTTGTAAGCTGCAAGCTCCTCCCAGTCTCTGTTTTATCCTTGGTTATTGGAGACAAATTTGCAAATAAATTGCAGCTCAGGGATTTCTTTCTCCATTTGATTTTTGAAATTTCTTTGTTTCAGGACTGTCATCCTTAAATCTGCCACTGAGTGTCCAGGGAGATTGAATCAAGGGTTTCTACTGAAAACCCACTCACTGCTACACTTACCTACATGCCTCCAGCTTCCATCCAGTTCACACCACATGATCCATCACTTACAGTCAAGCCCCTAGATACAATCACATCTGCCCTGATCCTACTGACAGACCTCTACGAAGACCTCTACAAAGCATCTATAAATCTGAACTACCCACCAGGAGAAGTTAAAAAGAAAAAAAAAAACCTAAAAAAAACCAGCTTTATAGGGCCAGACAAATACCCAGAAACCAGCTACTTCAGGATAGGCCCAAGAAGATCAGTAACAGAGCACCTATAACCACCAACTCAAACCCCTGCAATGCATCATTAAAAATCTACAACCTATTCTGGATCAGGATGCTACACTCCAGAAAGCTCTAGGTGACAAGCTCATCCTTTCCTATAGACAACCTCCTAACCTGAGAAAGATTCTCACCAGTAATCACAGGCTACACCACAGTAATACTAATTCTGGTTGCAACAAACCCCGCTGCCAACTTTGTCTACATATTTATTCTGGGGATACCATCACTGCACCTAACCATAGAACAACAAGAAGTCTTGTAGCACCTTATAGACTAACATATTTTGGAGTATAAGCTTTCGTAGGCAAAGACCCGATTCATCAGATGCATGAGTGGTGGGGTAGTTTCAGAGGGATAGAAAGTGGTATTGATCTGGCCATCTGTGATTTGTATTGTGGTGTCCAGGAAATGGATCTCTTATGTGGAATGGTCAAGTTTGAGACTGATGATAGGATGCAGGTTGTTAAAATCTCTGTGGAATTATTCCAGAGCCTCTTTACTGTGGGTCCATATGATAAAGATGTCATTGATGTAGCATAAATAAAGGAGGGGTAGCGGGATGAGAGATAGGGAATCATTTTTTAAATCAGCCATAAAAATGTTAGCATACTGTGGGGACATGTGGATGCCCACAGCAGTACCACTAATCTGGAGGTAAAAGTTGTCCCCAAACGAAATAATTGTGGATGAGAACAAAGTTACATAGGTCAGACACTAGAATAGCTGTGGTAACATCAGGGATGGTATCCCTGATAGCGTGTAGTCCATCTTCATGTGGAATATCGGTGTAGAGGGCCTCTACATCTATAGTGGCAAGGATGGAAATATCAGGAAGGTTTCCAATGTTTTGTAATTTCCTCAGAAAGTCAGAGATATCTTGGAGATAGCTAGGACTGCTGCTGGTGTAGGGTTTGAGGAGGGAGTCAACATAGCTTGACAGTCTGGTAGCAAGGGTGCCAATACCTGAAATGATAAGGTGTTCTGGGTTTCCAGGTTTGTGGATTTTAGGCAACAATAATCCAGGTCCGGGCTCAGATTTTGTGTCTGAGTGAATTTGATCTCAGATAGAGGCAGGACATTCTTTAAGTAGATAGTATAGTTTCTTTTGGAATTCCAAAGTGGGATCTGAGGAAAGAGGTCTGTAAAATGAGGCTCCAGAGTACAGCTCTGGGGAGATGTGTCTCAAGGGGGCCTGGCTGGAGAAGCCAGAGGTGATGGCAATGACCAGGGGGCTCTCCTCATCTGAGGCACTCTCCAGCTCTTCTTCCCTGGTCTGGCCTGATGGTCTTGGCTGGTCCTGGGTCTCCAGCTTGGGGTCAGTCCTAGGGCTGGCAGTGACAGCCACTGGTTCAGGAGTGTCCTTTGGGACCAAGAGTTGATGTAGCTCCCTGTAGCATGGGCACCTCAGTGCAGCCCCTGCCTCTGATCACCTGGGTGAATCCCTGGCCCACCTGTAGCCCTGCTTTAGTTCATTCTCCTTGAATCACACTTGGTCAGCTGTATGGAGGTGTGGGGACATGCTTCCAGAACCCCTGGGACAGGTGAACAAAGGCCATGGCATTCCTTGGCTGTCCATTGCTGTGCTGCAGCACACGCTCATCCCCCCAGAGGCTGAGGAGGTCTTTTATCTCTGCTTCTATCCATGAGGGGCCCCTCCTTTTCTGGCCCTGGCTGGCCTCTGTCAACCCCTCTGGCTGGGAAGAGTGGGGGTCCTGAGGGTTCCAGGGGTCTTGGGGGCTTGCCGTCCAGCTGGTGGGCTTCATGGCTGGAGTGTGGGTGCAGCTGCAGCGTGTGCCCGACAGAGCTCACGCTCCTGAGACTGCCAGCACACTCTCAGCTTCCTGAATGGGGTTTCTGGGTCCCTGCAACTTTAAGAGCAGCTGGACCCAGAGACCTTTGGACCCCGCTGGGGCTGGCAAGAGCAGCTCCACGTTCACTGTGACCACCACTATGGCAGACCCCCTCTTTCAAAATAGCGAGCCGGGAGCATCTATACATGCCTTCTTTCAAAATTCAATTTCTAAAAGGGCCTCTCTTCCTGAAATCGGATAGGAAGAGCGATTTGAAAATGTATATCCCTTTCTACCAAAAATAATTTCAACAGAGGCCATTATGTGTGTAGAAGTTCCACAGCCTGTTTCGAAATTAGGCCCCCTTTCGAAATTGATTTTGAAATAGAAGGCTAGTGTAGATGCACCATAGCCCTTTGGTTCTTCTGGGTTTTCTATAGGAGCCTTGCAAATCAACTTTTTCTCTAGTCATGCTTGTGCAAAATCATGCTTGTTATGGTCCTAGCACCTGAATTATTTATGATCATCTAAAATAATATGTCACCTTTCTCTGTTGGAAAACAACACACTTTCCACCTCTCAATCTAACTAAAGCTGCAGGGAACTAATTAGAAGAGTCATTGCAGACAAAATATGCTTCTTAAATGGATAAAGATTAATCAATTTCTTTCTTATCTTTAAACCTAGTGTCAATGAGGAAAGTGTTACCTACTAGGAAATGAAATGTGCAAGGAAAGACTAATACTTAACAGAATGAAGGGAAAACTAATTACAGGTGTTGACTCCAATATAAATCTTATTAAAACTATAGGTGAGCAAAATTTATCAACAACCTGCTTTTAATCCTTTAGTGTTATATTAGGTTTTTTTTTATTTGAATGCTTTTGAGTAAAATAATGCAGCTAAGGCATGAAACAGGAGCTCCCTTCTGAATACCAAAGGAGAAGTATTATGTAGTACCAATGAGAAACACTTCTACAAATATAACGATGTTCTTGACAAAGCTGCCATTAATTCTTACTATATAGACATTGGCTTTTCCCAGAACAATTTTAATAGGAGAAGAAACATTGTGAGGAATAGAGGAGTGGAATATGTGACAAAAGAACAGTTTTCAGGCAGGCTTGATACTGCTGGGTCCTTTGTCATCTCATGCAACATCATAATATTAATAATCAGGGTTTCTTAAGTTGTTTTAAGCGCTGCATGGAGATCACAACAAATCTAACAGCAAGTTAACTAAGTCAATATTATGTGCAATCAGCATTCACCTCACTTCATTTTTCTTTGCTTTGTGTGTGTCACTTTAGTATGCTGGCAGAAAGAAAACAAAACAAAACAAAACAAAACAGAAGCTAGAAGAAAGTGGCAATCCAGTGTAATATACAGAAGGTTTCAGGACACTTTTAAGAGTGCCAAGCCTGAGCAAATTGCTTAAAATGAGGCCACTCACAGACTGGCATTTCCTGCTCTATGCAGCAAACTAAACAAGCCTTCCTAGCTAGCATGGGGTTATGCAAGCAAATCCCACAGACGCTCCAGCAGATTTTATGCCCAAAGTGGTATCCCTTCTAACTCAGGTGAGAATTTATGAAAAATAATTTCACCAAATCCACATGCATCCTTCCAGCCCCGAAAGGGACTAGATCAATTTCCAGATCAATATATATTTTGACCTTAGCCAAAACAGCATGCTGTGCCAATCCTTTAGAATTTAACATCTAAAGGTTTATTAACAATGAAAGAAAGAATAGTGTGAGAGTGAAAGTGGTCAAAGCACATACATCAGACAAATCTCTTGATGCAGGCTGCAACTGATGGTAAAAGCCACTATGCTGAAAGTCTGTGAAAATGCATCCTCTGAGCAACTGGTTTCCAGTGTATTCTGGCTTAGTTCGTAGCAGAAATGTTCTTGCAAACTGCTCCCACAATGAGGCTGGAGGCTAAAAACTGTGGTCTGTAGACTAAAGGACAAGGACTAGGGACAAAATAGCCACTGCCAGGGTACACTTTATAGACTTGCCACGTGGAGGGCAACTTTCTGTTTCTGGTCACATCCCCAGTGAAGAATCATATGATTAAGTCACCTGTCCTTTCCTTGTTGGTGTACTCTGCCATTGGCTGCATGGTCTGGTAGCACGTCTCAACAATATTCCTGGGATGCGGATTGGGCTCTTCCTTTGTTTAGACCGTTACCTGACTGGGAGGTCACCACACCTTCCATTGTGAAATCCAGCAGTAAAACTTTTCTAATACAGGTATAGAGCCAATATCTATAACCTCACATACAGAAATGGCACAGCTATAGAAGCAGAATAAACAGATTCAGAGAATCACCAGCTTTCATTAGACACCCCTTGTGGCCCACTTGGCACAAGATTTGGTGCAAATTTAATACAGTGATTACAGAAATGGTTTCATATTTCTTGTAAAAATCCAGTAACTTCACACCCAGCACATAAGCAACAGTAAAAAAAAAAAGTCTTATGGACCAACACATAGAACCCTGGTGGGCAGCCTGTGGACTGCAGGCCTCAGGAGCCCACCACTATTTTCGATACTTGAAAGCTGCTATCATGTCACACCTGAGACTTCTCTTTTCCAGAATAACAAACCTAGTTCTTTCACTCTTTCCTCATAGGTCATATTTTGTAGATATTTAATCATTTTTCTTGCTCTCTTTTTGGACCTTCTCCAATTTGTCCACATCTCTAATGAAAAGAGACGCCGAGAACTGGAGACAGTATTGCAGCTGAGGTCTTGTCAACAAAGAGAGCAGAGCAGAAGAATGACATCTAGTGTGTTGATTACACCACTCCTGTTAATACATCCTAGCAAGGTGGTGGTGTTTTTTTTTTAAGTGTCACTTTGTTGACTCATATTTAGCTTGTGGTCCACTGTGGCACCTGCATCCCTTTCAATTGTACTACTTCCTAGGCAGCTAATTCCCGTCCCTTTGAAGTATAGTATTTTGCATTTGTCCTCATGGAATTTCATCCAAATTACACAAAGCCATTTCTCCAGTCTATCCAGATCATTTTGAATTATAATCCTATCTTCAAAGCACTTGCAATGCCTCCCAGCTTGGTATCATCCACAAACTTTATCAGTGTATTCTCTATTATATCAGCCAAATTAAATAGAAACAGTCACAAAACTGGCCTCTGAAGAATCCCATTTGTTATGCCCTTCCAGTATGATTGTGAACCATTGATAACTACAATAAGATCTCAGAGTACGTGAGGGTTCTGTTCCACACATCCTTGCATAAACTTGGATTTCACGCAAGTTGGTGTCTTGATTTTTCCCTGACAGAACACATGTTCTGCTGCCAGGGAAGCAGCTGAAAGGTAAGTCCTGGGCTGGGAGGGGCAGATGGGGAAGGTTAAGCCTGGTGGTGTGTTGGGGCTGTGGGAGGCGGGTGGGGGGTGGGGGTGAGCTAAGCCTAGGGTGGGTTAGGGCTGCAGGGGGTGAGGGGTGGAGTTGAGCGTGGGTGGTGAGCTGTGATGCAGGGGGTGGGGAGTTGAGCCAGAACCAGAGCCATGCCTGGGTGGTGAGCTGGTGGGGGGGTCACACCAGAGCTGCATGGGGCGGGGGGGGTGGGCAGGCAGCTTGTGAACTGGCAGGGGGATCATTCCGGAGCTACGCGAGGCAGGCAGGCAGCTTGTAAGCTGGCGGTGGGGAGGGGACTGCACTGGAGCCACATGGGGTGGGCAGGAAGGCAGCTTGTGAGCCAGCAGGGGGGGTCGCGCCGGAGCCCTACAGGGCGGGGGAGGGCGGCTTGTGAGCTGGCAGGGGGGTTGCGCTGGAGCCCTGTGGGGTGGGCGGGGACAGCTTCAACCAGAACCTTTTGCAGGTGGTTTAAATGGGGCTGGAGGGGTGGGGTCAGGGTCAGACATGTTAGAGCTTGGTCACACACTCTGAGTTTGCGTACTTTGAGACCTTACTGCACTGTTTGGGAATGGCTATCAAACTGGCACCTAATTATAGTAGCTCCACCTACATTGTATTTCCCTACTTTATTTATGAGATGATCATGTGAAACTCTGTGAAATGACTTCCTAAAATCTTGGTATACCACATCTACCGCTTTCGTCTACAGAGCTTGATACCCTATCAAAGAAAGCTATCAGGCTCCTTTGAAACAATTTGTTTTTTACAAATCCATGATGACTATTATTTATCACCTAATTATGTTTGCAAATGGATTCCTTAATTATTTAATTATTTCCTCCATTATCTTTCCTGGTACAGAAGCTTAGCTGTCTGGTGTGTACTTCTGAGTTATCCTTATTTCTATATATCTGTGCACTGAAATCTCATATGCCGTGAAGTTTAGGTGATAATAGCTAATAGAGCAGATATCCCTTCAGTCAGAGCCTTGATTATTCTAGGATGCATTTCATCAGGCCTTGATGAATTGAACACTTCTAACTTGTCTAAGTAAATTTTAACATATTCTTTCCCTATTTTAGCTTATGAACCTGTCCTATTTTCTCTGGTATTCACTATGGTTGTGTCTACACTAGCAACTTCTTTGGAAAAAAACAGTCCACACACAAAATGCACTCTTTCAATCTGAAATAGGAAAACACAGCACTTTTTCCAGCAGCTTTATTCCTCTCCCAGATGAGGACGAATACCTTTTTTCTGAAATATTTTTTTTTGGGCCCTTTTTTTTTTTTTTTTTTGAAAGAGCAGTCCTCATGGCACCAGATTTTTTGACCCCCAGCCTGTTCTTTCAAAAGAGGGAGGGCTGTGTGGATGCTTTCTACCGAACAAGAGGATCGATTTTATCTGCTTTTTTGTGTGTGGATGCACTATTTCAAAAGAAGTTTTTTCAGAAGGGATTTTCCAGAAGAACTTTTATCTAAAAATTGCTGCAGTGTGGACGTAGCCTGTGTTATGTATCCAGTTACCATCAACTTTCTTGGTGAAAAGCAAAACAAAGAAATCATTAAACACTTCTACCATTTCCACATTTCTGCTACTATATTCCCCTCTTCACTGAGTAATGGGCCTAACTCATCCTTGGTCTTCCACTTGCTTTAAATTCATTTGTAGAATATTTTCTTGTTACCCTTTATGTCTCTAGCTTGTTTGATCTTGTTTTGTTCTTTGGATTTTTTAAATTTTGAATGTACATACTTTTTTTTTCATTCATCCTTTCAACTTTGATCTAATGTCCAGTTTTTGTAGCACTCCTTTTTGATTTTTAGAAGTTCAAGATTTCTTATTTAAGCCCCGGTGCTCTGTTGTCATTCTTCCTATCTTTTCTATGGACTGGAATCATTTACTCTTGTACCCTAAATAAGGTCTCTTTGAAAAACTGCCAACTGTCTTCTATTATTTTAACTTTCAGACTTGCTTCCCATGGGATCTTACCTACCAGCTCCCTGAGTCTGCTAACGTCTGCTCTCTTAAAATCTTTTGTCTTTATTTTTCTGTTCTTATTCCTACCCTTCCTTTCACCCAAGCTGCCTTTTACTTTCAAATTCACAACCAGTTACTCCCTTATTGTTAAAATCAAACTTACAATAGCCTTCCCTTATGAGTTTTCTTCACCTTCTGAAGTAAATTGTCACAATGCATCCCAAGAACGTATTGAATAATCTGTGTCCTGCTGTGATATTTTCCTAGCAGATGTCTAAATAACTGAAGTCTTTCTTCACCACCATGTCCTATACTTTGGATGATTTTGTTAGTTATTCAAAAAAAAAAAATCCCTGCTATTACAGCTCACGCTGTCCCCAATTTCTGACCCTTCTCCCAGCTCTCCATGTTTTTGATTTACCTGTGGGCTTTCCTTACCTGTCCCCATCACGCCTAGTTTAAAGCCCTTCTCACTATTAGACAGTCTGTGTCCAAATATGCTCATCCCCTTCCAGGATAGGTGGACTCATCTCTACCTAGCAGTCCCTGTTGCTGGAACAGCATCCTGTGGTCAAGCAAGCCAAAGCCCTTTTCGAGGCACCATCTCTGCAGCAAGGCTTTCACCTCCACAGCCCTGTAGGCACTTTTCATCTGCTGAGAGTCAAACCTTGAAGGATCATTAGTGCCCACATGGACACATTTCATAGGAAATTAGTCAGAGGGTCAGATGATCCTCAACATCCCTCCTTAATGTCTCAGATACAAGACCCTGGTAGGCAGTATGACTCCCCGGATGCTATGTCAGTGTGACAGATGGATACCTCCATTCCTCTGAGGAGAGTCTCCAACTACCATAACCCCACATTTCTCCTGCAGTGGTGGCTGCAGACCACCCAGCATTGGGAGTATATGGCTCCCCCTCAGCGGGGTGAAGGACAGAAGGGGCAGGACATAGGCAATCAACCCTTAACAGCACCATGGCCAGGGTGCTGGGACCCCTTCCCACTACCTCAGAGCATTGTTGCTGTGGCACTTCAAAGGGTCCCAGAGCTCTGGCTACTGCAATTTCCAAAATAACATTAGCTGTGCCTGGAGTTCTGGGCCCCTTTGAAACTCCAGGCCCTGAGGCAACTGCCCCTTTGCCCCACCCCAACCTCCATATCGGCAAGCATGCTCCCCCTCCACCTTAGTGGGAATTCTCATCTCTCCTTGACAGGACAGTATAACACTTCTTGATTACAATGAACTCTGGTTTGGGAGCAAAGTTGGTGCACTGTCTGCTGCCAGAATCATCGAACACAAGACAGGAAGGGACCTCTAGAGGTCATTGAATCCAGTCCCCTGCCCTCATGGCAGGACCAAGCACTGTCTAGATCATCCCTGGTGGATGTCTGTCTAACATGCTCTTAAATATCCATAGTGATGGAATATCAGAGAGGTAGCCGTGTTAGTATCTTTGAGAACAACAAGAAATCCTGTGTCACCTTGTAGACTAGCAGATATTTTGGAGCATAAGCTTCCGTGGCCAAAGACCCACTTTGCAGGTCTTTGCCCACGAAAGCTTATGCTACAAAATACACGTTAGTCTATAGTGATGGAGAGTCTACAAACTCCCTAGGCAATTCATTCCAGTGTTTAACAACCCTGACACTTACGAAGTTTTTCTAATGTCCAACCTAAACTTCCCTTGCTGCAGTTTAAACCCCATTACTCCTTGTCCTGTTCTCAGAGGCAATGGAAAACAATTTTTCTCCCTTCTCTCTGTAACCTTCTTTTAGGTGCTTAAAAAACTGCTGTCATGTCCCCTCTAAGTTTTCTCTTTTCTAGTTTAAAGAAGTCCAGTTCTTTCAGTCTTCCCCCATTGGTTAATATTCTCAAGACCTTTAATCATTCTTGTTGCTCTTCTCTGGACCAGCTGACAGTATCTTCCCTGTGACTGAGCCTCCACTAGTGTGACAAGAGTCATCTGCAGCTGAATAGCTTACTCAGCCTTGGATAGCTACATAAGAATACTCTTAAGGAATCCCTCCTGGGCACAAATGCTCCTCAGACTAGCCACATCTTTTTGTGATTCTCCAACCTGCTCATGTTACCCCTGCTGCTTTCTCCTTCTTTTTTTTTTTTTCTCTTCCTCTTTTCTCTTTTTGATTCTGGATTTTAAAGAATGAGAGCAGCATTATGTTGACAATTTCCAGTAAGAATATTTTGTGTTTCTGAAATCTAATTTCTGTTTGCATTGTGTGAACACAAGAATAAAATACACAATTGTTCTTGCTAAGAAATTACTTTTATGAGGTAATTAATTAGGTCTGCCTAATTTTCCTTAGCTTTTCATTTAATTATCTTTCTTAAAATTTTATTATTAAAATTTTATATTACAATAGTGCCCAAAGAGTACAACTAGTTTTGGCAAATTAGTGGTTGATGCTGTACAAACATACAATAAATTATGATGTATGCATATATAGGAAGAAGTCAGTTCTACTGCATTGTTCTAATCTTAAAGAGCCAAATAGCTAAAACAGAATAATCAGAGCAGAATGAAACATGTGTTTTACTTTGCAAATTATTTTGGAAATTATATAGCCCCAAATTTTCCATAATTTGTATGTATTAACAAGTTTGCCATTATTTGATAAAAAGACTTCCTCTAGCATTGATATAGTCTTTTTATTCAAATACTGACACAGTCCAGTTATAGTTAGCATCTGAGTTCTAAATTCATAGACTCAGACTGTGCCCAGTAGGGACCATTATGATCACCTAGTCTGACCTCTTGTGTTGCATTGACCAAAGAATTTCATACAGTAATTCTTATGTTAAAACTAGTATCTCCTGGATGAATAAGAGCATATCTAAATGATGTAGCATTTGTCTGAGTTTGTACAAAAATAATTCTAATTCCAATATGACTGAAATAATGGACAATTAACATTAAAATCTCATTTTAGAAAGGCACCTCTAGATAATGCCTTAGTATACTGAGTTGTAGTTTACTAAATACATTTAAAAATTATTTAACTTTGTTTTCTTATGTTAGTTTGTCACTTTCTGCATATTAAGTTCTTGAGCAAGTCGTATTATCTTTTGCCTCAGTTCAGACAGCTAGCAGAGGAGAAGTGAGAGCACAGAAAGCACACTAAGGACTTGCCAGACATCCACCACATCTGCAAGAGATGCAGCAAGGACTGTCACTCTCCTGTGGGTCTTCATAGTCACAGTAGACACTGTAAATGAAGTCCTCAATTGAAACTATAAAGGGCACGATCCATAGTCTATGCAGACTGAAGGATGCCTACTACTACTACAGTTCCCTATAAATTCCCTATAAAGACAATTGTAGAATTTATCTACTAATAAGGAAGTTGTTCAGACTAAACGGTTAATGTGATATGAAGATGAACATGTTATATACTGACTAAAAGTACCACAGTCATGTTGAAATCCGATCATTTTTAAAAGTATTAAAGATACTTTCAGAAAGTGCTCCTTCTACTGAGCCACCTAACCAGTTTGTAGCTTTTACAATCATTTCTTTATATTATAAACAAAGGCTGGGTGTACATGGAGCTCTGCTCAGTGCTGCTGCTGGCAGAGCTATGCAAAATGAGCTTCTCAGGATTGCAAATGGCTGCCTATTTGCAAACTCCCGAAGCTCATTACCATAGCCACACGAGAGGTTGTTGCTGGCAGAAGAGGGTGCTGGCACCACAGAGGCCAGGTAGATGTGCCTCTGCCAGCTAAACCTGCCTTTGTTGCTAGTTGCTTATGCCTGAAACTTTTCAGATTATGAGGTTCTCCTTTAACTCCTGGAAGCCCTGGCTGATATGCCAGCCCCCCCACCAGTGAATTATACTATGCCTGCAGATCATCAGAGTACCTTCACAAAGCGTATTATTCTTCTTTATGCCCTACATACTACATAGTATAACAACACATAGATAGAGGTACTTTCTCTTTGTCTGTTTTTTGGCACAGCAGCCTCATCATACAAGGCTATGACGACCACTTCTGTCATTCATTTGTAACCAAATTATTGTATCTTCTTTCATTCAGGCTTGGTCTGCACAAGGGCAGAAAGTAGATCTCTGGAACAAAATTCTAGCTATGCCATTAATGTAACTAGAATTGACTTTTCAGGATTTACTTCCCACCCTAATGTAGACTGGGGGTCTTTAGGCTCGTGCCAACATCCCTTACTTCACGCTATAGCGTGGAGTACCAGGGTGAGCAGCGGAGCTTGGAGAGAGCAATTATTTCACGTCAAATGCCAGCTAAGCGTAGATTCAGCCTCAGTCAGCTTTCCTTAAGAAGACATAGCTAGAAGTTATTTACACAGTATTCCATTTCTTTGGTGTCCTCACTAATACTTTTAGGGAAAAAAAATCATTCTGAGCCAACTCAATTTTTCATAACACACCTTCCTTTCCATAGAATATTGCCCACAGTCAGGCCTTTTTCTATTCATATACTCAGTATATTATATTTGCTTTCTTCTCTGGATTCTCCTACTGGTGAGCTAATTACATATTTAGTGCATCAGGCTCCCCAGTAGAGTAAGCGTTCATTCCTGCCTTTCCAAACACTATCTAATTCCTTTCTAATCTAACAACATTCAGTTTCCTGAATGATCTAATTCTGTGTTTCTCAGCCAATTTGAAGTCATGGACAAACTTGCTGCCTGCTTAAACTGTGCCCAGGGGACATCAGGGACCTGCTCCGATCCACTGACAAATAATGATATAATGATAAGGTAGCTGGGTGCCAAAGAACTCTGTCAGTAGCTACTAACAGGACTCTGTTTCACTGCCCCAATGAAAGTTTAATTATTTGTCTGAAGTGGAACAGCTGTAGGAGAGATTGACTTTGTAAATCAGGAAGAGTCAGAGAGAGGAGTTGAACCTGATATCCTATGGCCTAGCAATTGGCCTAACCAATCAGCTATTGGCACTCACTGGCCTACTCTCTCTCCGAAGGTCTCAGAGGGTGAAAAGAATTCCAAAATTCTCTGTTTTACAGATTGGGAGATGTTTCTGCATTTCATTTATTTTGGTACCAAGGTAAAGAAACGCACTGGATTTTTAAAACCTTATTCATTGAATTCAAGTGAAGAAATACACCTACTGGGAAAAATTAAATGATTCCAGTTAATTTAAAACTAAGTGCATGAAAACATTTGAACATAAAAAGAATGCATTGTCTGGCCAAAAAGAAAGCTAGTTAACAGGCAGGTTAAGAGACAGCTTAAAGGCTTTCCTTCTAAACTGCTTTATCAGTGATTTCAAGGTGGCCAGATATGGAATAGTTGTGGTGACCAGCAATAGAGGTGCCATGTTTCCTTTCCTGCCAAAAGCCAGAAGGGAGTTTCTGTGCATGAAGTGCAGGTTGTTCATTATGCTGAAGGAGGAGATTCTTGGATTGGATGGGTAAACTGGGATACTCTTGTGAATCATTGAAGCTGAGGAATTTTTAGGCAGCCAGGTCCAGAAAACATCAGCACACTGGGTTCAAAGAAGAAATGCCACTACATAGTAGGAGAGAGAGGAAGTCAAAAAAGAAACCTGCCAGAACAAGGAGAAATCTATGTCCCACAGAAGTAATGACAGTAAGAAGGGGGTTCTTTGAACAGACTAGTAACAGAAAGAATCCTAGCTATGGTTTTGGTCTATTACTAAATGGAGATGTTAGAATACTAAGTATTAACAGAGAAAATGCAGAAATGTTCAATATATATTTATGTTCTATATTTGGGGAAAAAAGGGCAGTTATATAATAACACACTTTCCCTTGCATTAATATCTCATAATGAAGTTAAAATGCAGCTACAAAACATAGATAGGGACAACATAGATAGGGACGCTTTGTGGAAACTGCAGCAACACTGAGGCATCCCATCCAAAATTATGAACTTGTTTCATTCACTGTATGAATTCTCAACATGCCAAGTGGTTCACAATGGTGTTTTGACAGAATCCTTCAGCATAGTGTCAGGGGTGCAACAAGGGTGTCTATTGCCAACTTTCCTATTCTTGTTCACAATGGACTGGGATATAAACAGGACAACAGATGGCCATCAATGAGGCACTCAGTGGACACTTTTCAAACAGCTAGAGGACATTGATTTTGCTGATGATGTCACCCTCCTTTCACACCAACATGAAAGCATGAAAGAAAAGGTCACAACACTAAACAAAACTATCTCAGTGACTGGAAGAAATATTAACAAGAGAAAGACCAAGATAGTAAGGATCAGCGAGTCCAACAACACCACATCACACTATCACATTGGAATGGGATGATCTGGAAGGTGTGAGCAGTTCACCTACTTGGGGAGTATTATGGACATTGATGGACGAACATATAAGAACATCAGTGTGAGGATAGGGAAAGCAACAGCTGCATTCAAGGTTCTCCATCCCATATATCTTCAAGACAAATGGGAAGAATGTGCACTTGTATGGATGCGAGACCTGGCATACTAAAAAGTCTTCAAATCACAAGCTACAGACATTCATAAACAGATGCCTGAGGTGAATCCTTCACATCAAATGGCAAGATTTTGTCACAAATGACGAGCTTTCGAACAGAGCAGGACAAGAATCAATTGACATTGAAATCAAGAGAAGAAAGTGGTGATGGCTAGGCCACAGTCTCGGAAAACTATCATCCAGCACAATCCATCAAGCTCTCACATGGAACCTGCAAGGAAAACATAAAAGAAGGAGACCTTGGACAATGGGAAAAGGTCAACTGAGATTGAAGGACAACAACTGGCGTACTCCTGGAGCCAGCTAGAAGTTTTGTCCCAAGACAGATTGAAGTGGAGGACACTTGTAGATGACGAATTCTCCATGTGGAGTACAAGGGGTAAGTAGTGGTAGTAGCAGAATTAAAGTTAGATATTTTAAGAGCAGAACAAATGGAAAACTTGCATCATAGCGTTTTACAAGAGCAAGCACTTGAGCTTACTGGACCAAACTAATGCTGATTTCAACAAATCTTGTAACACAAGGGAAATTCTAGAAATCTGGACGAAAATTTAGGTTATGCTATTATTTTTTTTAAAAAAGAGTAAATGGGATGGTACATGTAATTATAAGCCTGTCAGTCTGACACCCTAAACCTTCTGTAGTTCTTTATAAAGTACCACATCATCTAATCTGTTATTTTGCCTTAGATCAACATGGATCTCAGGCAAGGTTAAGGATAAGCTGATATGGGACTTGATTAATAAAATAGTACAGAAGGGTTATATAATTAATGCCAATCAAAAGGATTTATGGAAAATAGAATCTGTCAAACTAACTTGATATCTTCTTGATAAATTACCGCTTTGGCTCATGAAGGTAATATTAGTCACAAAATGAACTTAAGACTTCTGCAAGGCATTTGACTTTGCAGTGCATGATGTTTTGATTAAACCCAGAAAAATATAAAATTAACATGATGAACATTAAAAACTGGCTAACAGCTAGGTCTAAAAATACAATTATAAATGGAAAATCATCGCTGAATGGGAGCATTTTGATTTGTACTCATACAGATTGATTCTTGACCATACATTATTTAACATTTGTATTAATGATCTGGAAGAACAAATAAACATGAAAAAATTGAAAGAGTGGTGAATAATGAAGGGGATAGGTGTAGTGAATGATACAAGAAGATCTGGAGCTCTTGGAAAACTGGAGTCAAACAAACTGTATGTATTTTAAGATGTCTACATCTACATTTACATCCAAGAACCAAGAATATAATCCTTACTTACAGGACGGGGTAATTCTTCCTGGGACTTTGAAAAGATTTGTGGTCATGATGGATAATAAGCTAAACATAAGCTTTGATCTGCTTTAGTCACAAAGAGGTAGCTGTGTTAGCCTGTATCTATACACACACACACTGAAAATGGACAAATCAGCTATAGGAGAAGGGCAAGGGTGAAAAGTGGGGAAGAAGGCGAAGAAAATTATTAACTGCAAGTGTCTATTAAGTTCAGTTGCTTGCTATTTTTATCATTTTTCTGTCTCTGTTATAGTTATATTTTCTTCAGGCAGTTTACTTTCATCAGAATTTCTAGTTCTGAAGAAGTGGGTCTGTCCCCCAAAAGTTCATCACTTCATTGAACCGAGATTGGAACTTTCTGGGTCACTATAGGGGCTTATTTGCATACTTGGTTTAATCTAATTCTTGATTCCCCCCCATTCTGCCCCTCTACTCTCTGATTTGCTCACATTGATAATTTTTTTTTTTGATTTGTCCACCTTGATTACTGTTTTTGGTTCTCTGTGTCTTAAATATTGAGTCTGTTCTGGTGTGGTTATGGTCTGAAGAAGTGGGTCTGTTCCATGAAAGCTCACCTAATAAATTATTTTGTTAGTATTTAAAGTGCTACTTCATTGCTTTTTTGTTTTGATAGTATATAGACTAACATAACTCCCTCTCTGTTACTGAATAAAAAGTTCATTTTAAAAACTTCACACAAGTGACAGAGGCTATGTCTACACTAGTACTCGCACTCGCTTTTGAAAGGGGGATGCTAATGAGACACTTTGGAAAATGCTAATGATGTGCTTCAATGAATATGCAGTACCTCATTAGCATAATAGTGGCTGTGGCACACACACAACTTGTCTACTCTTTGGTTATAGGAATAAGTGGATTTGAAGTGTGCAGGTTCCTTTCAAAAAGGACTCCGTGTAGATGAGCCATGCACAATTGAAAGCGGCACTTTTGAAGTCCTGCGGCTACCATTATGCTAATGAGGTGCTGCATATTCATTGCAGTGCCTCATTAGCATATCCCAAAGTGTCTCATTAGCATCTCCCTTTCAAAAGGGGGCTGCTAGTGTAGACATAGCCATAATGTCATAAAAATATGCCTCTTGAACAACTCATTGGCTATGTCTACACTAGCCAAAAACTTCGAACTTGGCATGCAAATGGCCATTTCGAAGTTTACTAATGAAGCGCTGAAATACATATTCAGCACCTCATTAGCATGCGGGTGACCGCGGCACTTTGAAATTGATGCGGCTCGCCGCCACACGGCTCATCCAGACAGGGCTCCTTTTCGAAAGGACCCTGCCTACTTTGAAATCCCCTTATTCCTATGAGCCGTGTCAATTTCGAAGTGCTGCGGCCGCCCGCATGTTAATTTTGAAGTTTTTGGCTAGTGTAGTCACGGACATTGTGGTACAGTTGTCATAAGAGTCTCTGCCTAGCTACTGTCGGTCCCCATCTCCAGTGCTTTCTCTTTGGGGTTAATCCAACTCATGCTAAAATCAATGGAATGAACCCCATTGTATGCAATAATATCAGGCTCATAGACAATACAATTTAGAGGGTGAGGATGGAAAATAGCCACAAGAACAGTATGTGCTTAAATCTCCCAGTAGGCTGTTGAGGCTACCTCTGTGCTAGCAGCTTTTAGTGGCAAGGCTGTATCAACACAGCCCTGCTGCTGTTAGCACATGTGAATGCTGTTTGTCAGCCCTTTTGCTGACAAAATCATTCTAGCCCCCATGAGTGTCTATCACTTCATCAGGCAGAAGAGCACTCTAGCTGAAAAAGTGGCATGTATATGTGCCATTGCCACAGCAAAATATTTGTCATGAGCGGGAGGATGGACAGATTAAGCATGTGTGAATGATAAAAGTTTTGTCTGTCAATTGCAAGCATAGACGGAGACCGAGCTTCCACACGTCACTGTAAGTTATGGTGATGTGTAAGCATGCACACATCTGCACACAAATGCACACACAGATTTTTCAAGTAACATGCAACTAATAGAATCTCCAAGACACTATTATGTCATGCTGGAAGTTGAGCTATCACACCTCTTTGTTGCAGCCATTGGGAGTGACAGGTGTGGTACATTCAGGATCAATAAGGGAACAATTAAATACTTATTCGTTAATGACAGGTATAATCATGGAAAATCATTCCTCAAAAATAAGACTGAATGAATGTCTGGAAGTGGCTGTGCCATGGGGTATGACTACTGTTCCAGTGATTATCATAACAAATCCTAAGGCTGGGGACATTTATTGCATTTCAGTTGCATGTATGTAAGACAGAAGCAGGATTAATGCCACAGAACCACACAGAGAAGGCATCAAGGAAAACAAAACACAGACAGTGACACATTTGCAGCATGACCCTGAGAATACTTACAAGGAAGATTATGAGTAAAGTGCTGGTTGGAAAGAAACATGAACTCTAAGCAAGGAAACAGACTCCTGCTGTTTGATTTCCACTGTGCTCAAAGAAATAGACCATTATGTACATTACTTATAAATAAACAGGACTGCACAAAGAAATACCTGAGTCCATCTTCAATTTCTTCTCTGAATGGAAACAACTCACAAAATTGAATTTTAAATATCACACTACCAATAGTATAGCAAAACCCTGAAAGGCCAGATTCTGATGCCAGATGCACAGGTGCAATGAAATGGCATCAGAATCTGGCCCAAAGTCTTACTTTTTCATACTTAGGCTTCTGTGTGCTGCCACAAAATATTTGCATCAATTAATTTCTTAACTACACCAACATATAATAGTTATTGTCTTTATACAGTAAGTCCCCAATTTGCTTAGGTCTGAGTTACACGGATCCAAAGATACACTGAGACAGTAAGGTCTCAGGGCCATAATAGGCAACCAGGCTCTTACGCAGTTGATCCATTTCATACAGTAATCCCCTGGTTTACATTGAGCAAAACTCACTTTAACGTGAGTGTCGCAAACTGTGAAGCTGCTGGGCTCTTAGCCTGTCTAGCTTCCCACAGCTGTGGACAGCTAGGCAGGCTAAAAGTGCCTTCCCCCTGCCTTCCCAGAGCACCGCTAGGCAGTGCTCTGGGCAGGTAGGAGGAAGGCTTTTAGCCCGATTAGCTGCCTGCCCCTGCAGGCAGCCAGGTGGGTGAAAACCTCCTTCCCCCTGCTTCCCAGAGTGGCGCTGCTTGACAGCCACACCAATTCACCCCTGCAAAACCTCCTGTTAACTCAACCCCTGCAATTACTTCACTCCTGTGGCCCCAGCTCACCCCCTCATATGCCCCAGCTCACTTCCCCCAGTGGGGGGCTCCAGCCACACACGTGGAGCTCCTCTCCAACCCCCCCGGACCTGACTCCAACCCCCCAGAACAACCTGGCCCCAACACACATGGACCCTAACACAAACCTGCATGGATGGCTCAGTGGGTGTGGGGCTCCAACCCCACCCCAAGCACCCCTTCCTGGTGCACTCTCATTCAACCTCTCCCCTGCCTGGCTCAACCCCTCCCATGCAGCCCCAGCTTCTCCCGTGTGCAGGGCTCCAGCTTCAATCTGTGAATCAGGCTGCAGCTCCCAGCCCCTGATGCACTGAATGGGGCTCTGACCCACCCGCCCTCAACCACACAGACTGGTGCATGGCTCCCATTCAACCTCCTCTGCTCAGTTTAACCACTCCCCCTGCAGCCCCAAGCACAACCCCGCCCCCCTGCAAATGGGGCTCCTGGTGTCAGCTTCCACCAGTGTGGTCAGGGTCTCTAACCCCGCACCAGATCTGATGAAGTGGTTGTGTCCCATGAGAGTTCATCACCTAATAAATCACTTTGTTAGTCTTTAAAGTGCTACAGGACTGCTTTTTTATGGGCTGTGAGAAAGCCAACAGTTGCAGAAAAGCGCACAGTTTGGGTAGAGACATGCCTTAGGGATGCACTTATTAAGACAGGAATTAATCTATTTTGTAGTTTATAGGACAGGAAAGACATTGATAAGGCACAGCCAGAAGCTAGTAAGGAACAGTCCACCATAAAAGAGTCCCATTTAAGCAGAAAACATGAGGGCAAACAACTAAATATTGACAAAAGGTAGAAGTGTCTCTACAGCTACATCTACACGTGAAGCTTACATCAAAGTAGCTTATTTCGATGTAGCGACATCGAAATAGGCTATTTCAATGAATAACGTCTACACGTCCTCCAGGGCTGGCAACGTCAACGTTCAACATCGACGTTGCGCAGCACCACATCGAAATAGGCGCTGCGAGAGAACATCTACACGCCAAAGTAGCACACATCGAAATAAGGGTGCCATGCACAGCTGCAGACAGGGTCACAGGGCGCACTCAACAGCAAGCCGCTCCCTTAAAGGGCCCCTCCCAGACACAGTTGCACTGAACAACACAAGATCCACAGAGCCGACAACTGGTTGCAGACCCTGTGCATGCAGCATGGATCCCCAGCTGCAGCAGCAGCAGCCAGAAGCCCTGGGCTAAGGGCTGCTGCACATGGTGACCATACAGCCCCGCAGGGTCTGGAGAGAGAGCGTCTCTCATCCCCTCAGCTGATGGCCACCATGGCGGACCCCGCTATTTTGATGTTGCGGGATGCGGATCGTCTACACGTGCCCTACTTCGACATTCAACCTCGAAGTAGGGCGCTATTCCCATCCCCTCATGGGGTTAGTGGCTTCGACGTCTCGCCGCCTAACGTCGATGTTAACATCGAAATAGCGCCCAACACGTGTAGCCGTGACGGGCACTATTTCGAAGTTAGTGCCGCTACTTCGAAGTAGCGTGCACGTGTAGACACGACTTACAAGTGCTAACTGACTAAATACCAAGACAGATGAACAAAAGTATCTGAAATTAACTGGCACAATTGTTATAATAAGCAACACAGAAATTTGGTAGATTAACGATTATCAATAGAACGTAAGAATAACCTTTCACAAAATGCAAAATCCAGTGGTAACCATATAAAATTAATAGGCAGCAGGCTTAATACAAATAAGAGGAAGCAATTTTTTTTCAGAAAATGCACAACTAACCTATGGAACTTATTGGGAAGAGGTGTTGCAATGGCCAAAAGTATAAGAGGAGACAGGATTTAAAAAAAAAAAAGACAAATATATGGTGGGATAAGTCCATCAATGGCTATTAATGAAGGTGGTCAGGGATTCAGGACCCTGGTAGTGGATGGAAGTAGAAGACAAGTGTGTATACTTCCCCTGAAGATCTGGTATGGTTGTTCTGAAGTCACCAATGTGGTGTCCTGGCAGGTCACCAATGAAAAGAAACATTTGATTGCATGTGTGTGCTCCCTATGTATATGACACTTGACAGGTGCAGAGATATCTAATGTAGTAGGCTTCAAGGAAGCCCCCAAGGGCCACACAATCAGACAAAGGCACCCAAGTCAGGTTTTATTGTAAATTAAACATGATAATAGCACCTGGTAGACTCTATGAATGCATGCCAGTGATAATGGGTGCAGCTCAGTTTGTAGCATGTGATTCACCAGTGCCCCCTATGCTGGACAAAGAGGTACCCCAAGTTTATAGACTGAGAAAAACTATGTATGACACACACGTTTCATATGGTCTTATACATTAATGACATATTTGTTGCCTCCCTTTGTACTTTCCTCCTTATGTTTTAGATAAAGCATCCCTCTTCACCCCATTATTGTGCTTTTACTTCAGACAGACAAAACATTACTTTTGTCAAACTATTTTATTATGTGCTAAGTTGAGGTGCTGCCTTTGTACGGTCCTGGTGGAATGTATTTACCTGATCTGCAGGTTTTAGCAGAGCTAGCACTACTAGTGCCGAGCTCATGTCCCAGACAGTGACTTGCAGGCAAAAATCTGCTTTTGACAGGGACTGCCTGTTAGTTATGGGCTACGCCTACACTAGAGAGTTTTGTCGACGAAACCAGGGCTTTGTTGACAAAAATCATGCAGTGTCTACACACAAAATGTGTTTTGTCAGCCATCTGTTGACAAAACTCAGCACTTTCACTGACTGCATTCTGCCTCTCCACAATGAGGAATAACACCTTTGTTGACAGTTTCGGTTGACTAAAAAGCTCTGTACATGCTTGGGGTTGGCTGGGGGTGGGGGGCTTTGTCAACAGACAGGACTTCCAGTTCACTGAGCAGCTCTGTTTGCTGAGCTGTTTGGCTGTTCCATTGACAGAGGGCCAGGGAGTCTGCCTGCTCTCTGTCAACAGACTGGATTGCTCTTTCGATCCACTTTTGTGTGTGGATGTGATCTTTTGAAAGAAATTTTGTCAGAAGATCTGTTCCAATGGTAACTGCTGTTGACCTATTGCTGTAGTTTAGACATAGCCAGGGTATAACACATGGAACTTTCTCTCTCCAGTACGCCACTGCTGGATATGGGAAAAATGGTAAGATGAACCATAGTTTGACCCACTTAAGCATTTCTTATGTTCTTTTACTTATGGAAAAGCCTCATGTTTAAACCCTAGTATTTATGTTCTCCTACTGGTTCCCAGCGGTTTCACGCTAAAAAGGATTTTGCAGAGATCAGTATTATATCTCATAATAACATTACTACATCCAGACTAAGATTATAGGTCAACAATATTCTGGAGGGGAAATGCCAATATTTACAGTGAGTTCACACGCAAACACAAACATTTTCATTATAAAATATAAAGATCAAGATATAGATCTAACATATATTGAAAAATTCATATAGGATGAAAATGTTGCAAATAGGACACTGTTGCTTGCTGTGATGTTTAGATGGTACCTACCCGTGTTTTGAAGAGGTCATCTTTGCCTCTGAATTTCTTGCCATTGGAGTTTTATCTTAAAAGTTTCTATCTTTTGTAAAACATTACAGGCTGTGTGGATTTGGAGTGGAGTTAATCAATAAACTCAAATGAATACATGTAAACAATAAGATACATTATTTCATAATATTAGAATTGCAGTGAATGTCAGGTACAATAAATAAATGGTTTATGAACTGCAAGGCACATTAGATCGAATTTATGCTTGACAGTTTTCCATTTATGTTCAAGAGCGAAAAGTGGAAATCATTTGAGAATATAATTGATTATGAAGTAATTTGCTAGCTCTCCACTTGAGTGAAGATCGGAAGAAGGGCTTTCAAAAACTGGGGGGGTCCTTTCGGAAGGTCCCTTCTCCACGGGTGGTGCGCGATTCGAAAAGCCGCACTTTTGAATCGCTGCGGCTGCCATTATGCTAATGAGGCGCTGCGTATTCATTGCAGTGCCTCATTAATATCTTTCAAACCTGCTCATTAACATGCCCCTTACGAAAGGAAGGGGCACGTGTAGACCCAGCCCTAATATTTTTCCCCAATAGAGAAATTAAATCTTTGTTTTATTTTATAACTATTCTAGTCTTTCATCTGGCTGGAGATCAGCTTTAATTGGCAAAATAAGCCTTATTTTTAGTGTAGCAATATCAAGCTTTATGCCACTAAGTTCTGAGCAATATTCTTTTTCTCATCATAGCAGTATGAACACTTTTGAAAATGTAAGAAGTCTTTATTCTTCTCAAAAATAATTATATATTTTGAAAATGAAAGGTAGTGCTAAAGATCTTTTCCTCAGGTCTGGCAAAAGAAGAGTTTGACCTAAATGCACTTGTAAATCCAAATTATGTATTAGGACACACTGTATAACTACTATTAATCATTTAAAATATACCAAAATGTGATCCTCTTTTTGTTAACAACTTTCCCTTTTGTAAAGTATTAAAAATTGTGATCTAATCATTAATAGAGTGTAAATGTTGAAATATATGCAAATTTAATTTATTTTCACATAGTAACCACCCCATATTTTAAAAATTCCACAAAAGTTGTCAAAGTTCTGTGGATCCTATCTGACGGAGTTTTTGTTCATTTGAAATTCTCTAAGATACACTGAATTATAGCTGCAGTACTCGTGAGAGCTCTATGTTAAATAGATGAGAACAGCATTTTGAAAATGATGTAACTAAAGTGGAAACATTGGCCAAAATCATTTCCCATCCCTTGACAGCATGAATGAGATGAAAGTATCAGACAACCTACATCAAAGGCTGAAAAGAAGAAGGTGAAAGTGGAAAGCAGCAGCAGCGTCACAGCTGGTTAGAGCAGTCATCTAACAGGTGGGAAAACCAGAATCTGGTTTCCTTGCCCCAATGTTTCTTTAGTTATGCATCCATGATTTGACTGCTTCAACAGGAGGGACCACGGGAATATTCCATAGCTCATGAGTTAGAATATTCCACTTAAGCTATGTCTACTCTTGCAATTTGATTAGCCAGACTTCTGTCATTAACAGGTGCTTAACCTCTCCCTCTCACACCAAACGACAAAAGTGCTGCCACAGAAAGTGCAATTGTAAGGGGGCAATTGTAAGTGGGTTACACTTTGATACTGTTTTAAGGCAACAAGTAATTCATTTAAAAAGTGAATTTATTTAATATGCAAGTGCAAACACTTAGAGGGTGTCTTTGTGTTAATTTTCTGTTTACCTTATATGTTTGCTTGTTTTTACTATGTCATCTTTGAATCTGTGATTTTTGTATTAAACAAATTTTTTGTTTATTTTTATCCCAAACAGGTCTCTGGTGTGCAAATTGTTCCCGAATAAAGGGAAGAAGATTCTTTCAAAGGTGGGTTTATTTTTGAAAGAGCAGCGCCTACCCTGGCTTTCTTCTTTCAAAAGAAGCTCTTTTGAAATTAAAATATGCAAATGAGGTGCTAAATATGCAAATTTACATCTCATTTGTTTTTCGGTTTGCCTCCTTTGCATACCTCTTTCAAAAGAGAAATGCAAGTGTAGACACACCCTTATTGTGGCTGTCTCTGACACACATACATTAAGGGAAAATCTTCACTACTGGGAGGATCTACCTCACCATGGTCAATCTTACAAAGTTTGATTTAGTATACCCACTGAGGATGTGCTAAATCAAACTTAAAGGGTGATCCCGTTGACTGTGATACTCCTGCCACACATTAGCAATAAGGAAAGTTAATGGGACAACAAGCTCCCGTCAGCCTCCCGTGGTGGAGATAGCACAGAAGTCTGAATTAAGGTACACTGACTAGCTACATAATTAATGCACTGGAAATGTGTATATTAATTTGACCTTTCCCTTTAGTGTAGACATTCCCTCTGTGTCTTTCACAGTCAACTTTCAGCACTTAACTTGTGCTGTTGTTGTTGTTTGTTGTTTGCTACTTTTTGGTACTTCCTGAAATGCATATATATTCTCTGTAATTTTATTTTTTCAAAGTGCTGCTATTTAGTTTTTTGACTGGTCTATGCATTTTATCATTTTATTTCTCTCTTGTGCTAAAGTTTAATTCTTTGAGCACTGAGTTTAAAAGTGCTTGACCCATCCTGACTGGAATAATCATCTCTGTGGTAGCTTTAAAAACAAACAAACAAAAAGACTTATTATATCTAGGGTTTTTCTGGTTTTGTTTTTATGGTGGTACACATCCACACATTAATTCAATATTGGTGCATGTGAGAAAATTCATTCTTCACATGAATGGAAAAATTTAGAGGGAACATTGCTGCTGTTTTTCAGAAAGTCCTGAGTCCTGCCGTTTGAAAAGTAAGTGTACTTCAGCTGATCCAGTTTAGATACCCAAAAAATGAGGCATCCAAAATCACTACACATTTTGAAAATGCCATCCTTTATGATTCAAAATTATCAGTGCAAAAAGTGTGGAAGCAGTGGGGCTTTTTTTTCTGCCTGTATGAGGCGGAGTGCTGTACCAGCACCTTGGCAACCCCAGCTGTGATTGCCTGATAGGTTGCGGGGGGGCCCCACCAGCCCTGCAACTGGGAGCCAGCTGGGTTGCAGAGCCCCATCGGCTGCCCCAGCTGCAGAACCCTGTCTGGGTGGCAGGGGGGAGTTGGGTGGGCCATGGAGCTCTGTGGACAGCTCCAGCCTTGGGGCCACAGTTGGGACTGGGAGCCAGTGACTGGCGACTCCAGCCCCAGTGACCCAGCTTAGGGCAGGGACTAGTGGGAGAGGAAGGGGAATCTGATGTGTATTGGCTCTTCTCCTTTTTACAAAAAAGCTATTGGAAGCAGTGAAAGAAAACAGCGATAAGATAAGCTTCAAAAAGGATCAGCCACGACCCAGAAAATACTCAGCTTTAGGGCATTTTTAAGTGCACCTTCAAGATCCTCATGTGAAATTGCACCTCTGTTTATCCTCTCTGAAAACTCTGACAAGGGATTTCGTAAAACCAAACTGAAATCTGATCTGAATTTTTACACTTCACGCCTGAAGAGCCCAACTTCTACTTTTGTAATCTAATGATTTTCATGGCTACCACACTTTGAATCTATCAGTATTAAGGGGCCAGAACCACCCACTTTCAGAAGCTTAGGAACATGAAAGTGGAATATATCTTCTACATGTAAGGTTTATTATCTGTTTCCCCAATGAAAACAAGTAATAACCTTTTACACAGAGAGGACAAACTGTGTGAAAGCAAATGTGCATAATTAACACAAGTCCATGAATATGTACTCACTTTTATTAAGTTTATTTCTCAATGGGGTTATTTCCACATGATGAAAATGGAAAAAGAGAAAAAGGGGGGCACCTCATAATGGTAAAGTCATTTTTCCTACTGTTATAGAGCTCTGGAGTCATTTTACTTCCTTTTTAAATATTTGTATACTTAAGTAGGCCACCACTGGTAAAATGAGCCTACACTGCTACTCAGTTACTATATGTGATGTATGTATATTCTTTAAGCAACAAGAGGCTCAAATTTTCAAACTTGGATGCCTATAATTAAATACCTCAATCCACATTTATGAATTTACATTCTGATTTTAGCTACCAGTGACTTCAGTTATATTTCAGTAGCTAGATAGGAATTTAGATGCTTACACTGAAGCACTCACATTTCAAAGAACTGATATTTTGATTCTGTAACTTTTATTTTCCATCAAAAGAAGACTTGCTGATCACCTCAAAGTCTACATTCTGCAAACACAAATGGGTTTATTGGAAAATACATCCATGAAGAAACTCTAAAATTATATTATGTGATAGTATAATGTGACAAATATTAATCTTCACGAAGCAAAATATGACCTACATGCATGATAAATATTGGAGGGGTAGCCGTGTTAGTCTGGATCTGTAAGAGCAACGAAGGGTCCTGTGGCACCTTATAGACTAACAGAAAAGTTTTGAGCATGAGCTTTCATGAGCACAGACTCACTTCATCAGATGCTGGTCTTGGAAATCTGCAGGGCCAGGTATAAATAAGCCAGAGCAAGGGTGGGGATAACAAGGTTAGCTCAGTCAGCAAGGGTGAGGCTTACTATCAGCAGTTGATCTGGAGGTGTGAACACCGAGGGAGGGGAAGCTGCTTCTGTATTTAGCCAGACATTCGCAGTCTTTGTTTAAGCCAGAGCTGAGGGCATCAAAATTGCAGATGAATTGTAGCTCAGAAATTTCTCTTTGGAGTCTGGTCCTGAAATTTCTTTGCTGTAGGATAGCTACTTTTAAGTCTGCTACTGTGTGGCCTGGGAGATTGAAGTGCTTTCCTATGGGTTTTTGTATATTGCCATTTCTGATGTCTGATTTGTGTGCGTTTATTCTTTTACGTAGAGACTGTCCAGTTTGTCTGATATATATAGCAGAGGGGCATTGCTGGCACATGATGACATAAATTATATTGGTAGATGTGCAGCTGAATGAACCCATGATGGTGTGGCTGATCTGGTTAGGTCCTGTAATGGTGTTGCTGGTGTAGATATGTGGGCAGAGCTGGCAACGAGGTTTGTTGCATGGATGGGTCCCTGAGTTAGAGTGACTGTGGTCCGGTGAATAGTTGCTGGTTAGGATTTGCTTCAGGTTGGCAGGTTGTCTGTGGGCAAAGAGTGGTCTGCCTCCCAAGGCCTGTGAAAGTGGGGGATCATTGTCCAGGATGGGTTGTAAATCCCTGATGATGAGCTGTAGAGGTTTTAGCTGAGGACTGTAGGTGATGGCTAGCGGTGTTCTGTTGGTTTCTCTCTTGGTCTTGTCCTGTAGTAAGAGGCTTTGTGGCACTTCGTGTCCAGTTTGGCCAATGTAAATTGCAGTGGGGCATTGCTGGCACATGATGGCATATATTATATTTGTAGATGTGCAGGTAAAGGAGCCCCTGATGGTATGGTTGATGTTAGGTCCTGTGATGATATCCTCACCAGCCATTATAGATCACAAAACATTAACTCTAAGCCTGGAACCAATCCCTGCAACAAACCCTGCTGCCAGCACTGCTCACATATCTACACCAATGATATCATCACAGGACCTAACATCAACCATACCATCAGGGGCTCCTTTAACAAACAAAAATGTTATGTAGGTATTATAATAGTTCAATTTATTAAAAAATCCCAAACCCTAACATGTTATATTTTGGAGGACAATGTCTAGAACAGAGGATGAATTGGAGGTCAGTAGCTGAAGGATAGTGAAAAACAACAAAAAACAAAACAAAACAAAACAAACAAAAACAAACAAAAAATTTGGTGAGGATTCAGAACAAACTGATTTGGAAATGTTTCAGGTCAAGAAAAAACCAACAATCGACTTTTCTGGACAAATCCCTATTTGTTTCTGAACCTGTTCCAACCATGTATTATATAGCCTGTTAATAGCATCTTTATATTTGAAGCAGACCTCATTTCATTTACTAATGGCATATAACAGTAGTACTAGGTAGGGTACATTTAATGCCTGTGTTTGCAACCTTACTTCTCTTTATATTTAATTTTCAATTTTATTAAAAGTGTAGATTTAATTGAAATACTTGATATGCCATAAAATATTTGCAGACTTCAATTATGTGGGAGGAGGATCAAAGACATATTATGAAAGCAATTTAGTTAACGGAGTTTACTGCTCATCCTAGGGATATCAACATACATTTGTTCAAGTGCTAAATTGTTCTTCCAAAACACTATTGATAGAAGGAATTATGTTGAAAGTCTAATTCTTCTTTTATGTTCAGACTAATCACTGTTACTTTTATATCACTTCATAGAGCTTCTTCCCTGGAGCTTAAAATTAATAATAGTATGGGTAAGGACTCTAGGTACCTAGAATGGCAAAGGAATGATATACTGTTTTTTCCCCCCTCAGATAATAAACTAGGTTATTTGTAGTACAAATATCTATACTATGGATGTGCTTTGTTCCCTAGCAACTTCTCAAGGTAATTTTTTAGATGGCTCAACATTTTAATGCAATTATTCTACTAAATAGCCTAAAAAGGCAAGTCAATGATTATATATCTCCATACTTCAAAAATTCTACTTTGAACTGAATAAGGATGCACCTGGCAATTCTTTGTTGCACCATTAAATAATCATGTTCCCATTGTTCTGTGAACTTTATTACAGACTCGAGTTTTTATTTTCCCTTTTGTACATAACTTGTTTGTACTGTAAATGAAGACACACACTGATAAAACCTTAAAAAGTATAATAAATGCTATGTAAACATATAATATATGCATCAACACTTCCTAAGGTAAATATCTTTTTAAAATTATTTATTCACATTTCTTAATTGCATTTAACATAAGCTTAAGGTATAGTACAAAATTCTTTTAAAATCAGACTGTGACGTGACTGGAAGCTAATGGAGTCTCTCAGTTTTAAAACTCAGAATAATTACATAAGCACATATATTAGTCAAACAGAAACTTAACAGCCTAACTTTAGCCCCTCCTTTTTATACATCTATCAGATCTCTGATCTTCTAACAAATTTTTAAACATAGACCTTCCAGGAATCTATGTGATCCCGTACAATAATGTCCATTTCAGTTTCTCTTATGACACCCTTAACTGGCACAAGGCCAGTCTGGGAAAATACGTCTTAAAATGTCAAATCTCTGTATATCTGTAACAGAGAGGAAGCCGTGCTAGTCTGTACACCATCAAAACAAAAAGCAGTCAAGTAACACTTTAAAGACTAGCAAAATAGTTTATTAGGTGAGCTTTCGTGGGACAGATCCACTTCTTCAGACCATAGCCAGACCAGAACAAGACCAGGTTCTGGTCTGGCTATGGTCTGAAGAAGTGGATCTGTCCCACGAAAGCTCACCTAATAAACTATTTTGCTAGTCTTTAAAGTGTTACTTGACTGCTTTTTGTTTTGATAGTGTATAGACTAGCACGGCTTCCTCTCTGTTGTTATTCATAGCATTTGTCAAATTAACAAAGGTATTTGACACAGTTATTAGATCAGGACTATACAGAGTATTAATGAAGACTGGCTGCCCACCAACCCTACTCAAGCTTATAACATCCTTTCACAAAAACATGAAAGCAACAGTGCAATATGATGTATCTGCATTGGAACAATTTACAACAAACACTAGAGTCAAACAAGGGTGTGTTCTCGCCTCTACCCTCTTCAGCATATTCTTCTCAGTTCTACTAAATTGCGCATTTCAAAACTCACACAGTGATGTATTTCTCTACACAAGATTAGATGGCTCTCTCTACAACCTGTCAAGGGTCAAGGCCAAACGTAAAGTCAAGAAAGATGATGCAGCTCTTGTCAATCGTAATGAAGACACACTACAGTCACTGATGGATTCTCTGTCCAGAGTCTGCAAATTGTTTTCCCTGGACATAAGCGTAAAGAAAACTGGTCTATTCACTCAAGGCATACCTCAGTGACCCAATGTCATTCTGGATAACAGCCCATCAGACGTGGTTCAACAATTCTGTTACCTTGGATCTACTGTCACCACAAACCTATCCATGGGTGTAGGACTGAACATCAGAATAGGGAAGGCAGCTACTATTTTTGGCAGTCATACAAAATGAGCATGAAACAATCCTAAACTGGCAGTCAAAACAAAGATATTAATCTACCAGGCACATGTATTGAATATCCTGCTGTATGGTTCTAAGGCATAGACCACCTACTCGAACCAGGAGAAAAAACTGGACAGCTTCCATCTTCTCTGCCTTTGCAGCTTTATGAATATCAGCTCGCAAGATTAAGCTTCAAATGCAGATGTCCTGCCAAGATCTGGCACATGCAACCTCATAGAGATCTGTGGCAGCAGAAGATTACGATGCCTCGATCATGTGAGAAGTATGGGTGATGAATGTCTTCCCAAATAAATCCTCTTTGGTGAACTGTCATGTGGGTTGAGAACAAGAGGAAGAACAAAGCTAAGATTCAAGGATATATGCAAAACAGCAGAAAAAAATTCAACATGAATCCAAAATCCTGGGAATCTACACCATCAGATTGAAATGCGTGGCAACAGTTACTACAACAGGGCACATCATCCTTCTATACAATATGTGCAAGTCATGCAAAAGAATTTTGTCTGAGAAGGAAAAACTCTCAAACTCAAGAATTTGGAAATAGACTGACGTGGTTATTGCAATTGCCTGTGCAAATCTAATATTGGATGGCTAAGATATGAGAGAAGCTGCAAACTCAAACACTGCCCATAGATCCTCACCACTGCTGCTATCCACCATCTCTCGAGATGAAAAGGGGTCATAGTACAAAATTAGGGGCTCATCTTTAACTAAGTCATAGAATGTAATGATTTTATTATCAGCTGGCCTCACGCTTAACAACAGAATCCAAAACACCATGTGTCTAGGCACTAACATGCCATTCGCCTAAGGAGAGGATCCAGATATAGTGGTAGTAATACCAACTACAACTGCATAGGAACTAAATTGCCTTTTTGTTCCACATTGCTCCTGAATAAGGATATTGTTCACTAATTTTTTTTTCATTCTTCTAGTTGTGTGGATATATGTTAGTGCAATGACAGATTTTTGGCTTTGGTACCAAATGGGCCAATATTTTCTGATTTCCTGGGGTTATATGAGTAGTAACTATGGGTTTTTGTAGCGGCAGCCTAAAGAAATGGCTTGTTGCTAAGTTGCAGCTGGCTTCATTCCACTGAAAAATAAACACACATAAAATTAAATCTTGCCGAGATCATTCAATGGGAGTCAGCCTTCCCCAAAGTATCCCACTTCTTTTCCGCCTTTGAATACTCTCTTTTGAGGGCTGGGTAACTGTATGATAAAGTCTCATGGTAGGGCTGGGAGTAAAGATGCATCATTCTCCTGGACTACCTGTGGGAACAATTATCACTGCCTAAGCTATATTAGTTTTCCAGCAGACACCCCTCTGTGCTGGGAAGTCTATACCTGAAAGGGCTATAAAATAGTGAAATGTTTTGATCAAAATAAAGCAGTAGTAAACAGCATGGGATTTTGGAAGCAGCAGGGTCTTTATCAGCATAAAAAATCAAAACAAGTCACAATAAACAAAACACATTTCAAACCACTCCTAGTCAGGTTACCCACAGGCATCCTAAGCCATTCTTACTTTTTCTTCCCTAAGTACCTGTGTCAGAGGAGATGGAAGGGAAACCAGAGCTTTGTTTACTGGGAAACTATGTGATGCCCCTGCATGCTCCTAAGACGGTGAAGGAAGTGCAATAGGTTTCTATATGTGCTGTCACAGCATATGGAAATGTGCAGAGTTTGGAGGGTCAGGACAGCCTCTTCCACAGAAAGATAAACTTCCTACTCTGCCACTGATCTCACCTCACTGGATAAATTCCTGCAACGTGCCCACTAGGTGAGTTTTCCAGCATTTTCCTCCTCTCGCACCTTCCTACCAATTTTAATATCTGGGACTTTCTGGTTTTGCTTCCTATAATGATCTTAATTTTGTACAGAGCATCCACAATGTTATTCTCAACCATTAAAGGACACCTCTGCATCCTAAAAAGTATTCCATACAATAATAAAAATGCTTTGTATAACCTAAACCTTTTAAAAAAGAACATAAATACAGTATATAGTATTGTGAAAGCTGTATACATAAATAACACATTAATAAAATAATAGTAATATAATAATAATTAATAAAAGAATAAGTTAATAAAAAACAAATCAACATGGCCAGACTAATACCCAGAGACCAGCTACTCCAAGATAGGCCCAAAAAAGCCAGGAACAGAACACTACTGGTCATCACCAACAGCCCCCAACTCTAACCTCTGCAATGCATTATTAAATACCTACAATCTATCCATAATCAGGATGCTACACTCCAGAAGGCCCTGGGTGACAGGCCTGTTCTCTCCTACAGACAACCTCCCAAGCTTATGAGGATTCTCACCAACAACCACAGTCTGTACCACAGGAATACCAATCCTGGAACTTTTCCTTACAACATGGCCCATTGCCAACTTTGTCCACATATCTGTTCTGGAGATACCATCACTGGACCTAACCAGGTTATTCACAGAATCACAGGCACATTCTAATGTTCCTCAACTAACATCATATATTCCATCATGTGCCAAAAATGCCCACATGCTTTGTGTATTGCACAGACTTCAAACTCTCTTAGATAAAGAATTAATGGGCATAAAACAGATATAAGAGCACTCCTGATTCACAAACCTGTCAGCCAGCACTTTAATGGAGTTGGCCATTCTGCTAATGACCTGAAACTCTGTGTTTTACTGAAGAGGAATTTTCACAGCAGTTTGGAAAAGGAGGCTGCTGAACTCTCTTTTATATTCAAATTCAACACATTGACACATGGTTTGAACTGGGATGGCAATTTTCTAGCTCATTACAGTGGATCTTGTACATACTTTGTTTCATATAATTCTTGACTCCCCACTCCACCTTCCTGCCCCTCTGCTCTCTGATTTGCTCACCTTGATGATATTTTTCTGATTTGTCAACCTTGATTACTGTTTTTGATTCTCTGTGGCTACGTCTACACTAGCCCCAAACTTCGAAATGGTCACACAAATGGCCATTTCAAAGTTTACTAATGAAGCACTGAAATGCATATTCAGCTCTTCATTAGCATGCAGGCGGCCGCGGCACTTCGAAATTGACACTCCTCACCGCCGCGCAGCTCATCCCGACGGGGCTGCTTTTCGAAAGGACTCCACCTACTTCGAAGTCCACTTATTCCCATCAGCTCATGGGGGACTTCGAAGTAGGCAGGGTCCTTTCAAAAAGGAGCCCCATTGGGACGAGCCGCGTGGCGGAGAGCAGAGTCAATTTTGAAGTGCCGCGGCCGCCCGCATGCTAATGAAGAGCTGAATATGCATTTCAGCGCTTCATTAGTAAACTTCAAAATGGCCATTTGCGTGGCCATTTTGAAGTTTGGGGCTAGTGTAGACATGGCCTGTGGCTGAAATATTGAGTCTGTTCTGGTATGCTGTGGTCTGAAGAAGTGGGTCTGTCCCACGAAAGCTCATCCCCTAATAAATTATTTTATTAGACTTTAAAGTGCTACTGGACTGCTTTTTTGTTTTGATAGTATGTAGATTAGCACGGCTATCTCTCTGTTACTATAAACAATAAAGATCATGTCCCCTGAAGCTGGGAGACATCAGATAGCTGTGTACATTGTGCCAGATTGCATGATGACATGCAGTTGAAAAATCACCTCATTAGAATGATCATACAGTTTTGTCAGAACCACATGTCCATTTTCATGTTCAAAAAGAATGAATGTTTTGTTTTATTGACATTCATAACATTTAAAGTTTTAATTTCTTGAAGTTTGTCATGAGATTCTGGAAGTTAAGCTAGTGTAAATTTAGGGGAAATGTCATTCAGAACATCGTAGTAGGTTTGTTTAAGTAAATAAATCAGAAAAAGAATCAGGAAACTTAAAAAAAAAGCAATGTTTATTCTACATCCCACAATAGTGGTAAACAGTAATGATGTTGGTTACAAGTCAATTCATATTAATCTCTAAAAATTCAGATAATCAAATGAAACTCATCTAAGCGATTGGACTCTCTGAAGTCCGTAAAACTGGGCAGCAAATAACATGAGAATTGCTTTTTCTCACAGTATATTGGCACTTTCTCCTCAGGTCCTATTTAAAATATAGATTTCAAAAGTGTATTAAAAACAAAAAAAACCAATCAAAACAACTGATAACTTAGATAAGTGCTTGATTCAGATTCAAGGGTAAAAAAGCCATATGGTCCATTCTAACATATTTTTCTGTACTGATTTAGCCGATCTAACAGATGAAGTAACTATTGGCTTAGTATGCATGTTTTGGACTTAATACCCACTACCCTCAGAGGTACTTGTGCTTACCATCAGCAAAAACTGGGTGATACATCAAACTTAAATTATTCATTTTATAAAAAAGAAAAACAGGTGCTACTGCCCACACATTGCTGTATTAAAAAATGGTACTGAAAGTTTTCTGTGTTTTTTTTTTTTTTTTTGCTGTATCGTCTTTTTTGTAGCATGTTCCAGCCTGAGACCGACCATTATGGGATTATTTCTGTGATTATTACAAAGTTCTCCTTTAACTCTTGTTGTTGCCTTAGACACTGAAAGTAAATACGTTTTCTCCAGTGATGCCAATAAGTCCCAAATCCCCTGACACTCCTGGTGTTCAGAAGGGTTGGGCCCTCCCTAGGTCAGATTTTGCTGCCATTGATAGCACTCTGTTTTAGGAGGGGCTGTCTTTTAGTCAAGTCATTGCCATCCTTGCTGATTGGTAATACACTTTCATAAAGTAGGTAGGATCAGAGCGCTGGAATGGTGGAGCCAGGGAACCACCCTCCCATGAAAGTATATGTTTTACCAGCTATGAGGATGAAGAAAAGAGGGACGAGAAAGAGAGGAGCAAATAAAGGTGGATCCTTGAGGCAATGGGCACAGTGAGGGTGGGGACTCAGGAGAAAGTGGTAGCACGAGTGTGAGGGTGCCTGTGCCCCTCATTGTAGGGTACTTCTACCACTCCTGGGTGCTCTTTATTCTGTTCGTACTCAGTTTCCTTACACTGCTGCTCTGAACCTCAGCACAGACTAAAGGAGTTAACAATCTAATTAATCAGTCTGTGCTGAGGTTCAGAGCAGCAGTGTAAGGAAACTGAGTACAAATAGAATAAAGAGCACCCAGGAGTGGTAGAAGTACCCTACAATGAGGGGCACAGGCACCCTCACACTCGTGCTACCACTTTCTCCTGAGTCCCCACCCTCACTGTGCCCATTGCCTCAAGGATCCACCTTTATTTGCTCCTCTCTTTCTCAGAGGAGAAACGAGCACATAGAAAGCACAATAAGGACTTGCCAGACACCCACTACATCTGCAAGAGATGCAGCAAGGACTGTCACTCTCGTGTGGGTCTTTATAGTCACAATAGACACTGTAAATGAAGTCCTCAATTGAAACTTTAAAGGGCGCGATCCATAGTCTATGCAGACTGAAGGATGCCTAGTAAAGGAGTTAGTTTGTGTGTGTGTGAGTGAGAGAGAGAGAGAGAGGGAGAGAGATATTTCCAACCTTATTTCATGCCCACCTGGAACTAGTGCAGTATACATACCTCCACATTTCTCAGCTCCATTTATTCAGGCCTACCCATCAAGCCTCATTACTGCCCAAAATCACAGAATCATAAAACTATAAGGTAAGAAGCACCTACAAGATTCATCTCTATAGTACCTCACCAAAGGTGTGTCTAGTGCAACGTCGAAGTAGCAAGCCCAACTTCAAAATAGCGCACACTGAGTCTACACACGGCACATGCTACTTCGAAGTTGAAATCGAAGTAAGATGGTGAGACGTTGAAATCTCTATTCCTATCAGAAGATGGGACTAGCACACTATATTGAAGTCTAACATCAACGTATGACTCATGTAGACATTCCACGTCCCGCTACTTCAAAATAACGGGGTCTGCCATGGCGGCAATCAGATGTTAGGCAGAGACGTGTGGTCCAGCCCCTGCGGGGCTCTATGATCTCTGCACCCAGTGGTTCTTAAAGCCACACAAACCTGGAAACCCTGTAGGAGGAAGCTGAGACCATGCAGGCAGCAGCCGCGCCATGAGATGCCCCTTCATGGCCCAGAGAGCGCAGATGGCATCAAGCCAGCCCCCTGAGCACCCCCAGGGCTCCCCTCCTGTACCATCCCAGGGCTCCCAGGCCTCCAGCCAGAGGGGGAGGAACAGCAACCCCTCCTGGACCGTCTCTGAGCTTTGTGACCTGCTGGGGCTCTGGGGTGATGAGGAGGTGCTCCACGTCATGGGGAGCAAGTGGCGGAATGTGGAGGTGTTTGCCTGGGGTCACCCTGAGCACACTCCTGACCATGTCGGGAGTAAGATCAAGCAGTTGCAGCAGGGATATGCCCGGGCACAGGACTTGGTCAGCTGGTCTGGGGCTACCCCCCCCTCCAGCCCCTATTACCAGGAGCTCAGAGCTATCCTGGGCCCCCAGAACACCTCCTCCCCCTCAGCCACCCTTGACACCACAACTGAGGAGCCCCAGCAGGCCTCCAAGCCAGAGTTGGGCCCAGAGCCCAGCCCTGCACCCCCAGGGCCAGAGCTGGGACCATCCACCCAGGCCACAGAGTGGTCCAGCGAGGAGAGGGAGCTTGTGCTGGACATCCCCTCCCACAGTTCTGGCAGGGCATCTGCCAGATGAGCCTCCCCTGACCATGGCGGTGGACTGTCAAGTACGTACTCCTCAGGGCACACACTCCCAGGACATGGGGTGGGGGCACCAAGTGACCGGCGGCCCCCCAGAGCCCCAGCAGACCCCAGCCTGACAGGGCCTGGGCAGACCATGACCCAGGGATGGTGCCACGGCCACCAGTACCCATCAGCACCCTCACCCATTGTTATGGGAAAATCATTTATATGTCATTTTATATGCATGTTTTAAAGAGTTTGTTCTCTTAGCTTAGCACTAGTAGCTAAAGTAGTTGAAGCCTTCGGCCCAGGTCAAGCTGACCTGAGAGGAATGCTGAAAACAACAGCTACAGAACCGGTGAAAACTGCCCGATATCGTGCTAATTGGAAGTTTTTAAAATGGAGATAAAAGGAGAATGTAAGGAGCTAAGATAACTGCCTCCTGAAGAAGATCAAACACCCAGCAATAGAATGTCCTCTTAGCAACGGAACCATCCAATGGGGTAGAGTAAAGACCCCTACTCAAATTAGGTGATTGGACTTTGGACAGGGGTATGGGCGGTGTTACAAACTGTAAAGGGTATAATTGCCAGCAATTTCTGGGAGGCAGGGTCCCTCTCCAGAGGCACCCAGCTCGAGCTGTAATTCGGTACCTCAATAAAGGATACTTGTGGATTAGACTCTGAACTTGCAATTCTGTGGGATCCTAGAGTCGAACCCAACACCACACCTGCGTGGGTGAGAGATAGTTAAATCTTTCCCTAACACCCATGGACAATGCCATGCCCCGCCACTGGTGGGAGGTGGGAGGGGGCAGACCACTGGAAGGGGCCACCCACAGAGCCACTGAACTCACTAATGAGGGATGGGGGATGAAGACCAGATGCCCATGAGGGGGATAGGGGGTGGGCTATGGATCAGGTCTTGGTACTCATGGCCTGTCTCCCCTTTTCCCTCCATCTCCATAGCCACACCATCCAATGGCCAGGACAGCATGGTACCATCCATGGTCCTGGACAGCCCCCTGAGACCCTCAGACCATCACTGCCCGGGGGCACCACTGGTGCCAGGATTGGTCCGCCCCTGCCAGGGCCAGAGATGCACCACCCATGACCCCAAGGTGGCCACTGCCCTCCAGCGCCAGGTGGACATTATGAAGTGGAGGATCCACTTCGAGGAGCAGGAGGCTGCCTGGCACTGGGAAGCCTGGTGGGACCTTATGGCCACCTTTAATCATGTCACCTCCACCTTTGAGGAGCTGGTGGCCTGGCTGCCCCCACCCCTGTCGCTTTGTGCTCCATGCTGCCCTCCCTGCCGTCCCACCTGATGTCGCGCCTACTGCCCCACCTGCCAGCTCCGCACAGCAGGAGCCCACTGGTGCCAATGACCAGGTCGAGGACCCACCCCATCTGTACCTCCCTGTCCTCCCAGAACCCAGCCAGCCTAGCTGGGGACCCCAGCTGAGGGGGGGACCAGCCACCAAGACACAGCAGGGATCATGCCAGTCCACCCCCACCCCAGAATGATGGGCCGATGGCTGGCCTGTCCACATCTCCCCTGTGTATATAATTCTCTCCTCCCTGTATAGTTATTTTCTATGTTTGTTATTTGTTTTATATGCACAGATGTGAGGTTTTTGGTTATTTGATCAATGAAGCAGGTTTATTTTTCAAAAACACTATGTACCATATGATTTCGGTGGGGCCAGTGTGTTGGTACTAGGGGCAGTGTGCAGGGGATCCACCAGGGATGACCTGGTTGGTGCTCACTAGAGCTGTGTCTACATGTGCACGCTACTTCGAAGTAGCAGCACTAACTTCGAAATAGCGCCCGTCGCGGCTACACGCATCGGGTGCTATTTCGAAGTTAACTTCGACGTTAGGCAGCGAGACGTCGCAGTCACTAACCTCATGAGGGGATTGGAATAGCGCCCTACTTCGACGTTCAACGTCGAAGTAGGGACCGTGTAGACGATCCGCATCCCGCAACGTCGAAATTGCTGGGTCCTCCATGGCGGCCATCGGCTGGGGGGTTGAGAGACGCTCTCTCCAGCCCCTCAGCTCACTGGTGGCCGCGTGGAGCAGCCCCTTAAAGGTCCCCTCCCGCTCCCTGCCTCTGCAGGAAGCTGAGGGAACGTGTAGGCTGCAGCCTGCACACACGGCTAGCCTGCACCACCCTCAGCGACCCACCCAGCTGCGATGGCTGCCCGGCAGCCCCCCCAGAGCCCCCAGGGGACCCCCCCCAAGGGGAGCCAGGGCAGCCAGCCCAGCCAGAGGGGCAGCCAGGCTGGCAAGTGGCAGCGGGGCCCCTCCTGGACGGAGGCCGAGCTGCGGGACCTGCTGGGGCTCTGGAGCGAGGAGGAGGTGCTCCAGGTAATGGGGAGCAAGAGGCGGAACGCGGATGCGTTCGCTCGGCTGGCCGACGGCCTGGCTGCCCAGGGTCACCCTGCCTGCACTCCTGACCACGTCAGGAGTAAGGTGAAGGAGCTGCGGCAGGGTTACTCCCGGGCCCGGGATACGGCCAGCCGATCTGGGGCCGCCCCCGTCACTTGCCCCTTTTACAGGGAGCTCAGGGACATCCTGGGATCCCGGCACACCTCCTCCCCTCCGGCTACCCTTGACACCTCGGCTGACGAGCCCCAGCAGGCCCTGCAGCCGGAGTCCGCCCCGGAGGCCACCCCCGGGACATCGCGGCAGGAGGAGGAGGAGGGGGGGGGCGCCTCCTCCGCAGAATCCAGCCTGCAGATCCTCCTCCTGCCATCCCGGAGCAGCAGCAGGGCCTCCGACCCCCGGGGATCTCCGGACCGTGGGAGCAGACCGACAGGTAGGTACCCCTCTCTGGTGGACACCCCTGGGCTTAAGGGGCGGGGGTAAGAGATATGTGTCCAGGGCCCCCCACATGCTCACATGGCCATGGACCCAAGGACACCAGGGCCATGGCCCTCACAGCACTGCATCCATCAGCCCCTGCCCCCCCCATCCCGCATGACAGTGCCATGCCCCATCCCCGGGCCAGGGGGGAGAGGAACCTCGAGGGGCCCCCGGGGGGAGGGGGTGGGACACCCCGCAGCAGCAGCATGTGATGGAGTAGGGGGAGTGCCAAAGGGAGAGTCAGGCTACATATGAGCAACAAGAGCCGAATAGCTCCCAGGGGCAAAGGAGGATCCTGGCGCTACAGCTGGCAGGTGACACCTCTACCCTGAACAAACAGGAGGGAGGAGCCGAGCTGGCTTGGAATTGGGGGGGGGAGGGTGGGGGCCACAGGTAGAGGCTAGGGGAAGGGAGAGCTGGAAGGCAGCCAGCCTGAGGAGGGGGAAAGCTGCATCCCAGAGGGGCCCCCCTTGGGGTCTTCTCCCCACGACGGGTTGGAAGGACTGTCTCTTCCGACAGCTGGTGCTGTCACTCCTGGGAGAAACTGGGCATCTGTGGCCTAAGAAACCTCTCCTGCTGTCAGACCCTGAGGGGTGAAGTGAGAGTCGCTCCCACCAGGGGACGGGGTGCAGAGCAGGGGGACCCCTGAACCCCATCCATCACAGCAGCATCTCCCGGGGACGGGGATGGGGAACCTGCAGCACAGGGCTGGGGGGACAAAGGCCACGGCTCGGGGCCCACACTAACGCCTGTCTCCATTCTTCTCCCGCCCCTCCTCTCCTGTGTCCTGCACCTGCACCATCAGAAGGACCGGAAGAGAGCACCGGCGAGGTGTCAGTCGTCCCGGAGAGCCCTCCGGGACCATCGCTCCAGGGCAGCCCCTCGGCCGAGGACCAACCGGCCCCACGGCGGGCTAGATGGCGGACCCCGCGCCTACAACCGCCGACGGCGACTGACCCCCAGCTGCTGGCCATCCTCCGTCGGCAGCTGGAGGTTGCGGAGCAGCAACTCTGGCTGCAGAAGCGGGCGCTGGCCTAGCGCCAGGAGGCATGGGGGGCCTACATGGACACATTTAACCGCCTGGTGGACTACCTGGCCTCCCCATGCCGCGCTGGCCGAAACATCGCCTGCCCTGCGTGCTCCTGCAGCCCCACCACCAGCTGCTCCGCCCGTCGCCAGCCCGTCCGCCGTCGCCCTGCCACCCACCCGTGAGGGCCGGAGTGCCAAGGGACCCCTGGAGCCACCTGACACTCGCCGGCCCCCATACCTTTTTGTCCAGCCCGCTCCCACCCAGCCACGGGCCAGGCTGCAAGCGCGGCAGGGCTCCCAGCCGGGCACGCCCAGTGCCGGGCTATAGGGGCGAGGGGCCCGGGACGTGGCCTCCCCTCTTGTATATAGTTGGACCCTGTTTTTTTCGTCCCCCCGTTTGCCCCGTCCCCCCCATGTAAATAGTTCTCCCCTTTATCCTCCCTGGTTTTCTTTTTATTATTTATGGCAGACAGTTGTTTCTTTGGATTGTTTTATTTTTGTACATATTGCTTTTCTTGAACGTTTGTACCTCGTTTTCTGTTTGTGGTTCACATATATTTATTTACAACAAAAAAAAAAAAATTCGGAAAGGAAAAAAAAGTTTCAGAAAGGAAAAAAAAAATTTACGTTCAGCCACAAGTGCGTGCTGTCATTTGTCCAGGACAAGTGGGAGTGGGGGGCGGTGGGGTGCTCCATGGTGTGGGCGTTGGGGCAGGAGAGTGGGGGAGGAAGGGGCGGGCAGTAGGGGGCCTGGGCAGAGTTCACCCCGCGGCCTGTTCATCAAAGTGGGCCCGCAGGGCCTCCCGGACCCGGGTCCCCTCAGGGTCCACCTGCCGACTGGGGGCAGCAGGTGGCCGGACGTGTGCCCTGCCGGCCTCCGCAGCCCAGCCCTGGAGAAAGGTCTCCCCCTTGCTCTCGACCAAATTGTGCAGGGCTCAGCAGGCACCCACAATCTGGGGGATGTTGTTGGGGCCCGCATCCAGGCGGGTCAGGAGACATCTCCAGCATCCCTTCAGGCAGCCAAATGAGCGCTCCACCACCTGGCCCGCACGGTTCAGGCACTCGTTGAAGCGCTCCTGGCTAGCGGAGAGATGGGCCGTGTAGGGGTGCATGAGCCACGGCCGGAGGGGGTATGCCGCATCTGCGATGACACAGAAGGGCATGGTGGTGTCCCCCAGAGGGATCTCCCGCTGGGGGATGTAGGTCCCCGCCTCCAGCCGGCGGCACAGGCCCAAGTTCCGGAAAACCCGGGCGTCGTGGGTGCTGCCAGGCCAGCCCACATAAATGTCCTGGAAACGTCCCCGGCTGTCCACCAAGGCCTGCAGGACGACAGAATGGTAGCCCTTTCGATTGAGGTATCGTCCGCCACTGTGATGCGGGGCGCAGATGGGGATGTGAGTCCCATCCAGAGCCCCGAAGCAGCTGGGGAAGCCCAGGGTGGCAAAGGCCGTGATGGTGGCATCTGGGTCCCCCAGCCTCACGAGCCTATGCAGGAGCATGGCGTTGATGGCATGCACAACCTGCAGAGAAAGCACATGGGAGAGCACCAATGAGGGTTGAGCAGGGTGTGCGTGGCCCTGCTCTGCCCTGCCCTGCCCTGCTCTGGCCCCCCTGCCCTGCCCTGCCCTGCCCTGCTCTGGCCCCCCTGCCCTGCCCTCCCCCCGTGGGTTCGCTTACCTCCATGAAGACAGCCCCGATGGTGGCCTTGCCGACACCAAACTGCTGGCCCACGGATCGGTAGCTGTCCGGAGTGGCCAGCTTCCAGACAGCGATGCCGACCCGTTTCTCCACAGGGAGGGCACGCCGCATGGCAGTGTCCTGGTGCCTGAGTGCGGGGGTGAGCCACTGGCACAGCTCCATGAATGTCTGCCGGGTCATCCTGAAGTTCCTGAGCCAGTGGTCGTCGTCCCACTCCCCAAGCACCAGCCGCTCCCACCAGTCGGTGCTGGTGGGGTAGCTCCACAGCCGCCGGCATGTGAGGCGGGGGGTGGAGCGGGGTGCTGCAGGGGTAGGGGTTGAGCCCTGCTGCCCTGGGGGCATCTCCTCCCCTGGGGCAAGGAGGTGCTCAGCTGCCTCCCACATGGCATGGGTCAGGGCAAGCCCTGCTCCTGCCGGGAGGGCTGGGTGGACCTCTAGCTGCTGCTGCTGCTGGGGGTCCATGACTGCGGCACCCGGGGTCTGTATGCCTATGGCTCCTCAGACCGCGTGCTGTGCAGGCTGAGTGTGTCTGGGAGGGGCCCTTTAAGGGAGTGGCTAGCTGTTGCCCTGGAAGCGCTAGTCCGCCCTGTGACCCTGTCTGCACCTGTGCCTGGCATCCGTATTTTGATGTGTGCTACTTGGGCGTGTAGACATTCCCTCGCTGCGCCTATTTCGATGTTGTGCTGCGCAATGTCGAAATTGAACATCGACGTTGCTGGCCCTGGAGGACGTGTAGACGCTATTCATCGAAATAGCCTATTTCGATGTCGCCACATCGAAATAGGCTACTTCGATGTAGGCTTCACGTGTAGATGTATCCTAGGCCTCCTGTTCAAAGTACTCCTGCAGGACTTCCCGAATCCGGAACCCATCCTGGTGGGCCTGGCCGTTAGGGACAGCAGCTGGCTGGGGGTAGCCTGTGCCGGCCTCCAGCACCTAGTCCTGCACAAAGGCCTCCCCCTTGCTTTCCACCAGGTTGTGGAGCATGCAGCAGGCACCCACAACCTGGGGGATGTTTAGGAGTCCCACATCCAGGTAGCCAGGAAGCAACACCACCAGTCCTTCAGGCGCCCGAAGGCCCGCTCAATCACTTGGCGAATGTGGTTCAATGGGTGTTGTAGTGCTCCTGGCTGGCATTGAGGTGGCCCGTGTGGGGGCTCATAAGCCAGGGCTGGAGGGGGTAGGCCACATCTGCCATGAGGCAGAGGGATATGGTCGTGTCCCCCAGAGGGATATCCCTCTCGGGGATGTAGGCCCCTGCCTCCAGCCGGTGGCATAATCCCGAATTGCGGAACACGCGAGCATCATGGGTACAGCTGGGCCCCCCAGATATGAGTTCTGGAAGCGGCCACGGCTGTCCACCATGGCCTGTAAGACCACAGAGTGATAGCCCTTCCTGTTGATATAGCACCTGCCACTGTGATCCAGGGTGAAGATGGAGATGTGGGGTCCCATCAAGGGCCCTGAAGCAGTTAAGGAATCCCATGGTGGTGAATCCCATGATGGCCGCCTCCAGGTCCCCACCTCAGACGACCCTCTGCAGCTGCAGGGCATTGAGCGCATGCACCACTTGTGGGGAGGGGACATGGGTGCCTGTGAGGGTATGCAGAGTGTGCCCCCCACCTGGGACCCCCTCCCAGGCTCCCCTCCCAGGACCCCACCCGCCAGTGGGTTCAGGCCCAGGCTTCCTTAACTCCATCATCAGAGGCCTGACTGTGGCCTTGCCAATGCCAAACTGCTGGCCCACGGAATGGTAGCGGTCTGGAATGGCCAGCTTCCAGACAGCTATTGTGACCCGCTTCTCGACGATGAGGGCATGCCACATCCAGGTGTCCTGGTGCCTCAAGGCAGGGATGAGCCACTAGCAGAGCTCCATGAAGGTCTGCCAGTTCATGCAGAAGTTCCACAGCCACTGGTTGTCACCCCTTTCCCCCATAACCAGGTGCTCCCACCACTCAGTGCTGGAAGGGCAGCTCCATAGCTGGCAGGGCACTTGGTGGCAGGGAGTAGGAGGGCCCAATGGTCTGGGGCGTCCCCTTGTGCCCCTGGGGAGGGCTGTCCTGCCAGGAGCTGCTGGATGGCCACCCATGCAGTGTCTAGCAGGGCGCCTGCCCTGCAGGAGGCACATTGGAGGGCTTCCAGCTGCTGCTGAACGTCCATGTCTGTGGGCTCAAGGTCTGCGAGGCTTGTGTCACCAACGCAAGGCTTGTGTAGTGCAGGCCAAGTGTATCTGTGAGGTGCCTTTTAAGGGAGCAGCATGCTGCTGCTCCAGAAGGGCTCATCTGTCCTGTGGCCCTATTCGGGGGCTTTCTTGGCCCCTTATTTTGAAGGGGGGTGCTTGTGTGCTTGGATGCTCTGCTTTTCCCTCCTGGGCAGCCCCTTTCGACGTTTTCCATTGCTATTTCAATGTTGAACATCGACGGCACCAGCCCCAGAGGATGTGTGGACGATACACGTCGAAGTAGCCTATTTTGATGTTGTTACTTGAAATAGCCTACTTCAATATAGCATCCTAGTGTAGATGTAGCCCAAGGTGCAGAATTAATTTCTTCATAACAAAGCCGCAGATGTCCAGATCGGGGGGACGCCACTCAAGTCTTTATTCCCATGAACATACAATACATCCTGAACTTGACAACCTTAGCCCAACTCTTCCATGAATATCTGAGGTAGGTTTACATCATGCTTTGATAATGTATGTGCAAGCCACACAAAAAGAACTTTGTCTTCGAAGGAAAAGCTCTCAGACTCAAGAATTTGGAAATAGATTGACATGCGGTTATTGCAGTCGACAGTACAAATATAACATTGGACAGATAAGGCATGAGAAAAGCTGCAGACTCAAACACTGCCCTAGATCCTCTCTGCCACTGCTAACCAGCATCTCTTGAGATGAAAACGGGCCATATATCTTTAGCATGATGCAAGTGTAGTGCTGACAGACCTATGTTGTTAGAAGAAGGGGTGGAATCTGTGACCACAGAGGCTAAAGCCCTGTGCTCTATCACATAAGCTAAAGGTCGAATGGTTCTTAGCCATGGCTGTAGAGCAACCACTTCACTCTCCCTATTAAGTGGTCTCAGTGCCCCTGGGGTTAAACAAGCAAAAGTAAGCATGTCTACAACAGCTGGGACTGAGACACCTAGCTCTATGGGAAGACATAGCCAGAGTGACCAGCCTGCTAGTTTGAAGCAGAGATAGAGATAGTCTAAAGCAGGAGTTCTCAAACATCATTGCACTGTGACCTGTTTCCGACAACAAAAAGTACTACATGACCTTAGTGGGGGTAAGTGAGCCTCAATGATCACTGCTGCTGCAGGGTGGGGGACCAAAATCAAAGAGCTTCAGCCCTCGGCAGGGAGCCTATAAACCCTAGGGCTTCTGCTTCAGCCCTGGGCAGTGGGGCTCAGATTTCAACCCTGGGCCCCAGCATGTCTAAGTCAGCCCTGGTGACCCAGTTAAAAAGGGGTCATGACCCACCGTTTTAGAACCTCTTGTCTAAAGCCCTAATCTTTGAAAAGAAAGTCATGGATTTAAATAAATTATTAGCAGGATAACAAAATCAGTGAAGATAGATCAGTTCCCCATAGAATAAGGGAGGAATTTTTTGCAGGTGTTCATGTGGAAGTGTTGTGGTATCTGTGGTAGGGTATAAATTACAGAGAGAAAAGTATAAACTATTGACTATTTCTGGATCACTGTCTGAACTTTTCAATTTCTCACAAAGCAGATTTGTTCACCCACTCTACAGTTACCTCAGCTAGATAGTTTGACATGTTCTGATTTCTTTGCACAGCTGCTCTATACTACCCAAGCAGGAAATCAGGAAGCTGCAACTATCCCTGTGACAGATCCCCACTCATTTTTTACCCAACCCAATATATACTGGGTAGAGAATTTGGCTTTAAGGCATGTAGTTTCATAGAAGGCCACTTTTCTTGGGTGTAGCTACTTTTGTAAGCTTGATTGAAGAAAAGTATGATTTTCCTTTCAGAAGTGTTGATCTTCCAAAACTCTCATTGGCTTCACTTGGAAAGATGGGTTCTCTGCACTTCTGAATGAGTCTCAGATTAGACACCTCAACACTGTACTAACCAAAATGTGGCCAAGCACATGTATTTGTTGTAATATGAATAATTTAAATTCCTGTTTTTAATAAGCTCATCTTTGCCTTGACTGGCAGTAAAGGGGCAATGTGGGGACAGATTTTTAAAGGTATTTAAGAAGCACACAAACCACCTAAACACCTTCAAAAATCTCTTCCATGGTGCCCTATGTGCAGAGGACTGGATTCTAGTTCCAAGTTTGACTCCAATTTCTAGAAGGAATTTGTTATTCCACAGAGTTATTCAATGGTTTAAGTAAATTGTTTGAATTCATAACCTTAGTTAAATTGATGCGTCTTTGAACAAGAACAAGGTCTCAGTCCTCAGGTGAACGATCATCTTGAGAAGGTCTCTAGAAAGCCCTTCCCATGTAGCAGATAGTCTTGAAATGCTGTAAGGTATACTGCATTTTCCAACACTCCTTGACTGAAAGGAAAGTAATTGCTATGAAAGGATTTTGAGGCATGGCGTTAGGAGATAAGCAAAAAGAAAAAAATGAATTACATTTATAGTATACAACCAAAAACTGTCACAGTAATATGAATAGAAATTCAATACATCAATTTTTATTCCAGGCTATTATATCACTTGTGATAAAAATGGACATATCACTAAATGCAACTTCTATCTACCTTTCCATCTTAAAACTTTAGTCATTAAAAGCTGAGCTGAATAACACCCTATTTTTTCAAAAATAAATGATCATTTGTTCAATGTTGACATTTTATGTTATTTAAAAATAGAATTTTATGGGCAGTAAAGGATACTTCTTAAATACTTTATCAGATCACATAACTAAATAATTAATCTCAGTGTGAGTTTATGTGGCTGTGTAGTTAGTAATGGCTTTTCACCTCTTCCACACATTTAGCTCAACATGTATTCTTCCATATTTTTTTTTCTGTTAGAAGTATAGCCCCTGGGTAAAATAAAGAAAGTAATTACGTTTTGTCAAAATGGTGCAAGACCATAGCTCTGGAGTTATAAAACAGACTTCATTAGTACTGTATGCCTTCAATTTTTGCCATTATTTTAGTTGCCCTGAGAGACCTTGAAAGATGAAACTTAGCACTTATGGACTCAATATAATACTTCTAACTTTAGTACAGAGTCTTGGATATACTGTGTTATAAATAAGAAATATTATCTTTTTTAGACAAGAGGAAGCCTAAGATTTTATAAATGGACTCCCTTTGATTTCTTGCTATTTAACTTCATCTTTATCATGGTGCCATATAAGGCATCCTCACAATTTCAGTCCTTAATAACAGTAACTATTCACACATCACAAAGAAACTTTAACCTTCAGTGAGAGAAATCTTTTCCAGTCTTTTTAAAGAAGGGAGAAGAGATATCATGCAAGAGCTATAGCTCTAAACAACTGGGGAGGATGCGCATTTTATTTCTCACCTACTATCATCTCATTTGGTTGCTCTCTGGCTTTGATCAAAGAATTTGAAAAGTGACAGGTCACAAATGCTGCTTATTAAAAATATATTTTTCTCACAAATTATGGCTTTATTGCTTAGTAAAAGTGAGAAGAACTGTCTTTTAGGGATGGGGACCTCCAATTCAAACTTATTTTGCAACATCATTGAGTATTAATTTAAACTTTACTCCTCTCTGATCAATACTCAAAGTTCTTCATTTTTAGTGTCTTTTAAAGAAGAATGAATTTCAAATTACTCTGAGTATATCTATTAAGCTGCTTCCACTCAAATCAAGACATCAAAACTGAAGTTATGTCTAAACCACAAGATTAGATTGAATTTATTAAAGTCAATTTTAGCACCTGATTTTGCAAAGTCAGAGGTGTATGTCCACACTGTGCACATGAGTTCAATAGACTTCATCCCCACTAGATAGAGCAGCTTTGACTTGACTGCAGTGCAGTGCCCCACAGTTCCAGCTACCTCCTGTCTTTCTGCATTAGGCTCCTAGTGTTTGATTGGACAAAAACAGTGCAGCAGGTGATCTGGGTATGTGTCGCCAGGATCCAGTAGTTCACTTTCTCCTCTCTCCCAGCTCTCCGCTTCAAAGCAATAGAAAAAAAAATGTTTTTGCACTCTTTTTCTCTGGTTATCCATGTAGATGCCATAGCATGGTAGGCATGGACCTCATGCATCTTCAAACTGCTGTGGCAAGCATCGCAAACACATTGTGCATTATGCTGTGATATGCCTAGAGCAGCGGTTCCCAAACTTTTCCAGACGGGGACCCATTTCAACAATTCAGGAAGACTTGGTGACCCGAGGCAATTCAAAAATTGGGGGTGGGGACAGTACAGTACCTAGCTAATTTTGCTCCTGAGGCAAGAATATAACATTGTGCCCCCTCATGTTTATATATTTATAGTAGCTATTTCATAGGAAAGGGGAAATATATTAGTAAACAACACTACATTTACTATGGTTAATCAGAGTTGCGGTGGTGGAATGACACTCATCCCCAAACTGCTCCCCTGGCTTAAATCCCACCATCAGGGGTAGGGGAGTCACACTCAGGGACTAGGAGTCCCTCCTAGGGGAGGTACTGAGACCCCACGGCTGGAAGCTGGCTGGGACATGGAGCCCTGGGCTGTCAACTCCAGCCACAGCACCCCTGGCCAGTATAGGTGGAACCCCCATTCCCACAGCTGTAAGTTGGCTGGGGCCGAGCCTGACCGGCAGCGCAAACCACAGGAACCCTGGCTGGGGCCGGGGAGAAGGACTCTGACCATCCGCAGCTGGAAGCCAGCTGGGGGAGAGTCCTAGCCAGCAAAGCCAGTCACAGGAATCCCAGCTGGGGCCAGGGAAAGACCTCGATCCCCTGTGGTTGGAAGCTGGCTAAGGCAGAGCCAGCTAGCAGTGCGAGCCGCTGTAATCCTGCTGGGGGTAGAGGGGAATTCCACCTCCTGCAGAGGCTGGAAACCAGGGAGCTGATCAGCTCTGCCCTCCCTCCCAACCTTGGACCCAGGCCCTTACATCAGCTGGGTGAACCCTGACAGATGAGTACAGCTTGCTTACTAGGGAAGTTTCTGTTCCCTCTGAAACTGTGTAACTCCTTCAGGTATCTGCTCCTCAGATATGCAGTTCTCTGCCCTGCAGCTGAAATGGTTCTCAGTTTAATGGGTTGGCTTAACTGCCTGACAGCTGTTAATCCAATTAAGAAGTTGAGAAACACTTCAGGAGTGTAAATGTCTTCTTAAGAGCCACCTGTGGAGCCACCTAGCCCAGCTAGTGACATTTTTGAAATGTAATCACGTCCCATGCTTGGGTCCCGACCCATAGGCTGGGAAATCCTGATCTAGAGCCTAGCCAGGAATCACTGGAATGTGTGACTGCCACAAACACAGATATGTGTGAAACACTTAAGTGGAGCAAATAGCAGATGTTGGCTGCAGTTGATCCTGGATTTAGTTGATCACACAGTAGAATGCTGCTTCTGGTTCTGTGTGACAAGCGTAAATGGGTGGGACTGCATAGTTATGCAAATATGGGTTGATCAGCAGTGGCTGCAAAGCTGTATGAACTGAACTGTATGAATTGCCTTTTCCCACACTGAAGTCCCATGACACCAGAATGAGACCTGCTCTGACAGCTGAGAATCTAGTGGCAGTAGCCCTGTGGAAGCTTGAAGTGCCAGAAAGCTAGCAATCATCTGAGACTCAATTCAGAGATAGTAAATATGCAGAGGAGGAGGATGTGATCCAATTAATCAAGGCAATCAATTCCCCCTTTGCTATGAAGGACAGTGACTCTGGGAAATGCGCAGGACAGTGGATGGTTTGGCTGTGATGGGGTTCCCTAACAGTTGTGGGGTGCTAGATGGAATACACATTCCTATATTGGCACCTGACCACCATGCCAAAAAGTACATAAACTGCAAGGACTACTCAATGTTGTTGCAGGTGCTGGTGAATCACATAGACCACTGAAACCATACACAGGTAGCTTGGACAACCGTAACAAGCAGTTCTACTACAGGATGAGCAAATACAGAATGGTGGTATAATGTACTTTTGGCATTTCAGTTTATTGACTAGCGAAAGCAACAGTTCAATTTTTGAAGCAGCCCGCTGTGTGATCCATAATATATGTGAAAGTAATAGGAAAAACTTCCTGTCAGGTTGAGGGCTTAATGCAGACCACCTGGCGATTACTTATGAGCAGCCAGATACCAGGGAAATAAAAGGGTGTGGTGGCAGGACAGAGGATCACACCATTCCTTATTGGTGATGAGCAAACGAAAGTGTACTGTCTCAATGGTATCAGTTACATAACTTCCCCTGATTCATAAAGGTTGTCATGCATAATATCAGTCTTCACAGAATGACACAGAATAATAGGGAGTGAATGCTGACAAAAACCTGGCCCTTATTCTGTAATGTGTTATAGTGCAATGACTCCAGATTACTTCCTGCTGGTTTGGCAAGGAAAGGTGTCCTTCCATGGAAGATGGAATAAGTCAGGCATGCCCAGAAGTGTTCTGAGAAGGGTGAAAGAATACATCTATAAGAGCTTTATGGAAACAGTCAAGGAGGATTCCTGCTCTATCTTCAGACGTGTTAAAAATTGTTCTGGGAAACCCCCTCCACTATGTAAGTAGACTGGCCACCACAGATCATATACAATTGCCTTAACCCACTTGTAGAATGATAAAAAAAGTAAACTCACCAGAAATGCCCTCACCACCATAACAGTTCAGCAGCAACACATCCTTGGAGTAGGGAATTGGCTGTAAAGTTAAAAATAAAATCCTGGCTGTTGGTAAGGTCAGCCGCTCCACTCATCTACAGACCATTCTCCTCCTTTTCCACTTCCTTGTCCATGCTGTTGCCCAAGGCTGCCTGAAGAACTTCTTGGGAGGTTTCCAAGGACAGCACTGGGACAGTGGTTGGGTCCCTCCCCACCACAGAACCCCATGAAGCTGCTTACAGAAGCAGCATGTTTGTGGCAATGTCTCAGATCGTCTGTTTGCCTCCTTTGTCTTCTGGTATACCTGCCTGAGATCCTTTATTTTCATAAAAGGCTTCTCTGGCATTTTCTTTATCCACCACTATCGCTGTGATCTTCACACAGGTATCACAATTTCTTCAGCTGCTTCATATTTCTACCAGTACAGATTCATCACCTCACACAACCATCAGGTCCAGGATCTCCTACATCTCAATACTGGAGCTCATTTTGTGACCCAGACATTTTTGGTCAGGTGTGATGCTGCAGCATTCTGCCTGCTCCATTTACCACAATGGACAAATGGGAAATTAAATTCATACTTTCCTGGGCCTTTTCCTGTGTACCAGGAGAGCAGCAGAGTTGAATGTGCTGGCCAGAGTGATCACCTTGTGGCACTGTGAGACACCTCCAGGAGGCCAAGAATGTAGACTTTCACAGTGCTGTATCTGAACTACAGTAAAGTTGTTCATGCAAAATAGAATTTAGTATTCCTCCTCACCAGTGCTTTTCTTCTCTGCCGATACTAGCCAGTGCTGAGTACCAGCACCTCGGCAGTGCCAGTTGTGTGATTGGCTATGGTGGGGGCTGGGGGATGCGAGGAGCTGTGTGAGTACTGGCTCCACTTTTTTTTATTTTTTAATTTTTTTTACGAGTAAGGCATTGCTCCTCACAAAAAGCAAATGTACTAAAACTGATTATAACAGCCCTTAAAGTCTGTGGAATGAGCTTTGTGGTATAAATTCATTGTTAATGAAAATCAAACTAATGTGGCTAAGTTCAAATTATATTCATAGTGTAGGCCAGGCCTGAGGCTTCTGGATGTCTCTAAGGATCATAATTATAGGACATTTTTATTGGACAGAACTTCAGAAATTCTGTGGCTAGTTCCATTAAGTCTAAAATACGTTTTCTTTAACCAAAATGGGCAATGAGTCTTGTTTGCAAGACAGAAAGTTTTAAAGGCATAGAAGAATTTTTATGTATTGTAGGGACAGTGTGTCCATATGCCACTTCTACATCCGTTTGAAAAAAAATAGGTTTTGAGTAGCATTTTTTCAGAACAAAGGGGTTTGTCTTTGACTGTCTTAAGCTATATTTTAGGAATATTTCCACTACGTTGAAAATTATGGTGCTTAATCATCTGAACAGGTAGCCTGCTTTGTCAGCCATGCCATGCCATTGAACTAAAGGGACAATACAATAGAAAGATAATACAGCTTTTCTCATACAATTTATGAAAGCTTCATGTAATACTTTTCTATGTAGCTACTGTGAAGCCTGTCTTTTTACAGCAGCTACTGTCACACTATCATTAAGCCTGAAACTAAATTTCTCATCCCATGCCTAATCTCTATTCCTTTCAGGTTGCCGGAAATTATATTAGAGGATCAGCATGGCATATAGGTGTGCCAGGACCAAGGGGAAAGCAAAACTGGGCTGTTTCACTAAGTCTTCAGCTTTGCAAATGATTTTGGAACATCAGCTTCTTGGCTTCTTGGAACAGAAGGTGTACATGAAATTCCTGAACTGGAAATGAATTTTAAACATTTCATAGCAAATTATAAATACATTCATTATTCCAATAATAAAGCTTTGTGATGATTTGGAAATTTTTAACTTTTTTGTCCCTGCTTTTTACTTTTGAATGTCCAGATTCCAGCTGGAGTTCAAAACAGCAAGGACAAGATATTAGCCATTTTTTATTGACACCAGCACTGATAAAGCTATCAGTGTTGTTGGCACCTCACAGTTAGATTATCGGAATACACTATGCTCTCACTCTGAAATTGCAGCTAGTTGAGAATATGTCAGCCTGATTATTAAGTGAGTTTCAAGCAGAGAGCATTTAACAGCTGTTCGTTTTTCAAATATGCTGGATGCTGACTGATTTCCAGGAAGTGTTTAAGTTGTGATTTTTGACCTTTTAAGTCTGAAAAGTTTTAAAATCTGTACATTTGAGAGACCACATTTCTCTATTCAAGCAGAGTGCTGTAAAGGGAAATGGGAAAGGAAAATTCTGACCGTGGTGAGGGATCTTTGGCTCTGGTAGTGATTTTACTCTTTAATTCACTGCAGCTCACACTGGGAGCATAAATGAGAAGGTGGAGAAGGCTTTGCTTTTTCTAATATGATGTGTGTAACATAGGTAACTTGGGAATTACAATGAGACACTTTATGAGAAATTTGAGAGCTGAGCATTAGGCTGCCCGGCTCTTGACGCATACTGAAATAAGAAATTAAGGAAACTTAGTGAAATCATGGAATCATAGAATACTAGGACTGGAAGGGACTTTGAGAGGCCATCGAGTCCAGCGCCCTGCCTTAATGGCAGGACCAAGTACTATCTAAACCATCCCTGATAGACAACTATCTAACCTGTTCTGAAATATCTCCAGCAATGGAGATTCCACAACCTCCCTTGGCAATTTATTCCACCGTTTGACCACCCTGACAGTTAAGAACTTTTTCCTAATGTCCAACCTGAACCTCCCTTGCTGAAGTTTAAGTCCACTGCCTCTTGTTCTATCCTCAGAGGCCAAAAAGAACAAGTTTTCTCCCTCCTCCTTATAATGCCCTTTTAGATACCTGAAAACTGCTATCATGTCTCCCCTCAATCTTCTCTTTTCCAAACTAAACAAGCCCAATTCTTTCTGCCTTTCTTCATACGTCACATTCTCTAGACCTTTAATCATTCTTGTCGCTCTTTTCTTGACCCTCTTTAATTTCTCTACATCTTTCTTGAACTGTGGTGCCCAGAACTGGACACAATACTCCAGCTGAGGCCTAACCAGCTCAGAGCAGAGAGGAAGAATGACTTCTCGTGTCTTGTTCACAACACACCTGTTAATGCATCCCAGAAACATGTTTGCTTTTTTTTCAACAGCATCGCACTGTTGACTCATATTTAGCTTGTGGTCCACTAAAACCCCTAGATTCCTTTCTGCTATACTCATTCCTAGTCAGTCTCTCCCCATTCTGTATGTGTGAAACTGATTGTTCTTTCCCAAGTGGAGCACTTTTCATTTGTCCTTATTAAACTTCATCCTGTTTACCTCAGTCCATTTCTCCAATTAATCCAGATCATTTTGAATTATGACCCTATCCTCCAAAACAGTTGCAGCCCCTCCCAGCTTTGTATCATCTGCAACCACAATAAGCATACTTTCTATGCCAATATCTAAATCGTTGATGAAGATATTGAACAGAACCAGTCCTAAAACAGACCCCTGCAGAACCCCACTTGTTATACCTTTCCAGCAGGATTGAGAACCATTAAGAACTACTCTCTGAGTAAGGTTATCCAGCCAGTTATATGCACACCTTATAGTAGCCTCATCTAAATTGTATTTGCCTAGTTTTTTTATAAGAATATCATGAGAGACCGTATCAAATGCTTTACTAAAGTCTAGGTATACCACATCTACCACTTCTCCCCTATCCACAAGGCTCGTTATCCTATCAAAGAAAGCTATCAGACTGGTTTGACGTGATTTGTTCTTTACAAATCCATGCTGGCTGTTCCCTATCACCTTACCACCTTCCACGTGCTTGCAGATGATTTCTTTAATTACCTGCTCCATTATGTTTCCTGGCACAGAAGTTAAGCTGACTGGCCTGTAGTTTCCTGGGTTATTCTTATTCCCCTTTTTATAGATGGGCAATATATTTGCCCTTTTCCAGTCTTCTGGAATCTCTCCTGTCTCCCATGATTTTCCAAAGGTTATAGATAAAGGCTCAGATACCTCCTCTATCAGCAACTTGAGTATTCTAGGATGCATTTCATCAGGCCCTGGTGACTTGCAGACATCTAATTTTTCTAAGTGATTTTTAACTTGTTTTTTTTTTTATTTCAACTTCTAACCCTACCCCTTTCCCACTAGCATTCATTTTATTAAGCATTCCTTCCTTAGACTTCTCAGTGAAGACTGAAACAAAGAAGTCATTAAGCATCTCTGCCATTTCCAAGTTCCCTATTACTGTTTCTCCCTCCTCACTGAGCAGTGGCCCTACCCCGTCCCTGGTCTCCCTCTTGTTTCTAATGTATTTATAAAAAGTCTTCTTGTTTCCCTTTATGACTGTAGCTAGTTTGAGCTCATTTTGTGTCTTAGCCTTTCTAATCGTGCTCCTGAATTCTTGTATTGTTTGCCTATATTCATCCTTTGTAATTTGTCCTTGTTTCCATATTTTTATATGATTTCTTTTTTTTATTTTGAGATCATGCAAGACCTCCTGGTTAAGCCAAGGCAGACTTGTGCCATAAATGTACATATATGGCATAGTATCTGTCTACTTCTTGCTGTGTTTAAAATCATTTCAATCCTCTTCTAATTGGGAACAGATGTTAGGGCCTTGCAAGGCTGTTTTGAATTGGAATTAACTAATTAGTTTTATTTACACAATATACATCAGTCTTTCAGCTTAGAGGACCAAAACCAATATGCAAGAGTAGCAACTTTCAGAAATTATAGAATCATAGAACCTTAGGATTAGAGGGACTGCAGGGGTCATTTAACCTAACTCCTGCCATGATGCATGATTTGCTGTGTCTTAGCTGTCTAAGACAGATGGTTATCTAACTGTATTTTGAAAACCTCCACTGAAGAATTTTCCATGGCTGCCATCTGTTCCATTGTCCCAGTGTTCTTATGTTAAGAATCTTTTTTCCTCATATTTAATCTAAATCCACTATGCTGCAGTTGGTGTGCGTTGCATCTTGTTCTGCCCTTTGTATCAAGATGAAAAAAAATCTTTTCTCTAGCTTTTTTTATTGGCAAACATTTCATGTATTTGAAGGCTGCTATCATATCCCTTCTTAATCTCTTCTTTTCCAAGTTAAACATACCCAGTTTATCCTGCCTGTGCTGAGATGGCTAGCATTTAATCTCTGTGATCATCTTTACCTCTGGATCTGCTCCCATTTCACTATATCTTTATACATTGGAGATCAAAACTAGATGTGTTACTCTAGTTGAGGCATAATCTTGATTTCAGAAGAGCAGACTTTGAGTCCCTGCGAGAAGTGATGAGCAGGATCCCTTGGGAAATGAAGATGAAGGGGAAAAGAGTTCAAGAGAACTGGCAGTATTTTAAAGAAGTCTTACTGAAGGCACAGGAACAAACCATCCCCTCTCATAGTAAGAACTGCAAACAGGGTAGGCAACCAGCTTGGCTTAACAGGGAAATCCTTAGTCAGCTTAAACTCAAAAAGGATGCATACAAGAAATGGAAACATGGACAATTGACTAAGGAGTAGAATAAACATACGGCTGGAGAATGCCGGGGAGTAATCAGAAAAGCAAAAGCACAATTGGAACCACACCTGGCAAGGGATGTGAAGAGTAACAAGAAGGGTTTCTACAGGCATGTTAACGATAAATGGGTTATTAGAGAAGGTGTGGATCTGTTACTGGATGAGGGAGGTTACCTAATGACAGATGATAGAGGAAAAACTGAAGTACTCAAGGCTGTTTTTGCCTCAGTCTTCACGGACAAAGTCAACTCCCACACGATGGTCGTAGACAATGCCGTATGGGAAGGTGGAGGGCAGCCATCTGTGGGGAAGAAACAAGTTCTGAGCTATCTAGAAAAACTAGATATACACAAATCCATGGGTCTGGATTTAATGCACCTGAAGGTACTGAGGAAATTGGCAATTGTCATTGCTAAACCTTTGGCCATTATCTTTGAAGACTCTTGGAGATCGGGAGAGATACCGGATGACTGGTAAAAGGCAAACGTAGTACCCATCTTTAAAAAAGGAAAGGACAATCCAGGGAACTATAAAGTGATCAGCCTTACCTCAATCCCTGGGAAAATAATGGAGGGTATCCTCAATGAATCCATTTTGGAGCACTTGGAAGAGAAGAAAGTGATCAAAAGTAGCCAAAATGGATTCCCCAGGGGCAAGTCCTGCCTCACCAATTTGATTAGCTTTTACGACAAGGTAACAGGCTCTGTGGACATGGGGAAGTCAGTGGATGTGATATGCCTTCACTTCAGCAAAGCTTTAGATCCAGTCTCCCACAACATTCTAGTCCATACATTAAGGAAATATGGTTTGGATCCTTGGACTATAAAATGGATAAAAAGCTGGTTTAACGGATGAGCCCAAAGGGTAATGGTCAATGGCTCAATATCTGGATGACAGTCGGTTTCAAGAGGAGTGCCTCAAGGCTCAGTTCTGGGTCCAGCATTGTTCAACATTATTAATGATGACCTGGATGAGGGACTCGATTGCACCCTCAAAAAGTTTGTTAATGACACAAAACTAGGGGGAGAGGTAGATACATTGGAGGACAGAGAGAAAACTCAGAGTGACCTGGATAAATTGGAGGATTGATGCAAAAGAAATCTGATGCTGTTCAACAAGGAAAAGTGTAGAGTCCTGCACCTGGGGTGGAAGAATCCCAAGCATTGTTATAAGCTAGGGACCGACTGGCTCAGCAGCAGTATACTAGAAAGGGACCTAGTGGTTATGGTGGATGAAAGTCTGGATATGAGTAAACAGTGTGCCCTTGTAGGCAAAAAGGCTAATGGCATACTAGAGTGCATTAGGAGGAGAATTTCAAGCAGATCTAGAGAAGTAGTTATTCTCCTCTATTTGGCACTGGTGAGGCCGCATCTGGAATATTGTGTCCAGTTTTGGGTCCCCCAGTATAAAAAGGATGTGGATGTGCTGGAACAGGTTCAGCGAAGGGCAACAAAAATGATTAAGGGTCTGGAGCACAAGACCTATGAGGATAGGCTGAGGGATTTGGGCTTGTTTAGTTTACAGAAGAGAAAACTTAATAGCAGCCTTCAACTTCCTGAAGGGGAGCTCTAAAGAGGTGGGTGAGAAACTGTTCTCAGTGGAGTCAGATGGCAGAACAAGGAGAAATGGTCTGAAGTTAAAGAGGGAGAGGTGTAGATCAGATATTAGAAAAAAACTACTTCACCAGGAGGGTGGTGAAGCATTGGAAGGCATTGCGTAGAGAGGTGGTTGATTCTCCATTCCTCAAGATTTTTAAGTCCCAACTTGACAAGGTCCTGGATTAGATTCCTTAGTGGTGGTTGATCCTGCTTGAAGCAGGGGGCTGGACTAGATGACCTCCTGAGGTCCCATCCAGCCCTATGATTCTGTGATTCTGTGAACATGGTGTAGAAGGTTCTACCAGCTCCCATAACTTGCACACTAGGCCTCTGTTCATGTAACTAAAACTGTATTTGGTGATTTTGCAACAGCATAGTATTGTTGAGTCATGTTGAGATTGTGATCCACTACAATTCCCAGATCCTTCTCAGCAATACTTCTGCCATGTCAGTCATCCCCCTTTGTGTACTCCTATGTTGTTTTCCTTCCCTAAAAGAAGCACCTTACTTTTTTTTGTTGAATTTCATTTTGTTATTTATAGCCTAGTTCTCCAACTTATGAATATCTTTCCGAATCTTAGCTCTATCCTCCAAAGTGCAATCTCTGATCCCCAGCTTCATGTCATTTGCAAATTTAGTCAGTATTCTTTATATTCTGATATCTGGTTGAACCATACTGTCACAAGACAGACCTCTGTGGAACGCCATTTGAGAGATGGAGCCACCCCAGCAGCTTGGACTGGTGGGAACAGCTGGTCCTGGGGCAATGGGATGATGCCAGATGGCTGCCGAACTTCTGCATGAGCAGAGAAGCCTTCCAGGAGCTCTATCACTGGCCCATCCCTGCACTCAGGCACCAGAAAACCACCATGCAGCCTGCTCTCTCCCTCGAGAAGCAGGTCACAATTTTGATATGGAAACTGGCCACCCAAGACAGCTACTGCTCAGTGGGGCATCAGTTTGGGGTGGACAAGACCACCACTGGAGCTGTCCTAGTGGATGTAAACTGGGCCTGTGACACACCTCCACCATGGGGAGGAGAGAGAGGCTCCCAGACTCAGGGACCTTTGGTGTTAGGAGGCTGGAAGTGGGGTGGGGTACAGGGGCTGGGAACTCTCTGCCACACCCTTATGAGAGTACATGTCCTCCATCCCTTGCAGGTCATCCGCATAATCAGTGCGATGCTCCTCCATCTAATTGTCCACATCAGGGACCTGGATTCTGCTGTTGGGAGATTTGCAGCATTCCAGTTCCCAAACTGTTTCAATGTTGTGGATGGGATGCACATTCCCTTTCACACCCTGCCACATAGCACCAGCCACTATATTAACTGCAAGGGGTACCACTCAGTAGTCCTCCAGGCCCTGGTGGATTATAAAGGCCAGTTCATGGATGTGAACATGAGCTGGGCAGGCTGAACACATGATGTTCAGGTTTTCTGGAATTCTGGCCTGTGCCAGAGTATGGAGGTCAGGACCTACATACCCCAGCAGAAGCTCCCAGGCGGGGATACCACCATGCCACAGTGCATTGTGGCAGATGCTGCATACCCTCTACTGCCGTGGCTCATGCAGCTCTATACTGGCCACCTTGACTCCACCCAGGAGACGTTCAACACCCACCTCAACCAGGCCTTCAATGTCATTGAGCGGGCCTTTGAGTGCCTGAAGGAGCAGTGGGGCTGCATCCTCTCGCACTTGTAGGTCAGGGTGCACAACTCCCTGCTGCTGGTGAGTGCCTGCAGTGCCCTCCACAACATTGTGGAGCCGAAGGGGGGTACGTTCATTCAGGGGTGTGCAGCTGAGTCAGAGCCTGGGTAAGAGCAGCCAACCACTTCTGCCGGTCACCAGGCCAACCAGGATGGTTTCCACATCAGAGGTGCCCTCCAGGACAACTTTGCTCTCAGGCCTCACTGACTTCTCCACCCATCCCCACCCCCATCATCCCCAAATGCATCCATCCCTCACTACATGAACCACCACCTCACCCACACATCTGCCCCTATGAAAACATGGGACATGGGCATCTTTGGGAAATAAAACCTTTTTACCATTAAAATTGACTCATTGAACTTTAGAAACAAAAACTATTTACAATGTTGGGGGGGCAAACTATGTATATTGAGGAGACAGGGAGAGACCTGAACTGAGAGTGGGGAGGGGAGGGATCTGAACTTTTGAAAGAGCAGGTCATGGAATATCTACACATACCTTCCTTCAAAAGAGATTTTTGAAAGGGGCCACTTATCCTAATACAGCATTGGGATCCATATTTCAAAGTCTGAGCCACATTCCTCTGATTCTTTTTGAAAGAACATGTTGTACATGTTCCCTTCCTTCTTTCAATAGAGGGCCTATATTTTCGAAAAATAAGTGCAGACAGAGCTTTAATGTACATCACAATGTCTCCTTTTTCCTCATCCTGGGCTTCCAGAACTAGACATAACTCTCAGTGCTGCTACTCCAATCATGGTAATTGTCCCAGCAAGTCTTTGAAATGCTGATTAAGTCATAAATCCCAACCTTGATACCAAAGCCTATTTCTAAAGAAGCAACCTTGTCCCAAGAACTGAGTCTATTAGGGAGGTTAATACAGAGAACAACTTTTATTTCCATTTTGTAACAGCATCCCTAAAAGAAGTCAGATCCCCAAAACTAAACACCAATTAAAAAAAAAAAATTAAAATTAACACCAATTAAAAAAAGAAAAGCATTTGCAATGTGGTGTAGTGACACTAAATAGTGACTTCTGCCATAATAACTGGAACTGGCTAATAGATAACAGTAAAACTGACAGTTTAAAAATTAGTGCTTTATCATTCCACTGACACTATAACGCTACTTGTTTTATGAGGCACCAAACTTTGTGACAATGCAAATTCAATTAAACACTGTAAATCATCAGTGAAATTTTTCTTTTCAGAAAGTTTAGTTTTATACATATATTTATGGAATTCTGCTAAAGAAAATTAGGGAATACTTATCATTTAAGTTTGCCTTTATGCCTACCAGTAATAAATTTCTCTCTTGAATGGTCTCAAAGAATAAAACCAAAGCAAACACACAAGCAGAGAACACCCCGGTAAATGTACTTGTTTGTTAGTAAGTTCTTAAAAATAAATGACAGGGTATGTATACAAATTGAGTAAAATATGTTGGCTATTTGAGCATGTTTCTGTCTACTTTGCTGATAATGCTAAAGTGTTCATTAGTAATCAGAATAGTTATGGACAATAAGCCACAAGCAGACAGTTTAATTTGGTGACACACATCATCCCAGCTCCCACCAAACAGGTCTAGCAACCAAGCTTTACAGGTATTTTATCAATTAATATTCACCCTTTATGTGAACATAATATAATAAAAGATTATGCTAGGTTTATTTCAATGATAAGAGTAATGAAATAAAATACGTTCAGAAATACTCTGTAAACTGAGATGTATATCACAAATTTCTCTAATTAAAATGGAAATAATTATAGTATACTTTGTCTCGTGACATATGACTTAAGACTCTTACTGTCTCTTCTTCCATGAAGTTTTAAATGAGTCTATGTTCACTGATACAAGATGTCACATAAGAAAAAACCTTGCATAATTTTTGCTGCTTTGGCTATGGGTGCTGTACGAATAGTTCAAGAAAACCTGACTGAGAAAATTGGTGTATTTTTAGATGGATGACTTGAGACATCGGAGTGGATCACCCTAAATTCCAGATCCATTTTACCATTTGTCTATGGAATATTATATCAGATTGTTTCATAGAAGTTTTTTTCTTTAATATTTCCCCCTCTGCCTTCCCACTTTGTGCTTAGAATACATACAACTTGAGATTTTTTTTGTTTGTTTTACAGGTATTACTTTTTCATTTTACTTAAATTTTTGTCCTTCCCTAGGAGATAGCTTGAAAACCAAATAAAGAAACTGAGCTGCAATCTGTTAGCTGACCTTTCAGGCTTAGGCATGGATACACACAGACAACCGCTACGACACAGGACTCAAATAATTGCTTTAAAAGAAGTAATTTATTAACAAATCAAGGATAAAGTATACCAAGAAAGTGACAGAGCACAGAGAATTACTTCTCTGGGATTCAGTTACAGTTTATAGGAGGGAATACTTCAGCCAGCCTAAGAAGTTCCACACCAAACCCCAAATAAAAAATAGCTTAATCATGTTTAACTAAACATACTCTTTCTCCTTACATATCTGTATGCCCAGGTTGTTTTGTGGCCTGAATATTTACCAGATTCATTACTATTTTGTTCTTTTTGCTCCTGCCGGACAAAAGAAAGATCCCCCATCATCAGGCAACTGCTTCAGTTCAAAAGATCCTTCTCTCTTCCCATTGGCTCACTTGCATGCTTCACAACACAGAACAAATTATTTCTGGATTTAACCCTTTACAGGCTTTGATTCATGACAGCCGTTCAATCCTGCTCTTACCCCAGCTCTGCTCTGGCCCCATGTTCAGCCACGGCCCCATCCCTCAGCTCTACATCCCTCCCTACCCTTAGTTTGAGTCCCTGTCTGAAGCTCTGCCTCCTGTCCCATCCCCTTCATCAGCCTCTTCCCCCAGCCCCAGTCCTAGTCCTGATCAAAGACACAGACTTGCCCCATGGCTGTGGTCCCAGCCTTGGCTTCTTTACACCTTCTGTGCCCCTCCTCCAAAACCACAGTCCCACTCCCAGCCATACCTCCTGGGTGTGTGTGAAAGGGGTAGATGAGTGCATGATTATGAAAACTTGGGGACCACTAGTATAAATGATGTAGAAAAGGTGCTGAGTTTGTTGAGAGCAATGAATAACTTGAAATACCAAGACTGACCATGATACATCCCAGATTCCTTTTACTATTTGCCTGTGGCATATCATACTTTAAAAGTAGATTCTTTCATAGAAGTTGTCTTCCTTTTCAATTAATAAACTGCAGTATCATCTAACAGATCCTTTTAAACCAACAGACAAAACATTTTCTGAGACTGGAAATTCTACAAATTCATCTATTGTCAAAGGCACTGCTTTCAGTGTTTCCACTTACAGAAACCAATAAAAGGAAATTTAAAAAATAAAACAATTTAAGGACCAGTCATTTTATGGCATACAAAAGGAGGAACATCAAAAAGGGCTATTGGCTGAATCTGATCTGATCCTGCAACATGCACTAGAAATTAATGCATCAATGATGAGACCTACTTAAGATGCTGGGGAGTGCATCAGTGTCTGTGGAGAAAATAAGCAGAATGTAAAGCAAAAGCACTCCATGGGTTGCACTCAGACTATGAACTTTCCTTGTAGGAAACCATTGCAGAATGCAAGTGATTACTGGATTAAGGACAAGTCATGGGGAAACTGCAACAAAGGTACAAATAGAAAATATACTGGTCAGTAAATAAAAGCACCACCCCATGCTCACAAAGGCAATACCAAAGGATATGCAGCTTGCAGATGATAATAAGGAGCCCACTGAGAATGGAATAATTTTTCTGGAACTGTTTAATTTTAAATAAAGACAATATGCAAGCTACTTACCTTAAACTTATTTACAAAAGAAGTGGATAAGACTTAAAATGAGGTTTGATGCAAAATCAGCTAAGTTTCAGTAATTTCACCACAGATTAATCAGGGACTAATGACAACATTAGTGGACAGCTCCTATGATTACATCAGACTGGTCCCCATTTTATCAGAGAGAAGTATCACTAAACATATTGGGCGCGTCTACAATAGCTGGCTACTTCGAAGTAGCTGGCACAATATCGAAATAGTACATAGGCATTCCTTGGGGATTGAATCTCTTAAACTGATTTAATATTGTTAGGAATTGCTTTTTGAATTGCATGGGGTCCTGATAGGACAGTCTTCATGGTACAAAACCATGTTTAATTGTAGAGTTGACATACTTGACAAGTATTTAGGTAATTGCTAGAGATAGATAATAACTGGAAAACATAAGGAACTGAGTACTGGAGATTAAGTGTATATTTGAATCTACATTTTCACTTCATATCATATAGAAATAAGTAATATATCAGTGAATGTAAGAAGATAGCTATAGATTGCTATAATTTAAAATCATGATTGCTTCTAAAAGCAAGAGACAATATTTGGTGGAAAAAGCATTAGTGGGCTACATCTATGCTACAGAGATCTTTTGAAAGAAGCCCTTCTGGAAGATCTCTTTTGAACTTCTTTTGAGCAAGTATGTCCACGCTAAATAAAGTGGATCAAAAGAGTGATCTGCTCTTTCAAAAGACAGTGCCCACACATTCTCCATTCTTTTGAAAGAATGGGCCAGGGATGGCAAAAATCAGGCCCCAGGAGGACTGCTTTTTCAAAAAAAGGGCCTGCAGAATGTCTACACACATTTTCTTTTGAGAGAAGCTTTCTAAAGTGGGAAAGGAAGAGCGATTTCAAAAGGAGCGCCACATTCTTTCGATTTACTTTTGAAAGAACACTTTTTGTGTGTAGACGCTCCATGGGGTCTTTCAAAAGAGCTCTCTTCTTTCGAAAAATCTTTTGAAAGAACTTGCCAGTGTAGACACAGCCATGTATAGATGTGAAAACTTAGGAGAAAAATGAACTATTGACACAAGAGTGAGACTGAATAATTACGCAATAGAATCTGCAAAAGAGTGAACATGAATTAATTTCTTCATAGGGTAAAAAGACAATTGCTTCTCAGCATCTAATATATTAGTGACTAATTTATAAATATATTATACATTAATCTAACATCCCCCTAGAATTGTCAAGGATATTGCTTTTTTCTGATATTAGGAAAGACTGGGGAATACTTTATTGGATTTATGTTTCGGCAGCAAAGATCTACTTGGCAATTACATTACATCACACGTTGCAAGTGAGTTTTAAGAAATATATCCTTTCTAACAACAACCATGGATGGTGGCATAATCCACACAATTCGGACAAAAGAAAGAGGACATTTTAATGGAAGCAACTTACCTAGGCATGTGGTGATGATGATGATGATTATGATGATGATGATGATAATACGCATAGAGACATAAGCTGGGGCTGTGTGTGGACTCTGTTCTAACTCCGGAGGCTTAAAGCTTGTGGACACATTTAGACAGGCCCCAAACAAGCCTGGGGTATGTCCAGCCAGGACACATTCTACTAGGGAGGAGGGGAGAGATTGTGCGAGAGATTTCTTTTTGCAGAATACCCTTTAAATATTTGTCTAGTGCAGAAAAATCTGAAAAATCAGCCTTTTTGTATGGAATTACTGGAGTGAGAAACTAATTCTCCTCTTATTTCCATGCAAATATGAGTTAGGATTTCAGCCAATTTCTTTATAACATGCAGTGAAGTTATTTTTAGGCAGTGCTCCTTTTAATAGTGTATCGTGAAAGTTTACCTCTAAATAGAATGGTCAAGATGGGTATCTTTTTGGTCTGCTTTAATATAGAACTAATAGTGTGATTTGTCTGCTCAATTTTTTAAAAAATAGACATTATGTTGCTGTATAATTGAAAATCACCATTTTTATCACAATTATTATTAGTAGTAGTAGTAGTAGTAGCATCCTTCAGTCTACGTAGACTATGGAACGCACCCTTCGTAGTTCCATTTGGCATCCTTATTTGCAGCGTCGGCTGTGACTGTGAAGACCCACATGAGAGTGATAGTCCTTGCTGCATCTGTTGCATATATAATGGGTGTCTGGCAGATCCTTTCTGTGTTTTCTGTGGGCTTGCTTCTCTTTTGCTAGCTGTCTGATCCTCAACTCACCCTTCTGAAGGCCCTTGTATAGTTCCTGCCTCCATCTGCTGCGATCGTCTGCCAGCTCCTCCCAGCTGTCTGGCTTGATGTCTACTTCCCTGAGGTCTCTCTTGCAAACATCTTTGTAGTGCAGCTGGGGGCATCCGGGAGGTCTTTTGCCAGAGGCTAGCTCGCCATACAGGATGTCTTTTGGGATCCTTCCATCATTCATCCTGTGGACGTGGCCAAGCCAGCGGAGCTGCCGCTGCCTGAGGAGGGTGTGCATAGTTGGGATTCCAGCTTGCTCAAGGATGGCAGTGTTGGTCACTCTGTCCTTCCATGATATCCCAAGGATGCGCCTGAGGCAGCACAAGTGGAAGATGTTCAGCCTCTTTTCCTGGCGGGCTTACAGGGTCCAAGTCTCACTGCCGTAGAGGAGGGTGCTAAGGATGCAGGCTCTGTAGACTTGCATTTTGGTGTGAGTGTACAGCTTGTTGTTATTCCACACTCTCTCGCTGACTCTGGACAGAGTTGTGGCTGCTTTTCCAATCCTCCTATTTAGCTCAGTCTCCAAGGACGGGGTGTCAGTGATGGTGGACCTGATGTAAACGAACTCGTGGACGACCTCTAATGCATAGTTGTCAGTGCTGATTGATGGAGAAACAGCAACATCCTGAGCAAGTACATTTGTCTTCTTTAGGCTGATGGAGAGCCCAAAGTCCTTGCATGCTTTCGAGAACCGATCCAGCAGCTTCTGAAGCTGGTCTTCTGTGTGTGACATGACAGCAGCGTCATCTGCCAACAGCATATCTCTGATGAGGACTTCCCGCACCTTAGATTTAGCTTTCAGCCTTGCAAGATTAAACAGTTTCCCGTCAGATCTTGTGTGCAGAAAGATGCCCTCTGTTGAAGATCCAAAGGCGTGTTTAAGGAATAGTGCGAAGAAGATCCCGAACAATGTCAGAGCAAGGACGCATCCTTGTTTGAAGCCGCTCCTGATGTTGAAAGCATCCAATAACGTGCCATCGTATTGGACGGTTCCTGTCATGTCTACGTGGAAAGACTGTTATCCAATTGCAAAAAATCTTGCACAAAATGCATTATGTAAGCTGTTGACGGAAAAAGTTAGAATCTCTCAAGTAAGATTATCCTGGTTAAATCCATGTATCATTGTATCTAAAGATATGAATACCAGCTATTAATATATATTTCAAATATGTGTTCTTGGGTGACACCCCTACACAGATTTACATTAGGGCTAGCCAGTTATGTGTTGATGGCCCATTATGGATTCTCTGTTCTCATGATGGGCCCATTCAGTAGGTCTGTACTGCAGATGCCTTAGATAGCATAGGGCCAATGAACACCCCTGTGATTCAGCAAACCATGCAAGGATATATGATAAGGACATTTAAAAATATAAGAATGGCCATACTGGGTGAGACCAAAGGTCCATCTAGCCCAGTATCCTGTCTTCTGACAGAGGACAATACCTGATAACACAGAGGAAGTGAACAGAACAGGTAATCATGAAAGCAACTCCTCTTGGGACATCTATTTCCAACCTCTGACAGATGCTAAGGACATCATTCCTACCTATCCTGGCTGATATCCATTGATGGATGGAACCTCCATGAATTTATCTAGTTCTTTTTTGGAATCCTTTTAAAGTCTTTTGACATAAGACACTATCTTTTACTCATAAGCTTTCCTTTTCACATGACCCTGAACTTCATCTTCAATCAGTAAATTTCCATAAGTTTGGACTGAAGATATGTAACTGGACTCTTGACATTTCTTCATCATCATTTCCTGTTTCATTTTTCTGAACTTGCTCTCTAACAAAGAAGTTTTGAACAGGAACTGATGACAACCAATCTGTTTGAATCTAGGGATAATTTTGCAAGTCAACAGTCTGTTTACAGTCATTTGTAAGTTTTTGATTATTAACAGTTTTAACTGTATTCTTTTCTTGTATTAATAAATCTTTAGTTTACTGAGAATTGGCTGACAGTGCAATATTTGGATAAGATCTGAGATACAGATTGACCTGGGGGGTCTGATCCTTTAGGATTAGTAGAACCTCATATATGGTGAAATGCTTATTGTTTGTCTGGACGGGAGCCATGGGCTGAAATGCCCAGATGGGATTGTATTTGGTTTCTGATTAACTGAAATGGTAGTGCAGGAGCTCATTTGATACTGGTCTGGTGAATCTAACTATAGAACAAACCACCAGTTTGGGGAGGACAGTTTGTCTGAATTTTGCATTCAGCGTGTTGTCTATCTGAGTCACCTGGTCACACTCTTGATTATTTTTCAATTAAAATTATATTACACCTACCACTACACAGAGCAGTTACAGCCTATTTTTAATACCGCTGATACTTCAGAAGAATTTACTATTGCAAGTATTCAGTGTTGACCAATGCATGTTCCATGGCAACTGAAGTTAAAAACACTGGAGCTAGTCACAACAATCACAGTGTAATTTGGATTTTCAATTTTATATCAGTGTTGGCATAACTGAATTTAGTGTATATGACTTTTAAACTAAGTGGCTTAAATAAAAACAGTGTATAGCTTGTTTATTTGGTTTGTCAGGAGATTTGAAAAGCACTCTACTTTGTCTTCCTCCTGAGTCAGGGTTTGGGATAATTTATTCATCAGCTGGAGAGAGTTGTAATTTGAATGCATCAAAAATTAAAATAAGGCAACTAGATATAGCTAATCTCTCTATCTACTACATTCCAGAAATTCTGCCTTCTGTGTTTTCCTCATTTATATAGATGGTAATTATGTTTTATTGATTAAAACATCTTAAAATTTATGACACTGAGTACACATAATGGTAACACTAAGAATGTGTTTTTATACACTAACTTGTTTTGCAGAAAATTAGGAATGGCTAGCAAACTCCAGAGGTTCAGATGTTTAATGCTTAGTTTCCTTCGGTGTTCACTAAAAAAGTTTAAAGTTGATGAAATACTTAATTGATTAATATTAACCACGACACATTAGGAACACAAGCCAAAATAGGGAAAGAACAGGTTGAAGAATATTTAAGTTGGATAGATTTATTCAGGTTGTAGGGCCAAGTAAAATGCTAGTTACGGTACTTAAGGAACTAGATGAAACAATTGGAACTGTTATTAAGAACTCATGGGCTATGTCTACACTAGCTAGTTTGTTTGTTTTTTAAAGCCTGGGCTCTTTTGAAAAATTCCATGGAGCATCTAAACACAAAATACATTCTTTCGACATTAAAATGGAAGAACATGGCACTTTTCCTGGCAACCGTCTTCCACTTCCAGATGAGGAAGAGCAACTTTTTCCAAAAGATTATTGTGGAAAAAAAAAACATGTGTAGATGTCCTGAGGCCCCTTTTTTCAAAACAGCAATCCTCTGTGTCACCGTATTTTCGATCAACAGTGTTTCCTGCTCCGTTCTTTGAACAGAGCGGCTGGGATGTGGCCACTCTCTACAGAAAGAGCAGATCAATTTTTTGTGTGTGGTCACGATCTTTCAAAAGAAGATTTTTAAAATGAGATCTTCTGAAGAAACCTTTTTTCCAAGAAACGCTGTAGTGTGGACATAACCATGGAGTATGAGTGAGGTCTCGGGGAGCACTGGAGAAGGGCAATCATAGTACATGTCTTTAAGAGGAGGAACAAAGAGGACCCAGAAAATTACAAATCAGTAACCCTAGCTTCAATACCTGGAAAAACACTGAAACAAATTATTAAATAATTAATTTTAAGCACCTAGAGGATAATAGAATTATGTAAGGACTAGCCAGCATGGATTTATCTAGAATAAATCATAGCCAGCCAAACTCATTCTCTTCTTTTGACAAGATTTCTGGCCTAATGCAGGGGGCTAAGCAGAAGCAATATACAGGATTTTAGTAAGAACTTCACACAATTTCATATGCAAACCAGGGAAATACGGTACAGATGAAAATACTTCATGGTGTGTGTGCGCCATGGAGCTCAATGGTGAAATAAGGCAAAATGTTCACTATGTTTTATAAGCAACTGCCACCTGCAAACTCACTACACCTCCTATACCACTCTCGTGGTATTTATTTATTAATGGTAGCATGGAAGATCTCTGCTGAAAACTTGTAACTTATCTATAGTTATAGTTATTGTGAGACATGTGCATTGGACATTAGGCTCCTAAGTGGTGGGTTGAAGCATAGCTGCTCTTGTGGATCTCAGTTTGAAGCCCATTGGTCATGATGCACCTTTAAGAATTGGAATAGAATTCAAAATGACCTTGAGATATAACAGAACTAGTTTGAAATTAAGATGAAATACAATATAGGCAAGTGAAGAGAAAGGAAAAAGCTATACAATGGTGAGTGAATGGCTAGAGGTAGTGCTGAAGAAAAGTATAGTAGTCCCAGGAGACAATTGTCCTATACTACTTGCCACAGGAGCATAATCAATAGTTCTCAGCATTTTCCACCAGCCCATCCTGCATCATGGCTTACTCACTAAGCTTTCTTCACAGTATCACTGATAAAGCTGTTTTGGAACATGGATCAGTGGCACTCACTGAATACGCAGCCTTTGAGCACATCACATGTACTTGTTCTGAAATAAATGTGCCGCTTTTCCTGCAACCACATGGCATCCTTGGTCCCCAGAAACAAAGAGCAAGAATTATTCCATAATGAATATTAAACTCCTGGTAAATGGTGGGGCTGGTTTTGTAATCTGGACAGAGGACCAGCTATTCATAGTTGCATTTTCATAATGCCTATTTTAGTTCTAAAGTATTTCAGATGCCACTGCATATTATTAATCTATAGGAAAAGAGACTTTTTTTTAAAAAAGATCTGTTTATCAATTATGTATTTTATGATTTGATGCTTATTGCTTTTGTGGAAAACAAATGAGATTTTATGTATTTATGGGTTTTTTTATTGTTTTTTTTTTTTGTTTATGTAACAGGAATCTTTCAGCTCCTTTTTCTTCAGCCTGCCTTGGAAATTGCCTGACACACCCTATAGTCTACTGAAGACCCGGGTCAGGATAAGATCTTTTCTGACTTGAAGCTTTCTTCTGATATAAAGGCAGATGTTTAGGTTAAGACCTCACGAGTTACTAGATTCTTAGTGGACTAGAACTAGCCAAGCATGTTCATATGTTTAATTTGCTAACTCACTTTGATCAGTCTGTTTTATTTAAATCACTTTAATTCTAATGTTTGGCTTAATAAAAACTCATTTGTTTATAATCAATCCAGTGTAAATCATTATTATATGGGTAGGGCCTCCACTGTGCATATTTCCCTTTCATTGATAAATGAGATTTACCTAATGAGTTCTCCCTGTGCAAACCTTTTGCGTAGAGAGAAATGGATTTATTTAGGGTTTTGATCCCTTCTGGGGGTTGATTTCCTGGGTGCTGTGCCCTAGAACTGCATCTTCCCAGAGTTGTTCTTAATCAATGCTCTGCAGTGGGCTGGTAACCCCAACTCTGTGTTTTGGCTGAGGAAAACCCAGGCATCTGTCTCAGAAGAACAGGGTGGTGGAGTATCTCACAGGCCAAGAAGGTAGTTGTTCATGGCCTGATCAGCACAACAAGGAATATCCCAAAGGGTCTTCTGTGACCACATCTTGTCACATCCAGTATGGCCACCCTGATGTTCAAAGAAATTTAAACAATATAAAAGCTCATGATTATGAGGTTGTTTTGTCTGAGAAAGGTCTTTGTGTTCATCTCAGAGAACAAAATGTTGAAAAAGATGTCAACATGTTAAAGAACTCATTTCCTATAGAGCAATTATTCCAATCTAGTTCAATAGTCATAAAATGTTCAATGTTGTACTATGTAAAAATCACTGGTATTTCTCCCAGATTCATTTTCATCCATACTGATCATAATTTGCAAATCTGAGAGGTGAGACAATGCATGGTTGTAGAATTTAAACAATCTTTTCACCCACCTATATCAGGACAGAAGTAGGTTGTGATGTGAGATGGGAAAGCTTACATCACTGTAAACTATTCTACGACAGTGGGTTCAGTTTCAAAGCCTATTAAAAGGAGCACTTTGATGCACATTCACATTATACAGCTTTTTTAAAAAATTACAATAAAAAAGAGAAAAACTGGCTAATAGTGTTTAGGATAATTTACTATAATTTACTGTTCTGTGAAGTTCAACAGCTGGACACCATAAAGCATTCTTCTTTTCCAATGGCAGAGAAATAACCACAGAAAATTGCTCAAAACAAAAAAGGTCATTCTCACTTTCAGGGAATATGTTTCGCTGTATTAGTGGTGGAGCTAATGAAACCTTTCTTTTAATCAACCTTAAGGTATTTTGCAATTTGTTAAGTGTGGCCTATTCCAAATGGCTGCATTTTAATTTTAATAAAGTTTGAAATACTTCCTATGACTGTTCCTATGCCTGCAGCAATGATGTCAAAAGTAGGAACAGGATATAAGTAATTTTATAGAAATGTATTATGCATATTGAATAACGTAGAACTAGAATAAATTAAAATTTATTCAACAGTGTGTGTATGCGCACTCATATATTACATATCAACTTGCACACACATTTCATATGCACATGGAACATTGTGGCTGTGTCTACACTAGCATGTTCTTTTGAAAGATTTTTCAAAAGAAGGGGGCTCTTTCAAAAGATTACACAAAGCATCTCCACAAAAAATAATGTTCTTTCAAAAGTAAATCAAAAGAATGTGGCGCTCCTATCGAAATTGCTCTAACTTTCCTGTTTCAGGAAGAGCACCCTCTTTCAAAAGGTTCTTTTGAAAGAAAACGTGTGTAGATGCTCTGCAGGCCCTTTTTTTCTGAAAGATCGGTCCTCTTGAGGCCTGATTTTTTGATCCCTGGCCTGTTCTTTCAAATAAGCTTGGGCTGTGTGGATACTCTCTTTTGAAAGAACAGATCATTCTTTTGATCTGCTTTTTTGTGTGTGGACATACTCTTTCGAAAGAAGTTCTTTCAGAAGAGATCTTCCAGAATAACTTCTTTCAAAAGCTCTCTGTAGTGTAGACGTAGCCTTGACATGTAGATCATTCTATTTCGAAATAAATTTGGTAGACCATAGATCTTTTTCTAATCCTCCACCTTCCCTATTCTTAATAAAAATTAGTACTTCAAAGAGGAGTTTTCTTTTATCAGATTCAAATGTCATTCCCATGGGATACAGCAGCAGGATCAGGAATGGATGATGAAGAGTTAAGTAAATGAATTCCAGTCCTTTTCCCTTTTCTCCATCAGAATTAGAGAATAGCAACGAGAGACCTTGAAGGGGGCATTAGAATTACTTCTTCTCATCTTCACCATCATCTGTGAGGATAATGGGGACAAGGTACCAAGTGCAGTTATTGCTTTTAGTCCCCTGAGAGAAAACACAGAATTGAGGGAAATAACTAGGGCTGGCAAGAGTAAGCATGACATAAAGGAGTTCATATTAAAAATAAAAGAAATCCTAGTGATGGTACAGGTGCATCACCAGATGGAGATTGTGAGATGGTTAGTAGACATGCAGAAGAGTTCAAAAATATTTCTCTTCTATATTTGGACAGTAGTAGGATGCAGTAGATAGTCCGTTGTGTCTGATGACGTCTTGAGCTTGCACAGGCTCATCAATTACGGACTCGCATGTGGCTGAGGAGTCCAACCTTTGAACAGCATGGGTGTTCACATTGGGGGCAAGGGAATTGTACTGGCTCTGTTGGTGCAGCTGCTGCTGTTGCTTTCTTCCTCTCATGAGCATCGAGGCGCATGCATTGCTGCTCTTCAAAGTTGTCACACGCGTGTCGTATGAAAGCACACCAGCCTGTTCGGTCTTTTGCATGCTGCTCTAGCTGATCTGGTTTTAAACAAGCGTTGTTGGGGTTTCTCTTAGCACACAGATTTTAGATGGGATTTAAATGAAACCCTCACACGGAGGATGTGAACCTCCAAATGCACAGATCCCAGGAACCGAACCTGAACCTCACTGCAAACCCCAGGCAGGAGAGCGCCACTGCGGTATGCCACGGACCCCGCTTAAGCCTCCTGGAGGGGTGTGGCTAGCACAGAGGATGAGACCAAGACAGGGATTAGTTAAATAAGATGAAAAACTATTTTATTATTTAGCACAAACAACAACAAGCAAAGATGCAACAGTAAGTATAGAAAAGGCACATGAGGCAGTTCATAATAGTAAAGGTATGCTACTCTAAACTCTAAAGATTACTTACACTTAACATTCTAACGAATATATTCTGGTAGTGAAGTCTTTGAGAAAGTATTTTATTGTACCGCAAAGCAAAGTTTGTAGTTAACTGAATTGTCAAAAAATAAAACAGGGATAAAGATTTTAAGAGTCCGTTAAAGGTAAGTAGGGGTTTATATATCCCTTTATGGCTTCTTAAAAGGGAAAGGCAGGGGTGCTGGCCCCACATCTTCCTGGCAGCAGGGTGCTAACCTGCCCCTAAAATATGCCGAAGCCCCGGGGTCCTTAGGCAGAGCCTTTCTTTTGAGGTTGCTGCAACCTTTCAGTGGCTTGCCTATACAAACCGTCCTGGGGGTGATTGCCTCTACCCAGGTTGGGGAAGCCAGGGAGGTGAGACAGGACTATTTGTGTCCTTGACTCACAATGAATTTGGGGGTTTAGGAATTAAAGGGAAAGGGAGGCTTTGCCTTCACCTTAACAATTAAACTGAATAGCTTTAACAGTGTAACCAGTAATTGTAACTTATTAATTAAATGTGCTGAAAACAATATTAAAGAAACAATTAATGTGATATTATATGTATATACCCTGGGCATGCAGGCCCGGCCCTTGAGGGTCAAGCCCTCGGGTTCTCCCCCTCCCCCGTCAGGGAGGGAGCACAACAGGGGTGCTCCCCCTGCTCCCCCTTTGGGGGCTCCGATGTCCCAGGTGTGAGTCAATACATGTATGTGTAGGTATTGTTACATGTCCTGAAGAAAAAGTTCACAGTTGGTAGAAAGCCAAAGTTGGTAGAAAGTTGGTGAGAGTGTCCTGTCAGGTAAATAGTCACAGCTGACGGCGCCGCAGGTGGAAAGGTGACAAGATGGTGGCCTTCGGGTTAAACAGCCGAGCACGCAGTACCCGCTGAAAGGCAGGCCAGTTCGCCACTCGGCTGCCGCTCCTCAGAGGCTGCTTGCCGCTGGCACCGCAGGTGGAAGTGGCTGCTTGCGAGCAGTGGGACAGCGCGAGTCCAGGCCCGTGCCGCAGATGGAGAGCAGTGCTGAGGTGATTTCTATCAGCTCTTAGTGATTTTAGATCAGCTCCCTGTGATTTCAGGTCCTTCGCCCCTGAGGACTGGCCTAAGGGACTCAGTGGATGCTGCTCTCGCAGCCATGCTTCCCTATGTAGGAGTGCAGAGTCCTGTCTGCACCTCCAGGGGCCGCCGAATGCTCCACAGCACCTGCTTATATTGAGAGTTCTCATACATAATTCATAAGGTGATTTAAATATTCACGATTCTATTTACATGCAGGTGTGGTTTTCAACCAGGTCCTCTGAGGGAAGGAAAGTTCCAGAAACTCTCCCCTTTGCCCAATCAGGAGCCTGGAATTTGAAACACCTGCTCATGAATTATTCATGAGTTCAGGTTACTGGGGAAGCTAACTGTCAAAAAGTGACCATTGGTGCTGCTGCTAAATGGCAGCCTGTGACACTTTGGATTTTTCATGTGCCTGCACTGATTTTATATAGCCAAAGGCTTGTATTCCCTGGCCCACAGGGACAATTATGCCCAGGGGATGTTAAAAATCCCTGACAAGCGTGAGCGATGTTGGACTTCACGCAGTCTTTATACCTCTTGCAAGCCTACCTTGATTCCTTTCGCCCTGGGAGAGTTCACTGTACAGGAGTTGCTTAGGGATTCTTGACACCTCCATTTGTATGACATGCCCTGTCTAGCAAAGCTGGGCTTTCAGAATGATGGCTTCGATGCTCATGGTTCCTGCTCCGTCCAGGACTTCCAGGTTCATAACTCTGTCCTGCCATCAAATGTGCAGTATTGACCTCAGGCTGCATGTGTGGAAGTGCTCCGGCAGTTCTATATGTTTTCTGTACAAGGTCCAGGTTTCACAGCGATACAGGAGACTGGTCAGGACTACGGCCTTGTACACTTTTAGTTTAGTGGACTGTCGGATATTGTGCTGATTCAACAATCACGCTTACAGGCGTTCCAGTGCCCAGCTGGCCTGGCAGATTCTGGGATTGATTTCTTTGTCAAGGGAGCCATCATTGACTATCACACTACCAACGTACTTGAACTTCTCTACTGTTTTTAACTCTGTTCCTTCAATAAAGATTGAAGCGGGGAGAGCAGCAGATCCTGGAGCTGGTTGAAACAGTACCTCGGTCTTTCCTAGGCTGATGGTTAAACCAAAGAGGCGAGTGGCAACAGCAAACTTGTTGATGATGAGCTGGAGATCAGACTCCTTGTGTACCATTAGTGCACAGTCATCAGCAAAAAGGGCTTCAAAGGATGATCCTCTCAAGCATCTTGGTTTTAACATTCAGACGATGAAGGTCAAAAAGTGACCCATCCAGTCTGTATTTTATGTAAATTCCATGGTTCATGTCCCTAACAGCGTGGCTGAGGACGCATGTGACAAAGAGGTTGAATAACACTGGGGCCAGCACACACCCTTGCTTCACACCATTGGATATCTCAAATAGATCTGAGCACTCTCCAATTGAAAGAACAAAGCCAGTCATGTCATCGTGGAACAGGCATATGAGGTTAACGAATTTTCTTGGGCAGACAAGTTTTGACAGGATAATCCACGGGGCTTCTCTGTTGACGGTGTCAAACACCTTGGTCAGATCTATAAAGACAGTGTACAGATCCAAGTTCTACTCTCTTCACATTTTCTGGACCTGACAAACAGCAAAGATCATGTCAATGGTGTTGCTGCCTGGGCAAAAACCACACTGTGCCTCTGGTAGGTTCTCCTCTGAGATGCTGGTGATCAGACGGTTGAGGATGACTCGAACCGAGATCTTTCCAGCAGTACTGAGAAGGGAGTTACCCCATTAATTTCCACAGTCAGCTTTCTTGCCCTTGTTCTTGAAGAGCAAGATGATTGTGGCATCTTTAAAGTCTTTGGGAATGTCTTCTTCTTCCCAGATGCTGATCAAGATGTTGTGAAAGGCTTCAAGTGAAACTGGTCCTGCTGCTTTGAAAATTACAGCAAGGACACTGTCCATCCTAGGGGCTTTGCCAGAGCTGGTCTGGTTGATTGTCTTTTTGACCTCATCCATTGTAGGGGGCAGGTCAAGACTGTCTATTGTGGGTTTCTGAGGGATCTGGTCTAGGGCCACAAGTTCAACAATGGAGGGTCTGTTGAGAAGGTTGCTGAGGTGCTCTCTCCATCTATTGTTGATGCTGTTCTCTCTCAGAAGGGTCACACCATCTGCAGACAGGAGGGATGTAGTACGTGGCTTTGAAGGTCCATATATAGGTTTGATAGCACTGAAAAACATCTTAGAGTTCTTGGTGTCAGCATAGTATTGGACTTCGTCAGCTTGACTCTTCCACCATTCATCTTGCATTTTGCGAAGTGCCGTTTGTGCCTGGCTCTGAAGGTGTTTGAAATGATCACGTTTGGAGATTGAGGACTGATCATTTTGCCATAGCAGAAATGAGTTCTGTTTTTCCTCTAAGATCTTCATGATGGATTCATCACTTTCATCAAACCAGTTTTGGTGAACTCTCTTTTTTTCAGTCCTAGTGTTGACTTGGCTGAGTCTGTCGCCAGGGTTTTGAACTTGTCTCACTTTTATGTTGGGTCTCCAGTCAGAGGTCCATTGGATGTCAGCACTTCATCAAGGCAGGCTACGAATTTCTCACAATGACCAGTATATTGCAGATTCCCGATGCTGAAGGAGGGTCTGATAACCTTGAGCTTCTTGCGATGCAGTGGTGTGATGTGCAGTATAAGGACTGATCTGACGAGTCTATGATCAGTCCAGTGCTCAGCTCCCCCATGGCCCTGGTGACCTTGACATCTCGAATGTCCTGCCTACAACTGATGACATAGTCAATCAGGTGCCAGTGTTTTGATCTCGGGTTCATCCATGTGGTCTTGTATTTACTGGCTTGCCTGAAGGGAGAGTTGGTAATCATCAGGTCATTTTCTGCACACAAGCTCAACAGAAGGCGGCCATTGGCATTCATGTTACCAACACCATGATGCCCCAGCACCCCTTTCCAGGTCTTACAGTCCTTGTTGACCCTGGCATTGAAGTCACCCAACAGGAGAAGCTTGTCACTAGAAGGAGTTGCTTTCACAAGATGGTCAAGGTCCTCATAGAAACTTTCTTTTGCTTTGTTGCTGCTAGTCAATGTGGGGGCATAAGCGTTGATGACTGTAACGTGGTGAGAGGTGTTGAGGGGGAAGCAGAGCTTGATCAGACTCTCACTGATGAAAGCTGGTAGGTCAGGAAGGTGATGCAGAAGTGATGTCTTGATGGCAAGTCCCACTCTGTGGGTTCTGTCTTCATTTTCTGGCCTGCCTTTCCAGAAGAAGGTGTAACCTACTTTTGGTTCGCAGATTGATCCTTCCTCTACCAGTCAGGGCAGCTATGTCAATGTTATAACGTGCCAGTTCTCTTGCTATGAGGGCCATTCTTCTCTCAGGCCTCATAACATTCTCCCTGTCCAAGAGGGTGCAGATGTTCCATGCTGCAAATAATATCTTTCTTTCCACTCCTTTTTGACCACTGTGAAGGTAAAACTGCCAGCTGCAGCATGCTGCCCGTTTTGGTTGAGACAAGCAATATTTGGAACATCTTTTCTAGTCCCCTCCCTCATTTAGAGTGTGAGCAGCGCTGTTCCTAAAAAGGCCTGCTCAGTCACCTGGGATGCTGCCAAACTCCTTTGTTGTCCCAGAGTCAGAGTTGAGTGACCAAAGTCCACAGGCTGCCCACTTGCAGTTTTGGAGCTACAACTCCCAGACTTTGCATGATGGGATAGACAATTCCCTATCTCACTGGAGGTTTCAGACCTGCCAGCTACCCTCACCTGGGTTAGCCCGCCTGTCAAGATGGTTTATTGGGGCATGTCCACTGCATGCTACAGCTTCGTGGAGCCACAGGTGAGAGCTGGGTGCCAGGTGGGGACCAAAGGTGCATGAACTGCCCTGAAGAGACATGGGAAGTCCCCCCGCCGGAGGTGCTACCCCTCCCTGGACACCCCATAAACCCCAAGAGTAGAATGGTGCACATGTATCGCACAAGAAAGAAAAGCTACATTGCCATTCTCTACAGCATGTTCTGCCCTGCTTAAGGAGTAGTGGGGTTTGGAGACAGTCAACACTATTCCATGCAGATCCAGTGCTAGGTGTTAGCAGACTAAATAATTGGTTGGGGGTCTAGGAGGATTTTCTATTAATTATTAGCAGGGGTTGAGGGTAATATTCCTGCTTAAGGCTCCCAAAGGGGTGGCACTGACATTGGTTCCTTGTTATGGGTCTTTAAAGTGATAGATATTTACTGGAGGAGCCAACATGCTAGAGAGTGGGGACAAGTTATAAATAAGAGGATTTCCTCCAGGACAGGATTAAAACAAAAACAAAAAAACAAAAAAAACCAAAACCAGCTTCTAGCTGACTTTTGAATGAGAATAGAGTGTCTGGGGAGTTGGCCTGAATAATGGTAGATTGGAGATGTATGCATGAGTTGGCATATACCCTCATGGAAAAGCCCTAGGAAATCCTTTAACCTGATTTGACAGCTGAGAGTCCAGGGACCAGGACAGGAAGAAAATATGGAAAAAAAAATTCACCAGAGAGGCCTGGGGCTTCAGTAAGTCTGACAGAGTAGCTGGAGGGGAGATTGTGAACATCCATGTTTGTGTTAGTGGTAATCCTGAAATTCCCAGAAGCAGGGAGCATGAGCCTTAAAAGCCAAAGGACACCACATTTTTAAGATTTAAAACATAAAATATTAAAAAGGGGAATGCTATTTTACAGGCTCTGGCCTGTGAGCATATTCTTGGGAGAACTAAGAGATAATGGTGATAGGATACCTGGAAGGCTACATAGAGTCTAGATATAATCATGCTTTGGGATGGAACCCGGACATGGGTCTACTAGTGATTAAGGAGGATTTTGAATAACATCCACTAAAAACAAACAGTAAGACAGCAAGCCCAAATAACCTATACTCAAGACTCCTTAAACAGGTGCCCTCATGATATTTAATTTTTAGTAAGTCCTGGAATAGCAGGGAAATTCCAGAAAATCAAGAGTGCTAATGTGCCACATGACAGGGTGTCTGCCATGCACTGGCATAGCAAGGATTAAAGTCAGCCCTGAGAGAGGGCTGAGTTTGTAGAGCCTGAAGCTATGGGACTTACCAGCCAATTAGGGCCCAACTGAGGGCTATATAATAGAGGGCTCCTGCAAAAGAGGGAGAAGAAGGTTCTTGTCCTAGAAATGGGTGTTAGCCAATGGCCGGTGGTGAGATACCATGTATGCCCTCACTTCATCCGAGTCTTTAACTGCTAGGACAGACAGTCCCTCCGCAGGGGACAGCCAGGGAGGCTGACGGGTGCCCCAAGATTCTGCCCCATGAAGGCGGCACTACTCATCGCTCAGCTCTCAGTACACCTCACCAGTGACCACGCTAATACAGCCAAAAACTGCCTGGGGTTCTTTTATTTGTGTTCGGTTTGCACAGTAGCAGGAAGGGTCAGGCTAAAACTTATATAGTTACTATTTATTTCATAAGGAAAAGCTTAGATCTTATTGTTACAAGGTTTATAGTTTCACTTCATTAGTTACAAGCAGCTAGCATATAACAAAGTACTTTAATTCATAGATCTATTATTAAATGCGCGCAAAAGCAAAACACATAGCATGTCTTATTCTCACCCATGCATTACCCAACTTTGGCGTGGCCAGCATCTGTCACTCAATCCCTCAGGAAGAAGAGTACGAGGAGGACTTCCCCTGGGACCTCGGGAGGCAAAGACCTTCCTGACTGGCAGGTAGAGATAATTGATGCTCAGTTAGAGTGGGCTACCTGACCCTTCTTTATACCCCTTGGGTCACATACACTCTTCCTTATCTTAAAGATGCCAATTGTGTTAGATCGTCTCTTGATGCTAGTTCTCACAGGGGAGTTTCAGAGACTTAACTCACACCTGCGAGGTGGAGATAACCTAGACATTATTTTCTTACGGGCGTGAGATTCCTCTCCTGGGATGACGTGTAGGCATATCAATCACGGGTACTAGCCAAGGTCAGCCTGATGCTCTGGTCATTTGCTAGCCCATTTGTCTTTTGTTGTCTGGTTTCAGTCCGTTCAGGGTCATGATGAGACAGGACATCTGTGCTCTGAGGCATCAAAGACTGTGCTTGAGATTAGCGCATCTGTGCTTCCAAGACTGGGCTGTTTTCTTTGTGCTCTGAAGCACCTAAGAGGGGCGAGATGGAGTAGAGGAGGAGGAATTCTGTCTGGCTACAATGGGGAAGGAAAAGACCTAGCTGCCAAGGAAGCACACAGGCCTCCTAACACAGAGCAGAGCTGGGGTAAAGTCAGGCAGAGCTGAGGGAGTTCTGGCCAGGTGAGTTCCCATGCTGCAGGGCCTGAGACAAGGCCTTAGGGTACTAGAGATGCAGAGAGGCAGCCAGGGCAGGCGAAGGCAGCAGGTCCACCCCTTTGCCAATGATGATTGGCCATTTCAGACTGCAGTTTTCCCTTTAGGTAAGAGGCTAGATGATGACTGGCAGTGGGCCACTGAAGCGAGATGGGTATAGGGAGCTTGGGGTTCCCTGAGAAGGGAGGACCCCAAAGTGTGGGGCTCTGCCTCAGGACAGTGACCTAAGGGAAGTGCATTGTGGTCTGGGAGGGACCCAGGTTCTAGCATAAGTGGGTGGATAGCAAACACAGGTAACAACAGGTGAGACACCAGCCAGGTGAGGGTGCTCCAGAGTAGAAAATAGATAATTCCTATGAGACCAGCAGGAGGCACCATGGTGGTGATCATGCCCATGACAATATTAAAAATCAGCTAGAAGGATGAATGTAGTAACTCCAGATTGTTTAACCTGATATAAGGCCTGGACAAAATAATGCGAACGCTTTCATATGATTGCATTAACAGTGAATTAAAAGATGGAAATGAAACTGTCAGTCAGATGGTCTTATAGGAAATAGGACTTGTCAACCCAATTTCATTTTTGATGAGATGACAATTTTGGAAAGGTAACTGAATAGATACAACACACTTAGACTTTTGTAAGGCATTTGATTAAATGCCACATGACTGTCTGATTTAAAAATTAACATTATGCAATATCAATAAAGCAAAATTTACAAGTCTTAAGAACTGCGTGACCGACAGATCTAAAAATAGCTTCAAATGGGAATCAGTATGGATGACAAAAGATGAGCACAGTGATAAATATGAGGACTGGGCAGTAATACAGTACAATCTGTATCACTTGGCAAACTGGGCCCAGGTAAAGAAAATGCAGCCATATGGAAAGTTGTATACTTTGGAAGTAAGATGTAGGCTATCTTTGCAGAATGGTTTACTGTGTACGAGAAAGCAGTGACTCTGATTTAGCAGTCAAAAGCCATGTCTGCACGTGCATGCTACTTCGAAGTAGTGGCACTAACTTCGAAATAGCGCCCGTCACGGCTATACATGTTGGGCGCTATTTCAACGTTAACATCGACTTTAGGTGGCGAGACATCGAAGCCGCTAACCCCATGAGGGGATGGGAATAACGCCCTACTTCGAAGTTGAACGTGGAAGTAGGACACGTGTAGATGATCCGCGTCCCGCAACATCGAAATAACGGGGTCCTCCATGGTGGCCATCAGCTGAGGGGTTGAGAGACGCTCTCTCTCCAGCCCCTGCAGGGCTCTATGGTCACCGTGGGCAGCAGCCCTTAACCCAGGGCTTCTGGCTGCTGCTGCTGCAGCTGGGGATCCATGCTGCATGCACAGGGTCTGCAACCAGTTGTCGGCTCTGTGGATCTTGTGTTGTTCAGTGCAACTGTGTTGGGGAGGGGCCCTTTACGGGAGCAGCTTGCTGTTGAGTCCGCCCTGTGACCCTGTCTGCAGCTGTGCCTGGCACCCTTATTTCGATGTGTGCTACTTTGGCGTGTAGACGTTCCCTCGCAGCATCTATTTCGATGTGGTGCTGCGCAATGTCGATGTTGAACGTCGACATTGTCAGCCCTGGAGGACGTGTAGATGTTATTCATCGAAATAGCCTATTTCGATGTCTCCACATCGAAATAGGCTACTTCGAAGTAGGCTTCATGTGTAGACGTAGCTAAAATGGACAAGCAATTTATCATGAGGTCCCAGTGTGAAGCTGGAGCAAAAAGAACTAATGTAATCCATGGATGTATATGTGGAAAATGGGAGGTGTTTTCCCTCTCTGTTTTGAACTATTCCAGCCACTTCTGGTGCCAGCATTTTTAAACCTTGTTTCAAAATGCAAAAAGGCAGAAAGAAATATCAGATGGAGAAAATGTCCTCCAGTGAGAGAATTAATTAACTCAGTTAGGTAGCTTACCAAATCAAGAGGTGGCTTGATCCCAGAGTACAAGTAACTTCTGATGGAGGAAGCCTGATGGTAGAAGCAGCAGTGATGTTTGTGTTTTTATTTTTCCCTTTCTCTTAGGGTGTGTCTACATGGGCACAAATCTTTGAAATAGCTATGCTAATGGCTATTTTGAAGATTACTAATCACAGAATCATAGGGCTCGAAGGGACCTCAGGAGGTCATCTAGTCCAGGCCCCTGCTTCAAGCAGGATCAGCCCCTACTAAGTCATCCCAGCCAGGACCTTGTCCAGCCGGGACTTAAAAACCTCAAGGGATGGAGAATCCACCACCTCTCTAGGCAACGCATTCCAATGCTTCACCACCCACCTGGTGAAGAAGATTTTCCTAACATCTAACCTACACCTTTCCCTCTTCAACTTCTCACCATTACTCCTTGTTCTTCCATCTGACACCACTCAGAACAGTTTCTCACCCTCCTTTTTAGAGCTCCCCTTCAGGAAGTTGAAAGCTGCTATTAAATCACCTCTAAGTCTTCTCTTCTGTAAACTAAACAAGCCCAAATCCCTCAGCCTATCCTCATTGGTCTTGTGCTCCAGACCCTTAATCATTTTTGTTGCCCTTCGCTGAACCTGCTCCAGCAAATCCACATCCTTTTCATACTGGGGGGCCCAAAACTGGACACAATATTCCAGATGTGGCCTCACCAGTGCCGAATAAAGAGGAATAACTACTTCTCCAGATCTGCTCAAAATGCTCCTCCTAATGCACCCCAGTATGCTGTTGGCTTTCTTGGCTAAAAGGGCACACTGTTTACTCATATCCAGCCTTTCATCCACCATAACCGCTAGGTCCCTTTCCATCGTACTGCTGCTGAGACAGTCGGTCCCTAGCCTGTAACAATGTTTGGGATTCTTCCGCCCCAGGTGCAGGACTCTACACTTCTCCTTATTGAACCGCATCAGATTTCTTTTGGCCCAGTCCTCCAATTTATCCAGATCCCTCTGGATTCTCTCTCTACCCTCCAACGTATCTACCTCTCCCTCTAGTTTTGTGTCATCTGCAAACTTGCTGAGGGTGGAACCCAGTCCCTCATCCAGGTCATTAATAAAGATGTTGAATGACACCGGCCCCAGAACCGAGCCTTGCAGCACTCCGCTTGAAACTGAACGCCATCCAGATATTGAGCCATTGACCACTACCCGTTGGGCCTGACCATCAAGCCAGCTTTATATCCATTTTATAATCCGAGGATCCAATCCATATTTCCTTAACTTATGGACAAAAATGTTGTGGGAGACGGTAACAAAAGCCTTGCTGAAGTCAAGGTATATCACATCCACTGACTTCCTCATACCCACAGAGCTTGTTACCTCATCATAGAAGCTAATCAGATTGGTGAGGCAGGATTTGCCCCTGGGGAATCCATGTTGGCTAATTTTGATCACTTTCCCCTCTTCCAAGTGCTTCAAAATGGATTCCTTGAGGATTCCCTCCATTATTTTCCCAGGAATTGAGGTAAGACTGACGGCTCTATAGTTCCCTGGATTGTCTTTCTTTCCTTTTTTAAAGATGGGCACTACGTTAGCCTTCTTCCAGTTATCTGGTATCTCCCCTGATATCCAAGAGTCTTCAAGGATAATGGCCAAAGGTTCAGCAATGACCTCTGCCAATTCCCTCAGTACCCTGGGGTGCATTAAGTCCAGACCCATGGACTTGTGCACGTCTAGTTTTTCTAGATAGCTCAGAACTTGTTCCTTCCCCACAGATGGCTGCCCTCCACCTTCCCATACTGCATCATCTAGGACCGTCATTGGGAAGTTTACTTTGTCCATGAAGACTGAGGCAAAAAAAGCATTGGGTACTTCAGCTTTTCCTGCATCTTCTGTCACTAGGTTACCTCCCTCATCCAGTAATGGCTCCACACCTTCTCTGATAACCCGTTTATAGTTCACATGCCTGTAGAAACCCTTCTTGTTACTTTTCACGTCCCTTGCCAGCTGCAGTTCCAATTGTGCTTTCGCTTTCCTGATTACTGCCCGGCATTCTCCAGCCGTATGTTTATACTCCTCCTTAGTCAACTGTCCAAGTTTCCATTTCTTGTATGCATCCTTTTTGAATTTAAGCTGACTAAGGATTTCCCTGTTAAGCCAAGCTGGTTGCCTACCCTGTTTGCAGTTCTTACTATGAGAGGGGATGGTTTGTTCCTGTGCCTTCAGTAAGACTTCTTTAAAATACTTCCAGTTCTCTTCAACTCTTTTTCCCTTCATCTTCATTTCCCAAAGGATCCTGTTCATCCGGTCTGTTAGGGAGTCAGAGTCTGCTCTTCTGAAATCAAGGGTCTGTATGTTACTGCTAACCCTTCTTCCTTTCGTCCGGATCCTGAAATCTACGATCTCATGGTCGCTGCAGCCCAGGTTCTCTCCCACTTCTATTTCTTCTACTAGTTCTTCCCTGTTTGTGAGCAACAGGTCAAGTTGTGCACGGACCCTGGTCAGTTCCTTCAGCACTTGTACCGAGAAGTTATCCCCAACAGTCTCCAAAAACTTCCTGGATTGTCTGTGTGCTGATGTGTTGGTCTCCCAATAAATGTCCAGATGATTAAAGTCTCCCATGAGAACTTGGGCCTATGATTTGGAAGCTTCACTAAGCTGCCTGAAGAAAGCCTCATCTATCTCCTCTTCCTGATCTGGCAGCCTATAATAGACACCAACTACAACATCACCTCTGTTACTTCCACCTCTAAGTTTAGCCCAAAGACACTCAACTGGATTTTCTCCTTCCTCGTACTGGAGCTCTGCGCAATCATACTGCTCCCTCACATAGAGCACAGCTCCTCCTCCTTCTCTCCCCCGTCTGTCCTTCCTAAACAATTTATAACCTTCCATGACTGTGCTCCAGTTATGCGAATCGTCCCACCAAGTCTCCGTTATTCCATCCACCTTATACTTCTTTGACTGTGCCAGGGCCTCTAATTCTTCCTGTTTGTTCCCCAGGCTTCAGGCATTAGCGTACAAGCATCTTAGAGAAGGGGCTGATTGGCCCACTTTCTCCTCTTCACCCAGGAAATCCACTTGATTGTTCCCTCCTCCTCCCCACCCCCATTAGCATTAGGATGCTTCCGGCTGCAGTGCTTCGAAAGCTCTGCTTTCAAAAGTGCGTGGCTCAGCACAGCTACATGGGGGTCCTTTTTGAAAGGACCCACCCCTTTCGAAATCCCCTTATCCCACTCACTGATTGGAATAAGGCGATTTTGAAAGGGGTGGGTCCTTTTGAAAAGGACCCCCATGTAGCCGCACCGAGCCACATGCTTTCAAAAGCTGTGCTTTCAGTGGCCGGAAGCATCCTAATGCTAATGAAGCGCTGAATGTTCAATTGAGCACTGCATTAGTAATCTTTGAAATATGGCTATTTGGAAGATTTGTGCCCATGTAGACACAGCCTTACAGTTCCTCCATATATACCAATTGTGGCTAAACTGTGGTTCACAAGCTACTCATGGGGCAGAGTGAATATCTGTCCCATTTTGGCAAGGACAGCCCCTTATTTCGGGTTCCAGGAAGGCATCCAGTTTTATTTTAACAAAAGGGGCTAATTGTCCTGTGTTTGCACAGTTCCTGGGTCCCTGCAGCTTGTGGGAGCCACAACAATGCAGCTGCCATCTGGCACCCAGCAACTCGGGGGAGCCGGGAGCACACTAGTGTGGCTGCCACCCAGCTCCCCACAGCCTGGGGGAGCCAGGAGCCAGTCCTGTGCTGCTGCATCTGGTTCCCAGATCCTGGCTGCTCACGGGAGCTGTGAAACTGACTGGTGTGGCCTCGCCTAGCTCTTGGCTCGCCACTGCTGCTGGAAGCTGGGAACCAGACCAGCACTGCTGCAGCTGGCTCCTGGTTTCCCACAGCTCCGCAGTGTCACAAGGAGCACTGGTGGGCTGCTGCCCCTTTCCCGGCTCCCCGGAGTTGCAGGGAGCCACGAGGTCACTTGCAGGGCTACAGCCTGTTCCCAGCACCCTGAGATATGGGGCAGCTGGGAGCCACAGTTGCTCCTCACAGCCAGGGAGTACCCCCCCACCCCACCCAACAGAGTGGTAGCCCCCACAGGGCAGCCACAGCCTGACTCAGGGTGGTCATCCATGCCGTTTTGGCCAGAACACCCCCAATCCAGGGTGAACCGTATTTAGTTTAGGGGAGTATGGACACCCTACCTGGCTCTTTTATCATTAAAGTGTGGCTTGCAGAGCTCTCACACATTCTCTCATCCCACTCTTCCTCTACCAACCTGGGTGAGAGCTCAGCAAGTGTACCCAGCTGGCAGCAGGTTGGAGGTTTACACAGTAATTAAATACCTCCAGCTGGCGCAGGTTGGAGGGCTGAAGGCTGTAATATTTCAGTTTAGGTATTAGGTCTTAGGCTGGAGTTCAAGTGCTGAGAGCCCATAACGAGGGAGGATCCCCAAGCCTGGGCTCCAGTCCAACTCTCTATGCTGAAATTGCTAGGCCTGAAAGCCCAAGTCAGTTGTCTCTAAGGGCACATCTACACTGCAGTAGATACTTGTGTCTAGCCCTTGCAGGCTTTGATTAAGCATCTGTATAATTGTGGTGTAGGCATTTTGGCTCAGGCTAGAACCTGTGAGATGGGAGGGTCCTAGAACTCAGGCTGCAGCCTGAACCTGAACATCTACACTGGACTAAAACACCCTCCTAATCTGAGCCTGGGGAGTACTAATCAGATGACATAGGCCAGCTGTGAGTGTCTAACTGCAGTGTAGATATAGTCCAAGCTTCCTATTGTATCAGTAGCTGTTTTCAGATAATTAAATAACAGTAGGGCCAGTGCTGTTGTTTTCCACTTGGCCTTTGGCAGAAAGTTGTCACTTTGTCTTTGTTTTTTCTGAGATGGAATTCGCTACTCTTGTACATTCAGTTGTCACTGCAAACTTTTATGACAATAATGCACTTTTAATATGTTTTGTTGACAAAACTGGTGGAGCATCTGCATTCCCAAGGCATTATGTTGACAGTAAGTCAACAGAATAAAGCACTTCTGTCAACAGCTGTATCCCCCTTACCATGAGGCATAACACCTCTCTCAGAGATCTGTCAAAACAAAGCTGGACTGGATGTTCTGGGGAGTCCTCTGTTGAGATACAGGGCTTCTGGGACACCGAGCAACCCTGTCTGCCCATCTACCAGTTGTCCATTTTGTCGAGAGAGCTGCTGGGCAGTCCAGCTGCTCTCTGTTGACTGAATGGATCACTCTTGCTATCCATATGGCAATTTGGCCATGATCTGTTGACAGAAGTTTTGTTGAAAGATATCTTCTGACACAAACTTCTGTCAACAAATCATTGTAATCTAGATATAGCCAAGGAGGTTTGGCTTTATTGTGGACAGTAAAACTGCTGCAGCAGCCCATTTGCTAAGCAGTTTTTTTCTGACAGAGCACACTGTAATGGCGCTCCATATCCTACATTAGTTTCCTTCCCTCCCTTCTCCATTGAGTATAAAGAAATGTTTAGGACAATAGAACAGCTATTCTGCTACTGTACTGCTGCCACAATTTTGATCAGCTGAATCATTTGAGCTTTCAGTTCCATGAGATAAAAAGGAATGAGACACTAGTAGGGCTCTTTAAGAGAAGCCATTGAATTATATGGCGTTCATTCCATCTTGTGGTCTGAAATAATAGAATATATTGATCTTTGTAATATATTGCTAGACTTATCAATTTCCTCTGAATTTGCTGGGGTCTGAGGAATATAAGGACGTTGGATTTTTGGCAAAATGAAGGTACCTTTTATCTATTTTGTTCTACATTTCACTTGAGTTGGTTATTATTATTATTATTATTATTAAATAAGGTGGGGATAGGGTTAGTAGTTTTATCCTTTTACATGGAGCTGTGATGGTACAAATTTAAAATGTTAATTATCTGCAAGCATCTGAAACTTTAATAGATAGTGGGTTTATTTTAAAATAATTTACTATATAATTTAGCATGTGTCTTTCTTTCTATCTGTTGGTGCTACATTTGTTCAAGAGCTCCTATCATATTATAAGAGCTAAAACCACAAACATTTGTATGTAGCTTCTTCTTACCCTAACTTAAACCTAGCTCAGGATTTGGTTGTGCCTGGAATGTAGGAAATGCCTGAAATCCCAGGATTTCCCAGAACATGGAAAGGGAGGGCACCAACAGGAAAGATAACATACTTCAGACTCCCCTCTGGAGCTCAGGGAACAGCCATACTGCAGAGTGATCACTGGGGGGGCAGCTGCAGCAGGAAAACAGTAGCCACATGAAGACAGGGCTCTCCACCTTGCCAGGATAAATAAGTTGTCCTCTACCCCACCTCTGGTGCTCAGCTACAGTGCCACTAAGGGGGAACCCTACTACCCCACACAATTAGCCACCCCCTGAGAAGCAGCAGCCACAAACCCTGCCCTTGCCCCTGCCCCCCGTCCCCCAAGCTGTTGCTAGGGTCTGGGAAGACCACCCTGGCCCCAGGGTAGGTCTCTCCAGCTGCATTCTTCAGAGCTGGGGAAAAAGCTACGGCCCCAGTTCCAGGCCAGTCTCCCCACTCCCACTGGGACAGGGGAAAAAGCCACAGCTCTGACTCCAGCCCTGCACTGCTGCTGAGCTGGGGAAAAGAGCTGGGAGCTTGACTGTAGCTTTTTTCTCTATCCCAGATAGAGTGAGGAGGTCAGGACAGAGGGTGCAGAAAAAAAACACCTTGTTTCCCTTAATACCTGAGCAATGCTTGTTCAATTTACTAGTGTCTATAAATAAGCCAAACATCCTTCACTGTTACTGAGTTGGCTTTTTTAGCTGGTTAGACAAACAAGGCTATGGTGCAGCCATCCTCTATGGTCTTGGTTTGCTTCTATGGGAAGTGCCAGCTTTTTGGATTAAAGACTGGTTTGTGTTGGGACTGTGTACTAGCACATGCATAATGCCTACTCATTTATTTTTTAGAATATGAAAGCAATTTTCTTTTTTATGTCCATTTTACTGTGACTACATTATTTATTCACTGTTTTTAGTAGAAACTGGTTTGCATGATTATCAACGCAAGAATAGTCCTTGTTTATGATGTCCCTGTTATACAGACCATTACAAATTTCTAGCCACATCTTATTCAACCATAGCAGAATTGTAACTAATGTCTGCAATGACAGTGATCTGTGGCCTGTTGGTAAAGAATGACAATAAGTATATTGAAAAAAAAATGAACATGGCAAAGAAAGTGTAAATGGGAAAAACTTTGTACTGAGAACAACAAGAAGTCCTGTGGCACCTTATAGACTAACAGATATTTTGGAGCACAAAAATCTACAAGACCTTTACCAAGCTTTCCTCAAACTACAACACCCACCTAAGGAAGTGAGGAAACAGATTGACAGAGCCAGATGGGTACGCAGAGGCCACCTGCTACAAGACAGGCCTTGCAAGGAAAACAATAGAACACCACTGACCATCACATACAGCTCCTACCAAAGGCCTCTGCAATGAATCATCAGTGATCTGCAACCCATTCTGGACAATGATCCTTCACTCTCACAGACCTTGGGAGGCAGGCCTGTCCTCGCCTATAGTCTGCCTGCCAACCTTAAACAAATCCTCACCAGCCACTATAGATCACAAAACAGTAACTCTAAGCCTGGAACCAATCCCTGCAACAAACCCCGCTGCCAACTCTGCTCACATCTACACTAGTGATATCATCACAGGACCTAACATCTACCGTAACACTAGGGGCTCCTTTACCTTCACATCTACTAATATAATATATGCCATCATGTGCCAGCAATGCCCCATTACAATTTACATTGGCCAAACTGGACAGAAACCTGTGGGAGAGCACTTCAATCTCCCTGGATGATCAGTAACAGATTTAAAAGTAGCAGTCCTAAAACAAAGAAATTTCAAAAATCAAATGGAGAGAGAAATCTCTGAACTGCAATTTATTTGCAAATTTTACTCCATCAACCAAGGATTAAACAGAGACTGGGGGTGGCTCACCCTACAAAAGCAGCTTCTCAGCCCTCAGTGTTAATATCTCCCTATTAGAGTCTGACAATGGGCGTGTCTGATCTGACTTATTTATTCCTCTTTTGATACATACTACTGATAACAGGCCACTTCCACCCTGACTGAATAGACCTTGTCAGCTCTGGCCCTCCCTTTTACTGGGACCCCACTCTTTAAATACCTCTATAGAACCGCCTCCCCCACTCATGCATCTGATGAAGCGGGTCTTTGCCCACGAAAACTTACACTCCAAAATATCTGTTAGTCTATAAGGTGCCACAGGGCTTTCTGTTGTTCTCAAAGATACAGACTAGCACAGCTATCTCTCTGAAACTTTGTACTGTACTCCAAACCCTCATAGACAGAGCCTTGAAAAGAGGCAGCAGCAAATAATCAAAATGTGTGTATTTCCTTCCACCCCATCACCTTTTTGAAACTTGATCACTCATGCACGTGCAGATGCTCTACTGAAAGTTGACAGAAAATGGATATCAACTGTCATGGTTCTTTCTGGTCTTTTTTGTGAATCCTCTCACTGGTATTAGGCCTCTTGTCCTTCCTGTCTGGGATAGGTTCTCATAGTTCTTTGTATAGCAAGTGTGCTTTGTTCCTGGCATGTTCAGCTGAGTTTAGGACTCCTGCATTATCTCCCTTGAGGAACTTGGAAGCAGTCATTTTCACCCACAACCTTCCCAAGGAAAAGCATTTTATTTTAGCATTTTGAACAAATATTAAGGTGTGTGCAGGAGGGGTGGGGAGAAGTTATGTTTAATCTGTAATGAAAAAGTGGTGGGGCTCTTCTTTCTTTCTTTCTTTCTTTTTTTTTTTTTTGCTTTCGTAAGTGAAATAGGAAGCCCTAAGTTGCCAGAGCTATGACCTGTCAAGTGCAAAGGATGAGTCCTGACTACTAGCCCTGGCCCTGGGGAAAGCACTAATTAATGAAGCACTTGGGAAAGGATTTTAACATTTATTCTCATTTCCTTTTACATATGAGTACTAGCTATATCCGATAGTCTTTTTTTCCTGTTAGTCTACAGAACCAAAAGGGAGCCCACTGCCAACTGAACTACACAATTTTTATCGTTCACTTAAACCATCCCCTCCCCACACAAAGACCAAGTTTTGTTGTGGCAAGTGGCAGTGTAATCCAATCCCTATCAGCAGGCACGCTCCTGTCAATTACTTCAACCCTACTCATAGAGGGTGGAACTATTGCATTATTTCTCTTTTAGGAAATTAGTTGGACCCCACAAGGATCTGACACAACTACAAAACTACACTCATGTAAATGGTCAGAGATACAGTAATATGCAACAGCTGATCCACAGCTAATTTGTGACATACAAAAGTATGACGCATACTGACAGCCCTTCTTGTATGATGCCAAACCTAGATTAGCCTCAGCTCAATGCCCTCCATTCCTAATGATTTCAGTTGGAGTAGAGGCTGTCTGGAAACTTCCAACAGTTGAACAATACATTGCAGGATTTAGTCCCGAAATATGTCTCAGAAGGTCATGTTAATGTGAGCCGTTATTATTTACTTATTTCATATGATAAAATTATTAATAGTCACCCAACAAAAACATTAGGCACCTGTATAACAAAGTAATATTATCTACTACAGGCGATAAATGTATTCCAACAGATGGCCCAGATTTACCCACCGCAAACTAATCAGAAGCATAGGGCCTACAATTATCGCTTTACCATTATTACCACAGAAAATAATGGCTTGGATTTCAGAAGGCATTAATAGCGTTTCATTTTCTCAGAAGAGTGGGTCTATGAATGATTGTTACATTGTACTTATATACATAGAGCTCTGATTTTCATGGAATCTTTTGAGCATGTAATTGGTAGAGTTCAATGATTCACAGCATTCTAATTCAGCTGATATTTTGGTAAGTTATTAGCCAGCTGCTGTTCATTGAAGCAGATGTTATGAACCACACATAACATTTTCAAGGTTGTGGTTAGTACACACAGGGCTTTATCCTACTGTTATACTCAGTGACAAAACTTCCAGTGACGTCAAAAGAAGCAGCATCAGCTTCAGAAAGTCTCTTGCACAAGTTTATCATCTATAATGTTGTTCTTGTGCATATCTCTGCCCTTTTCTCTGAATTCGCCTGTCAGCGCACTCACTTTTCTCCTGATTGATCATTATGTCTTCTTCGTCCATTCTCAATTTTTTTCTTTCTCTTATTCCACTCTGCACTTAGATAAGCCTTCAGGTAATATTCTGTGAGCCCCATCCATCTGCTCATCTGCTCTCAAAACATTCTTCAACTGTTTTGCGCAATCTCTCAATGACAACACTGACAAGCAAGAATGCATTTATTTTGGGAATTGTACCTCATCGTGCGTGCATATTACAAGTTCTTTGGTGAAGACATTCTTTTTTTTTTTTGTCTAGCATTTTTTATACACTGCAAATTGAAGTGTATAATCAGTTCCATTATGTATCAGTAAGTGACAGAGATAAAAAATTGCTATTTTTAACTAAAGTAAACAGTAAAACATCTCTTTTAATGTAGTGGCTCCTCATATCTTTGAATTTGTACTACAGGAATTACTTCAAATAGCACACATATAACTAGTTATCTAGAGAAATCTGGCATATTTTTAAATTAAGCTACCATATGAATAATTTAACAGGAAGGAGTTTTTACCAATGAACGTTTTCTTAAAGGATTGTCTAATATACTTTGCATACTCTCATATCTCATGAATAAAGCAGTACAATGATTCAGAGAGGAAATTAGAGCTGTGGATTGTCTTCTTTAGATTATATATTATGTATCAGCTCTATCTAAGATTAGTTTAAATCACATATCTATGGTATTTATGCACTGTTAAATGTTATCTTGAGGCTGAAATTATTCATTCCTGATATTGCCTTTCTTTACATCAGCTGAATTAAAAGATCATTTGAAGATGTCTGCACACCTTCAGAATAAGAAGTAACATTAAGAAGTGGGAAGCACTAACAGCCATTCTGGTAGTATCAGTACAGTATTGATTTTTGGTAATCTTCCATCTTTTTCAGATTACATCACCCCGTAGAATTGTGCTAGAAATTTTTTTTTATAATGTATCTGATTTTTCTAACCTATCCTGTTGCAAATGTGTGCTTAACTGAGAATAAAAATTTCTCCCAAACTCAATTGCTCATGCATCTAACAGGCCATGAGCAAAACCAAATCATGAGCAGCAGGTACAGTAGTTGCATTTACAAGTCAGGAGTACTGTTATAATTATTTTTGTCCATATGCAATTTGAAAAAGCAGGTTATTAACATGCGCTGCTCTGTAATGCCATATAATGACCTTTTCTGGGATGTTTTCACTAAGTCACAATGCAAAAGTGATACTAGCTTTTGAAATCCAGGGTATAGAGAGGCAGAATGGCAACGTCTTACTCCAACTGTCCAATTTCTTTCAAGGTGTGTCTACATTCCAGAATTCTGTCGACAGAAGTCACCGTCAAAAGATATTTCCTGACAGAACCACTGTCTACACAACCCATCCATGCCTAATACAGGTTCTCCTTGTCAATGCCCTCCATCAACAGAGTGGCCAGACGGCCCAGCTCTCTGTCGACAGAACAGCCAACTGGAAGCTCTGCCAACATGGCAGCCCAGTGAACCAGAAGCCCTCTCTGTTCAGCAGATGCTCCCTGGAGCATCTAGACTATTTTTATTTATTTTTTTTTTTTGGAGCCAGAATCTGTGTCAGAGTTGCTATGCCTCATAGGGTCAAGACAGAACTCTGCTGGGAAAACTGCTGCGTTCTGTTGACAGATTCTAGACAGAATGTATTTGTAGGGTGAATGCTCCCTAGCTTTTTCGACAGAATGCCTCTTCTGTCAACAGATCTCTGTAGCCTAGACCCAGCTTTACAGTTTAGTATACACCAAAGAGACAGTCTTAAAGTTTAAATTAACTAAAGACAATGGGTGAGTCTACACTAGCCAGCTACTTTGAAGTAGCTGGCACAACGTCAAAACAGCATGCGTTGCGTCTACACATGCCATGCACTATTTTGACGTTGAAATCGATGTTAGGGGGTGAAACATCAAAATCGCTATTCCTATCTGAAGATGGGAACAGTGCCCTACTAGACATTCAACGTTGAAGTAGGGCATGTGAAGACGATCTGCGTTCCACTATATCAAAACAGTGGGGTCCTCCATGGTGGCCATCAGCTGAGGGGTTGAGAAACGCTCTGTCCAGCCCCTGCAGGGCTCTCTGGTTGCCGTATGCAGGAGCCCTTAGCCTAGGGCTTCTGGAGGCTGCTGCTGCTGCTGCTGCAGCTGGGGGTCCATGCTGTGTGCACAGGGTCTGCAACTGGTTGTCAGCTCTGTGGACCTCGTGCTGTGCAGGTCGAGTGTGTCTGGGAGGGACCCTTTAAGGGAGCGGTTCCTCTTGCTCCAGAAGGGCTCATTCAGCCTGTGACACCCTCTGCAGGCTTTGCTGGCCCGTTATTTCAACGGAGAGTGCTTGTGTGTGTGGATGCTCCGCATTTCCTTCCGGGGTGGCTCCTTTCAATGTTCCCCGTTGCTACTTCAACATTGAACGTCGATGGCACCAGCCCTGGAGGACATGTAGACGATATACATCAAAATATCCTATTTCAACGTTCTTGCTTCGAAATAGGCTACTTCGATGTAGTGTGCTAGTGTAGACATAGCCGATGTCTACAAGACAGTGATCTGTTCAGAGAAGTTGCAGTTAGAAGATATAAGCCGCGTCTACATGTGCCGGCTATTTCGAAGTTGAAATCGACGTAAAGTGGCGAGATGTCGAAGTCGCTATCCCCATCAGGAGATGGGAATAGCGCCCTCCTTCAACGTTGAACGTCGAAGTAGGGCACGTGTAACCGATTCACGTCCCGCAACGTCGAAAGAGCGGGGTCCGCCATGGCGGCCATCAGCTGAGGGGTTGAGAGATGCTCTATCCAGCCCCTGAGCTCTATGGTCACCACGTGCAGCAGCCCCGTAAAGCTCCCCACCCCCGCCTTCCTGTGCAGGAAGCTGAGAGAGCGTGAGGTGGCAGCATTCCCACGTGGCCAGCCTGCACGCATCTGTACAGCCCCAGGCCACTCCCCCGCTGCAATGGCCACCCGCCAGCCCCCCAGGCACCTCCAGGGCACCCCCCCAAGGGGAGCCAGGGCTCCCAGGCATCCAGCCAGCCTGGCAAAAGGCAGCGGGACCCCTCCTGGATGGAGGCCGAGATCCGGGACCTGCTGGTGCTCTGGAGCGAGGAGGAGGTGCTCCAGGTAATGGGGAGCAAAAGGCAGAAGACGGATGTGTTCGCTCGGCTGGCTGAGGGCCTGGCCACCCAGGGTCACCCTGCCCGCACTCCTGACCACGTCAGCAGTAAGGTTAAGGAGCTGCGGCAAGGTTACGCCTGGGCCCAGGATGCGGCCAGCCGATCAGGGGCCGCCCCCGCCACTTGCCCCTTTTACAGGGAGCTCAGGTCCATCCTGGGCCCCCGGTACACCTCCTCCCCAGCATCTGAAGAAGTGAGTTAACTCACGAAAGCTCATGCTCTAAACTTTTCTGTTAGTCTATAAGGTGCCACAGGACCCTTCGTTGCTCCTCCCCACCAGCCACTCTTGACACCTCGGCCAACGAGCCCCAGCAGGCCCCGGAGGCAGAGTCCGTGCCAGAGGCAAGCCCCGTACCCCAGGGCCCCCCCCAGGAGCCCACCCCTGGGACACCGGAGGAGGAGGAGGAGGGGGGATCCTCCTCCAGTGACGGGGGGGCTCCAAATACTCCTGTCGTCCCAGAGCTCCAGCAGGGCATCCACCCAGAGGGTGTCCCCCGACTGTGGGAGCGGACCGTCAGGTATGTACCCCCCCGGTGCACACCCCTGGGGTTGAGGGGTGGGGACAAGAGACATGACCAGGGCCCTCCACATGCCCAGATGACCATGGCCCCAAGGACAGCAGTGGCATGTACCTCAGAAGAGTGCATCAGCCCCTGCCCCCCCAGCAGGAGAGTGCCATGCCCCATCCCTGGGGATTGGGGAGAGTGGAACCTAGGGTCCCCCTGGGGGGGGAGGGGGTGGGACACCCATCATCATCAGCAGCAACATCTCCCGGGGACGGGGATGGGGAACCAGCAGCAGAGGGGTGGGGGAACAAGGGCCACGGCTCAGGGGCCACACACTAACGGCTGTCTCCTCTCTTCTTCCCCCCACCATGGTCCACAGCTGCACCATCAGAAGGCCTGGAGAGCGCCGGCGAGGTGTCAGTGGTCCCAGACAGCCCACCGGGGCCATCGCTGCAGGCCAGCCCCTCAGCGGAGCACCAACCAGCCCCAGGGCGGGGCTGACGGTGGAGCCACCACCACCACAGGACGGCGACGGACCCCCCAGCTGCTTGCGACCCTCCGGCGGCAGCTGGAGGTGTCGGAGCAGCGGCTGTGGGTGGACGAGCGGTGCCTGCAACTGCAGGAGTGGGAGCTGGCCTGGTGCCAGGAGGCATGGGGGGCCTTTATGAGCACTTTTGAGCGCATAGCAGACTACCTGGCCCCCCCATGCCATGCCGCTCGCCGCTCTGCCCTCCCTGCCCACTCCACCCACCACTCCACCCGCCGTCCCACCACCGTCCGCCACTGAGGGGATTTCCACCGAGGGGGACCTGGGGCCTTCTGACACTCGCCGGCCATATCTGCTGGTTCACCCGACCCCCAGCCAGCCTCGGCCAGGGCTGAGGCCGAGGTGAGGGTCGTGCCCGCCAACCCCAAGTGCTGGACAGTAGGGGGTGTGGGGGCCCAGGATGTGGCCCCTCTCCCCCTTTTTACATATCCCCATTATTGTGTATATAGTTTGTATTAGAGCTCTGTTCTTTTATGATACCTGCCCCCTCATGTAAATAGTTCTCCCCTTCCTTGTGTTCCACTGTTTATCATATATATATATATATATATATATATATATATATATATATATATATATATATATTTGCAGTAATAATAAGAGAATTCACCTTGTTGTGGTTTCAAGAACAACAGGTCTATTTTTATTTGCAAGAAAAGGTGGGGGGGTGCTTTTGGGTGCTCTGTGGTGTGGGCGTAGAGGCAGGGAGTGTAGTGGAGGATGGGGGGGGTGCAGTGGGGGGCCTGCCAGCGTTCACCCCGCGGCCTGGTCAAAATGGACCCGCAGGGCCTCCTGGACCCGGGTCCTCTCGGGGTCCACCTGGCAACTGGGGGCAGCGGGTGGCTGCACATCAGCCCTGCCAGCCTCCACAGCCCAGCCCTGAAAGAATGCCTCCCCTTTGCTCTTGACCAGGTTGTGGAGGGGGATGCACGTGCCCACAATCTGGGGGATGTTGGTGAGGCCCGCATCAAGGCGGGTGAGGAGACACCTCCAGCGCCCTTTGAGGCGGCCAAATGTGCACTCAACCACCTGGCGCTCATGGTTCAGGCGCATGTAGAAGCGCTCCTGGCTGGCTGAGAGATGGCCTGTGTAAGGGTGCATGAGCCAGGGCCGGAGGGGGTACGCCACGTCTGCGACGACTCAGAGAGGCATGGTGGTGTCCCCCACAGGGATCTCCCACTGGGGGATGTAGGTCCCTGCCTCCAGCCGGCGGCACAGTCCCGAATTCCTGAATACCCGGGCGTCGTGGGTGCTGCCAGGCCAGCCAACATAAATGTCCAGGAAATGGCCCCGGCTGTCCACCAAGGCCTGGAGGACCACCAAATGGTATCCCTTCCTGTTCAGGAAGCATCCTCCGCTGTGCTCCGGCGCGTGGATGGGGATATAGGTCCCATCCAGAGCCCCGAAGCAACTAGGGAAGCCCAGGGTGGCAAACCCCATGATGGCAGTGTCTGGGTCCCCAAGCTGCACGAGCCTGTGGAGGAGCAGGGCGTTGATGGCGTGGACGACCTGCAGGGGAAGGACATGGGACAGCACCAATGAGGGGTGTGCAGGGTGTGTCTGGCCCTCCCCCCCAGGGCTCCCCTCCACCCCCAGGGATACCTCCCCCTCCCCGTGGGTCCTCTTACCTCCATGAGGACAGCCCCGATGGTGGCCTTGCCAACGCCAAACTGCTGCCCCATGGATCGGTAGCTGTCTGGAGTGGCCAGCTTCCAGACAGCGATGCCGACCCATTTCTCCACGCTGACGGCATGCCGCATGGTGGTATCCTGGTGCCTCAGTATGGGGGTAAGCCACTGGCAGAGCTCCAGGAATGTCTGCCAGCTCATACGAAAGTTCTGGAGCCAGCGGTCATCATCCCACTTGCCGAGGACCAGCCGCTCCCACCAGTTGGTGCTCGTGGGGTAGCTCCACAGCCAGCGGCGCGTGCAGCGGGGGGCCGGGGGGGGCAGAGGACAACAGGGCCTGGAGTTGCTTCCTCCTCCCCTGGGGGCAGTTCCTCTTCCACGAAGAAAAGGTGATCAGTTGCCTCCTGCATGGCATTGAGCAGGGCGAGCACTGCTCCTGCAGGGGCGGCTGGGTGGACCTCTGGCTGCTGCTGCTGGGGGTCCATAACTGCTTCGCCGAGGTGTGCGTGCCTATGGCTCTGCAGACCACGTGCTGTGCAGGCTGAGTGTGTCTGGGAGGGGCCCTTTAAGGGAGCGGCTAGCTGTTGCCCCGGAAGTGCTATTCCACCCTGTGACCCTGTCTGCAGCTGTTCCTGGCACCCTTATGTCGATGTGTGCCGCTTGGGCATGTAGATGCTCCCCTGCAGCACCTACTTCAATGTGGTGCTGCCCAACGTCAATGTTGAACGTCGACGGCACCAGCCCTGGAGGACATGTAGACGCTATTCATCGAAATAAGCTATTTCGATGTAACATTCACGTGTAGACGTAGCTACACTCTGACAAAACTTCCGATGATAGATCACAGCCACACACAAAAGAAGATCACTCTGTCAATGCTCTCTGTAGACAGAGACCAGCTAGACTGGCCAGCCACTATCTCAACAGAATGGCCAACTGGAAATACAGCAGACAGGGCTTCTCGATGACCTGAAAGCTCTGTCTATCAACAGTCCCCTCAGAGCATCCACAGGTTTGTGTTTTTTTTTTTTTGTTCACAGACTCTGTCAAGAAAGGCATTCTTCCTCATGAGAGAAAGGCAGAAGGCTGTTGAGAAAAGCAGTGAGTTCTGTCAACAATATGTTGACAGAATACGTTGTTAGTGTGGATGCTCTGAGTTTAGTCAACAAAAGCAGGGCTATGTTGACAGAACTCTCTAGTATAGATGTAACTCCTGATTATACAACAAATTATCTGAAACATCTTTGAAGGAACAGGATTAGAAGAGATACTTTAGTAAAGTGAAAGCATAATGGACCATAGAAATATGGTGCCAGACATAGGTATCTGCAGGGAAGAAGGTATAAAAATGCATGTGGGATGAATTAAAAAATTGAGAAGATTGGACGTATGGCTTGAAGTGAGGAACAAAGAGGGACCAGATGGCGAGAGGTCAGTGGGATAAAAGCAGAGGGTTGTATGGTAGGTGAATTGCAGAAGTTCTTTACATTGGTCTTTGGTTGGAACCTTCAGAGTAATTGTAAAAATGTTATTCTGAGAAATTTTTGGTGGGCATATTTAACAGGTCAAATAGATGCACAGCTTTACTGTGCAGTGTTCTGAGGCCAAATATAATAAATATCTGCAACCAGGGAATGAAAGTGAAATCTGCGGTAGTTTCTTTGAATGTCATTTTTTTACTGTATTTAATCTAATGTTATAAAATCATGACAGTTTGCTAATATATATCTGTTAGATCCCTGTAGATAATGTTAATCTGATATTTTAGAAATTATTAGTTTAGATTGCCTTAGTTATCACCGAAGTATTTGTCCAAAGGGTTGCTGAGTTGGTGAAAAGCAGCTACATCCATAGACCATTAAATAAATAACAGATGCATATTCACCTTGCAGTATCCCACAGGAAATCACAAGCAAGAACTGTGTCTTAATATTGGTATGAAAAGTGGAGTTCACAGGTTAAGTGAAGGACATAGCATAATTAACTAAACATTCCAATTAAGTAAATTAATGTATTCTTTTCCAGCCTTTTAACACCGTAATAATCAATGTGTTATATTCTGGGTTCCACTGACAACTACATACAATAGACAGTTTGAAATATCAGTTGTTAATGTACTAAATATTTTTCACATTGAAATACAGATCACTGACCATGTCGCATCTTCTAAAATACAATATGTATGTTCTTTCTTTAAACTACAGTGCAATAAATCACTGTATCCTTAATTTCCTTTTATTCCACAGTGTCAAAAGGTTTTTACTACATTTTTTCCTACACACTGATCAAAATGAACTTCACAGAACATTTATTCCATTTGCTAGCTCACCAGTTTCATCCATCTATGAAAGACACAGATTCCTTTATGTAGCATAGTTTTACTGGGTAGCTTTAAGTTAAGTGTTATTGACTTTGTTTTGTTTTTCCTTAAACAATAAAGGAAAGAAGCATGTATGAGCTAAGTTTTTAAATCTTGCAAATGTGTTGGTAGTTATAGGTCTGAGCAGCTCAATTACAGCCTACAACTCCACATGCTGAAATTTCATATGAGACCTATATGAGATAATTATGTGCTGTTCTGTTTGTTTACTTCCATAAATGAAAATTTTTTCTGCGTATTAATATATAGTTGATGTATACCAAAAAGTCTTATTTAAATTATTATATTAACCTATTTACTTTGGTTGCAAAACTGCCATACCCCCTTAATAGTCTCACACTGAACAGCAGTTTTGACCAGCACCACGTAGCTCTTGACAATCATTAAAAAGTAAACTGTTGTTATTTGGACCAATTATGTCATTTAAAGTCTGTCAGGTATCTGAATGTTTAATAAAATAGATTTCCCTTATTTTGTCACAGACGCTTATTAGATTTTCTTATTGTTTTTTTTTTGGGTAGGAGGTTTAAATCTCTGTCGTGAAAAAGATCTTTGTAATTAAGATATTTGGAAAGCTATGACTGGAATTTTCATTACCACCAGTGTTTAAAAAAACAATAAAACAAAACAAAAGACTGAAAAGAATGCAATTCTATGTAAAACATTAAATGGTATATAAAATGGCATTCTTTCCACCTTTCCCATTTTTCTCTCACTAATGGTTCTGATTCTTCCACAATAAAATATTAAATAGTTATTATTGTATTCCAGAGTGACTGTTTTAAGGCTAAATTGGCGATGCAGAATTTGAATGTTGGAGAGAGAAAAAACCATGGCTAACCTTTCACGCATACTCTATGCCTGTATTCTTGAACACCATATTCAAAGTTTCTTCAAAGTCTGTGTTGCCAGCAGTGCCAGCAGCCATGGCAGGCCTGGGGGCAAGATGGGAATGAGGCTTGGTTCCCTGCATCTAGAAAGTTCAGAGCCAAGGGCAGAAGGGGCATAGCTTAGAGCTGTCAGCCTTATTTCCCCACCCACCCCATTCCTTCAGAGCCACATGCAGAGCAGCAGCACAGCACAACTGCAGTGTTTAAAAGGGCCTGGAGTATTTCTGGGCAAAGACCAGGTGTGGTCTACACATTGCTGACTTCTGTGGCTCTTCTTTATACAAAACTGTGAAATGGCACAAGATATTTTCCAAGACTGCTCAGGATAGTTTGCCACACATTTTAGGTCATACCACATTCCTACAGGCACCAAGAAGGACCCAACGTCATAAGAAGAATGATCCCATGCCATCATTGACAGACTAACAGCAATTCTATCAAAAGATAAGACAGGGCAAATAGCTATTAAAATGATGCTGTAGCCTAGTCAGAAGACAATGCTATTCACAAAGCAATTAAATAGTAGATATTTTGTAGCAGTTAGTTTAGGACCCATAAGCCAATCCACCCATGGGAAGGAATGGCAGGTTGTCACTCCAGATTCATATTGATATATTCACTAGGGATTAGACCACCACAGAAAGAGATGGTTTTGGTTTTGAATGCAACAGCAATGTAAAAATATTCCTCTCTTCTCCAGATATACTGTAGAGAAATAATACAATACACATGGATGGAGGTGCATATTTGGAACAAAAAAATTCTGAGGAATTGGTGCATTGCTAATATAAATAGCAGAATTGATGATAATGACGCAGAAATTATCAATCAGCATTTCTGCTTTGTATCTGGGTTAAAATCCAGATGTATTCACCTCCTATGATAATGAAATGCTTTCCATTGCAACAATAACTCAGGAAGGCTGGTCTACACTTGCCCCCAACGTCAAAGGGGGCATGTTAATCAGGGTGATGGGAGATTAGTTTCAAACTTTGAAGTACCAGCATGCATGTAGCTTCCTGCGCTACTTTGAAGTGGCTTTATTCCTCAAAATTTTGACACTTCAAAGTTGCCAAGAGGGAGAATTAGCCTAATGAAGTGCTGTGTATTCACCATAGCATTTCATTAGTAGTCTCCCATTGCCCTGATTAATGGGCCTCCTTTGAAGTTGGGGGCATGTGTAGACCCAGCTGAAAATGTTAAACCACTGAGGCAGCTTGGGCCAATGAGTGGCCCTCCATCGTCTCAATGGGCTGCAAGATTGCTGTAACCAAGATGGTTTCCTGGGATGGATACTTTTGCTGACTGCACTTGCATATTGGGAATTTGCTGAGTGTGACAACTGAACTGTATCAGTACTTCGATTGAATGCAAAGGGACCACACAGTTCTCACAGTCTATGTTGTGTGCAATCAGCATACTCCTCACTTGAAAAGCCTTTGCTTTATATGTGTGTCACTTTTTGTAATTCCAGAAGGAAAAAAACCCACATGGACACAACCAGTGGGATCTAGCACCCTGAAGGTGGACAATGGTAAATAAAATCTCTGGTGGGTCACACGTAGAAACCTGATGGGCTGCATGCCAGGTTGTGCACCACTGCATTAAACATAGGCTATAAAATTAGACATATTTTTAAAATTGGCAGATGTGGTGCACTCTCATCCAAAGTTTTTTAAAAGAATTAAATAAGGAGCTAATTGGTCCAATGATGTTGGAACGTTCGAGAAGTTTCAGAGAAGTGGAAGATTGCTAATGTGTCTACATTTTACAGAGGTAAATGAAATTACAAGAGTAATTATAAATCTGTCACACTGATGTGAATACTGAACAAAATAAGGGAATGGTTGACGCATTTATTGATTAATAAATAATAAAAGGAGGTTAATACAATTAATGCTAATCAACTTATTTTTATGAAATATTAACTTGTCAAACTTTGTTTTTTTTTATTAGATAACACATTTGGTTAGTTCAGGTAACAGGAATGATGTAATACACTTCTGTAAGGCATTGACTTGGTACCACACAAGGCCATATTTCTGAATGGAGGACTCTATCCAATGTGACATTGCAATCAAAAAGGCTGTTGTTCATGGATGAATAAAGAGGGAAATCTTGAGTAGGAACAGAGAAGTTACATTAACTCTGCATTTGGCATTGATAAAACTGTGACTTGCATACTCTGTGCAGGTGTGGTGTCAACAATTCAAGGAGATGTATAAACTGGTGCGGGCAGCAACAGATAAGTGTTGAAAGGGTTGAAAAACATGGCTGAAAATGATAGATTGAGCTGTTGAGCCTATCTAGCTTGTCAAAGGGAAGGTTAAGGAATGATTTAATCATGGTTATTAAGTACCTATGGGGGAACAGACATTTTAAAATCTTCAATTTAGAAGATAAGATAGATCCAATGGCAGAAAGTTGAAACCAGGCAAATTCATACTAAAAATAAAATGCAGATTTTTAATAGTGATGATAATTCACCATTGGGACAAGTTTCCCTTCATTGCAGTGGATTGCCTATAAATCATTGAATAAAAGAACTGGAAGGAACCTTGAGAGGTCATCAAGTCAGTCCTTTGCACTCATGGTAGGACCTAGCACAATCTGGACCATCCCTGACAGGTGTCTGTCCAACTTCTCTTAAAAATCTCCAATGAGGGAAATTCTCCTTAGGAATTTTATTCCAGTGTGCAATCATCTTGACTGTTAGGAAGTTTTTCATAATGTCCATCCTAAATATCCCTCACTGCAATTTAAGCACACAGCTTCTTGTCCGATTATTTGATGTTAAAGAAAATAATTTTTATTGCTCATAGGTATAACAACCTTTTAGGTACTTGAAAGACGTTATCATGCTGTCTCTCATTCTTCTCTTTTCCAGACTAGAAACATTTATTATTTATTTCAGCCTTTCCTCATAGGTCATGTTTTCTAGACTTTTAAACATTTTTGTTGCTGTTCTTTGGGCTTTTTCCTATTTGTACATATTTTTCCTGAAATGTAGCTGTAAGAACTTGACACGGTACTCTAGCTGAGGCCTATTCAGTGTGGAGAAGAATGAAAGAATTATTTCTTGTATTATACTTGTAACTTTCCTGTTGATCCATCGTAGAATGATGTTTGAGGTTTTTTACAACTGTGTTACAATGTTGATTCATATCCACTATGACCCCCTAATCTCTTTTCAAAGTACTTCTTCCTGGATAGTCATTTCCCAGTTTATATATGTGCAACTCATTGTTCCTTCCTAAGTAGGGTATTTTGCATTTGTCCTTACCTCAGACCATGTCTCCAGTTTCTTTAGTTAGTTTTGAATTATAATCTATCCTTTGAAGCACTAGCAACCCCTCCCAGGCTGGTATTATCTGAAAACTTTATAGTGTATGCCATTATATAAAATATTAATGAAAATATTGAACAGCGCTGGTCCCAAAAATGATCTCTGTAGGGTCCAACTTGTTATGCCCTTCTATGCCCTTCTATCATAACTGTAAACAATTGATAACTACTCTGAGAATATTTACCCAACCAGTTATGCACTTATCTTATAGTAGCCCTATCTAGGTTGTATTTCTCTAATTTGTTTATGAGAAGATCATGTGAGGTGCCTTATGAATGTCTAGATATACCATGTCAACTGCTTCCCCCTTTTTCACAACTTTTGTTATTCTGTCAAAGAAAACTATTAAGTTAATTGGACATGATTTGTTTTTGAAAAATCTATGTTGACTGCAACTTACCAGCTTATTATTTTGTAGATGTTTGCAAATGAATTCCTTAGTTATTTGTTCCATTTTCTTTCCTGATACTGCATTTAGTTTGACTGTCCATAATTCCTTGGTTGGAATTTTCCAATGGAAATCTTTAGATCAAAATGGGATGTTTTTCTAAAAGAATGGCTGTCATAATTAATTCAGGAAAGTCTTTACCCTATGTTATGCAGGAGGTCATACTAGATGACCACAATGGTCCTGATGATCTATGAACCATTAAACTCAAACTTCCAAATAACAAAACAAAACCACGGTCAAGTAGCACTTTAAAGACTAACAACTTATTAGGTGAGCTTTCGTGGGACAGACCCTCTTCTTCAGACCATAGCCATACCAGAATAGACTCAATATTTAAGGCACAGAGAAACAAAAATAGTAATCAAACCAAGGTTGACAAATCAGAAAAAAAATTATCCAGGTGAGCAAATCAGAGAGTAGAGGGGCAGAAAGGAGGGGAGGAGGAGTCAAGAATTAGATGAAGTCAAGTATGCAAAAGAGACCCTATGATAACCCAGAAAATTTGCATCTCGGTTCAAACCTTGTGTTAATGTGTCAAATTTGAGTATAAAAGAGAGTTCAGCAGCTTCTCTTTCAAGTTAAATGTAGACTTTTAAGTCATTAACAGAATGGCCCACTCCATTAAAATGTGGGCTGACTGGTTTGTGGATCAGGAGTGTTTTTATGTCTGTTTTGTGCCTATAAACTCTTTGTCTAAGAGAGTTTGAAGTCTGCCAAACATACAAAGCATGTGGGCATTGTTGTCATATGATGGCATATATGATGCTGGCTGAGGAACATGTGAATGTGCCGGTGATTCTGTGAATAACCTGGTTAGGTGCAGTAATGGTATCACCAGAAGAGATATGTGGACAAAGCTGACAGCAGGCTTTGTTGCAAGGAAAAGTCCCAGGACTGGTGTTCATGCGGTATAGACTGTGGCTGCTGGTGAGAATCCTCATAAGGTTGGGAGGTTATCTGTAGAAGAGAACAGGCCTTTCATGCAGGTCCTTCTGGAGTGTGGCATCCTGATTCAGCATAGGTTGTCGGCCTTGAATAATGTGTTGCGGTGCCTTACATTGACAGATTTCAAACTCTCTTAGACAAAGAGTTAATGGGCACAAAACAGACATAAAAACACTCCTGATCCACAAACCTGTTGGTCAGCATTTTAATGGAGTAGGCCATTTTGTTAATGACTTAAAAGTTTGTGTTTTACTGAAGAGGAATTTTCACTACAGTCTTGAAAGAAAGGCTGCTGAACTCTCTTTTATATTCAAATTTGACACATTAACATGTGGTTTGAACCAGGATGTGAATTTTCTGGGTCATTATAGGGGCTTTTCTGCATATTCGGCTTAATCTAATTCATGACTTCCCCCACCCCCTGCCCCTCTACTCTCTGATTTGCTCACCTTGATCATTTTTTTTTCTGATTTGTCAACCTTGATTACTATTGTTGTTTCTCTGTGCCTTAAATATTGAGTCTGTTCTGGTATGGCTATGGTCTGAAGAAGTGGGTCAGTCCCACGAAAGCTCATCACCTAATAAATTATTTTGTTAGTCTTTAAAGTGCTACTTGACTGCTTTTTTGTTTTGATAGTACATAGTATGGCTCTCTCTCTGTTACTATTCCAAATAACTGTGTGTTATTAAGTGCTATCATACATGCAGTACAATCAAGTCCCTTAGGTGGCCAGCAACTATATAGTCTCTGTGCACTCTGAGAATTCACAGATGCATGTGTGATAATAGATAAAATGTCATGTACCTGTTATCAGGTCACCAGAGAGAAAGTTGCACTGTTGTCTATATGCTTACATATGATTTTCTGATCACATTCTATATCCCCCTTTTGCCTAAAACCTCCCTGTAGTCAAAACATAAAATGAAATGACCATAATAGTTGACTACAGAACACAAATCTGAGCTCTGTTGCATCAGTTTGGGCTGTATAAATCATTCTGCTTAAGGAAGAAAGTGATCACAGAGAAGTATGATGCATCATTCTGTGGCTTCTCTCTTTAAAAGAAAAACTGACATGAAGACACTATCTCTTCTTCCACATTCAGATTGCAAGTATTGGTTTCAACCTGTAAAGGTCATCAATAGGCCCTGCTCTTGATGTGTTTAGGCTATGTCTATACGACAAGATAAATTCAAATTTATTAATATCTATTTTCAAATTCTATAAGTTCAAATTTGACCATACTCACTTTCCATGTTCTCCTCACAAAGATGAATCATTGCTGCCACACTCAGATTGGTTAACATCGACTGTTGCAGTAGTGTGTTGTGGGAAGCTATGCCACAGTTCCCTCCTCCCCATAGCATTCTGGGTATGGTCACTGGTCTTGACATTATCTTCCCACATTGCATTTTCCTCATTCCCCTCCCGATCCCTGAAAATTTGCCGGTCCCTGGAAATAATGCAGGGGCCTCAAAGTTAGGAAATAGAGGAGAGAAAAGTGTATGAAAAACTAATTTTTTGTTTCCCCCCACATTACATTGCCAATATGGGTGCAGCAACTATATTCTCAACTGGCCATTTGCTGTGTGTCCCTGCAAATAACACAGGGGCCCGGACTGTATTTCAAAGTTAGAAGAAAGAGGATAGAAAAGTATAGGGGAATAAAATATTGGTTTCCCCCTCGCCCCTTACTATATTGCTGTGAAATTAGGCCTACTGGCAAAATGTTTACCTAAGAGAGAAAATAATATAAAGGATGAGAACGATTTAAATCATGTATGTTCTGTAAAAGATGTCCCCAGAAGAACCTCTGTTAACGTAGTTTTGGAATCAAACGGAACATACAGAATGTCACTGTAGGTATAATAAGGTGATGGTGGAAGCCCCAAATCTCATTAACTGTGGGGGAGCAGCTCGTGTTTTTTTTTGGAGTGGCAAGTGCTGAGGGCCCAGCTGATGTGGTCCCTTCATGGGGAATCAGCGCCCCCAGCTCATGAGACTTCCCCCTGGCAACAGCAAGACTGCAAATATCTTAGCTACCAGGGGAGACTTCCCCATGGCAGCAGCAAAACCTCCAGTATATTAGCAGCCAGGCGAGACTTCCCTGAAGCGGCAACAAACACTTGAAGATCTTTCCCACCCTTGGATCCCTAAATGCATGCCTGGCAGCATGGTCAGCACCGAACTGCAGGCACATCCTTTTATCGGTTTGGGGGCTACCCAGATGGTGTGCCTTAGCATGGGAAAGACTCTGACTGTGTGGCACCTGTTGGGGAGGAATGAGGGTTCGCACACAAATGTAAACCATTGAGAAGAAGTTTCTCAGTGTGTTTTGCAAGCACAACCCCTAGCACAGCCTTGTTGACACATGGTACAGTGGGGCAGCAGCTGGCACCAGGTAGCTCAGAAAAAAATAGCAAGTATAAATACAGAGCTGCATACTCCCTGCTGGGGGAATTTGAATGGACGGATGCACTCACAGCACTAAAAGAAAGAAAGAAAGACATTTGCTAGTCTCTCATTCTAACATGAGCCCACAGCCAAAGTCTCACTGCTCCCATTTGGAAATTCACAGTCTTCCTGTTACTGAAGAGCAGCAGCCAGAGCGGAGCACTGAGAGGGGCATTGTGGGTTACTTACGGGACATCTCTAGAAGCTAATGATTTTGATTTTAAGGTGTGGCAGTTCCATGCTGGCTTTTTAATTGAACTTCTGAATTTGAGCTTGACGCTATACCCCTCAGGTAACTGATTTTTGTAATCTTGAGATAAGTTCAGTCTAAATCAAGCTAATGGTGTTTACAGCAAAGACAGTCACGTGGTAATATTGAGCTAACTACCTTAAATTCAAATTTATCCCTTAGCGAAGATGCAACCTTAGAGATTAAGACAAAATTCACCAATGACTGAAACAGGTACGCTCCACAAACCAAACAGACCAATGCTTAGTTTCTCAAGTGCATTGTGTAGATCATCCTCATCAGCCTGAGCTTGATTCTGGAGTAGTTTATGAGAGGAAATCCGAAATCAAATTGAGTACTAGTCTGATTACATTGCTAAGTATGAGATATCTCTTTCATAAGCCTTCTTATAATACTGTATTGTTCCATATAAAAATCAGCAAACAATGCTGAAAGCCTGCTAGCTCGAGATGAAAGAGAGAGAAATATGGTCATCAATATATGTTTCTTTTAGCTAAATATCAACCATAATTTTGTTAGCACAATGGTAGATGTATAGATAACAGTGGATTATGTAATAAACCATGCTGTGGATAGCCATAATTTCCAATAAGGTACAGTCAGTCCCAGGAATTGCTAATCACAAATTAATATTCCATACATGCAGATAACTGGATCAGCAATGACCTAGGGCAACACTCATTAGACTCCCACCAATCAAGATAATCATGCTGTCTTGCACCTCAGTGTAAAAAAGCATATGTATAATAGATGTCACTCAAATAGACTGGATATCCCTAAAATACCAATCCATTTAAATAGACAAAATCAAAAGAAGAAATGGCACAAACATTTAATGAATTGCCAATGTAACAGTCAAAAGACCAGCAACAAATTACCAAACCTTTTACCAACAACATGTTTTCACTATATGTAAATATATCATAAATCATTGTTTAGACAGAGTATTTGACAATACTGGCTCTTGTTAGCAGCATAATAACTTCTCATATCCTATGTCTAATTAAAATAGTATTTATTGAACAGTTAAAATTTATAGTTATCGTTTCTAGCATTATAAGCAACTATCGTACTATGTTGATAAATGTAGACATTACAACCTGTTTGCTATTGCTTATGAGCTACACTTTCTCATTGTGTGAAAATCAAAGACTGTGATATGGCAGTTAATAAAATAATTCAATGCCACATTGCTCATCACCAATATATTTTAGTAATAAATTTTATTGTCATCTTAAAATTTGTTTCAGGAAAATAAAACACAGGGTAGGCATTGGAGTTACAGCAGTCTGCTGTGAAAGCTTTAGTGTCTTAAAGCACTAGCCATAAGAAATCATGAATATACTTGTCTGATTGCTCTTTGTCCAGAAATGACATTAAGGGGAAAATGAAGAGCCTCATTTAAGGGTATGAACAACTGAGTGCCTATTACCATGTAAGTGTATGAAAGATTGAGACAAATAGAGTGAGCAACCTTCTTACAGTCTTCTTATACAGAATGCATAACGGAGAGGTTGAATTTCAGTTCCCATTGCTGACCTTGTTTTCCTCTGGCCTCCGGTTCAATTGCTCTAACTTTACATGAGGGGGATTTTTGTGTTTCACAAAGCAAGGAAGTTGGTTTCACAGGCCCAGATTTTTTTGTGATGGGGTTCACAGTATTGCCATGCCAGTGCCATCAGAAAATATGCAGCCCAACAACAAATTTGTAATTATGGAATATAGCTATGTTTAAGTTACCTTTATCAAAAGCCAACTATTTCATTTTAATTCACTAGTTCTCAAATGAGATGCAATCTGTTGCATCTCTAGGTCAACTGGTTACTTCAAATACAAAATAAAGTCTCTAGAAATAAGAATATTTCCCCTAGAAAATCAATGCTTACGATTTATTTTAAAATAGCAAAGCCCCTTAATGTCTCCCTTAGGCAGAAAAAAAATGACATTTTCCTAAATGTTGCCTGCTGCAAACTAGGCTTCCTGCAAAACCTTATGAACTAGCATGTCTTTCTAAACAGATTTAGACAAAATAACTACAAGTCCTGTGGCACCTTATAGACTAACAGATATTTTGGAACATAAGTGCCCACAAAAGCTTATGCTCCAAAATATCTGTTAGTCTATAAGATGCCACAGGACTTCTTGTTGTTTTTGAAGATACAGACTAACATGGCTACCTCTCTGATTTTAGACAAAATAAATGTTCTATTTTGCGACTTCCCTGTTAGAGGTTATGCAGTGAGGGTTAATTTTACAAAGAAGAATGTTGGCTCATCTCTGGGATTTTGGGCAGGGGAATATTTAACAGCATTATATTAAATTAATAGAAATATTAAATAACAGACATCACAAAATCTCTAGAGATGAATTCAATAATAGATTTTCTTATTATTTGGACTTAAGAAATTGAATTAGGTTGTCAGGTAGTAGAAATATCTATAGCAATTATTACCTGCTGAGATTTGACTCATTGTGACCAATCTGTGTTGATCAATTCAAGATTGATTAACTAGCTATAATGAACCTTCAAAATGACATCTTAAAACAAATAGAAGCAGCGTGGAGCTCTCTGGTACTATTGTTTAACCTGACTGCAGATTTGGGCTGATAGCTATCTAGTTCATACTTTGTAGCAAATTATTTCTATATAATACAGTAAATCAGGAGAACAGCTGTTAGATGACACTTATTCTCTGTTAGTAATTGGGCCATGCAAGATAGATACAATATACATTTTCTTTTACGGAAAATCTCAGAATAATTGCTAATCACTAGATGGATCAGATAGCTTCCTACTTAGAGTTGCTGAGCATAATACGAACATGGAACATGGAAAACTAAGTATTCTTTGTTGTCCACAAAATTTAAGTGGCCAACTTTGTTCTAAAATACCACTTTCTTTCATATAGGAAAATCAGGCTGTTCTTGATTTTTGTAACCTGAAATAATTCAAAATTTCCACTAGAAAATCTAGAAGTTGTAAATTTTGTAGAAAGATGATTTTTTTCCTAAAAAGCTACAGGTTGTTTCACCCACATAATTTAGAAAAATCTGTGGCTGATGTTGCAGTTAAGACTTTGAGAGGTGCACTAGCATTTTTATCACATTGATTGGCTAAGGAGATATTTCAGTACTTTGGATTCTGAGTGAGAGGGTCTGAAATACACGATAGACCTTATTTTGCAGTTGAGAGTAATTTGTTAAAGTAACTTGCCAATTTGCATAACAAACAATCATAGCTTATCATAACTTTATACAGACTATTTTATACCAATTTAATCTATTCAGTATATTTCTATAACAATGAAAAATATTCTATTTTTAGTTGTGAAGGTCAAAGCAGTGTACCAAGAACGCTTTTTATGTATCTTATCTATCTGGTTGAACACCAGTTCATCACTAACTGGTATTGGAGGGGTGCTGTTTATTTGTAGCTGAGGCATTTTAAATTTTGCCTTTGGGAGTTGTGAATTCTTGATGCAATTCGTTAATGTATTTTTGTGTTGGTGATAATGGTAGCGCTGTAGATCTAGGAGCACTCCAGGAAATTATCTTACTTAATTTCTATTGATCTGGGACTCCCGATGATGGAGTTCTGTATGCCACAAAAAGATGGAGAACATTAACACAAAAATAAGCATTCAATCAAAGTAGTTTGTACTCTGGAGTGGCACATAACCCTAACCCTAGGCACATATGATAGTTAACAAAAGTGGCAAACATAGCAACCTCATTCTACAGGGAAAGTCAGATCTTCACCTGGGTAAATAGCTGTAGCTCAATTAACTTCAGTGAGGAAGTGGCCACAAGTGTATAGCATTGTAAGGGACAATGGTAACTAACAGAGTCATGTTCTAACACAATTTAATTTGCCAGGTCAAACAAGGCTAAATAACTGGGCAGAGATGAATTTACACTTTCTCTGAAGTGTAGAACTGATTTGAGCACCAGCCTGTGCTTGCTATGGACCTGGGCAAGTCACTTTATCTTTCTGCCTTGGTTACCTCACCCGCGGAACAGAAAGAATTCTGCTCACTCATATGTATAAAGAACTTTGTGGTTCATAAGTAAAGAGTACTATTTAATTGAAAAGAATTTATTTTCATGTTACTATTATACCAAAACTGCCTTCAGTCTGTCTCTCATATTAAGTGAATTTTGAAATGCTGGTAGATTAAACTAGGAACAGATGTAAGTACCTGTAAATGCTAAATTGCATTCTGGTAGCAACTGAAGAGGCTTTCCCCTGCCTCCACTGACAAGGTGCATTGGTTTTGCTGAGCTACCAAACCCTGAAATCGGCCTTTTCTGCATCTGTGATCATTGGGAAGCAGCTGATTTTGTACTTCCTCAGTTTTCTGTCATTGGAAATTTCTTGTTAACTGATTGTCTCACTGACATAGGCCTCCTCTTTCTGAAAGTGTTCACATTTCCTTGGGCTGTTTCCAAATGACATTTTAAAGCACATTATAGCCCATTAGCTGAAGATGTCATTTGACACCAAAGGCTTAGTATATACCAGAATATCATCCCCATATAAATATCAGGCTAGAGAAGCCATGCCTTGCCTCTTCACAAAGCTTTCAATAATCACTAGTGCATTGTACAATAGAAAAGCACTAATTTAGACTTACAGAGCCATTTTTCAGCTGTAAAAGTAGTTGTCTACTTGTCTGTCTTGGATCTATTTCTGCATGCTAATATTTGATATAAGAACCAGTGAGGAACATCCTGGAATAAGCAAGATTTATTCTGAAATAGTGCATCCACACACAACAGATCTTATTTCAGATTACAGCCCCTATAAGCACCCTAGGGATGGCACCAGGGCAGGTACTTTCCATGGAGGCGTGGTCAGGGAAGCTGCTCTGAAGAGTCTTCTCATGTCACTCCCCCTTCCTACCAGGACATAAAGTGGATGCGCTGGGCACATGCAGTCTTGAGCTCTAGTTGCCCTTGTGGATGCCTCAACACTCACAACATGGAGCTGGAGTGGCTGCAAAGCACTCCTGAGCTCATGAGCTTCATGCTACATCTCATGGCACACTTCCTCCAAGCTGCCCACACCTTGCTCGAACAGGATGACAGTGAGGACCAGCTGGACCCCCTTACCCAGGTCCTGGTTCTCCTGCTGCTTTACAGTACCCTCACTCCATTGCACATTGTGGAGCACAACTTGTGATGGCATGGAACCAGCCCTGACTGGTGGGACCACATCTTCCTGCAGCCAATGGCTGTAAGAGGAGTGGCCCCTTCCCCTGGCTCACGATTCTCCCATAGGCAATAGGGAAAGGTTTCTAACTCACCTGACTTGCCCTTGCCAGGATCCTGGGGGAAATCCTGGGAGTATGGGTCCAGCTCCAGGGTCAGAAGGACACCTAGGCTGGCAGGCATGGTGGTGCAGCTGGCTTTCTCTCTTACTCTTTCCTCATCCTCTCTGTCATTAGTCTCAAGCACCTCAAGGGTGACATTGGGCGTGTACCGCCCAGACTCTATGACTGCAGTGATGCAGTGACATGGCCCTCCACAAAGAATGGTCTCCAGCTGTTCATAATAGCAGCACCTTTGTGTCACATCTCGAGGGTCTGGATGTACCCCTTGTTTCCATGGATGGTGGTGCCCAGCATTTTTCCACCTGGTGCAAAGATCCTACAGAGTATTCCATAGCCCTATGAGAATCTCCACACCAGTCCAGGATGGTGCTCATCTATGTTCTATAGGACTACGTGCTCTGGAAGCAGGTCTTAGAGTGCTGTCAACCATCAGAGGCTTACTTGGCCCACTGGCTTGGCTCATGGCTCCCTCTGACTGCAGTCCAGGGCTTCAGGGCAGGCCACATGCAACCAGCCCTTTTGCTGGCGTCCAGATCCTTTAAGGTTCTGCAGCGGGGTGCAAAAAGTAGAGTTGGCCACTGGTTTGCCTAGAGTGGTCAGGTCTGCAGCTGTGCCAGGTGCCTAGAGGCCAGTTATTTTGAAATAACAGTCCCTGCCCATGCACATTACAGCTATTTCAAAATAACTATTTTGAAATAGATGCTCACTTCTCTCAAAACTAGGGCTTTGGCCACACTAGCTGCTTCCTTTCAGAGGGGCATGGTAATGTGCAGCATCTCATTAGCATAATGGCAGCCATGCTCGCTTCAAAATGCCGCATTCTAAATACATTCTGCCCATGTAGCCAGGGGCCTTTTGAAACAACCCCTTGCTGCATGGGCAGCATGCATTTTGAAAGCTGCACTTTCGAAGCACTCATGGCTGCCCTTATGCTAATGAGACACTGCATATTCATGGAAGTGCCTCATTAGCATCTGCTGAAATGCCTCATTAACATGGCCCCTCCAAAAGGAGGGCTAGTGTGACCACAGTTTAGGACTACAATATTTTGAAATAACTATCAGTTATTTTGAAATAACTCCTATAGTGCAGACCCGGGCTTAGTGACTTTATTTCATTTCTACAAACGAAATTGAATCTTATGCAACTAGCTCTTTTTTTCCTCTTTTTTTTCTTAAAGTTGCAACTAAGAATGAACATAAGAACATAAAACGGTCATCCCAAGCCAAACCAAAGGTTAATCTAGTTCAATAGCCTGTCTTCTGATGGTAGCCAATGCTAGGTGCTTGCAGGCTGTCAGTTTCCTGGCTCCTGCAAGCCCAGGAGAGATGGAAACCAGGCTGCAGCTCTGGTTCCTGTCTCCCTAGTGATTTGCGTGAAAATTTGAGTTATACAGGAATGCAACCCCCAAATAGTTTGAGGGTTTACTGTTTGGATGTAATAAAGAGACTGGATTTATGGTTCATTACTGAGGGTAAAAATTCCCAGTGTATATCTTTGGTTTATGTTAAGATGCCTTTCCAATTAGGCCCAAATTTCATAGTCTGGTATAAGGCCTTGCTAAACATGACTCATGTCAGTTAGTGTTAGTGTGAACCTACTGTCCCTGTCCTTTATTTTACGTTACAGGCCTAGGCAAGGCCATAAACAAAAAGAGTGGCTTAAAGTCTGAGGGAAGAGATAACTGCCCCAGCAGCTGCATTCCAAGGCCTTGGAGAAAGGCTTGGTTGTCACTGATGAGATAGAATATCCTCCTTGTTCTCTCTACCCAACACCTGCCACTGATCCCAGACCGAATTCTCAGACATAAGAACAAAACATAGCAAAATCAGTATGCTTGCCATTTACTGTTACTGTTTTGCTTTAAATCCTTCAAATATATACTGCTGGAACATACCTATCTGGAAAACGTCATCATCACCCTATGGACACGATTGAAAGTCCATGCATTCATTGTTTAATCAGATTGCTAAACTATATTACCTGTGTATTAGATAAATGTTATGTGAGGTATGGGTGGAGTCATCATGTAACCTTTTAGATTATTGGCTTATTGTGCTCATTTCATCTCGCTGCTAGCCTATTTAGGGGCTCAGGAACTCCTACCCCATGGCTTCTCTCTGCCCATTGGCACCTTACATAATCAATTGTCATCAATTGCTTGACAGTGTTACCCTGAGCCTATCAGGCAATGTGGCACTCTGCTGGCTGTTTGTAATAAACCTTCCTGCTTGATTCATACAAGGTGTCCAGACTGTGTTCCAACAGTTACATAAAACTCTATGACTATGTCTGCACTAGAAGCATCTGTCAACAGTAACATTTGTCGACAGAGTTCGTCTACACACAAAAGCAGATCAACAGAGCAAATCTGCTCTGTAGACAGAAGAGCAGCCAGACTGCCCTGTCAACAGAACAGCTGATTGGAAGCTCTGCCAATAGGACTGCCCAATAAACTGGAAACCTTCTTATTTGACAGAAGTGTCTACACTGCACTTCTGTCAACAGAACTATGTCCACAGAAGAGTTATTCTTCAAATTTTCAAGGGATAACACTGTTGAGACAAATGCAGAGTTCTCTGGAGACTCCGTTAACAGAATGTTTTACGTGTAGACTCTCCCTGAGTTATGTCAACAGAAGGCCCCTTCTTTCAACAATACACTCTAGTGTAGACACAGACTATAATTGAAGATTGTTAATAGCTCACTTCACCTTGAGTGGCTTGTTGCAAAGTGCAGGTCCTTATGTGTTCCACCTTGTATGTATCTGTGTAAATTTGCATATCTTTCACACACCTGAAAACTTTGTCTCTCACCAGCAGAAGATAGTCCTCTAACAGATATTATCTCATTCAATTTGTTTCTGTAGAGAACACACATAGCTAAGACCCTATTCAGCAATATATAACTGTTATTACATGTCATGGGCCAGTTTCTCATATGATATATATGTGCATTGTTCTATTGTGTTATTTTTTGCTGGATGTTCTTCTGCTTCCCAAATTCTGTAACATTTTCCTCTTAGCACATACTTATCATATCTGTATGTCTATATTTAAATCTCTTGTATTTATAGTTGAAATTCTGGGAGGTTCAGTTCAGGAATTATTGTTTACCTGTGGCATAGGAGGCCACTGAAATCTATTCCTGCTCAATATGATTTAGAATTCCATTGGTATGTGAATGGAGCACATTTGTCCAGTACTTCCATTTAATTACATTAGAGCTGTCTCAGTCTTGACTGATTGTTTGGGTGATATTAATGTCTGACTGGTGAAGAATTTTTATGAAGATAAATTTCGGTAAGACTGACATTTTATTAACTGGTTTTTGAAGCTGGTTGGGTATTGCTTCTTGTCTGTCAATTAATGCTGAGAAAAAATACATCCTCAAATGTAAACACATTGGGTATTACTGTACATTACCTTTTAATTTATTGTTTAATAAGCTTTTGTACCTGTTAACAAGTCTTCTTTATATTGCGTGTCTAATATCACCCAGCTGAGTTCCCTGATCAATAAGCGGATATGGAGATGTTAATAAATGCTTTTGTTATCTGAGGGATTAATTGTAATAATTCTGCATTTTCCCTGCCAGGGCTGTTATGAAATTACAGCTGAGATGTTATGCTATTGCTGCAGTTTTTATTACATTATTTCATTTAATTTCATCATCTCATTCCACTTATCAAGTTATTTGCTTTAGATTTTTAAGCAACTTTTGTTTACTTATAAAATAGTAAAGATACTGGCTTGAGCTAGGTTTCAAATTTACATTTTCATGTGTTTCTGGTCATGTCCTAACTGGAGATACTGACATTTTAATGGTTTGCTCTGAATATTGCATAAATTGGAGACAATCAGGGCTGTTTGTGAATCATGATTATGAAATCAGATTCTTATTTGTACCAGAGAAATATACCAATTTTAGTCTTTAATCAGAACTGAAGAAGTATATGTTTTATGCTTATTTGCATTATGTATGACTTTATACACTGATTTGGTCTCTTAGTAAAGGACATAAAGAATTGCATTAATGTAATCTGTTTATTCTATAAATATGTATAGTGTCTAGCATCAAGAACAATTCAAATTAATATTAAGAAAAGGAAGACTCACTTCCTCCATGGCTGGCAGACACAATGTCTGCAATAATCCTCTTCAACAGGAACCTACCAGTGGGGATCCTAGTCTTCAAGAAAGCTGCTGGTGCTCCAGCACTGCTGACATTGACCATTCAGTTAATTACAGAATATGGTAGTTAATTGGTGTCACACATAGACATCACACAGTTACTTAGGTCAGAATACACTTTCAGTTACACATGTGTCAATACAGAGTAATTTCATTGCCTTCAGTGGAATTACTCCTGATTTACATTTGCATAAGCTAAGAGAAGAATTTAGTCTTCTATGTCTTATCCTCCGAGAAAGCCACAAAGTAAATTTGATTGTATGAACAAATTAAAATCAAGGGAGAGATGGAAGGGATCTATAAGGTCAACCAACAATCTCCTTGACAACTCAAGATGGGTTCCTTATAACATATAATCAAATACATAATCCAACCTAAAGTAAGAGCCACAGGTGTTATGAATTCTCCTGGGACTCCTCCCTTAAGAGACTTTTACATCACCTAAAAAAAAATTGTTGCGTATTTTTTTTTTCTTTTTCCAAAGTCAAATCCTGTTGTAAGTAATTTCTAAGGGACTCAATCTTACTAAGAAAGCATTGGTAGCCTTACAGATATACCCCCATCCCTCCCAGTCAGGTTGCCCCACTATAGCCTTTCTATCAGAGCTATCTTAGTGAATAAATCACACCATGCAGATGTATCTAACCAGAAACAATTTTATTCATTAAGGGAAATGGAAATGAAGGGGAAGGGATGGATTTATACCACCTGAAGTCTCATTTTCAATATTCAAGCACAGAAGCACATGAATATTTGATGAAGATTTGATGACTTCTAACTTCTTCCTCAGATGAAAGAGGTGGCTACTGGATCTGGTTTTGTGGTGCAGGCAATGATCCACAGTTACAGAAAGAGGTAAGTAGTCTTAGTTAGTAACCCATGTTATCAGTTGTTGCATTGTCTTTGAGTGAATGTTAGACCTAACTACTCAAATCCAATCTATGACTGAATGTGTCATTCACAGAAGAAAACAACAAACCCAAGATCTTAACCTAGATGATCAGCTGCTGCAGGACAGCAACTACTTTAAATTCATGGAGAGCAAAAATCAGATACGCAAGCAACAGAAACTCCAGAGTACAATGGCCCCTAACTCGTTCTGTAATGGGGTCAACTCATTGTTATGGTGCCTCCTTCTAGTTCATGGTTTCCCAAACTGGGGGGCATGAAGAAATTCCATGGGGGGTGTGAGGCAACCCAGCCTCCCCCATCCTTTCTCCCCCACCTGAAGAAAGATCCAGTCTTTGCTTCTGGCTCTCAGGCCCTGCCAGTATATGTGGGTGATTCAGCACAGCTGCTATAAAAAGCAGGTAACCAGCAAAGACCCACGTGGAGCTAGCTGTCTTCTGCAAATGAGAGTTAGTGTGGGTTGGGGGGGAGGAGGAAGGGAGGATGGGGTTAGATGGGGATTGGGGGGTGCCTGGCTTTGTAGGAAGGCAGTGAAGGGGCTCGGGTGGGCAGCTCACAGGGCTTGCTGGGCTCATGTAGCCAGCCAGCTTGTGGGACTCGTGGGGCTCAGGTGGATGGCCCTGGAATATAAGGGCTTGGGTGGCTGGCCCCAAAAGCATGGGGCATGGGGGGTTTGGGCTGGTAGGTGGGGGGCTGGATCTGGCAGTGATGGACTCAGGTATCTGGCCCCAGCAGCATGTGGCTCAGGCAGCTCAGGATGGTGGTTGAGCAGCCTGCCCTGGCAGCACGTGGCTTGGGCGGGCTGCTTGGGTGGCTGGCCTGTAGCTGGGGATAGGGGCTGGTGGCTAGGCAGCTGGTGTCAGCAGTGCAGGGCTTGGGTGGATGGCAGGCAGGTGGATGGCTGGCCACGATGGCTAGTGGGCAAGCAGGTGGCTGGCTGTGGTGGTATGGGCCTCAGGCAGGCAGCTCTGTCAGCTCAGGTCTCAGGCTGGCAGACAGCTGGCGCGGGCAGCTCTGGAGGCTGGCATGGGGCTCAGGCAGCTGGCCAGCTGTGGCTGCACTAGGCAACCGCCAGGGTCCAAGAAAAATTATTTGTGCTTATTTTTAATTTTAAATAATATTTTATGTCACACTTTTGTGTTTATTTTAAATTCTGAATTGAATTTTTTGTTAAAAGGGGTTGGATGATGGTAAAGAAGAGGAGGGGGGCATGAAGGTTTCTGAAAAATCAAAAGCGGGGCATGGTGCTGAAAAGTTTGGGAACCACTGGTCTAGTTAATCAGGGAATTAGCTTGTTCTTCTGGCTGCTGCATTATACACCACCATTCCTGGACAATCAGTCTTGGATCCACAACACTCTTTAGACTGCAGTGTCATCTTCAGTACACTACCCTCCAGCAGTCCCCACACTACTAGTTCTTTTTCCTTTTCCAGGAGATTCAGCAGTCCTGGTTCACTCCAGGGAACCCACCATTGTGGCCCACTGCAGCCTTGGTCTAGCCCCTCATGGCAAGGGCAGACTACAGTTTCTTAGGACCACTCTGGTGTGGCTAGGTGTGGTACAAGGAGGAAAAGGAGGGACTCAGGAGCACCTGCTACTCTGTGTCCCTGTCCAGGAACCCTCTGGTGGCAGTCTCGTTCTGCCCTCCTCTTCTCTTCCCTCAACTGGCTTGATCCCTGGGCCACTTCCTCTGTGCACCCTTTGCACTACCTTGGTCTCCATTTTAGTGCCAGAAATCTGGCAGGCATCAGGCAGGAGCCTCTCCTTAACTCCCCTCAGCCTGCTCAGTACTACTCTGCTGCAGTGCTACTGTAAGTGGGAGCTGGTTCTATCCCTTCCCTGGCTAGGACCTAATTGACTCAACTCTGCTGGAGAAGCTCCTTTTATACTAGGCTGCTCCAGGAAGCTACCCTATACTTGGCTCCCTCCCAGAGGCCCTCCATTCATTGGCTTGGGGCACCACTCATGTTCTGTCCAGCCTGCCTTAGCTCTTTTCTTGCAGTAGTGGGCACTTGCCCCGCTAAACCTCCTCTCATTTACCTTTATAGAAATGGGTTGCTTAGCAATAACTCTTCCCACTCATTGCTCTTTTCCTGCTCTTTTCCAGGATTTTCTGCCCTCTTACTCAGGATTTCCTGCCCTTTTACTCAGCAAGAACAGGATTAGTCATACTATGCATGCTAATTATATTTAATTTATAAATCTTATACAAGAGCTATAGAGAGTGAACATGGTACGTTTGGTAAAATAGTCTAGAATCATCTTAATGGACCTGATGTTATTAAGCTGTTTTTTATCTTGAATTAGACATACAGTGGTGATGAGCAGGAAATGGATAGCAGCATCTTTCCACTCTGCTAACAGATACACAATCAAAAAGATGTCTTGCTTCTATCTATCATGTTCTCTACAACTGAAATATTCAACATCCCAACAGATCCAAGAAGTCATGCACCATGCTTTTTTACATTTGTGATGTGTTGCGTATGAAATATTCTAGGGAATGCAATATAAAACTGCTTCCTGTAATAAATGTGTGAATATGTTGCTGTATGAAAATCTAATCTGTGAAAAATATGAGACTCCTATCAGCAAAACATATTGTTTCCTTACATTTCTTACGTCTTTTACAGTATATGCTATTATCATTTTAATAACTTACAGAGCAAGAAAATAGTAATAAATCTATTTACTACAAGTTATATGGGGAACTAATTTGGAAAATGTTAAAGAATGTTGTCTATGATGTATGAGGGAACCTAAGTGAACACAGTATTTCTTTATATTCTTGACATGATTCACAATTCACATACAGTGTTATCACTTTTAATATCTTACAGCAGAAAAAATAAATATAAATCCTGTATTTATAGCCAAGATGAAGAACTTAACTTTGTACCATTTTTCATAGTTGTAGTAGTCATTCCCCCATTCCTAGTATTAAATACATTACAGATTGTCATGAGGTCATATTTAATCAAAGTTGTTTGTACTTATCAAATTCGCAATACCAGTTTGCTTCTTAGGTTGGTTACTCATGGATGGAACATGAATTTATGACTATATTAAGATTGCCTAAGCATTTCCATTCTAGAAAGTTATTTTCAGTTACTTATAACTTTGTGAAGTTTTATCTTTTTACCAGGTAACTGGAATCTTTGGTCTCAGCTAAAAAGATGAAATGGTGACATATTCAGCACGGAAAGATAGAAACATGTGTATTTACTCTAAGACAAAAGATGTGACTTTATTTCATCAGCTAATAGTGTCACAACAGGAGAGTCTAGAATTCCAAAATTTTACAAAAACAGTGTGAATTTTTTTAAGAGAATGCCTGTTTTAGAAGTGAGATAGACATTTAGGTTCCCTAAAATTGGACTTCAGCTCTTTAAGTGCTTTGAAATTTTAATTCATAGGCCAGGGAGTCTAGATACCCCATTCAGTTGTCTGGTGAAAATAAGTTTTAATATGGCCATGCTATAAGGACTTGATAAATGTAAATTGCAAAAGCACACTGGATCATGTAAATTAAGATAATAATAATAATGGTAGTCCATCGGTCTGATGATGACAAATCTGTGCAGATCATCTGTTATTGGTCTCATGGTGTGCCCTTTGGTGACTGTATAAGCCAATTCTAGAGGTGCACATTTTGCCGCAGATGGTGCATGGGAAGTTTGCAATCTGTGGGTTGTGCATTGCTGATGCTCTGTGACGTCATTCGCGTGACTCTTGGAGATGCCGACAGCGGTCTTCCTCAAAGGCAATGCAGGTATTTCTGACTGGTGCACACCACTGTGTTCTGTCACGGGCGGCATCCTCAAGGTCCCTAGGTTTGATACTGCTGTACTGCAGATTGGCTTTGATAGTATCCTTGTAGTGTTTCCGTGGACGACCTATATGCCAGATGCCCTGGGAGAGTTCACCATATAGAAGCTGGCGAGGGATTCTGTTGGCATCCATGTGGCTGACATGACTGGTCCAACATAGTTGTGACTTCATAATCATTGTTTCTATGCTTGTCATCTGGGCTCTCTTGAGGACCTCAAGATTGGGCACTTTGTCTTGTCAGCGGATCTTCATGATATTACAGAGGCAGCGCAGGTGGAATGCTTCGAGCTGCTTGATGTGACACCTATATAGGGTCCATGTTTTGCACCCGTACAAAAGAGATGAGAGAACAACAGCTCTGTACACAAGCAGTTTTGTTGACACCCAGATGTTATGGTGATTTAGAACTTTGACACGCAGACAGCCAAATGCCTGGCTTCCTTTGGATATTTGCGTGTTGATCTCATTATCCTGTGATCCATCACTGGATATGACATTACCCAGGTATTTAAAGTTTTCCACTACTTTAAGCTGAGTGCTGTCAATGGAGATAGTCAGGACAGGAGCATTTGATCCAGGTGCAGGTTGATAGAGAACTTCTGTCTTTCCAAGGCTGATAGCTAGTCTGAAAAGTTGTGAGGCCTCAGGAAACTTGTTGACAATGTGCTGAAGATTGTTTTCAGTGTGAGCCATAAGGGCACAGTTGTCGGCAAAGAGTGCCTCAGAAAGGAGTTTCTATACTGTCTTAGTCTTTGCATTCAGGCGACGGAGGTCAAAAAGTGAACCATCATCCTGGTATTTCAAGTATATACCTCGGTCCAGATCTTTCATTGTATGGTTAAGGACGCATGCAAAGAACAGGTTAAGTAAGACAGGAGTGACAACACATCCTTGTCTCATGCCATTGGTGATGTTGAAGGGGGCTGATGTGTCTCCATCAGACAGTACTTCGCCTGTCATGCCATCATGGAAAAGGCATATAATCTGGACAAATTCTCTTGGGCAGCCAAGTCGTATTAGAATGGTCCAAAGGGCTTCCCTGTTGATCGTATCAAAAGCCTTTGTCAGATCTATGAAGACAGCATACAGGTGCATGTTCTGTTCAATGCACTTCTCATGTATTTGTCTGACAGCAAACACCATATTTGCTGTGCTCCGGCCAGGTTGAAAACCGCTTTGACTTTCAGGTAGATTTGCCTCAGAAATACTGGCTATTAGGTGGTTCAAGATGATGCGGGCGATGATCTTCCCTCCAACAGAGAGGAAGAATATGCCTCTGTAGTTTCCACATTCTGCTTTGCTGCCTTTATTCTTGAAAAGGGAGACAATAATAACATTGCGGAGGTCCTGTGGTATGTTTTCATCCTCCCAGATGCTGATGATCACACTATGGAACGCTGCTGGTGCTGCTGGAGTTACCGCTTTATATATCTCTGCTGGTATCCCATCTTTTCCAGGAGCTTTTCCTGAACTCATCTGGCTAACAGCTTTCTTAATCTCATCTATAGTGGGTGGAAAGTCAAGATCTGTCAGGACGGGTTGTTGTGGAATTTCATTGAGGACGTTATTATTCACGGTCGATGGTCTGTTAAGGAGGTTGCTAAAGTGTTCTCGCCATCTTTCGTTGATGCCCTCTTTGTCTTTGACCAGAGTTGTGTTGTCTGATGAAAGCAATGGGGTAGTCCTTGGTTTAGAAGGTCCATAGACAGTCTTAATAGCACTAAAGAACATCTTTGAGTTGTGCGTCTCAGCATAGTGCTCAATTTCTTTGGCTTTGCTCTCCCACCAGCTGTGTTGTATCTGACGGAGGTCTTTCTGTGTTTTGCTCTGAAGGTGCTTGAAATGGTCCCGTTTGGAGGCTGAGGAGGAGTCATTCTGCCATTCAATAAAGGCTTTTATCTTTACTTCCAGTGCTGAACATATTTCTTATTGGTTCTCATTGAACCAATCCTGATGTATTCTTTTCTTTGGTCCAAGTGATGTTATTGCTGTGTCAGTCACTATCTGCTTGAACCGATCCCACTTTTCAGGATTAAGGTAGAGATCTAACATTCCACTGGAATCACATATGTCTATGTATATAAATCAAGTGGAAATTTCTGTTGACTAGATGATTTCAGTATTTCATTGGACTTTCACATGTGCGCATAAGAAACTTGAGTATAATTTCCATTTCATTATGTAAGAGCTCCTTCCATATAATGGGTTAAAGTATGTATAGAAAGATGCAGGACACAGTCTGGTTTTCTTTGATACAGCACTAATGGAGTCCATCCTCCTGTGCATATGAAAGAAGAAGTGTTGTTGGCAGTCTGAAGCTATTCCATGATTCACATTATCAAATTTCTTTTCCCTTATTATTATTTTTAAGAATACCAGGAAATACACACACAAACATACAATTCAACAGTAAAAGAATATTACATTTCAAATCAAATCACTGAAAAGTTAAAAAGTATTAACAATAGTGTTAATGAACATTTAGTTTGCTTCCTTTTCCATATCCATTATGATTCAGGCTTCTTATATTCAGAGATCAGATGATATCTCTCCACATAACTGAGCAATGGATGGGCAGTGCTCAGCTAATGAGGCATCTATTATTGTTATGACCCCATCTGCTGGCCTGGATGAAAATTCTTTCTTCATTTATAGGCTGTGTGGTGTTGCTCATCGCCACAGTATCTGAGGAATCTAGAAACACTATTATCCCTTTTTCACACATGAACAAAGTGAGGACCACAAAGGTCAAACTAATTTGGTTTTGGTCAAATGGCAGCTAGTGATGAAATGAGGAAAAGAAACCCTCAGAAGTTCTGTCTCCCAGACATGAGTTCTAGTTGTGTGGCAAACACTTGCTTAGTAGGAAAAAGCCAATTATAAATGCTTGCTAGAAAAGTTACTTTTGTGAAGATACATGATCCTGGTGTTACTGCCATTGCAAAGTAGGTTGGCAAGTCAATGAGTGGATGCATAATGAAATGCAGCCACAGTAGTGCAAGATTTAAAATGCACCAGTGATTACTCTCAACATGAAAATCAATTCTATCAGGTACGGAGTTGTCCACAGTTGCTCAGAAAGTTTAAAAAATTGTCATGATTAATGATCCCACAAGCTATGACTTTGTCAAAGATAAATTATAGACCTCAAGGAACAGATGTAAGTTAGAATCGATTCAGTAAGAGACAATGAGAGCTGACATGGGCATGTGCTGGCAAAGGCCACAGTTCAGGCAAACTGATATTTCAGCAAATAAGGAAAAGGCAAGAGTTGTTTTCTTTTTCACAAAAGAGTTGGAACATTTTGTAAAAACCTGTGCCAAGTAGAATTTCATCTACATGTATTAACAATATGCCACATCTCCTTTCCTTTGGGAAGGATCAGAAGGAGGAAACTTCCTGAGGCTCCCAAAGTAGAAATTTGACAACACCCTTCTGTCAGATTTAGGTTTACATCTCCCTGGAATAGGCAGCTATGTAAGTTCCCCAAGAAATACAGATTTCATGAATTATAGAATAATGGAATCTTAGGGCTGGAAGGGACCTCAGGAGGTCATCAAGTCCAGAGCCGTGCTCAAAGCAGGATCAACCCTAATGAAATCATCCCAGCCAGAAGGTTGTCAAGCTGGGACTAAAAAACCTTCAGGGATAGAGATTCCAGTATGTCTCCAGGTAACACATTCCACTGCTTCACCACGCTTCTAGTGAAAAAGTTTTTCCTAATATCCAACCTATACCTCCCACTCTGTAACTTGAGACCATTGCTCCTTGTTCTGCCATCCTACACTACTGAGAACAGCCTCTTTCCATCCTCTTTAGAGTCCCCCTTCAGGAAGTTAAAGGCTGCTATCAAATCGCCTCAACTCTTCTCTTCGGCAAATTAAAGAAGCCCAAGTTCCTTAGCCTTTTTTCATAGGTCATGTGCTCCAGCCCCTATTCATTTTTGTTGCCCTCCACTGGGCCCTCTCCAATGCATTCATATCCTTTCTGTACTGGGGAGTCCAGAACTGGATGCAATACTCAGAAGAGACCTGGCAGAGAACATTGCCGTGCATGTTGAAGCCCTGTGTCTCCACAACTGCAAAGACCACTTTCTGGCTCCTGATTGTGTGGTTCAGATGAAGACAAATTCATCAGATTTTTAAAGGCATGTGAGCATCAGAAATCTGGATCTGCAGCAGAGCTTATCTTCAGGGATACCTAGTAAGTATACCTGGTGTAACTAGGCATGCAACCTGTTTGTCTGCAAAAACCAGCAGGCTGACTCTTAGGTAAGTAGCAGCAGCTTGCTGGCTTGTGCTCATACCAACCACTGTGCATGTGTAATCTTGTTCCTGCAGCTTCTGCTTTGCATCCAACTTTCCTTCTGTCTTGCCACTTGCCTTGAACCTCTCTTTCCCCGATAGTTTTTGTGCTCCACCTCCTGACCTCTGGTTTGACGCTTGGCTCTGGTTGCTGATTACAGACTCCATCTCAGTCCTTGGTGTTCAAGCTCAGGTTCTGCCTGTATTAGCAGAGTCATCATAATTCTGGGGTGCTGACCTCTGTTTTTTTATGAATTTTGCAAAATTTTATTTTAATTCACCAAATTCAGAAATGGAAAAATAGTTTGTAATTATTATGTGCTACATTATAATGTTTCAATCAGGAATTTTCTGCAATTAAAATATTGCACTATTTACTGCAATAAATATCAGGAAATAAAAAGCAAATATTAAAAAATAGAGGCAAGGAGGCATAGCAAAACTTGTTTCTATATAAAACAGGTATTGCTGCACCAAGAGAAAGATAGTAAACACAGAACTGTAGTGAAGGACGGATTGTGTTTTATTCTGTAGCACATAAGAGCTGTGTCTACACGTGCATGCTACTTCGAAGTAGCGGCACTAACTTCGAAATAGCGCCCGTCGCGGCTACACGCGTCGGGCGCTATTTCGAAGTTAACTTCGAAGTTAGGCGGCGAGACGTCGAAGTCGCTAACCCCATGAGGAGATAGGAATAGCGCCCTACTTCGACGTTCAACGTCGAAGTAGGGACCGTGTAGACGATCCGCGTCCCGCAACGTCGAAATTGCCGGGTCCTCCATGGCGGCCATCAGCTGGGGGGTTGAGAGACGCTTTCTCCAGCCCCTCAGCTCACTGGTGGCTGCGTGGAGCGGCCCCTTAAAGGTCCCCTCCCCCGCCCTGACTCTGCAGGAAGCTGAGACAACGTGCAGGCTGCAGCCTGCACACGCGGGCAGCCTGCAGAGCCCTCAGCCCACCACAGAGCGGCGATGGCAAGCCAGGAGCCCCCCCAGCACCCCCAGGGGACCCCCCCCAAGGGGAGCCAGGGCAGCCAGCCCAGCCAGAGGGCCACCCAGTCTGGGAAGCGGCAGCGGGGCCCCTCCTGGACGGAGGCCGAGCTGCGGGACCTGCTGGGGCTCTGGAGCGAGGAGGAGGTGCTCCAGGTAATGGGGAGCAAGAGGCGGAATGCGGATGCGTTCGCTCGGCTGGCTGACGGCCTGGCTGCCCGGGGTCACCCTGCCCGCACTCCTGACCACGTCAGCAGGAAGGTGAAGGAGCTGCGGCAGGGTTACTCCCGGGCCCGGGATGCGGCCAGCCGATCTGGGGCCGCCCCCGTCACTTGCCCCTTTTACAGGGAGCTCAGGGACATCCTGGGCTCCCGGCACACCTCCTCCCCTCCGGCCACCCTTGACACCTCGGCTGACGAGCCCCAGCAGGCCCTGCAGCCGGAGTCCGACCCGGAGGCAAGCCCCACACCACGGGGGCCCCCCCCGGAGGCTATCCCTGTGACATCGCGGCAGGAGGAGGAGGAGGAGGAGGAGGGGGGCTCCTCCTCTGCAGAATCCAGCCTGCAGATCCTCCTCCTGCCATCCCGGAGCAGCAGCAGGGCCTCCGACCCCTGGGGATCTCCGGACCGTGGGAGCGGACCCACAGGTAGGTACCCCTCTCTGGTGGACACCGCGGGGCTGGAGGGGCGGGGGGAACAGAGATGTGTCCAGGGCCCCCCACATGCTCACATGGCCATGGCCCCAAGGACACCAGGGCCATGGCCCTCACAGGACTGCAGCCATCAGCCCGTGCCCCCCCCCACCCTGCATGACAGTGCCATGCCCCATCCCCGGGCCAGGGGGGGAGCGGAACCTCGAGGGGCCCCCGGGCGGAGGGGGTGGGACACCCCGCAGCAGCAGCATGTGATGGAGTGGGGGGAGTGCCAAAGGGAGACTCAGGCTACATATGAGCCACAGGAGCCTAGGAGCTCGCAGGGGCAAAGGAGGATCCTGGCGCTACAGCTGGCAGGTGACACCTCTGCCCTGAGCAAACAGGAGGGAGGAGCCGAGCTGGCTTGGAATTGGGGGGCGAGGGCGGGGGCCACAGGTAGAGGCTAGGGGAAGGGAGAGCTGGTAGGCAGCCAGCCAGAGGAGGGGGAAAGCTGCATCCCAGAGGGGCCCCCCTTGGGGTCTTCTCCCCATGACGGGTTGGAAGGACTGTCTCTTCCAACAGCTGGTGCTGTCACTCCTGCCAGAAACTGGCCATCTGTGGCCTAAGAAAGCTCTCCTGCTCTCAGACCCTGCGGGGTGAAGTGAGAGTCGCTCCCACCAGGGGACGGGGTGCAGGGCAGGGGGACCCCTGAACCCCATCCATCACAGCAGCATCTCCCGGGGACGGGGATGGGGAACCTGCAGCACAGGGCCGGGGGGACAAAGGCCACGGCTCGGGGCCCACACTAACGCCTGTCTCCATTCTTCTTTCCCCCCTGCTCTCCTGTGTCCTGCACCTGCACCTGCACCATCCGAAGGACCGGAAGAGAGCGCCGGCGAGGCCTCGGTTGTCCCGGAGAGCCCTCTGGGACCCTCGCTCCAGGGCAGCCCCTCGGCCGAGGAACAACCGGCCCCGCGGAGGGCAAGACGGCGGACCCCGTGCCTACTACCGGCGGCGGCAACTGACCCCCAGCTGCTGGCCATCCTCCGCCGGCAGCTGGAGGTGTCGGAGCAGCACCTCCAGCTGCAGGAGCGGGCGCTGGCCTGGCGCCAGGAGGCATGGGGGGACTATATGCAGACATTCAACCGGCTGGTTGATTACCTGGCCCCCCATGCCGCGCCGGCCGAGCCATCGCCCGCCCTGCCCGCTCCTGCAGCCCCACCACCAGCTGCTCCAGCTGTCGCCGGGCCGTCCGCCGTCGCCCCACCACCCATCCGCGAGGGCCACAGCGCCGAGGGACCCCTGGAGCCCCCTGAGACTCGCCGGCGCCGGTACCTTCCTGTCCAGCCCGCTCCCACCCAGCCGCAGACCAGAATGCAGGCACGGCGGGGATCCCGGCCGGGCACGCCCAGTGCTGGGCTCTAGGGGCGAGGGGCCCGGGACGTGGCCCCCCCCTTGTTGTATACAGTTTGAATGTTTGTTTTTGGTGCCCCCGTTTGCCCCGTCCCCCCCATGTAAATAGTTCTCCCCGTTCTCCTCCCTGCTTTTCTTTTTTGTTGATGGCACACACTTCTTTGCTTTGTTGTTGTATATTGTTTTATTTGTGCACATCTTGCTTTTGTTGAACGTTTGTCCCTCCTTTTTGGTTTCTGTTTCACATATTTATTTATTTACAAAAAAGAAAAAAAGGTTTCTTAAAGAGGAAAAAAAAGTTTACGTTCACCCACAAGTTCGTGCTGTCATTTGTCCAGGACAAGTGGGGGGGGGGGGCGGTGGGGTGCTCCATGGTGTGGGCGTTGGGGCAGGAGTGTGGGGGAGGAAGGGGCGGGCAGTAGGGGGCCTGGGCAGAGTTCACCCCGCGGCCTGTTGGTCGAAGTGGGCCCGCAGGGCCTCCCGGACCCGGGTCCCCTCAGGGTCCACCTGCCGACTGGGGGCAGCAGGTGGCTGCACTTGTGCCCTGCCGGCCTCCGCGGCCCAGCCCTGCAGAAAGGTCTCCCCCTTGCTCTCCACGAGGTTGTGCAGGGCGCAGCAGGCACCCACAATCTGGGGGATGTTGCTGGGTTCCACATCCAGGCGGGTCAGGAGACATCGCCAGCATCCCTTGAGGCAGCCAAATGAGCGCTCCACCACCTGGCGCGCACGGTTCAGGCGCTCGTTGAAGCGCTCCTGGCTAGCGGAGAGATGGCCCGTGTAGGAACTCTAACTTTGAGTGCATTCCACCAACTACCTGCTGGTCGGGTCAGGTGATTGCCTCCCGAGGTCCGCAACTGGGGATGCCGAACCTCGTATTTGTCTTTCCGCGGAATTGAGTGACCGATCCGGCTTGGCTACGCTGGTATCGAGAGACGCAGAGAGGGTCAGATACACCCATGCTAGGTCTCTGACTTTTTTGTGCACAGCTAAAGAATTAGAGCTCTGTAACTAGATGTCGTTGTGTCAAGATATCATTGTGTTACATGGTAACAGATATCTTTGTATTGGATTGTAACATAACTTGTTAACACCTGTACTTTGCTAGCATATAAGAAATAAATAATAGCCTTTTGTAAGCGCACGCTTACAACTGTAGCTTAATAAACTTGTAACTAGTTAAGCTCTAAGCCTGACCCAGTTATCCTTTTGTCACTACAACACAGCCGGCACAACAAAAAGAACTTTAACCGTTTGGTTACTACAGCCTGGCCATGGGTGAGAGTGCAAGGAGCTGCCTGCTCTAACAGTAAAAAACTGGGTTGTTTAGGACCCAGGGGAGTACCTCACCGCACATTACCCGGCCACTGGCTAACAGGCAGAGAAAATTTCATTTTACTTATCCTCATTCCTGGATGTTACAGGCTCCTATTAATTTTTATGGTAACAGTGTCCTGAACTATAGATTCTGGATCTATATTCAGTTATTCTAGTCTGAAGGCTGCTTGCTGACATACATTGTCAGTTTGATTGTATAATTATATTGTTTTTCAATGGAAGGGAGTCTGCAATAATAACAACAGTAGAAAACATTCACTTTTACTGCTGTTTTGCTCTCTTATTTGTAAGGATTGAATAAGCATTTTAAAGTGTTCCCTTCAGGTCAGGATTCGTATATAATACATTGTAAGGAAAATTCATACTGCTGCTCAGCGAGGTAGCCCTGTTAGTCTGTGTCTTCACAAAACAAAGACAGCAGTCCTGTTGCACCTTAAAGACTAACAATATTATTTATTAGGTGATGAGCTTTGGTTGGAAAGACCCACTTCTGATCTGGAGTATACTGAGAAAAAAAACTCAGAGAAAACTGAGGAATCAGCTAAATAGGGAGGAAGGAAGGAAGGAACTGATTCCTCCTCAGTTTTCTCTGAGTTTTTTTTTCTCAGTATACTCTAGATCTGAAGAAGTGGGTCTTTCCAACCAAAGCTCATCACCTAATAAGTAATATTGTGTCTGTAAGGTAAACAGGACTGCTGTCTTTGTTTCATAATGCTGCCATTGTTAATGTATGGGATATATACACAAATATAGAACATCAATCTTTACTACTGTCATTATCTTCCAACTTTTATATGCTTCAACATAACTGGAATGGGAACACCTCAATAACCCCAAAGCTATACTGTGCCATTTTGAATGGTGTGCCTTATTAGCAATGTACCCATAAGTTACCTTCTCAAACTCTACATTTAGAAGAGTACTGATACTTTCTGATAACTTTATTTGTGTTCTCTGAACTGATAAATTCTTTTTAAGCAGGCTATTTGGAAATGTATATGTTTATTAAAATTGCAAGAGAATGGGAATCTGTTCCCACTGGTCAGCATTATCAGTGAGTAATGCATCATCATTGGTCCATTGCCCTGATACTACAATATATCATCAAAGTGCTATTGCTGTACTGATGAATTAATGCAATACATCATAAAAATGTCATTATTGTGATGATATATTATTCTCCCATGTGGTATCAACTGGCAAAAGCAGATTCACTGGACTCAAGTTTAAATGGACATAAATGATAAAATAACAGAAATAAGTTTAAATAGAAAGAAATTCCTTCGTCTTTTAAAAGAGTTTGTATTAATTTATCTCAGTTAAGCAAGTGGAGAACATATATATCTTATATGAGGGGAAAATTAATTCAAATAAAACAACAAACAACAATAATTTTTCAGAATTTTATCAGTTGCATGAAATGCATGTTTATATGCAATGTATGAAAGGGAAAGCCTTTATTAATGTGTAAAGGACACAGAATAAATTAAAGAAATGGCATTAATCACCGTTTGAATTCAAGGTCTCATGACCTGTTGGAGGACTGCTAGGCTTACACCCAAATAAACTTGTTGAGAGAGTATGCATTCATAGCTGCAATACACAAGGAGCAGAGAGTGATACTTGGGTTTTCATTTTGCAAATGTTTCTTTAAATCATCTTATAACTTTGGCAGTGATTTGGATTGCAGATTACAATTGTGCAGGCTAATTTTCAACTCAGGAAAGAAAACTTTTTGGGAGTAAGGGAAGTTTGAAGTAGTGCAGGTACTTCAAAGTGCCTATGGACAGACTGCTGGCCAATGCTTTGAAGTTAGCAGCTTAGTGCAGTGAGAATTATGCTAATGAGGTGCGGCACATGCACTGCAGCGGCTCATTGTTATTCATGGATCAGGTTCCTTTACATGCCATCTTCGAAGGAGGGGGTTGTGTAGACAAGCCCATTATGCATTTATTAAACAAGTCCCTAAAAAACCCTACTGCAACACACCACTGTCCCTGGGGAGCAAAGGAGAAAAAAACAGAATGTGTGACAAAGGGGCTCTCTTTGCTTAATGTACTGCTAGAAAGTGCTGAGGTAGTAGGGGATTTACATGACATAAACACCTGTATGAAATGAGCAGTTTCAAAGTGGGAGAGAAATAAGGGATAAAAATAAAATTAGTGTATGGAAGGAATGGTACAAAACTGCACTTCACTCTTCAAATGATACGTAAAGGTACAAGTCACATTGTAAGACACTGAAGGAAAAGCCTTAACAGACCATGAATGTTTGTATTCTGTTCTGCATAGCATCTTATTGTTATGATATGCCTGTGAGCCCACTGCCTCAAAAGTCTTCCCTGCTGTCATCAACTATGTTCATTTTCCCCCCACTGAATACCCACTCTTTAGTAATTTATAAAAAAGAAGTAAAAGAAGCTTTCTATGTCTCCAAGGGATTTGAAATGTGAAATCCATAGGATCAAAACTCAGTCCTTCCTTATTCAAAGTATATATTCAGCTTCCTGGTAAGGAGAATTCTAAACACAGACGAGAATCAGAACACTGATTAAACACAATTCTTTCTCTTCAATCTCTCTTCACTCTTGGCATTGGAAGAGTGCACATTAATGATGCCATCTGGATTAGTAAGAACTACCATACTGTTGATAGTGGGAAGACAGAAGTGTTGCTGGCAGTTAGACGTCATTGTTTAAATTGCTTTCTTCACATCACTTTCTAGTGATGCGATTCATTCAAGACAGTGAGCATGACTAAGACTCTTTGCAGCACTTTCAGCTATGCCCTCTCCATGGAAAGTAACATAACAGATGTAATACATATTGTCTGTCGGCACTGCACTATGCATTTCTGAGGCCACAGAGTTTATAACTTTCAATCTACTCTGATAAAAATCCTCACAATAGCAACACACGCTAAGTAGCTTTTACCAAGGCTTTTATAAGTGCTTCTTTATTACTGTAAGCTTGCTTTACTTGTGGCCTGAGTTATATTCTCTAGCAGCTACAGTCACACTACAGCAATCTGTCGACAGAAGTCACTGTCAGAAGAGATTTGCCAACAAAACTTCCATCAACAGTGTGGCAACACACAAAAGCCAGTTGAAGAGCGCGCCACTTTATCAACATAGCGTCTGGACTGCCTTGCCATTCACTCGACAAAACAGGCACCCAGAACCACGGCAGACCATTGTTCTGTGTGCCTTATCTGTTAAGAGAAGGTCCCCCAGAGCATCCACACAGTTTTTTGTTGACAGAATCTGTAGACAAATGGCAATCTTCCTCATCTGGGATAGGCAGAAGATTGTGGGCAAATGTTCTGGGTTTTTTGGCGTGACACTGTTGACAAGTCCCATTTTGTGTGGGGGTGCTCCACTAACTTTGTTGACAAAATCAGGTTTTTGCCAGCAAAAATCACTAGTGTAACCATAGCCTATATGTTCTAATGAGCTTAGGGACAGATATTTAAAGGGATTTAGGTTTCTTTTTGTGTAAAATGTGACTATGCAATTATCCATGTAGTTTAATTTTATTGCCTTCAGGCTGTTTTCATAGCAGAATTCCTGCCTGTCAATGCATACAATAAATATTCAAACATGGACAGTATCAGAAATACAGATTTTGTTTCAGCACCAAAAGGGACAGAAGTCAGACACAATTTCCATTCACTTAAAATATGGATTGTTGATTTGGACATTTATGTCGCCACACTATTCTGAGGTCAACAAGCGTCCAATTCTTTGTCCAGGATGGAATTCTTCTCCTTGGCTTACATTCTCGCTGCAATTATTAAAAGCAGGCCTACGAACATTCATTCTCAGGGCAGAGATTTTCACTTTTCTCTCACATGGCAGTCATCCTCTTTGTCTGGTTGAACTAACTAAATTCAAGAATTTTGAGCAACAGCATTACTCTCCCTCCTACCCCCAACCTAAATAATATAGTAGTCACAAACAGAACAATAGTTCCAATCATAGGCTACGTCTACACGTGCACGCTACATCGAAATAGTCTATTTTGATGAATAACGTCTACATGTCCTCCAGGGCTGGCAACGTCGACGTTCATCTTCGATGTTGGGCAGCACCACATCGAAATAGGTGCTGCGACGGAACGTCTACATGCCAAAGTAGCACACATCGAAATAAAGGTGCCAGGAACAGCTGCAGACAGGGTCACAGGGTGGACTCAACAGCAAGCCGCTCCCTTAAAGGGCCCCTCCCAGACACACTTGCACTAAACAACACAAGATCCACAGAGCCGACAACTGGTTGCAGACCCTGTGCATGCAGCATGGATCCCCAGCTGCAGCAGCAGCAGCCAGAAGCCCTGGGCTAAGGGCTGCTGCACACAGTGACCATAGAGCCCCGCAGGGGCTGGAGAGAGAGCGTCTCTCAACCCCTCAGCTGATGGCCACCATGGCAGACCCCGCTATTTCGATGTTGCGGGACGCGGATTGTCTACTCGTGCCCTACTTCCACGTTCAACTTCGAAGTAGGGCGCTATTCCCATCCCCTCATGGGGTTAGTGACTTCGACGTCTCGCCGCCTAACGTTGATTTCAACTTCGAAATAGAGCCCAACACGTGTAGCCGTGACGGGTGCTACTTCGAAGTAGCGTGCACGTGTAGATGCGGCCATAGAATCCCTAACTAAGCTTGGCTCCAACACACACCTGCAGTTAGTATACACAGGCCTGTGAGCATCTGCCCTCCATGCAGAAAAGTCCCTTCTGGTGTGCCTCTCTCCTTCTAGGTCTGACCGATCTAACTGAAAAGTTTGACACTATTTTCAGTACACAAGGGAGTGAAATTGCCCCTCCCCCAACCCATTCTATCTTGGAGACAGTCTACTGAGCATCCTCCAAAAGTCTGAGTTTGATGGACACTTGAATGCCTGGACACCTCTCAAGTTCCCCTGCAGATGGAAGGCTGGCAGCCACTGGACGTTTGCTTGAGACCTCCTCAAAACCCTGGATAAATACAAATATGGGGTTTTCAGGGTGTGTTACTAATCTGTTGTGGAGTGGATGGCCATTTCTACACTTTCTTAGAAAGTGGCATGGTCATACATGGCCCGAAATATGCTAATGAGGCACAGATGCAAATTCCCCACTGCTCATTAGCATACAGTCATGTGATTTGGAGTCTGGAAGACCATTCTTCCGGACTCCAAAATGCCATGTAGAAGCATGGCCGCGAGGGAGCTTCCAGAAGGAAGTCCTTTGTCCGGAGGCCCCTCCTTCCCAAACATTTTTGGGAAGAAGTGGCCTCCAGAAGAAGGACTTCCGTCTGGAAGACCCCCTGGGGGCCACGCTTCTAAACGGTGTTTTGGAGTCTGGAAGAATGGTCTTCCGGACTCCAAATCACATGACCATATGCTAATGAGGCACAGGGAATTTGCATCCATGCCTCATTCGCATATTTCAGGCCACCTAAGTGAGATCACTCTTGCATTCTATTTTTTGTGCCTGCCATCTATGTGTTGAGCAGCCATATCTCCACTGAGTTTCTTAACACTATCGTGCACAGAGTAAAGTTACCAAGAGCTTTGGGTTGAAAGAACCTCACATAACACCCTCTTCATGTTTTCTCAAGATGAACGTCTAGTGTTTTGCGTTTTGTTGCTATAGCTTATGATTTCACTAACCACTTAAGCTGTGCAGAACATTCAGCTTTTGGTGTGCTTTTACACTTAAATGCTATATGTGGTGGTATTTTAATTTACAGGCAGCCGAGAAAAACACTTTACTTAACTCTGAGCATATGACGAGTCCGTCTTCTGAGGAAAATTAGTAGAAACACTAGTAAAGAGTAAAATTGCAAGGCACATAGAAGAGCACGAATTGTTGGGCAAAAGTCAGCATGGTTTCTGCAGAGGGAAGTCGTGTCTGTCTAATCTATTAGAATTCTTTGAAGGGGTTAATAAACATGCGGACAAGGGGCACCCAGTGGACATAATATACCTAGATTTCCAGAAAGCCTTTGACACGGTCCCACACCAAAGGCTTTTATGTAAATTAGGTGGTCATGGGATAGGAGGAAAGGTCCTTTCATGGATCGGGAATTGGTTAAAAGACAGAAAACAAAGGGTGGGAATAAATGGTAAATTTTCACAATGGAGGGGGGTAACTAGTGGTGTTCCCCAGGGCTCAGTCCTGGGACCGATCCTGTTCAACTTGTTCATCAATGATCTAGAAAATGAGGTAAGCAGTGAGGTGGCAAAGTTTGCAGATGACACCAAGTTGTTCAGGACAGTCAAAAGCAAAAGGGATTGTGAAGAACTACAAAAAGATCTCAGCAAACTGAGTGATTGGGCAGCAAAATGGCAAATGAAATTTAATGTGGGTAAGTGTAAGGTAATGCATGTTGGAAAAAATAACCCAAATTACACGTACTACATGATGGGGTCAAATTTAGCTACGACAGATCAGGAAAGGGATCTTGGAGTTATAGTGGATAGTTCTCTGAAGACATCCACACAGTGTGCAGCGGCAGTTAGTAAGGCAAATAGGATGTTAGGAATTATTAAAAAAGGGATCGATAATAAGACAAAAGATATCATACTTCCCCTATATAAAACTATGGTACGCCCACATCTCGAGTACTGCGTGCAGATGTGGTCTCCTCACCTCAAAAAAGATATATTGGCATTAGAAAAGGTTCAGAAAAGGGCGACTAAGATGATTAGGGGCTTGGAAAGGGTCCCATATGGGGAGAGGCTAGAGAGACTGGGACTTTTCAGTTTGGAAAAGAGGCGATTGAGGGGCGATATGATAGAGGTATATAAAATCATGAATGGTGTGGAGAAAGTGAATATAGAAAAATTATTTACCTTTTCCCATAATACAAGAACTAGGGGACACCAAATGAAATTGATGGGTAGTGGGTTCAAAACTAATAAAAGGAAATTTTTCTTCACACAGCGCACAGTCAACCTGTGGAACTCCTTGCCCGAGGCGGCTGTGAAGGCCAGGACTCTATTAGGGTTTAAAAAAGAGCTTGATAAATTTTTGCAGGTCAGGTCCATAAATGGCTATTAGCCAGGGATAAAGTATGGTGCCCTAGCCTTCATAACAAGGGCAGGAGATGGATGGCAGGAGATAAATCACTTGTCTTCTGTTCTCCTTCTCTGGGGCGCCTGGCATTGGCCACCGTCGGCAGATGGGATGCTGGGCTTGATGGACCTTTGGTCTGACCCAGTATGGCCATTCTTATGTTCTTATGTTCTAACACTTCCTTTTGGAGAGGGCATTTTTAGGTGCTTTACTGAATTGGAGCTTAATAGCACTTCTGAACTAAAGTACTAAAATGTAGTAGTAAGTAATAGTGTAATCAGCTATTGAAGATGAAATTTGGAAGTGTTAATGAGATCCTTGTAGCAAAAAGTCTTACAGGTTACTCCTAGATCAACAGACAAAGGATTTAGTCTTAAATCCCCACCTCATTTGCAGTTCTGACCTCACTCATTTGCATTCCCCTTTCAAAAGGGGAATGTGGTGCAGACATAGCCAACGTGTATTAAAAACTCCTCTGGTTGTTCTTAGCCCTGCCAATCACAAAGTTTTCCCTGTCTTTAGCTTCCCTGTTCAATATTGTATACGTCATAACTTCTAATTTATATTGACTACTTCCAATATTTGATATTTATTAATGTTTTTTTTATTTCTACTCTTTCCCTTCTGATCACTACTGAACCACGACTGTCCAAAATTTCTCTGGTTTTGTTTTGCTTTGCACTATAAAATCATGGCTTTTTGGCTAGTTGTTCTTGAAGAATTTCTAATTGTTATTTTGCATTTTTTCTACTGTAAATTTTTCTTCATAGATACCACTTATAAATTTTTTCAGTTTTGGGAAATAAGGCTCTTGAAACACCAAATATATAGTTACTGATTAAAACTGTATTCTGTTTGTTCATCTTGAATATTATAATTCATTTACCTTTATCCATAATAAAGAAGTCCAAAACAGAGGTCATGCACAGCCTTTTGTATTAGAAAATTGTCTATATTTTTAGACACTGCAGTATTTCACTACTGGCTGTACGAACCCTGCATTATGTGCATCCCAAACTGAAGTTCCATACAACAGCACTATTTGGGAGGGAGGCAGGGTGGAATAGCTCTCTGGTTTGAGCAGTGGCCTCCTAAACCCAGGGCTGTGAGTTTAATCCTTGAGGAGGCTAGTTAGGGATTGAGGTAAATAGATGCCAGGGATGGTGCTTAGCCCTGGCAAGGGGACTGGACTACATGACCTCCTGAGGTCCCTTCCAGTTCTAGGAGGTGTGTGTATATTTTTTTTTTCCTATTTACACACTTTAAACTAGTAGCAATGTATTCTGTCCTCTGATTCTCACTCTATGGTCTGGCAACAGATTTTCACTTTTAGGCCCTCTTTGGCTTTTTTAGTTAACCTACGAATATATGCATGCAAGAGCTCACATATCTGAGTTATCAATAATGCCAAAACAGGTAATGGTGTCCTTGATGAAATACTTCCCCCTTCCCAACATCTCTTAACTCTCTAGCCTTCCTAAACAGGTTATAGTCAGTGATTTTAACAATGCAACCATGCAGAGCATCCCACCAGGTTTCAATAATGCCAGATATACCAATGTTCTTCTCATCAGTGTACGTTTCTCCTCCTTTTGCATATTTCCCTGATTCCTACCATAGTTTATCTTACCAAGTTTATCTTAGCTGCTCCTGCTGGTCTTAACTGAGAACATCAGACCTCTATCCTGTGTGATTCAGTACCCTCATTCATACAGGTCTCTATCACTAAAATATGGCCCAATGTTCCACAAAATCAAAACATCATACCTGTCATGCAGCCTGAAGTTCACTTTATTTATTTGTTTGCTTGTTTGTTTATTTTGCCTTCTGTTGCTTTGGGACAAAAGAGATCTCAAAAAAAGGATAGCCAGACTTTCCTCTTGTTTGTCTATCTTCCAAGAGATTAACCACTGAAACAAACTATTAAGGGAAGTTGTGAATTCTTTATCTGTTGCTGCCTGAACACGAAGCATTTCTGGGAGATATGCTTTAGTCAAACACAAGATATTGGGCTCCATGCAAGGATAACTGAATGAAATTTCATACCCTGAAATATAAAGTAGGTTAGATTATATTATGTAATGGTCTCCTCTGGCTTTAAACTCGATGGCCGTTTCTACACATACCACTTTCAAAGAAAGTGGCATGTTAATAAACGGCCTGAAATATGCTAATGAGGCATGGATGCAAATTCCCCATGCCTCATTAGCATAAGGTCATGTGATCTGGAGTCCAGCACATGTTGTTCTGGACTCCAAAATGCCATTTAGAGGAAAATTTCTGGGAAGAAGGGGCTTCCAGAAGAAGGACTTCCTTCCAGAAGACCCCCCCTGGGGGCCATGCTTCTAACCAGTGTTTTGGACTCCAGAAGAACATCTTCCGGACTCCAAATCATGTGACCGTATGCTAATGAGGTGCGGGGAATGTGCATCTGTGCCTCATTAGCATATTTCAGGCCATTTATTATCATGCCACTTCAAAGAAAGTGGCACGTGTAGAAATGGCCTATGACTCTTTTAAAGTTACCTAGTAACAGAGAGAAAGCCATGCTAGTCTGTATACTAACAAAACAAAAAAGCAGTACAGTAGCACTTTAAAGACTAACAAAATAATTTATTAGGTGAGCTTTCGTGGGACAGACCCACTTCTTCAGACCATAGCCAGACCAGACCAGACTCAGTATTTACTGTTTTTTTGTTTTAAAGTTACCTAATTACGTTGCACTTGTACAAGACTGGTTTAGTGCCAGTGCATTATATCTAGGGTAAGGATCTGCAACCAGATAACTACATCAAAGCATTTACACAAGTGCAAATGTTCTTAACGAAGACAGTGTCTGAAGTAAGCCCCTGGTTAGGATGTAAGAAAAGGCTTGGTGCACTATACCCTTTCTCATATATCTGCATGGATACACAATAGGAAGGCCCCAATCTTGCAAATGCTATGCATTGAAAAGTCTTACTTGGCTCACAGGAGTATGGTTAAAATATGTAAATGTTTGCAGGATCAGAACAAGAGCCACAAATTAACAAACCCTATATGTTAAGGATGTCAACTAAAAGAAACATACTTTTGATTCAGTTATACTGTATATTTTTCTTGTAACTACATAAGTGGATCCCTCCTGGTGACGATGCATGTCTGATAATTTCAGAATAGACAAATAAATTCATGTTATATCATGATTTTCTTGGCTGTTTACTTCAGTGAACATTGCTGTTGGATGCCTGCTCCACTATCTTGTTATGACACCATCACTTTTAAGCAGGCGTAGAAAATATGTAAAGATACAGGATTTACACAAGGATATCCTTAGGGACTACGCAGTTGCAATTAATGTAACTAGACACTGGATGTCAGTGTTGCTATTCTGTAAAATAGAAAATAAAAGGTGTAACTGGCAGAGGGAAATAAGAAAGATCTAATTGAAACATTCAAAAGAAGTTTCAGAAGCTAATTAGCATTCTATAGCCGTGTCTACACGTGCACGCTACTTCAAAGTAGTGGCACTAACTTCGAAATAGCGCCCGTCATGGCTACACGTTGAACATCGACGTTGCCAGCCCTGGAGGACGTGTAGATGTTACTCATCGAAATAAGCGATTTCGATGTAGGCTTCACGTGTAGATGTAGCCTATATCTTCATCATATAAGGGATATGTTGGCTTTAAAGAAACAACTTTCCATAAAGAGTTTGATTTCTATTAAAAAACAAACAGTGGAACAAATGTTTAAACTAAGTGAATATTTCAGAATACTGTCACAGAGCTTTTAAGTGATAATTACCATTCAACATCTCATTTATACACAGAAAAACAGTACACAATATGGCATAATGATACCTCTCTCTATGGTTAATGTTGTAACTGGGTTTCCAATAAACATCCTTGAGTTTGGTTCACTCTTCAAATCAACAAAATATATCAATAGCACCCTACAATTTTACTTTAAATCTGGAACCACAGTAGAATTTTTCTGAAATCTGAAGGGATTTGGACAATTATTAAATCCTCATTATAGCTACCCAAGTTGTTTGTGACTTTAAAACAAAAGGGAAAAAAGGTTGCTGGGGTGCAGAGAATAGCTCAGATTTTGCCGGATTTCATAATCATGTACAATCTCCCCTGCAGTTCCCATCAGAAAAAATAAGTTTTTCACTGCTTGAATGTTGACAAGATTCTACAGACTAAGATTCAGGAATATTTACAATTTCCAGTGGCCGCATAAAGTGGATCTCAGAGAAGCAAATACTGTACTATATTCACTTCCAGTCCAGCTCAGGAGGGTGCATATTTCAAATTAATGTAGGCAAGGACACTGTTCATTTCACAGTAGGAAATCTTCAAAAGCCTATTTAGACTGTGAAAATAGTCATCAGCAGGTATACTAGCAGTAAATAAATCACAGTTATATTCACTGCATTAGTACTGAATTTGGCCCAGAGGATGTTCAAGGTAGCTTACAAGGATCATGTTGTACTTCCAACACTCTAGAACTGAGAAACTTCATGAATGTGTCTTATAAGATTTCTGCCATTTTGGGTGCGTCTACACTAGCCGGTACAACATCAAAATAGTACCCGTTGCGTCTACATGTGCTGTGTGCTATTTCAACATTGAAATTGACATTAGGCAGTGAGACATCAAAATCGCTATTCCAATCCTAAGATGTGAATAACACCCTACTTCAACGTTGAACGTCAAAGTAGGGTGTGTGTAGACAATCCGCATCCTGCTACTTCAAAATAGCAGGGTCCTCCATGGCAGCCATCAGCTGAGAGGTTGAGATGCTCTGTCCAGCCCCTACGGGGCTCTACGGTCCCCGCATTCAGCAGCCTTTAAAGCACCACGGACCTGGGTTTCCTGTGGCAGGAAGCTGAGAGCGTGCAGGCAGCAGTACATGCACATGCTAGCCCTGCATGCCCTCTACCGAGCCCAACCCATCTACCCACCACCCATGGCATTAAGCCAGCCCCTGAATGCCCCCAGGGGCAAGGGGGGTCAAATGGGGGGCCAAAAAGAGGCAGGGCCCCTCCTGGTCAGAGGACAAGCTCCGAGACCTGCTGGGGCTCTGGGGTGAAGAGGAGGTGCTCCACATGATGGGGAGCAAGCGGTGGAACTCAGAAGAGTTCACCCAAATAGCCAAGGGCCTGGCTGCCCGGGGTCACCCTGTCTGCACTCTGGATCACATCTGGAGTAAGGTGAAGGAGTGGTGACAGGGGTACGCCTGAGCCCAGGACTTGGTCAGTTGGTCTGGGGCCGCCCCCCGCTGCTTGCCCCTATTACAGAGAGCTCAGGACCATCCTGGGCCCCTGGGACACCTTCTCCCCCTCGGCCACCCTTGACACCACAGCCGACGAACCCCAGCAGGCCTCGGAGTTGGAGTCCGGCCTGGAGGACAGCCACACACCCCGGGTCCCACCTGATGATCCCCCCCCTCAGGACAGCAGAGGAGGGGTCCAGCAGTGAGGAGGGGGGTCCTCATAGACCTCCCCTCCCAGAGCACCACCCGGGTATCCACCCACCGGGCTTCCCCTGACTGTGGCAATGGATGGTCAGGTATGTACCCCACAGGGCACACACCCACGGGCCATGGGGCAGGGGCACCAGACATGACCAGGAGCCGCACACACCCCCAGTGGACCCCAACATGCAACCACCCAGCCACAGCATGGTTCCAGGATGGCGGTACGACCATCAGTGCCTGTCAGCACCTGTACCCATGGACATCACTGTGCCTTAACCCCGGGGGTGGGGGGACAATGCTATGGGGACAGCCAACAGGGACATCACACCCACCAACAGGGATGGAGACCCAGCACCCAAGGGGGGACAGGGGGAATGGGCCATGGGCCAGGGCACAGTACTAACAGCCTTCCCCTCCCTCTCTGCAGCTGTACCACCAGACGCCCCCAGCAGCCAGGCAGTCTCCATCGTCCCTGACAGCCCGCCGGAGGTCAGCCACAGCCAGCACCCAGAGACACCCCCAAGGCCAGCAGGACACTGGGAATGGCACCTGTGGACCCCCGGCTCCTGGCAGCTCTCCAGCGGCAGACGGAGGTGGCAGAGGAGAGACTCTACTTCGACAGGGAGGAGTCCACCCAGCAGTGGGTGGCATGGGAGGATTTCATGGGGGTCTTCCGGGACATAGCCAGGTCGACCTGGGAAGCCGTCACCCAGCTTCCACCCCCCGCAGCCCCTCGGGCTGCCCTCCCCTCCACTCCACCTGATGTCCTCCTGCCACACCACCTGCCACCCCACCTGCCTTGCAGCCTGCTGCCCCACCTGCCACCTGACCTGCTGTGCCGCCTGCAAGTTCCCCAGGACCAGAGCCCACTGGGGCTGAAGACTGGCCAGTGGAAACACCCTAGCCTTACTTGCCGGTCCTACTCACCCCCAGCTGGTCATGCCAGGGACTGCGGACATGGGGGGGGATCGCGAGCTGTACCCGCCGGGGGTCACACCTCTCTACCCCCACCTCAGACTGATGGGCCAATGGCCGAGCCATCCACCAGGCCCCCATTTATATAGTTGTCCCCCATGTATATAGTTGTCCCCCTTTGTATATTGATTGCAGTTTCTGTTGTGCACAAAACAAAGTTAGCAGTTAAAAAAAAAAGTTTTTATTTTCCAAATAATGGGAGGCTTGTGCTTGTTGGCGGGGGGCGGGGGGCGGGTGTTGGAGGTGGTGTGCGGGCTGTGTGTGGGGTTGGCCCTCTGGGGAAAGCCAGGGAGTTGCTCAGGGGTCTCCCTGATCGAAGTGGGCCCGCAGGGCCTCGCGGACCCATACCCCCTCACAGTGGGCCTGGCGGCTGGGTGAGGCGGCCAGCTGGGGGAAGCCCGTGTTGACCTCCCACCCCTGGATGAAACCT